>NC_080680.1:62479600-63187652 GCF_030445035.2 Dasypus novemcinctus
ATGGTAGAATATGCAGATTAGAAAATCAGCAAGGATGTCAATTAGATCATTTTACTTGATCTAACTGACATTTATAGACTCCTCCACCCAACAGTAGAACAAACCTTCTTCTGATGTGTACATGGTCTATTTAACAAGATAGGCCATATTGATAGCCATAAAACAAGTCTCAATACATATGCAAGGATCCAGGTCATATAAAGTATATTTTCTGACCATAATGTAAGCAAATTAGAAATCAATAATAGAAAGCTATTAGAAAATCCCCAAGTACAATATTTGGCAACTGAATAACATAATTTTAAATAACCCACCAGTCAAAGAATATTTCAAACAGGGAATTCAAAAAGTATTTTGAAGTGAATAAAAAGGAAACAACATGTCAGAATTTGTGATGCCACTAAAACATTACTTGCCCACGGTGGGGTGGGAGGTTTAAGCACTAAACATCCGTATGGTAAAAGAAAAAAATTTTCCAATTATTGACCTCAGCCTCTACCTTATGAACCTAGGGGGTAGAAGAAAAGGAAGAAGAAAAAAACAAAAACAGGAGGAAATTGAATCCTAAGTAAGCAGAGAAAAGAAAATAATAAAGCTCAAGGTCAAAATCAATGAAATAGGAAACAACCACCAAAAAGCCAAAAGAAATCAGTGAAACCAAAAGATCAATAAAATTGATAAGCTTCCAGCACAACTAATCAGGAATAACAGAAAGAGGACACAAATTGCCAATATTAGAAATGAGAGAGGTGACATCAGTATGTATCTATAGTATTAAAAGGGCAATATGAGAATATTATAAATAATTTTCTGCTAGTAAGTTTGACAATTTAGATGAAATGGAAAAATCCCTCGAAAGACACAAACTGCCCAAGTTTACTGAAGAAGAAATGAGTAAGGCGAATAGCCTTACATTTGGTTTTGTTTGTTTTGTCCGTGGAAAGCAGGTGCTCAACCACTGAGCTATATCTGCTCCCTACATATGTTTTTTGTTGTTGTTGTTTTTTGTTTTTTTTAAGATTTATTGATTTATTTAATTTCCCCCCCTCCCCTGGTTGTCTGTTCTTGGTGTCTATTTGCTGTGTCTTGTTTCTTTGTCCGCTTCTGTTGTCGTCAGCGGCACGGGAAGTGTGGGCGGCGCCATTCCTGGGCAGGCTGCTCTTTCTTTTCACGCTGGGCGGCTTTCCTCATGGGCGCACTCCTTGCGCGTGGGGCTCCCCCACACGGGGGACACCCTTGCGTGGCATGGCACTCCTTGCGCGCATCAGTGCTGCGCATGGCCAGCTCCACACGGGTCAAGGAGGCCCGGGGTTTGAACCGCGGACCTCCCATATGGTAGACGGACGCCCTAACCACTGGGCCAAAGTCCGTTTCCCCCTACATGTGTTTTTAAAAATTAAATTTGTAGTTAAAAAACTACCCAGATGACTTCATAATTGAATTCTATCAAACATTTAAGGAAGAAATAATGCCAATTGTATACAAGCTCTTCCAGAAAAGTAAAGAGGAGGGAATTCTTCTTGTTCTTTGAGACTCCATTACCTTGATATTAAAACCAGAGAGAGACAAATATAAGTAAAGAACAGTATAGACCAATGTCTCTCACTAATATATAGCTGAAAATTCTGTGTAAAATTTTAACAAATAAAAAGCAGGAATATATATAAAAAGACCAATATATCATGACCAAGTGGGCTTTATCTCAGGAATACAAGGTTGCTTTGCAATTTGAAAATAACCAATATATTTCAGTATAATAAACTAAAAAGGAAAAATCTTATGATTATCTCAGTAGAAACAGAGTAAGTGCTAAAAATCCAGCATTTCAAGAAAGAAAAAAATATCCAATATCTAATCCTAAGGAAGACTCTCGGTAAACTAGGAATAGAAAGGATATTCCTCAACATGATAGAAGGCATGTATGAAAAACCTATAACTAACAGCATACTTTCTGGTGAAAGACAGCACTTATAAGATTAGGAACAAAAAAGATGTCTCCTTTCACCATTTCACTTGAACGTTGCACTGGAGCTTCTAGCTAGTGCTGCAAGGAAAAAAAAAGGAAATAAAAGCCATCTAGATTGAAAAGAGAGAAGAAGTAAGATTGTCCTTACAGATGACATTATTGTGTATGCAGAAAATCCAGTGGAACCTACATGTAGTAGTTTGGTATTATTTATGAATTCCAAAAATATTGTATTATGTTTGTAAACTGGCCTGTTTGCATATTCAATTATATATAATTTGTGTTTTTTCTCTTTTCTAGGAAATAAAATAGCAGCCATGATAGAAGACAAAGGGCCAAGAGTGACAGACTACTTTGTCATAGCAGGTCTTACTGATACATCTATTCTTTTGGATCAAGAAATAAATCGTTTAGATACTAAGTCTACTGGACCTAAAGCTCCAATTACAGACATTGCTGTTATTATCAAATCAGCTGGGGAAACGGTCCCTGAAGGTTACACCTGTGTTGAAGCCACTCCATCAGCTCTCCAAGCAAATTTGAACTATGGAAGTTTGAAAAGCCCAGAACTTTTCCTCTGTTATAAGAGGGGGCGAGATAAACCACCTCTTACAGATATTGGGTATGGTGACTTAATTTTTTTTGCTGTATGGAAGGGAATAAAAGGAACATGGGAGGGAACAGATGTGGCTCAAGCGGTTGAGTGCCTACTTCCCACAAGGGAGGCCCCAGGTTCAGTCCCCAGTGCCGCCTAAAAACTAAAAGAACAAGCAAACAAATTAAAAAACCAACTCAGGGGAGCCAGTGTGGCTCAGTGGTTGAGTGCTGGCTTCCCACATACAAGGTCCGGGGTTCAGTTCCCAGCTCCTGTACCTCAAAAACAAACAAACAAACAAAAAACCTACACGAACTGCTCCCCACAAAAGTACATGGGAGGAGAACTTTGAAATCTTTGATGGCTTTATTATTATTTCTTGCTTCAGAATCAACTATAGGCAGATATTATGTACCCACCCTTACTGAATTTCTCTGCATTGTACTTGAATCTTTAGATCATTTCCTTTCAAAAGATTATTTAAATGAAGGCATTTTAGCCTAAATTTGATTTTGCCTTTATCAGATAAGCTTATTAGTTAAACATAAAAGAACTAGAAGTTATAATAAAAGACTGTATTTTTAAGGGTTACTTCAGTTGTGAAAAGAGTTTGTGTGAGCCTTGAACTCATTAAATAAAGGAGCATTTCTGTTTTTTAAAAATCCAAAGTGCTGTGTGGATTTGGTGGTGGAGAGGGTATTTAGAGCTTGAAAGTAATGTAGTTGTCATGAGGCATTTAATATCTAGTCCATAGCCAATGAAGAACATTCTTTATAAAAGGTTTTTTAAAAAAATGTTGACATTGACTCTTTTATAAATATGATACATATTCAGAGTACCTATGATAATTTATACCATTCATTCGTGTTATGTATCAAGGTATTTTGTTTCTTATAATTACCAACTGTTCATAGAAACAGATTATAAATATTTGAGAGTGTTTCAGAAAGTTACAATTATAAAAGTCTTTTCCTTTAAGAAGTTTTTATTTGTGGAGACAGTACTAACTTTTGTGAAATAGGCAACCAGCACAAAACAGCATGGTAAGCAGTAAGTTGCATGATATCCACTTAAACCCTAGATGTGTAGAAGAAAGGGATTCACTGAATATTGAAGGAGTCATAGATTGTTTCATGGAGTAAGTATGGATTATTGTATTGTGAAAAATGTGAATAGTTGAAAATGAAAACTATTTCAGGCATAGGTAACAACATTAACCAGTTTTGAAGCTGAAGTGAACAGAATACAGAGGCAGTTGGCTTTATTATAGAAGATACTTTTTTTAAAAAAGGGGGGTACCAGAAATTGAACCCGGGACCTTGTACATGGGAAGCAGGCATTCCACCACTGAACTATACCCACTCCAGAAGATACTTATTTAGGTGGAATGAAAAATAACGTGATACATAAAATGGGGCCATTTTATGGAAGACCTTGGAAATCAACATAAAACAAGCTTAAAGCAATAGGAAATGAATTAGTGAAAGTTACTAAGCAAGGAAGTAATATGATGAAAACAGTGTTTATTCTGGTAACAAGGTTTAAAATGGATTGAAGATTGATACGGAAGAGAGCATTGTTTTTAACCCATCCCTGTCATTTCTCCCAAGTTAGTTTTTTTATTGTTCATTTTAATTTAATTTTAATGTTTTATTCAAGTAATACATTTAAGTAGTTTAAAAAGTCAGATATTTCTTTATGACTTATAATGAAATATACAAACAGTCCCTCATCTTACCACTCCCCAGCTCTAATTCTTGTTTCCCAAAGGCAAGCACTTTCAACTTCTTGAGCTGTTTTCTTCTGGTCCTAACAGTGTGACATTAGGCAATTTACTTAACTTCTCTGTGCTTCTTCATTTGTAAAATAGGTATAATATAGTATTTACTTTACAGGGTTGATGTCAGTTATATATGAGTTAATACATATAATAAAGTGCTTAGATTAGAGCCTGGCATACCAGCTATTATTACTTTTGCTTTTGTATTTTTAAATAACATGCTTATATTGACTTCTCATCTTGGAAAGTGAAGGTTTAGTTTTCTTATCACCCTCTGCCCAACAAATACATCTGCTCATACTTACATATAGTTTTCCCTTCCCCCACATGAGTCAGATACAGTTCTATCTAAATTTTTGGTTAAATATCAATTCTTACATTATTGTGTCTAAGCATTATTTATAGCCAAACCATATGTACCATGATTTTATTTCTTTATCTTTTTGTATTTCTTAGAGTTAATCCTTGCTCTTTAATATTTATTTAGCTTTCTATATACCTTACCTTAACATAGCCCTAAATTTAGTTAGGTGTTTACATCCTTTTTTTTTTTTTTTCAGAAGACTTTTCTGTTTCTCTTTCTCCAGCTTCTCTCCTCTTAGAGTTTTCTTTACTCTTGTTCCAAACTGAGCTAGCTGCTCTATCCTGGTACATGGCTGTCATCCTGGAATAACCTTTGTCTTAATTTAACTGGATCCCCTACAGACTGCATATCTTATCTTTTCTTAGTTTATTCTCTTGTTTTACTGGAGCACCTCCTTTAGTAACTTCATGAGACAGGATGGCAGAGGACATATATTTTTTGATAGTGCCTAAAAATATTTTTACGTTGATAGTTCTTTTGACATAGAATTTTAGGTTGGAGATACAATTCTTTTTTTTTTTTTTTTGAGGTAGTGGGGCCAGGGATTGAACTTGGGACCTCATATGTGGGAAGCCGGTGCTCAATCACTGAGCCACATCAGCTCCCCTGAGTTGTTTTTCTGTTTGTTTGTTTGCTTGTTGCTTGTTTTTTATTGTTAATATTTAGGAGGCACTGGGGACTGAACCTAGGACCTCCCATGTGGGAAGTAGGCCCTCAGCTGCTTGAGCCACATCGTTCCCCTGGAGATAAAATTCTTGAGGGTAAAAATGAAAGGGTTGCTCCAAAGTCTTACTCACTGCCAGGCCTATAATAATAACAGTCACAGGTTTGGTCATGGTAATAGTTGGTAATACTTACATAACACTCATTATATACCAGGAACTATTCTAAGTACTTTACATATAACTTCAAAATAGCCACAAAACTACCTTATATTGTAGATACTATTATTCGCCCTATTTTGTAGGTGAGGAGAATAAGGCAAGTAGAGTAGCTTGCCTGAAGTCGCATAAGTAATAGAACCATTCAGAGTTTGTCTTCTCCAAGGTATGTTGGAGATAGATTAAGTTAGAATTAAAATATATACAATTTATATATAATTAGTATTTTAATTTGGGTAATTGACTCTCAGGATCTAGTGATATGCTATAGGATTTCTGAATTCAGTAGCATGTCATTATCTTTCTAAGTTCTGGGAAGGAAGTCATCAGGCTCTGCTAATACAGATCACTTTCCTTTCTGATCTTTTACATCTCTTCATTAGTGTTTTCTTTCATAAAGTTCTCTTAGTATTTTTTTAGTGTGCAGAGCAGTTTTTACTCACTTTTCCCCCTCATATTCTTCCATTGTATCATCTTCATCTCCTTTTCTTTGTTTTTGAGTATTGCAATATCTTTACATTAGTCTCACATTTAATGTTTTACTATATTTTAATAGGAACTGTTAAATCTAGTGCTGCTATTGGGCATAGAGTATGTTTTCAGGGCTTAATTCTTTTTTAATTGGGTCCCTTTTAAGTTTGAAATTTTCCACATTTGAAAAACTAAAAAATATACACAAAACTATAGAGAAAAGTGCAATGAATCCGCTTGTGCCCATCACTCAGCTTCAACAAATGTTGGTTAATGGCCAGTGTTATTTTTTAAATCCATATTCTATGCACTGAATTGTTTTAAAGCAACTTCCAGACATACTTCATTTATAAATTCTTCAGAATATTTCTCTAAAAGGACTCTTTCTTAATGTAATGCCCATAGTGGGTGGATGGGTGGGGGGGAAGCAACAATCAAGTAATACCATAATATATAAATTACCCTAATTGTCACATGAATTTTTAGACGTTTGGTTGCTGGTTGTTCTGTTGATAGTTGTTCAGATACTAATAAAGGTAATAAGCATGGCATTTGACCATCATATTGACCAGCCACTGTTGCAATAGAGTTTCAGTGAAAAATTTTGTAAAACCCTTGTATTAGGGTTCTCTGGGGAAATAGAATTGACAGGAGATATCTGTAAATAGTAAGAGATTTTGTAAGAGTCTGTCATGTGACCCTGGGGATGCACAAGTCCAGGTTCCATATAGGCAGGCTGCAAACCAGGGACTCCAACGAAAGTCCAAGGAAGGTCGTTGATGAGTTTCTGGGAGATATTGGCTGTCCAAAGACAAACTGGGAAATTCTCTCTGAATGCTGAAATCACTTCCCTTTTAAAGCATTCAGCTGATTGGATACAGTGTCACTCATTGCTGATGGCAAGCTCCCTGGTTGATACAGATATAATTAGCTATCTATTTTACCACTGCAGTAAAGTCAATGGTGACTAAAGCCCGTAAATGTGCTTTTATTACAATTAGCCCAGTGCTTGCTTGACCAAACAGCTGGCCACAGTTATCTAGCCAAATTGACGTATTTAGCCTAACCATCACAGTCCTCATTGTGTTCAGATTTCCAAAGCCAAAGGATGATTCTTTTGGCCTTTATGCAGTATCCAGTTGATTTCTTTGATATTGACCGCCCTGTTTAGCTTCTCTGATTCTCCAAGTCAATACAGTTAGGATGGTGATCTTATGAATTTATAGGATCATTGGGCACAGGAGCTAGGTTAGAGAGGGTTGAGAAATGATTGGGCATTGGGGTAATAGAGGCTTGATTCCTGGGAGAGGATTTGGCTTCAGTGGTTGAGCACCTGCTCCCCATCTGGGAGGTCCCAGGTTTGTTCCCCCGTGCCTTCTAAAAACAAAACAAACAAAAAAACAAATAACAAATGACAAAACCAACTCAGGGGGGCCTATGCGGCTCAGTGGTTGAGTGCCAGCTTCACATATGCTAGGTCCCAGGTTCAGTCCCTGGCCCTGGTACCTCTAAAAAGCAAAACAAACAAAACAAAAAAAACTTGGTTTCTGATAACATAAATACATTACTTATTGCTTTATCTTACACAGTAATTTCAAAATTATGTCATGAGTAAAAGAAAATATTTTATTTTTAAATAATTTTAAATTTACAGAAAAGTTGAAATATGGTACAAAGAATTCTCATATACCATACACCCAGCCCTTTGCCATTTAAAAATTGTTATATATCTTTTTATGTTGAGATGTAAGAGTTCTCTACATATTCTGGATACAAATCTCTTATCAGGTATTTGATTCACAAATATTTTTTCCCATTCTGTGGTTATCTTTTCACTTTCTTAATAATGGTATTATTTGCAACACAAATAAAATTAAAACTTTTAATTTTGATGAAGTTTAATTTATCTACTTTTTCTTTCTTTGCTTGTGCTTTTCATGACATATTCAGAAAGCTTTACCTTATCCAAAATCATGAAGTTATTCCTATGCTTTCCCCCCCAAAAGTTTGATCCATTTTGAGGTTTTCTTTGGATAAGTAGTGTAAGAAAGGAGGTTTAGCTCATTCTTCTGCATTTGTATGGCCAGATGTCCCAGCATCATTTGTTGAAAAGACTATTCCTTTGGCATTAAATTACCTTGGTGCGCTTGTTGAAAATCAATTGACTAAGTTCCATTGATCTATATGTTTATCTTTATGCTAGCACCACACTGTGTGGATTACTATAATTCTGTATGGTATTTTGAAATTGGAAAGTGGGAGTTCTCCAACTTTGTCCTTTTCCCAGATTGTTTTGGCTATACTGGGTCCCATATGAACTTTAGGATCGCTTTGTCAGTTTTTGTAAAAAAAGGCAGCTACGATTTTGATAGGGATTGTGTTGCATCTGCAGTTCTAGGGTTATATAGCCATCTTAACATTATCAAGACTTCTAGTCTATGAACCTGAAATGTTTTCTATTTCTTTAAGTCTTCTTTAATTTCTTTCAATAATGTTTTCTGATTTTCAGTCAAAGGATTTTCAAAGGTAAAATTTTGGCAGTAATCATGAACAAAATTTTTGTGGAAACCTCTAAATACCTAATGAAACTTTTAGAAATTGTTCTGAGGATATTTCTGTTGCCCCTTCTTTCATGTTTCTTGAATTAAGCAATTGAAAAATGAAAATTGGTTAGCTGTTGAATAATAGTTAAGGAGGAGAACAGGTGTAGCTCAGTGGTTAAGCACCCGCTTCCCATGTCCCAGGTCCTAGGTTTAATTCTTGGTGCCTCCTAAAAAAAGAAAACGAAAAATAGTTAAGGGATTTATAATTTCTAAAGTATTAATTTTAGTTTTGGTGTATAATTAAGATTTAGGAGATAATAGAAGAGACCTTTTTTTTTTTTTTTTTTTAAAGAAGATAAACCTTTATTAACCTGAAAGGTATTTATGTGTGTCTCTGTCTACCTATATTTTCCCCCTCCTTGCTATCCAGAGTTTTATATGAAGGGAAAGAGCGGCTTATTCCAGGATGTGAAGTGATCCAAGCCACGCCATATGGTCGCTGTGCCAATGTCAACAATAGTTCAACTACTTCTCAAAGAATTTTTATCACTTATCGAAGGGCTCCTCTGATTCGACCCCAAAATTCCTTGGCTGTAACAGATATCTGTGTTATTGTAACCAGTAAAGGAGAAACCCCTCCCCATACCTTCTGCAAAGTGGATAAAAACTTAAATTGTGGAATGGTAAGAATAAAGTTGTTTCATTTTCAAACTTTCATATGAAAACCAAAAATATCATGGGATAATTTTTGCACTCCTGTTTACTACTGGGCATATAATTTACTCTCAGTTTATATATTCATGCTTCTTGTTTTTGTTTTAGTTCTCTGCTTTTTATGATTTCATTTTTAAAATCCTTAGCTACATGATGAATTGGAATTATTGTATCCAGGAAATGGATATTTAAGTCAGGATTTTTTGTATTTCTTAATGCTGCTTGTGTTACTAGCCTTTAGGGTTCAGTGGGTCTTCAAGGACAACTGCAGGGAGAGTGAATGGAGGCTCTCCCTACATTTCTTCATTTTAAACATTGTAGTTCTATGTACTTATTCTTTCAGTTGGGTGTAATCAAGAAGGAAATTATACATATACTTTTTTTTTTTAGGAGGTACTGGGGATTGAACCCAGGACCTTGTACATGGGAAGCAGATGCTCAACAACTTGAGCTACATCCACTCCCCTGTACAAATACATTTGATTTATAGTTTTATAACACTAAAGTTTACTATTAGATTTATTTTGAAAACTATTTTCAGGTCAAACTAATATTGACTTAAATTTGGTATGATATATACCCATAGCAATTAGTAAAGACACATTTGCCTCTAGAAGTGATCACTTCTTAGCACCCCATTGACCTCAGTCTTCCCTAGTTTGGGCTCCAGTGCTCACTCCACTTTATGCTGTCTATCGAAAATAGACACATTCTTTGGGTGGTTACAGAATTCTAAGCTTTTGGAACTGTCTTCATGTTAATTTAATTTTTATAGCCACGTTTTCTTACTCTTTCTTTTCTCTTAGTTTCGTGTTCTCAATTTCATGCTTTGCTTTATTTTATACTATGTAGTCTCAGATAAACATATATTTTAAATAGCACTCCTGAATAAATAATTAGAATAATTAGAAAATATTCAATGTTCTACATTTCTTTTTGCTATTTTGTCTTTTTTTTAACCTAATTTATATTTTACAGTGGGGTTCCAGTGTGTTTCTGTGTTATAAGAAGTCTGTCCCTGCTTCAAATGCAATAGCATATAAAGCTGGTAAGTAAATTAAAATGAATTTGTTTCTATTACCATAATTTTACTGGTGCACATTAATATTTGGCTAGAAAAGACAATGTATGCTCCCATATATAGTTTATGAAAAAGATCTGTTCATAAAATTGAATTATCTGTAGTTTTAGCATGCGGAGGCATAGTTTTCCTAAATTCATTGCACCATACCAGATACATTAATATATACATGATATATTATACATATACATTAATATACCCCATTAACACAAAACATTTACATGTTGTTAATTAAATTTGAAATTTCATCCAAGGCAAACACATGGGGAATAAGCATTCAAGCTTTTAATCTACACTTATAGATTTAACAATTCAATGGAAAACTGCTTACTCTCTAACCTTTTTGTGTTTTGGCAATCAGAAAGGTATTATACCACATCTTTACTTCTTATATTTCCTTTTCTTATCTCTCTGTGTCTTATTTGAAATCACATGTTACTTGCCATGAAAGGTGGACTTGCTTGCTTTCTCCCTTGTTGCAAAGAATCAGCTATGTGGAGGAGAGAAGGGCCTGAGAATCTTATCTGCCATGAAGTGTTTGAGAAATCTATCGCCACATTCTTACTGCACAATAAAGTGTCAAGGGCTGTAAAGATTTAAGTGTGACCTCCTCATCCCACTGGTATGGTGGGATAAAAACTGAAAATACAGGTATGCTCCAGTTGTAAATAGAAGAGATACTGGAATACTACTTTGTGAAAAGAAGCAGTGTCAATTACTTTTTTTTTTAGGAGGTAACAGGGTTCAACCCAGGACCTTGTACATGGGAAGCAGGCACTCAGCCACTGAGCTACTACCCACTCCCCTGTCAATTACTTTTTGATCAGGCACTGTTCTTTAAAATAAATTTTACTTTAGGGAGTGAGGCAAATTCATATGTGAAAAATCTTGATTGTTTTCATGAAGACATTCATACCTATGAATTGATCTATTTAATTTATAATATAAAAATTAAGACAGCAACTAAGAATTAAAATTACAGTATCATTTTTAAATGATACTGTTAATATTGCTGTAATGTGTTCATTTATATGATTTCCTAACCTCTTTTTTGCTGTTGTTGTTGGGAGAAGGTGTTACTTTAAAAAAACTTAAACAAGCATTGTGAAAGTACTTAGGTATTTGATATGAGACACTTATTTTAAAATACAAAGTTTTGGAGACTGAATTTAGACTCAAAATTCTGTTACTGATTTTGAAGTTTTTAACTTAGAGGTAGTTTGTATATTGTAAACATCAGAGTCTAATTAACTGATGCCATGCAGCTATTTTATTCTTGTGCTTCTCAGAGTGCCCTCTGCTTCTACTTTGTAGGTCTCAAATACTCAGTATTCAATCACAAGAGTTTCTGTCTTGTTTACTTTTCATGTTGCATGCCATTTACACTGCTTCCCTCTCATGATGAATTTTGAGACTGTGATAATTTCTGTTGTTTTGTTATTTCATAACATTTGTCCCTTCTCTGAATTTTATACGGAAGACTAATTGGAATAGTTGGTAAATTTTCTTGTATGTTTCTTGCTATTCTCACAAGGTGTTAACCATATGTAGAAGAAAATACATTAAGATTGGTATTCTGTTGAATAGGGTCTTGTCTAGCATATTTAATAAGTCCCGTGGACAAAAAACAAAGGATAAATGCATTAATTTCTTTTAAATTTCTGATATGGTAAAAGAAAAATTGAGCTTCAAATTCCACACATAAATATTTCCTTGAAATTTGGTATTAAAATATCATATTAATCTGTATGATATATAATCCATGTAGAACTAATTTTAAAAATTTATTATCTTCTCCTTTCTTCAAAAGGTTTAATTTTTCGATATCCAGAGGATGACTATGAGTCATTTCCACTCTCAGAATGTGTACCTCTATTCTGCCTTCCTATGGGAGCTACTATTGAGTGCTGGGATCCCCAAACCAAATACCCACTTCCAGTTTTTTCAACTTTTGTCCTAACAGGTTCTTCTGCTGAAAAGGTATATTTTTACCTCTTTGATTAAACTTATTTTTTCCATGATTTTATTCCATACTAATGATTAACCAGTATGAGTTTTATTTGAATAGAGAATTACGTGGACACAATACATTTTTGTTTATACTTATGCTGTAATGCCCAAGGTGAGATGTCACTGTGAAAATTGCTATCTGTATGCTGATATCTTTAGAATTTCTACAGAAGCTTACATAAAGTTTCTCTAGAGAAACACCACTAAAACCCAGGCCATAAGGTAAGATTACGGTGAAAGTCAGAAGATATACATACCATACAAAGAATCAGCACACTCAGTAACAAGCTGGATTAGACCCTCAAGACATTGAAATGATAGAATGAGTTGAAATATAATTGAAATGAAACAAGTCCTATGAGAGGTCTCAAAACATCAAGGAATGAACAGGATATTTTGAAAATCAAATAGATTGCAAAAAGAATCAAATGTATAGAAATGAAAAATATGGACTTTAAAATTAAAAATTCAGTGAATGTTTTAAATAGAAGATAAGACATAGCTGAAGAGAGAATTAGTGAAGTGGAAGGTAGTTACTTCAAATGTGGCACAAAATAATATATAATGTATGAAAAGATTTTTAAAAAGTGGATTGTAGAAGTGGATAGTCCAGTAGCTATTTAGTGAGTTTTAGAAGGAGTGATAGAAAAGGGAATGGCAACGTTCTAAGAGCCAGTGGTTGGTTGAGAGTTTTCCAGGGTTGATGAAAAATTTGAGTCTTCATATTAATGATGTACTCTGAACCTTCAGCAGAAAATAAAGAAAAATACTAAACCTTCTCTTTTCATATCATAGTGAACCCGTGGAACACCAAAGACAAAAAACAGAGAGAAAATACAGATTTACTTTGAAAGGAACAGCTGTTAGATTGGTATCTAGTTTCTCAAAAGCAGCAATGACGCCGAAAGACAAATAATTAATTAAAAATGGAGGGAGAAGGCAAAGATGTCTTTAAACAGGACACAGAAAGCTGTTACCATAAAAGAAAAGACAGATAATGAAAACTTCATTAGCATTGGGAACATCTGTTTATCAGAAGATGCTGTTAAGAGGGTTAAAAAGTAGGCCACAGGCTGGGAGAAAATAACTGCAATATAAATATTCAACAAAGATCTTGTATCTAGAATATATGAAGAACTTCTTTATATTAGAAAGCAAAAGAAACAAACCTATAACCAAGCTATTCCACTCTGGGCACATACTTGAGAGTAATGTGTGTATATATCCTCCATAAAACATGTTTATAAATGTTCATAGCAGCTTTATTCATTATAGCCCAAAATTGGCAACACATATTGTGTAGTAAAATAATAATAATGATTGTAATAATCTATAAAATGATAGTAATAGCCTATTACATGATAGATTAAAATGGAAATATATTAGGAGAAGAAAAATAGATAAACCTACAGAAAATGTGAATTGAATATAGCCACTAGATTAAAACCTATCTAGAAAAATCTTAACAGCATTTCCTAAATTTAACAAAAATTGTGTGTTTGAAACAGTAATGAAACAAGAATAGTATAGTAGAGTAAACCTTAAACTAGGCATTGTTGAAGAAAAATTAGGGTACTTGGAAAAAACTGGAATTTACTGAAATATAGTACTGAAAGACTATATTTATATACTGAAATATAGTACTGAAAGAGATTAGAAAAAATATTTAGGAATTCTTAAGAGTCACTCAGGGAAGCGAACTTGGCCCAGTGGTTAGGGCACCCATCTACCACATGGGAGGTCCACAGTTCAAACCTCGGGCCTCCTTGACCCGTGTGGAGCTGGCCCATGCGCAGTGCTGATGCGTGCAAGTAGTGCCTTGCCACGCTCGGGTGTCCCCCGCATCGGGGAGCCCCATGCACAAGGAGTGCACCCCATAAGGAGAACCGCCCAGTGCGAAAGAAAGTACAGCCTGCTCAAGGCGCTGCACACACGGAGAGCTGACACAACAAGATGACACAACAAAAAAAGAAACACAGATTCCCATGCCGCTTACAACAACAGAAGCGGACAAAGAACACATAGCCAACAGACACAGAGAACAGACAACTGGGGGCGCGGCGGGGGGGAGAAAGAAAGAAAGAAATCTTAATAAAAAAAAAAAAGTCACTGAGGTTCTAAAAGAGAATAGAGGGTGAAGCAACAGTATTTGAAGAGAATTGCTGAAAGAATTTTATAGGATTAAAGAAAGACATGAGTCCTCAGATTGAAATCATACTGCATGTATTAATCAGATTAAATAAAGATAAATTCATACCTACATATTATACCAAAACTGGCAACCATTGAGAATGCAGAGAAAATTAATTATCAGGGAACAAATACAGATTACTTGTCCTTTAACAATGTTAAAAAAGCAGACCTGACTTTAACAATACTAAATACTAGAAGATAATAAAATAATCATCGTAAGTGCTCAAGGCAGAAGGAATATTTATCAGTACCGTTTTGATCCAGAGTGGGGAAAACTATGTTTATACATTGGTTTGTGCTTCTTGTGTTTTGTTCTGCTATATTAAAATGTTATTACATTAAAATTTAATATGTGCCAAGACATAATCAATAAAGTGAAAATATATGCCATAGTTTGGAGAATACTAACCTGAAGGTACTGATATCTAAAGTATATAAGGAACGCCTACAGATAGTTAAACAGAGAAGAATTGGAAAAATGTGCAAGTGAAATGAACAGGCAATTTATAGAATAAGAAAACCTGTGGCTATTACTTATGAAAGATTTAATCTGACTGTTGATCATAGAAATGAAAATTAACAGTCGCGTACTATTTCATATCTAATAGACCAATGATTCTCAAAATGTAGATCAAAAACCCTTGAATTCCCCAAGAATTTTTCAGGAGCTTTTTGAGGTCCTCCCTTTTCCAACTACATATTTTTGAGGCTTTTCTTCATATGCTTCAACTAAAACAGCGTATGGTAACAAATTGAATATAGAGCAAATATGAACCTCTAGTTGTCTTCCACTGTGCTAGATATTAAGAAAAATGTAAACCTCCGCAAATCTTCACCAGTTTTGTTTTGTTTTGATGTATTTTTCATAAAAAATGTTGTTTATGTTAACATATAATGGTTTTTAAGATTGATTTGAGAATGAAGCAATTTACATATTTAAAATTTTTCTCAGTTTTAATTTCTAATATGGTATATATTTATAGATAGAATCCACCTAAACCGAAACTTTTTGACATCCTTAGTTTTTAGAAAGGTATCATGTGTCCTTGGATTAAAAAGTTGGAGAACCGCTGCTACATTCAGTGACCACATTTTAGTTAATACCAGCCTCGTCCAGGATATGAGGAAATGTGAATTTTTATATATTGTTGCTGAGCTTATAGATCACTGAGACTACTTGGATAACAATATGGCAATACCCTTAATCTTGAAGATATGCATGCAGTATAGCCAGCAATTCTACTTGTAGGGATATACATTAAAGAAATTCTCACAAGTGCCCAAGGACACATTTATGAGAGTATTCATTATGGCATTATTTGGAGTTACAGGCCCAACTTTGCTAGGTCATCAGATTTTCTCCAAGAGAATTTGACCCACCAGATTTTTATATGAAACCTTTTCATTTTAAAACGTCGGCAACTCCCCTCCTCCTCCTCCTCCTCTTTCTTCTTTTCCTTATTCCTCTTCCTCCTCCTCTTTCTCCTCCTCTTCCTCCATATCCTCTTCTCTTCTTCTCCTCCTCCTGCTGCTGCTGCTTTTTAAACTGTCCTGTGAATCAAACAAAATACATCTGTTGGCCTCATTCTACAGGCTGCGTACACAATTACAACCACTGTATTAAAGATAATGAATGCAAATTATCCAGCATAGTATCTGGAACTTAGTAAATATTCACTGAAGGCAGGCCAATACTATATTAACTGGATTATCTACAACTAAATTCTTTAGCTTAACATTTATAGTTCCTCTCATTGAAAGCAATAAATAAAACTAAAAACCTTAAGATCTCTTTCAAACACTTATGGGTTACCAGCTTTGCTGTGACCAGTAGAGAATAACAAAGCCTCAGTGAGCTATGAATACTGGGTTGTTGACTGTGTTTATTCACTGGTTGGAAGATATCAGCATATAAACTTGGACGTACATGAAGTTTACATTCATGCTTTTGTCATATTGCTTATTAAAATCTTTTGAGATCACTTGAAATACTTGTGTCTGGATATGCTGAACTCTAAAGATGAGTTGTATGATATATATAGTGACCAAATAGTGAAAAGATTTATACAAATTTAGAGGGAAGCATTGGTTATGAGGAAGGGCTGAGTGTAATGGTAGAAATCCTTCATAGAGGAAGTGACACTTTAGTAGTAAGTTGAAGAATGGACGGATCAGGGGGAACAAGCACCAAAGCAAAACTTGTACGAAGGAAGAAAATAATGAAATAGTATAATATGTTCCTAGCACTATGTAGTTTTTTATTGTTGAAAGGGTCAGCAGGTTTCTCAAGAAATTAGAAAATCCTGCCTTTTATATGAAGTGACATTTTTTGTGTATTGGGTAGTTTTTGAAGGGTCAGTTTATTATTTCAGGGAGACTGTCTCTCCAGTGTGTTTTCCACTCAAATACCTCTTCTTTTCACTTAAACCAGTTACTGCAGTATCACTTTGGTATGTGGGAAATGTAGATGAAGCTGAGGAAGACTTCCAAGTTTCTGACTTGGGGGGATAGAGTAGTAATTTTATCAAGTGAAATTGGAAAGATGGGAAGAAGTACAGATAATGAATTTACTTTTGTAAATACAGTTTTATGATGCTTATGGGACATTAAGGTGGAGATGTTGCGCAATCATTTTGTAAATAGGAGTCTGGAGTCCAGGAAAGAGGTTAGAACTGGAAATAAAAATTTGGGTTTTATTTGTGTGGTTATAGTTCAAACCATGAGAGAATGAACTTTCTCAAATTAATTTAAAGAGAAGGGTGAAGCTAGAAACTTAGGAAATGCCAGTATTAGGCAACAGAATTGGATCCAGTGAAAGAGAAGTAGCCAGAGAACAGAGAGGAATTTGTGGTGTCAAAGATACCAAAGAAATAGAGAGTTTCAAGACAGTGTAGTGTCAGCAGTATTTTGTGTCATAGAGAGGTTAAAAAAAAACAAAACACAGTGTCCACTGTAGTTAATGTTTAGGAAATCATTGGAATCATTGATTAGAATTATTTTAGTTGATGGAAATGGATGTGGCTTAAGTGGTAAGACCTCCACCTACCGTATGGGTGAATCTGAGTTTGATCCCTGGGGCCTCTTGGTGAAAAAGAAGAGGAGAAAGCATGCTGGTGTGGCAAGCCAGTGCCCACATGGTGAGCTGAGTGCGCAGTCGGTGAGCCAAGTGCCCACACGGTGAGCCGACTTCCTGTGCGGCGAGCTGAATGCCCATGTGAGTGCCCGCGCGGTGACCCAAGTGCCTACATGGTGAACCGAATGCCCATACGAGTGCCCACGTGGCAGGCTGAGTGGATGGGCTGCGATGTGAGTGCCCATGCGACAAGTGCCTGCATGGTGAGCTGAGTGCCCACATGAGTGCCCACGTGGTGAGCCAGTGCCAGCGCAGCGAGCCAGTGCCTGCACTGTGACCCAAGTGCCTGCACAAGTGCCAGCATGGTAAACCGAGTGCCCACATGAGTGCCCACACGGTGAGCCAGTGCCCACACAAGTGAGTCACGCAGATGATCATGCAACGAAAGAGAGATGAAGGGGAGAGTCAGGGTGAAGCACAACAGAAACCAGGAACTGAGGTGGCACAGCTGACAGGAAACCTCTCTCTACATCAGAGTTCCCCAGGATTGAATCCCGGGAAATCCTAAAGGAGAAAGACAAGAGGAGAAGACAAAAAGAGAAATAGGTACAGCGGATCACACAGCAAATGGACACAGCAAAAACAGCCGGGTGGGGGAAGGGGAAGGGAAAAAAAAAAAAAGAATTGTTGAGATGGAGGGTAGATTGTAATGGATTGAGATGAAAAGGTAGAGGTGCCTAATGTAGAACACATGTCAGTTGGTCAAAGGTGATTGACCAAAAGATCTAAAAGAGGTAAGTAAGTAAGGCCTTATGGGGGCTCAAAATTGGAAGAAACTAGAGGTTTATAAAGGGAATGAAAAGTTTGGGTGAGACAAACACAGGTACAGGTTGAGGGAAGCATTTGAGTATGTTTTCTAGGATAGTTATTGGGTTTATCTAATGGAGAGAGTTGCTAAAATACTGTATCATTTGGATTGAGAAAATTACAGAAGCATGGGGCTGGTATATTGTAGGGATTGTCAGTACAGGGCCTTAATTTTCCAAGATTATGTCAGATATAGGGATGGATGGGAAAACCTGCTAATACCAGTTGGGCTAATTTACCCTTGTAGAGGCACTATTAACATACACTGTCAACACGTTCTATTATTTTCTAATCCTGATCATTGTTAGAAATATCCCAGCCAACTTTGGGATATAGTTCTGTGCTATACAAGAAGCGCACATATCATTTTTTAGTTTTATTCATTTATTGTCTATGCCTATCGAAAGATGCAGTTGCAAATTTGAAACATCAGTCACTGATCACAGTGACAGGCAAGGAGCTCTTGAGTTCTACAGTTAGGAGAATTGCAAAAAGTGTTTTTAAACATATATACCCTTATTCCTATTAAGAATTAATTTATCAGTTTTCTTTCTGAAATATGTGAGATAGAAGATTGCATTCTTTATTTTTGGCAAGAGAATAAAAAGGAGATAAATAGGGAAATAAGGTTCCCTTAAAGATTTATTTAATTAGACTCCCAACAGCTTAAGTCTAATTTGCTAATACTAACTCTTGTTTATGTATGTAATTAGGACTTTTAAATTAGTGTATTTATATATTATTACTTGAAAGAGAAGAGAATAAAGCCATTAAAAGCTAAATTCCCATTTGACTTTGAAAAAAAATCTCAGCATTTCATTTTATGGACTACACATCTAGAATTTTAAAATTTGATATATTAATGACGTAAAAATTTCAGTGTGTGGTTAAAAATGAAATTAAGTTACAAAGAAGGTACTATCCATTTTTGTATAAGATGTATTATTGAATGTATATTTGCAGTAGAAAAAATCTGGAGGGGTTTATGTAGAAATCTGATCAACTCTAGGGTAGAATTTTGGGTGAGAATTTTCTTTGTATTTATATAACTGTACTCTGGGCAAACATTTCTATATAATATAAATTTTAAAAATATATTCTACGTTTTTCATGGAATTCAATTACTCTCTAGGTATATGGAGCTGCCATCCAGTTTTATGAACCTTATTCTCGGGAACTTCTAACAGAGAAACAACTTATGCAGCTGGGCCTCTTGACACCTGTGGAGAGAAAAATTGTCCCTAAATCCATCAATTCAAACAAATGCATTTGTTTACTCTCACACTGGCCTTTTTTTGAAGCTTTTAGAAAATTTCTCATGTTTATCTACAAACTTTCTGTGTCTGGACCACATCCTCTTCCCATTGAAAAGTATGTGCAATGAATGATTAGAGAAATGTCTGGTAGAGATACTGGATGTATAAATAACACGTTTCATTCTTACCTAACTTTTGTCACTGGAAGCCAAGTTTAGAGGGAAGGAGAGTCATGGTCACTTTACTTTTCACTTGTTTCATTCTTCACCTATGTCATTCATTGACTGTGAACTTAAAATTAAGTCGTGGTGAATATGATCAAATAATAAACTTTTGAGAATAGCTGAGGGAGAAATTCACATACCTTGTTTTGCCTGTGTTCCTCTTCTGATTCATTCTCCAAGAGAAAAACAACTGTTCTGTTGATATATAACACATACTATACATAGAGTCTTTCCATGCTCTAACTCAAAAACATTCCTAACTGATGTAGAAATTACAAAGAGTGAGTTAATTGTCATTAAGAAGTGAGTTTTTAGTTTTAGCATTGACAGAATCTACATGTTTTCCCTTTGATTTGTAATTTTCTTTGTCATGGAAATTTTCAGTATGTGGAGCCACTTTGTTCTTTACAAACCATATCTTTTCTGATTTCGAGTGGCACATTGACTCTTGCTTATTATATAGTATGTAATTTATATACTCTTAACAAACCAAGAAGTGTCAAGAACTTTGTGAAAATGCGTTATTTAGTATCTGTAATCAAAGATTTTTCTTACAACATTAAATTTTTTATATGGTAGCAGAAAGATTATCAGTGAAAACCTATTAGCTTAGTGGATAAGATGGGGATAATTATCTGAAATGCTGTTGAAAAATCATCTTTAAAAATAGAAAAGTACTGTACATAAACACATCATGATTTGGCATAGAAATATGGTTTCATTTGAATGTTCTACTTCTGAAATGCCAATGTAATAGTTCATATTTCTTGATTTAATTTCCAGCTATCAGATTAATTTTAAAATTTTTGAAGTAAAATTTAACTTTAATGAAAGTTAGCAACCTTTTGAAAAATTTTCTGTGACTATTTTATAAAAATAAAATCCATGTGTGCAATAATTTTTTTCTCAGTTAAATTAATACCTTATATTTTAATGGCTATTAAGAGCTCAAAACTTAGGGGAAGCTTAAGAAGCATTATTTATAAGTGGAAAAAAGTTATAGTAGAAAATCTGGGGTGAAATTCTATGTTGATGTTGATTTGTTTTATCAGAGGTAGATGCTCTCTATTGGCACTGTGACCAGGGCTATAAAAATTAGCTTCTTTCATGAAAACTATATTCATGCTATCCTATTTTCCTGGAGACAATAGTGGATATTAGATACTTTGACTCAGAAAATACAACATTGTGCGTTTCAGAAATTTAGTAGGCATGAGTACATTTATTTACTAAGTAAATTTATTTAACATAAATTTTGGGTCGGTGGCTTTGTCAGATCTGGAAAGATATAGTGATTTTTAATATTTGCTAAAATCTACGGATGGGAGCAGTTATAGCTCAGTGGTTGAATACCTATTTCGCATGTATGAGGTCACAGGTTCAAACCCCAGTACCACCTTAAAAAAAATTGTAGAACATTTTAGAAGAGTATTGAAAGAGAATATTTGCTCTATTAAAAATTAAATTACTAAATTATATTTATTTCCAAAATTTTCCAGGCACATTTCACATTTTATGCAAAATATCCCTTTTCCTTCACCACAAAGACCAAGAATTCTTGTACAGGTAGGTAACTGAAATAGAGTATACTTGGGGGAAGTGGCTGTGGTGCAAGCAGTTGAGCTCCTGTTCACCATATGGAGGACCTGGGTTTGATCCCTGGGACCTCCTGGTAAAACAAACAAATAAACAAGAAAGCACAGAAAAAAGGCAGCCCAGACCTGTGTGGAGAGTTGAGGTGCAAGGCCGCCACACACAGCGTGGATGCACCAAAAAGACAATGACACAACCAGATAGAAAAATAAAGTATATTTGGGGGAGCTCTGCATATGTTATTCAAATCATTGCAACGTAGATTCTATGGTTCTTAGGGTTGGAGATTTGAGTATTATATATTCATAAAGTCTTTGAGTTTCCTGTATTGTATTTCTTTATTGAACATCTTTTTGTATTTTTTTTTTTTGAATCTTGGGTTTTCAAAACTGAAATATTAATCTTTGGTTCATGACAATATCATCATTGGCCCATGCATGGCTTTTATGTAGCTAATTTTAATAGCCTAAAACCCCGAATTATGTTATGGACATTTCGTAATATCAGAGCAACTAATAAATATTAAATATGAAATGAACTGTGGTTGGGGGGAAGTGAAACAGTCTATGATAGTGTTTCTGAAACAGTCTTTTTTTTTTAAGATTAGTTTTTTAAAAAATTTATTTCTCTCCCCTTCCCTCCCCACCCCGGTTGTCTGTTCTCTGTGTCTATTTGCTGCGTCGTCTTCTTTGTCCGCTTCTGTAGTTGTCAGTGGAACGGGAAGCTGTGTTTCTTTTTGTTGTGTCATCTTGTGTCAGCTCTCCATGTGTGCGGCACCATTCCCGGGCAGGCTGCACTTTCTTTCGCACTGGGCGGCTCTCCTTACGGGGTGCAGTCCTTGCGTGTGGGGCTCCCCTATGCGGGGGTCACCCCTGCGTGGCACGGCACTCCTTGCACGCATCAGCACTGCGCATGGGCCAGCTCCACACGGCTCAGGGAGGCCCGGGGTTTGAACCACGGACCTCCCATGTGGTAGACGGACGCCCTAACCACGGGGCCAAGTCCACCGCCCTCTGAAACAGTCTGGTAAATAACCAGTTTTTTATTTCCAATCAGTGACATACCTATGCGGGTATATAGCTTATACCTTATGCAGTTTACCGTGTGAGTTCAGGGTAAACATGAACAGGTCTATACCCTGCTCAAAGACATGAGCCCGCTGATCACATGCTTAGATGTAGGAGCACTGTCAGATCGTTATAAAAGTTTCTAATTGCTTGTGACCCATTTATATATTATGTCTTCGTGGGCCAATAACAGTTTGCAACTGGCACTGGACTATTGAGTAGCAATGGTCTATAGAGATAACCTATTTAAAGATATTTTTCTAAGATGTTGTAAACGTGTAATATGGTACATTTAAGTTAGATATTGGTTATCTTGAATGTACTTCAGCAAGTGTTAATATATATCCAGCATCTTCCAAGTGTTTACCAGTCTGTCAAGTAAATAAATCTGAGACTTTTAAAAAGCAGTAATTCCACAATTTGTAAATAAATTGTATTTCTTTCTTGTTTTTCCATTTTAATAATTTTAAGTGTATATTTCAGTGGTATTAATTACATTCACAGTTTTATGCTGTCATCACCACCATCCTTTTATAAAACTTTTTCATTGCCTAAAACAGAACCTCTACCCATTATACATTCACTTCCCATTCCTCCTTCCTCATTGTCCCCTGGTAACTTCTAATCTACTTTCTGGCTCTATAAATTTACTTATTCTAGATATTTCTTATAAGTGGAATCATACAATAATTGTCCTTCTGTGTCTGGTTTATTTCACTCAGCATAATGAAATATCTCAGTACATGTTTTGAAAAGTGTGTCTATTTGAATATTATGTTCCATTTTACCTTTGATCTAAATATTAAGGTTTCAAAATTGACTTGGTTAATTTATTTCTCTTTTTTTTAAGCTATCAGTCCATGATGCATTAATATTATCACAGCCAGTTTCTACACCTTTACCACTAAGGTAATTAATGGTATCTAAAATGATATATTTATTCACTCTGAGCAGACTGCTTTAAAATATTTAAAATAGATGCTAGGATAATAAAGCTAAATGTTATTTTACAAATTAGGTAAAGGGAGCCTTAATGTTTCTAACTTTGATAGCTCGATGGATGGTGGGGCCATTTTAAAAGATGGGGAACATCCAGTGGCAAGACTGGATGTAGGAAATACTTTCCTCTTTCTCTTCCTCTTAGCCTCCTCCCCATAACCAGTTCATAACTAAATGTTTAAGCCGTTCTGATTTTAACCTCCTAAATGTCTTGAATCCATTAGCTTCTCTTCAGCTCCATCACTAGTCCAGGCTGTCATAATCTCTCACCTGGACTACTTTAATAACCTAATTAGTACCCTTTTGCCCTCCTTCAGTTCTTTATCCACACTATACCCAGTGTGTCCTTTTGAGTTATGTCCTTTCTACTTCAGCCTATTCTCTTACTATCCTCTCTTACTATACTTTATTCACAATAAGTTTATATTTCATTTTCTTGAACTTGATTTTCCTCCCTTAGGGCCTTTGAATATATTGTACTCCCCAGCTCCACACCCCCAACTCTAACAGCTGTTTTATTGCTGTCAGCTCAAATGGTGGTTTTCTTCAGGAAACTCTTTCTTGATAAACACCCCTCTATTCCCAAAAGACTTGTTTAAATCATCTTGTTATATTCTTTCTTAGCACCCGTATATTTTTAATCATTACACTTAAACCAGCATTAAGTGATAACCATATGATTATTTCATTGTTTTCCCCATTGGATATTAGGTCCATGAAGGCCGTGACCATTACTTTTTTTCATACACCATTATATTTCCAGGCCCTGACACAATGCCTGGCACATATTAGGCCATTAGTATTTGTTGAATGAATAAGCATCCGTAACTGGAGGGATCAAAGTCTTTGGCTTATTGGGAAGACCAGGAGATATATCCAGTGTAGTTAGAATGTTGGGTGTTTAGGAGTGTTGAAGTGTCAAGAAGTAATAGAAAGTGCCATTATAATATATTGTTTATTTGAAGGCGTTTTTTCTAATGGTTTTTTTCCTGAAAAATAAAATTTAAGAATCATCCATTATTTAGTTTATGTTTCCTGCATTTGTGTTTAATATTCAATTATTTGCTCCTTTACTATCTCATTAAATATGCTACTTTTCAGTGGTAATTAAGTCAGGACTTGAAATTAACAGTATATTGTCCATCTATTAATAGTTAAGAAATAAGCAAATCTTAAAATATTTTAGCAAAATATTTCACAGTAATCCTTTTTTCTCTTTTTCTAGTGGAGCCAACTTTAGCACCTTGTTAATGAATCTGGGTCCTGAAAATTGTGCAACACTACTGCTCTTTGTTCTACTTGAGAGTAAGATTCTGCTGCATTCTCTTAGGCCAGCTGTGTTGACTGGGGTAGCTGAAGCTGTTGTAGCTGTAAGTATAAAATTTTCCTTTTAGTACATAATTACTGAGAGAATTTTTACTATAAAGAGAAATTTCCTTCAAAGAAAGCAGATTTGAAAATTATCCATCCAGCAAAAATTTAACAAAAATATAATGAGATAGCAAAGATAAATAGGAAGTATAAAGAAAACAAAGGTGATTCTGTTTAAGAGGAAATTCCAGTTACTGATTTTTCCTGTTTTAGAGTTCTTCAGAGAGTTGAATCTATATGGTTACATAATAAAATTTATGAACGAAACAGACTGTATTAAATGAGAGACTGTGTCCAATTTAAGCTACCCTGAAATTATACAAATTAGTTATAATTTCTCCCCATTTTAATACTTTTAGTCATTGTGAGCCAGGTAATAAAAAGATATTCTAACTCATTGTGAAATAGGATAATAGACAAATGCTTAGCTGTATTCAACATAAATTTAAAAATTAAATCAAGTCTTCCTCTGCTTAAAACTCATTTTTTTTTTTAAAGATTTATTTTATATTTCTCTACACCCCCGTCTGCTCTCTGGGTCCATTCGCATGTGTTCTTCTGTGACTGCTTCTGTCCTTAGCAGTGGCACCGGGAATCTGCGTTTCTTTTAGTTGCGTCGTCTTCTTGTGTCAGCTCTCCATGTGTGCAGCGCCATTCCTGGGCAGGCTGCACTTTCTTTTGCGCTGGGTGGCTCTCCTTATGGGGAGCACTCCCTGTGCGTGGGGCTCCCCTACGTGGGAGACACCCCTGCGTGGCAGGGCACTCCTTGTGTGCATGAGCACTGCACATGGGCCAGCTGCACACGGGTCAAGGAGGCCCGGGATTTGACCCGCAGACCTCCCATGTGGTAGATGGACACCCTAATCACTGGGCCAAGTTCGCTGCCTTTGGTTACTTTTATTAATATAATCTTCATTTCTAGACCCTCTTCCAAGCTTTTCTCTCCTTGTCTTTTATTTTCAGGCTCTAGCACACCCTTTAGCATTTCCTGAAAATATGATCTCTTGGTTAGAAATTCTCTCAGTTTCTGTGTATCTGTGAATATTCTGATATCGCCCTCATTTTTGAAAGACAATCTTGAAAAATGTAAGATTCTTAGCTGGAACTTTTTCTCTTGTAGTTTCTTAAATTTATCATACCACTGTGTTCTTTCCTCCATGGTTTCTGGTGAGAAATCAGCACTTAAATCTTATTGGGTATCCCTTATATATTATGCATTGCTTTTCTCTTGCTGTTCTCAGAATTCTCTTTGTCCTTAGAATTTAGCATTCTGATGAGTATGTGTCTTGGAGTTGGTCTGTTAGGATTTTTTTGAATGGGAGTACGTTGTGCTTCTTGAAAATGGATATCTATGTCCTTCAGTAGGGTTGGGAAATTTTCTACCATTATTTCTTCAAATATTCTTTCTGCCCCTTTTCCCTTCTCTTCTCCTTCTGGGACACTTACGACCTGAGACCTTGAGACCTTGTTCAATTTTTTTCCATTCTATTCTTTATCTGTTCTTGTATATATGTTCACTTTCAGAGGTCATTTCTTCAAGCTCACCAGTCGTTTCTTCTGCCTCTTCAAATCTGCTATTATATGATTCCAGTGTGTTTAAAATTTCATTTATTGTGCCTTTCATTCCCATATGATCTGCTATTTTTCTATGTATGCTTTCAAATTCTACTTTGTGCTCATCCCGTGTCTTCTTAATATCCTTAATCTCTTTAGACATCTCATCGAATTTATTAAGGTGATTTGTTTGAACATCTATGATTAGTTGTCTTAACTCCTTTATGTCACCTGTAGGCTTATCTTGTTACTTTAACTGGGCCATAGCTTCCTGTTTCTTGGTGTGGATTGTAATTTTTTGTTGGTGTCTTGGCATCTGGCTTACTAGAGTATTTACTCTAGGTGCAGCTTTTCTGTTTAGTTTAGGGCTTCCTGCCCTTTCTCCCTTGCTGGTTGTGTAGGACGAGCCAAAGATGTAATTGGTGCTGTAAGCTGTGGAGGCTCAAGCTGCCCTCATTGCCTCAGGGGCCAATGAAGCTTCTCCCAACTTTCTCCTTTGCCAGGGGTAGGACAGAGTCACAGCTATGTGGAATAATCCAAGTCATGCAGGCCTAGACTGTTGCCCAGATAAACTGATGAGGCTTCACACCCTTTTCTCCCCTGCCCCTAGGCAGGTGTGGGCAGCAGTCTGTGCAGTGCTGGTTCAAAATTAACACAGTTGCCCAGGTAGACTTCCAATTATTCAGTCTGTGCCAGCCAAAGGTACCTGGATAGCCTGGTGCAGGGCCTGCCAGCCTCCTCCATGCCCGTGGTGGGGCTGAAGCTTAGTCTTGGGCTGCAGACCGATCTGGGTGAAAGAAATGAATTCCTACTATCACTGTGATTTTTGGTCAGGCGGTCTTCCCCTCAGGCTGTGAGTGGAGTCAAAACCGTGACCACAGGCCTCCTTCTGATTTAGACAGATTTACACCCTAGCCGTTCCTAGGACCATACCCTGGCCAGTCAAGTCTGCTGATCAGTAGACAAAATCAGTGACCATACATCTCCTCCTCCCCTGTTTGTGGGTGACTGAGCTTCCAAATCTAGCCACAGAATAGCTTCTGGGGCAGCTTGTGCTGCCAAAGTAGGACAATTACTGGCCTCCCCAGCTTGGCAGGTAATTTCCTGGAGAGGCTGGCGCTGGTCTCCCCAGTCTTCCCCCTCCCAGAGGTGGGGCTGGGGCTTAGGCTAGACCTGAAATCTGATCTGAATGGAAAGAAGCCAGTCCCTACTAGCACTGTGATTTTCAGTCCTCCATGCTTCCCCTTGTGCCAGGTGCTTCAGCTACCTCCAGATAACTGGGTGTTTACTAACTGCCCTGTAACAGGAGCTGGTTCTAGGAACTCCTTACTTCGCTGCCATCTTGCTCGTTCTCCTCATGAGTGATTAAATTTTTAATATCAGCTGATTATTAAAAGAATTTCATCCACTTTTTTAACTAATAAAAAAAATTTTGAAGCACTTATGATACAATTAAGGCAGAACTTAGTAAAAGAAAGCTGGTCAAGATATTTGAAGCATGTGTTTTATATTGACTAGTAATTTAAGATGCCTAGATTCACTGAAGCGGGATCATTTTATATGTTTATTTGAAAAGTTAGGAAATTTGATTCCAAAAATAATCTTTAGTTTTTTTAGTGGTTGGTGCTCTCACTTGGATATTGTCCAAAGATTATTTTGAGACTTAATAGATAAAACACATATGAGTTAAAGATTTTGAGTTTCAGTTGTATAAACTTTTGGGCAAGTCTCTGCTTTGACTTCTTTCCATAAAATAGAAATATGAGTTTTTTTATAGACAGGAGAATTAACATGCAGAAAGCTGTTAGCTTTTTATTTTGTTTGTTGACAATTTTAATCACATTGTTTCATAGTATTGCTGAGTAATATTTTAGTCATTTAGTTTTTGGAATAAAGTTTAGGGGTAAAGAAATGAGACTTTTTAAATTGGTCTCTTACCCATAATATCAGATAATTACATAATTTTCATTGTAATTTTAAATCTTGGTTAATTTTTTAAAACTTTTTCCCCCAGATGATCTTTCCATTTCAGTGGCAATGCCCATATATTCCCCTTTGCCCTCTTTCACTGGCAGCAGTGCTTAGTGCACCTGTACCATTTATAGTTGGAGTTGATTCACGGTATTTTGATCTTCATGACCCACCACAAGACGTTGTTTGCATTGACTTGGATACGAACATGGTATATATGTAAGTTGATTCTGTTTATATTATCTCTCATTCATAATTTCCCCCCCATATATAGTTACATCTCTTTGAAAGCATCTAGAAGTATGCTAATTTTGAAACTTGATAATAAGTTTTCACCTTTAATATAGCAATTTTCAATCAGGGTTGATATAAGAATCTGGGAAAACGTGGTTAGAGAAAAATTATGTTTAATATTATAGTAATCTGTATTTGGATAACAGAAATGGTAGGCAGGAGATAGATATGTTTATCAAAAGGGAATATGGGTTTTAAAAAAAACGATTAAACTTGACTTTCCGAGCACAAGAGTTTCTGGGTACAATTCAAAACCCATATATGAACTTTTAAAAAATTCCTTAAACTCCGTTTGAGATAAAGTTTAGTCACTCTATAGGGTGATTTTGCATCGTTTTTTTAAGCTAGTAGGATTTGAATTTTATAAGGATCTATTCTTTACTGCATAGAAATTAATATTAAAAACTAAATCTTAGTTTGTGATTACTATAGATGATAAATATGTACAAGAGTAGTATAAATGAGGGTCCAGAGAGTAGCATACCACATTAATAAAAGAAGCAGTTCATAAGAGCCAGCCCCACCGTCCCCACTCACCCCCAAAAAGCAGTAAAAGGTAGTAAGCATTGAAAATTCCCTTTGTTGGTCCCAAATTTCAGGTCCTGGAGCACTTTTCTATACTGTTTGAAATTCGTAGAAAATAAATATAAAGAGAATTTGGGGTAAAGCCTAAATGGCCACAACATTAGAATTGGTTTGGAAAATATGCCCAAGGGAATGAAAAGAATAACTTAAGGAAGAAAGGAAATCTTGTTTTAATTTAAAAAACAATTTGAAATGAATCTACCATTGTATTTTGAAACTGTATAACTATGGTAGTTTCCTTCCTGTGTATGTTTAGATCTTTTTACAGCCAGGAAGTAATAAACCACTTCTATGCATTAAATACTTCTGTTGACACTCATTTTGTTGTTTTTAAAGGCACCATCCTATTCAGAGTTGTATACCTTATGACACTTTTGGAAAGGATTATTTATGAAGTTGTAACTCAGATATTTACCTTATTTTATATACTGAATAAAATAACATTATGGAGAGACTTAATTTTTCCCAGTTTTAAGTGAATTCTGTAAAATTTGTATTGATCAAAACATTTTCTAAAATAACTTTGAACTATTTGCTCAATTTTACTTAAAAAATTATGAAATGCTTTAGATATCCCCAAATTATAAAAACTAATATAAGTATAATAACACCTGTATACCACCACCTAGATTAAGAAATAAAATTTTACCAATAGTGTAAAGCATCTGGATAATCCTCCCCAACTATATCTTCTTCCTGTCCCCCAGAGGTAATATTTATCTTGAATTTGGTGTTTATCATTTGCATGTTTTTTAAAAAAATAGACTAATTTTTAGATGAAATATAGTTTATCAACTCATTCAACTCACCATAAACCCAGTATATTAGGTACATTACCATTCCCATTTCTTAGATAAGAAAATTGAGTAACAGACAAGTTAAGTGATCCAGTCACACAGTTAATAAATGTCAGGATCAGGTTATAAGCTGAAGATAATCCATACAGTAATAATAATGTTTAATATGAGGGGGTTAAACGATAGCACTAAAATATTGGACAGCAATTGCATAAAATAGGAGAGATTGATTAAAATTAAACTTGAAATGATCACTGTAGGATACTTTCAAATTGCCTTTGAGATAATCAGGTCATTTAACATGGTAGTAACACATAGGTTTACACTTGTTTATTGTTTGTTTCTACCTACTTCCAAAAATTTTTTTTTTTTTTGGTGTGAATGAATTGAGAAATAAGGCATATTTAGTAAATACAAAGATACGCTTGAAGTTCTAACTTATTATGTTTTTTTGTTTTTTTTTTTTTTTTCTGTAGCATTATAGGTTTTCCATGTATACTGATCCTGAATAACAGAAAACATATCCCAGAACAGGGATAATGTGAATATTTTTTCAGAAATGGCAAAAATTTATCCTAGACAGTTCTTGTGTGTATGTGTATCTGGCGTACTTCTTTTCTTTTTCATTAGAATATTTATTGAAATATATTATTTGTATGTAAAGATGTATTAATAAGTATATAGTAAAAGTTGTGAACTTACAATACATGCATAACATCATACAGGGCTTCCATACCTCATTCCACCACCAACACCTTACATTGCTGTGAAACATTTGTAACAAATTATGAAAGAGAATTAAATGCAGTCCATATCTTATACTTCGTGCATCTTTCCCTCAACCCACCCCACTTTTTTTTGTTCATAAACCATACAATTTATCTAAAGTGTACTATCAGTGGCATTTGGTATAATCACAGAGTTATGCATTCATCACTTCAATTAATATTAGAGCATTTTTATTACTCCAAGAAAAAGAAAACAACAAAAAAACAAACTACTGTCATACCCATATGTTAGTGCTACTAATTACAATCCTATCATGTGCTTTCACGATTTCTGTTCATTTTGAAACATTTACAAAGAGCTTTTTACCAGTTATGCATAGATTAAAATTAAACTTCAGTTTTCTGTTCTCTGACGACATTCTATTCTCTGGTGGCTTATATTCTAGCTGTTAACTCATGAATTTACTCATTAAATTCATATCGAAATCATATAACATTTGTCCTTTTGTGCCTGGCTTACCTCACTCAACATGTTTTCAAGGTGCATCCTTGTAGCATGTATCAAAACTTCATTCCTTTTTATAGCTGAATATTATTCCATTGTATGTATATACCAATTTATTCATCTGTTTATGAACACTTGAATCCCAAATAGTGCTTTTTGGTGTGGGATTTCTTTTGACTTTTGTAACCTAAAGTCTAACCTTGCACAAACTCTCTTAACAATTAACCCTTATTACTCAGTTGTTTTTTACTTTTGAGATGTTTTTATTAAGAGTTCAAGATAGTCAAGCAGTCATTTAGAAATACCACCATGTTTAACATGATGGTATAACAAAAAAATTAGGGAAGCATATGTGACTCAAGCAGTTGGGCACCCACCTACCACATGGGAGGGCTCAGGTTTGGTTCCCAGTACCTCCTAAAGAAGATGAGCAAGACAGTGAGCTGATGTGGTGGGCTGACATGGCGAGCTGATGCAACAAGACAACACATCCTAGAGACGCAGCAAGGAAATGTGATGAGAGACACAATTTAAAAAATCAGGGAGCGGAGATGGCTCAGTCGGTTAGGTACCTTCCTCCCACATTGTAGGCCCCAGGTTTGGTTCCCGTGCCTCCTAAAAAGAAGAAGAGCAGACAGAGAGCACACAACGAACAGACACAGGGAGCAGATGTCAAATGCAAACAATGGGGGTGGGGATGGGAATAAATAAATAAATAATCTTTTTTAAAAAATCATTTCTATCATTATTTGGCACCAGTGTCTAAATTTGCCTTTATGGAAGTTGTTGAAGATGTAAAATGCAAAAAAAGTATCTTGCAGTTTTTCAGTTACTCCAATAATACCACATTGCACAGCCTCTTAAGTAGAATTCCAAGGTTTCATGGCAAAAAGTGTTGGTATTTCTGAAGATTTTTTTATAAATGAGGTACTAGTTGGCTTTAGAGTCTTATAATTTTTGAAGTTGTAGTTAGCTGGCATTCATTTTTATGTCTTAGATAATGGATGTTGTGATTGATTTCCTTTTTAACCAATATGAGGGCTGAAAGAACTAAATGTACTTTTTTTTTTTTAAGATTTATTTTATTTATACCCCACCCTTTCGTTGTTTGCATTGTTTGCACTCACTCTCTGCTCTCTGTGTCCATTTGCTGTGTGCTCTCTGTGTCTGCTCGTCTTCTCTTTAGGAGGCCCTGGGAAGTGAACCTGGGACCTCCCATGTGGGAGAGACGTGCTCAATTGCTTGAGCCACCTCACCTCTCTGCTTTAGTTGAGTGTCTCATTGTCTTACCTCTTCTGTCTGCTTTGTTGTATCATCTTGTTGCATGACTCACCTTTCCTGCACGTCATGCCAGCTTGCTATCTTGTTTATCTTCTCCACAAGGCACCAGGAACTGAACCAGGGACCTCCTGTGTGGTAGGCGGGAGCTCAGCCACTTGAGCCACATCCATTTCCCTCAAAGCACTTTTAATATCTTAAATTGCAGTCCCTCTATTTTGTCACACAATATTTTTTTAGAAGCCTGCTAATAGATATTTTAAAGTTTAAGTCAACCAAATTTGACACTTAAAATATTATAATCTAAAGTGGAACTTTTGAAGCAAGAATTTCAGTATTGTGTTCATAACTCCAATATTGAAAATCTATGTTGGAAGGTTAGAGTTGACATGACCAAATTGGACTGAGGTCAATTGAAATGAAAAGAGAGCTTCTTTGAAAACCACTTACTCATACTGCCTATATCAATTGTCACATCAGTAAAAATACCCCTCCATTTTTTTTCTTTTGAATAAGAATTTTGCTCAGTAAAGCAAATTACAAATAACATTTTATTTATTATGTTCTTATTTAATAGATCTGATGAAAAGAAGACCATGAACTGGAAGCAGCTTCCCAAAAAGCCATGCAAAAATCTACTTAGCACCTTAAAGAAATTATATCCTCAACTATCTTCAGGTAAATGTGAGGAATGAAGACCATTTTTATAACTTTTTAATAACTTTATAAAACTAAAAAAATAAAGTTATAAAGAATATTTTAAGGAAAGAATATGTAAGAAAATTCCTCTTAAAATTACAGTCATAATCTTGATCTACTTAAAAGGAATCTCATTACATAACAAAATTCTAATAAAAAGAAATTAATGCTATGTTAGTGATTTTTCATAATCTCCCCTTGGTAGCCCCAGCTAATGATCTTTTTAAGGTAATGGGGAGAAGAATTTCAAAAAATCATGAGCTTCATTTTGCCTCTTTCCTTAATCAATCAAGTTGTAGATAGATTGATATTATAAATTAATGGTATTTTCTGTTCCTACTTCATTTGTTAGTTCACCGCAAAACTCAAGAAGGTTCAGCAGTTGAGATGACTCCAATAGAAGCAGATTTCTCTTGGCAAAAAAAGACAATGCAGCTTGAAATGGAAATTCAAGAAGCATTTTTGCGCTTTATGGCAACTATTTTAAAAGGATATAGAATATATCTCAGACCAATCACAGAGGCCCCTTCAAATAAAGCGACAGCAGCTGATTCATTATTTGACCGACAGGGTGAGTGGCATTGAAAATACAGTTGCTTTTTGTTAAAGTGAAAAATGTTTTCTTGGTATTGCTGCAAAGACTATTCACTGTAAAAGTTATTAGAAATTCATATTAAAATATAATGAAATTCCATGTATTTATAATCTAGCTCTATGTATAGAATTTTTTTTTAACCTTTTAATTCTCTATTTTCCCCTGAGAAATTTGAAGAATTTGGAGGTCTTTAATTATGGAAAGTCGAAGATATCACCTATACTTACAGTGCTGTATTATCAGCTATCTTAATAGAACATGGCTAATGATGGTTTACTTTTACATATTTTGTGCAGTTTTGCATACTTCTTGGCTTTTTTTACTCTTGCCTTTAAAATGTTCCCAAATTAGTTTGTGGAATGAGGCTACTTTTTAAAAATTTTCAATAAATACACCCTTTTTCCTGGGGAAAGCACTATACTCATCCTTTTTAGAAGTTGCAGTTTTAGGGAATTATAAAGATTTTTGTTGTTATTCAGCTGTTCTTAGTTATGTAGTGTCAACCTTAGATTGCTGCAAATATTCCTATGAAAATTATTTTACTTTTCTGTATTGTTACCTAGCAGTTACTTTTTTTTTTTTTAAACTATTTTCCCAATAGTTCTTTTGCCCTTTGTCATTTCTGCTTTGAGGTAACTTATCCATCAAATATTTAGTCACCACCTAACAAGTCCCACTGGTTTTTATGTAGGGTTTTAAAGGAGTAAAGATCTAGTTCTAAAGGAATGTCTTAGTTTGCTACAGTTGCCACAAACTGAGTGGCTTAAAACAACAGAAATTAATTCTCTCGTATTTCTAGAGGCTAGAAATCTGAATTCAAAGTGCCGACAAGGTTAATTCCTTCTGGAGGCTCTCAGGGATAATTTATCTCTTCCATGCCTCTTTCCTCTCTGGTGGTTGCTGACAATCCTTGACAGTCCTTGGCTTGTGGACATTATTACTCTAGTCTCTACTTGCATATCATGTGCTGTTCTTCCTGTGTGTGTCTCTCTCTCTTTGCATGGCATTCATATAGTAGAGTGGATTTAGGCTCATGTTAATCTCATGTGACCTCATTTTAAATTAAATTAAATTAATTAAATTAATTCTAAATAAGGTCACATCCTTTGATTCCAGGTACACATGAATTGAGAGGGGGGTGCAATTCATCCCAGTACTGGGACTCTAAGTAGAAAATAATCTAAAATGTTTTTAAGAGACCAAATAATAATAATTCAGTGAGAAGGGAAGTTCTTAGAATTCAGGAAAAAAGAGCATTCTTTAAAGTGGGTATCATGGAAGACTTCATGCAAGAAAAGCATGACTTTGAAGAATGGGTGGAATTTAAATAAATGGAGTAAAGTAGGAAAGAATGTTTTCTGTAAAACATTGGCATTAAGAGTTAGATCTGGGAAACGGACTTTGGCCCAGTGGTTAGGGCGTCCGTCTACCATATGGGAGGTCCGCGGTTCAAACCCCGGGCCTCCTTGACCCGTGTGGAGCTGGCCGTGCGCAGTGCTGATGCGCGCAAGGAGTGCCGTGCCACGCAAGGGTGTCCCCCGCATGGGGGAGCCCCACGCGCAAGGAGTGCGACCGTGAGGAGAGCCGCCCAGCGTGAAAAGAAAGAGCAGCCTGCCGAGGAATGGCGCCGCCCACACTTCCCGTGCCGCTGACGACAACAGAAGCGGACAAAGAAACAAGACGCAGCAAATAGACACCAAGAACAGACAACCAGGGGAGGGGGGGAAATTAAATAAATAAATAAATCTTTAAAAAAAAAAAAAAAAAGGAGTTAGATCTGGGACATTGTCTGCTATCTCGCATCAACTCATGGCAAGAGACTTTCCCTGAGAAAGTACCTCTTATGGTACCTCTTATGAGTTGGACTCTTTAGGGCCTGATAACTGTAAGCTTGTACCCCAAATAAATACCCTTTATAAAAGTCAACAGACTTCTGGTATTTTACATCAGTACTTCTTGGCTGACTAGTACAGTATACAGTCACATATGATTGCTATTGATTTAGAATGTTAAATTTAAGCCTGATGGTGACCACAAAGAAAATATATGAAATATATGCAGAAAGAAATGAGAAGGGACTCAGAATGGTACTGTAGCAGTTGGATAAGGTTATGAATTCCATGGATTATGTTTGTAGTCTGGTCTGTACCTGGGCATGATTAAGGTATGATTAGGGCTTTGATTGGACCATGTCATTAGGGCATTGAGTCCCCACCAAGGGGACTCACAGATAAAGGGCATGGCAAAGGACAGAGTTGAGGGTTTTTCAGTGTTGGAGTTTTGATGTTGGAGTTTGGTGCTGGAGCCCCAGGAAGTAAGCTCACAGAGGAAAAAGAAGCCAGCCCCAGGAAGAAGCAAACCCTAGGAAGAAAAGAATTTTGAACCCAGAGAGAAGCAAGACCCTAGAAGGGAGGAACCCAGGAAGCCTGAACCCTCACAGCCATCGGCAGCCATCTTGCTCCAACACATGGAAATAGACTTTGGTGAGAGAAATAACTTATGCTTTATGGCCTGGTATCTGTAAGGTACTACCCCAAATAAACACCCTTTATAAAAACCAACTCATTTCTGGTATTTACATAAGCACCCCTTTGGCTGACTAATACAGGTACTCTACAAAAAAATCAAGTAAATAAAAAAGTGAGCATTAACCAAAAAATTAAGAGACAAAAAGATTTAAGACTTACACAGACCAAAGAATAAAATATCAGAAGAATGTTCTGAATTATCAGTAGATACTTTAAATGTATATGGTTAAACTCCTCAGTCAAAAGGCAGAGATTGGCAGAATGAATAAAAAAGCATGTCCTAAGTATACAGTATGCTGTTATAAGACATGAGTAGATTGAAAATGAAAGACTATACTAATGTCTTAGTATAAAATAATAAAATAGACTTTAGGCCTAAAACTGTTAGGAGGGACAAAGAAGGTCATTGTATACTGATAAAGGAGTCTATTCAACACAAAGATATTATAATCAAAAACCTCCCAGCAGAGAAAAGCCCAGGACCAGATTACTACACTGGTGAATTTTACCAAACCTGCTCAAAATCTTCCATAAAATTGAAGAGGAGGGAATACGTCCTGTAGTGGTTTGGAACTGTGTACATAAGAAAAAACATGTTCTTAAACTTAATCAGTTCCTGTGTGTGAACCCATTGTAAATAGGGTATTTTGATGAGATTGGCCCAGCCCAATCAGGATGGGTCTTAATCTTATTGTGGGAGTCCTTTATAAGCAGAATGAAATTCAGACAGAGAGATAGCCACGAAAGGAACAGCCAGAAGCTTAACATCAGTGGAACCCGTAGAGAATGGAAAAGCCTTCATGTATATTGCCATGTGATAGAGGAGCCAGGGACCAAGGATCACCAGCAGCCAGTCCCAGAATACCAGTATTCAGGAAGAAAGCATTGCCTTGGTGATGACTTAATTTGGACTTCTTCTAGCCTTAAAACCGTGAGCCAATAAATTCTCATGGTTTAAGCTACCCCATTGCATGGTGTTTGCTCGAGCAGCACAAGAAAATGAAACACTTCCTAACTCATTTTATGAGACCAACATTGAACCTCATATCAAACCAGTAAAAGGTCTTTGTGACAGTTTGAATTCCTTTTATAAATGCCAAAAAAGAAAAATATATTGTTTATGAACTAATCCATTCCTGTGGTTGTGAGACCCTTTTGATTGGGCTACGTCAGTGAGGTGTATCTCAGGTTGAGTCTCTGCCTACTTACTAGTTCTCATATAAATGGAGACACACAGAAAAAGGGAGTTCTATCATTTTTTACAATACAATGTGAGAGAGGACTTGAAGATTTCTAGCAGCCAAAGCTTAAGCCAAATCCCCTAGGAGGCTGGGCCCACAGAGTAGTATAACGTTGAAGAAATGAGCCATATGCTTGAAGCCCACAGCTGAACTCAGTAGGAAAGTGGAGCAGTGGAGACTGAGAGAGGAGGCCTGGAAAAGACAAGTCCTATGACTGGTTGCCCACAACTGTGCTTTGGGAGATAGTAGATTATGGAGGTGAAGGCAGGGACATTGGCAGAGATCAGATGCCATCTTACTTCGCCATGTAGCACGATACTAGGATCACCAGTGGCTAACTTTGTTATCTCTTATGATGTCTTGATTTGGACATTTCATGGCCTTGGAATTGTAAGCTTTTACGCTAAATAAAATCCCCATTATAAAAGCCAGCCCATTTCTGGTATTTTGTATTGGCCACATTGTGGCAAACTAAGACAGTACTGAGGTAAAGAAAATTACAGACCAATATCCCTTATGAAAATAGATGCAGAAATCCTCAACAATATATTAGAAAACTGCATCTGTTGGCACATTAAAAAAATTGTACAACATAGTCAAGTGGGATGTATCCCAGGTATACACAAGTGATTCAACATAAGAAAATCAAATTAATGTAATAAACGATATTAACAAAATGAAAGAATAAAACCACAGGATTATCTCAATTGATGCAGAAAAGGCATTTGACAAAATTCAGCATCCTTTTCTTGATAAAAACACTCAGAAAACTAGAGATAAAAGGAAACATCCTCATCATGAGACAGGGCATATATGAAAAACCCACAGCTAACATCCTACATGCTCTTGGGTAAATGAATATATGTTGCCAGGGGCTGGAGTGGGGTTAGGGAATAGGGAATCAGTGTTTAATTGGTACTGAATTTCTCTTTGAGGTGATGGAGGTATTTTGATAATGGATGGTAGTGATGGTAGCACAACATTGTGAATGTAATTAACACTGCTGATTTGTATGTTTTAAAAGGAGAACTTTTAGATAGCATTTATATTACTAGAATAAAAATTTTTTAAATACCATGGACCTTTACAACACTAACAGTAACTCTAATGTAAACTGTGGTTCATAGCTAATACTATAAGTATAATATTCTTCCATCAATTGTAACAAAGTTACCACACTAATGCAAATTGTTAAAAATAAAGAAAACTGTATGTGAGGAGGTATCGATGGGAACTCTATTTTCTGCGTTAGTTTTCTATAAACATACAACTTCTGTAGTAGGAAAAGAAGTCAGGTCTGAATTAGAATTTCTGCTTTGCTATTTATGAAGCCTTCTAGGGCTTTGTTTTCTCATTAATTAAATGAGGATGTTATCCACTTCATGTTTGCAAAGATTAAACTAGAAAATGCATATGAAGCAACTGGTACAGTACTTTAGAGTACTGATGGACGTAACTGTTACTGTTATTGTAATAACCCTGTAGCAGAAACTTTAAGGGCAAAAAGTAAAAGGCAGGTTGGAGAAAAAGGATTAAAAGATTAAATGGGGGGAGCCGGTGCAGCTCAGTGGTTGAATGCCAGCTTCCCACATACAAGGTCCTGGGTTCAGTCTCCAGCCCCAGTACGCCCTCCCCCTCTTCCCCCCAAAGAAAAGATTAAATGGTACAAATTGACCTAAGTGAAGAGCTTTAGAGGTAGTGTAGTATATAAGGCTGAATATGAGGTTAGGGCTCATACTGTGGTAATCTTAAATACCAGACTAAGTATGGACTTTTCATCATTCCATATCATCAATTCTGTCTCTCTGTCTCTATTTATCTCTAAGGGGTAAATCCTTTCATGTGTTGTTCTTCATAGGTGAAAAGGATGAAGATGTAAGAGGATTGGCTTTTGTTTATCTTTTAATGTTGGGGCAAGTCCTATTATTTTCATTTTTCTGAACATCAATAAAGAATACAAACCTTTTTTAGACAGTTTGGGCATGAACGGTTGGATGTACTGGTTTTCAATGAAGGATGAGTCATGGAAGAAGATCTGTTTTTAAAAAAAAAACACAGAATGACCTGGATGCCCATGGAATTATCTTCATTGGGGACTATAGGACCAAAGTTCTCAAGGCCTGCGATGGCTGACCTTATGCTGGGGCAGTGCAGAAGTTTCTGGCCTTGGTGCTTCCAGCCTGTGGGGACCTTAGCTTCCATCAAGAGCAGATGTAACAGACCTTTGGCCTCAGGGACCCACAAATCACACAGCTGGTGAATGCTGGCATGCTCACTGTCTGTGCCTAGAGCTAGAAGATTCATCAAGCATTTTGTTGAAAGGCTCCAGACTGTCCTCAGCATGATCTAGAAGGCCAAGTCCTGGGAGCTACTCCTACCGGAGCTTCTGGGCCAGTGGGCACTACCACAGTGTGACTTGGCCTTGACTACGTTGTGCCTAACCTCGTCAGGGCCCAGCTGGGGGACTGTATCTCCACCACTTCTGGAACCCTCCTCTGCCTGCCAGAGATGTGAGGATTCTGCTCGTCATTGCACACCTCTTCAGAGTGGGGCAAGAGGAGTCCCTGGAATGACTGCAAGTGGTGTCTGAGACAGGGTCACCTTGGGAAGGCCTGGGAACCAGAATGGGTGTTTGACTTGCAGCTGCACAAAGAGTCTCTGATATGACTGCTCTCTTGTTGGCATGGGCTCTGACCCAGTGGTGGAGTTTGAGCAATGCTTCTCTGCCCTTCCATGGAAGTGGAGCCAGAAACGGTGCCAAGGCCACAGCTGCTGCCTTTCATGTAAGAAAGTGCTGATGCTACTCTGTCTTGAGATTGCAAGGTGGGATTTTTGGGGAGCCTGGTAAAGGAGGGCATGGTTTTCTTCCTTACACGTTTATGCTGAAATTGTCAAATAAAGTACTTCTGCCCATGGGAAAAATTTATTTAAGACAATTATTTAATAATTTGCAAGAGAGCATCTCTGCTGGTGCCTTGCCTTGGACATTTCACAGCCTCAGAACTGTAAGCTTTTACCCCAAGTAAAGTACCCATTAAAAAGCCAATCCATTAAAAAATGGGCAAAAGACTTGAAAAGAAAATTGTCCAAAGAAGAAATACAAATGGTGAAGAAATACATGAAAAAATGTTCAGCATCACTAATGACTAGGGTAATGCATATCAAAAGTACAATGAGATATCATTTCACACCTATTAGACTGGCAGCTATTAAAAAGTCAGAAAACTGTAAATGTTGGAGAGGATGTGGAGAGAGAGGAATGGTTATTCACTGTTGCTGGGAATGTAGAATGTACAGCTACTGTGGAAGACTGGCAGTTCCTAAGGAAGTTGAATATAGACTTGCCATGTGACCTGGCAGTACCATTACTAGGTCTACACCCAGAAGAACTGAGAGCAGAGATGTGAACAGACATCTGCACACCAATGTTTATAGCAGCATTATTCAAAATTGGCAAAAGTTGGGAAAAACTCAGGGTGTCCATCAACTGATGAATGGATAAATTGTGGTATATACACACAGTTGAATATTATACAATGGTAAATAGAAATGAATTCGTGAAGCATATAACATGGATGAACCTAGAGGACAATATGTTGAGTGAAGCAAGCCAGACACAAAAGAACAAATACTGTATGATTGTACTATTATGAACTAAATGTATTGTGTAAACACAATGGAGCTAACAATTAGAATACACGTCACCAGAAAATAGAAGGAGAGTAGAAAATGGAAAGCTGAGGGTTAATCTGTGCAGAATTGGCAAACAGGTTGTTTGTTTGGAAATCTTCAGAAATGAGTAGAAGTGGTGAAAGCATATCATGGTGTTTGTAACTAGTGGAGCAACTATATGGGTATGAAAGTGGCTGAAAGGGAAAGTCTAAGGTCATATATATTACTAGAAGGAAAGCTAAAAACTGTAACATGGGACTGTATAAGACAGTAAAACCTCATGTAAAACATGAATATGGGTGATATTACATATATAAGACTTTTTACAAAATATAAGTTCAAGTATCCTAGAGAGAAGGAAAAAGAATAACAGCTTTGTATGGCAGGTGAGGCATAAAGACATTGAGAGGGAAACGGACTTTGGCCCAGTGGTTAGGGCGTCCGTCTACCATATGGGAGGTCCGCAGTTCAAACCCCGGGCCTCCTTGACCCGTGTGGAGCTGGCCATGCGCAGCGCTGTTGCGCGCAAGGAGTGCCCTGCCACACAAGGGTGTCCCCCGCGTGGGGCAGCCCCACGCGCAAGGAGTGTGCCCGTGAGGAGAGCCGCCCAGCATGAAAAGAAAGAGCAGCCTGCCCAGGAATGGCGCCGCCCACACTTCCCGTGCTGCTGACGACAACAGAAGCGGACAAAGAAACAAGACGCAGCAAATAGACACCAAGAACAGACAACCAGGGGAGGGGGGGAAATTAAATAAATAAATAAATCTTTTAAAAAAAAAAAAAAAGACATTGAGAGGTGATGAGTTTTGTTTGTTTTTTGTTTATTATTATTTTTGGAATAATAAAAGTGCTTTAAGAATGATTGAAGTGATGAATGCACAAATATGTGATTACACTGAATACCTTGATATGCTTTGGATAGATTTATGTTTTATTAATATGTATCAATAAAATTGATTTGTTTATATAAAAAAAGCCAACCCATTTCTGATACTTTGCATCGGCAGCCCTTTGGCAAACTAAGACATATGGGCTACTCCAAAGATCAGTAAGTTAGACCAAGTGTCAAAAAAGAGTCTTAACATGTAGCCAATCATACAACAAAACCATAGGCAAAAGGGAGAAACTGACCTTCAGAGTTAGCACATTAAAACAATCAGATGCCAAGACATCAGCAAAATTTACAAGTATACTGAGAAACAATAAGACATTTGTCAAGGGGCCAAATTAGGACTTCAGAGGAGACAGAATTTGGAATAACTAATCCAACAAATTCAAGCAACAGATTTCCTGAATCAATTCAAGAATATGAAGGGAAATATGGATAGAAATAAACTAATGGTGGATATGGAGCTAAAGGATATAAAGAAGGCAATGTGTGAACAAAAAGAAGAATTTAAGTAAAAGAATTATGCACAGAAAATTACAGAACTTTGCTAATAGAAATCAAAGAAGATCTAAATAAATGAAAAGACATTCCATACTTATGGATTGGAAGACTAAATATTGTTAAGATGTCAGTTCTACCTTAAATGATTTACAGATTCAGTGCAATTCAAATAGAAATTTCCACAGCTTACTTTGCAGAAATTTAGCTAATTATCAAATATATAAGGTAAGGGGTCCCAAACAGTCAAAACCATTTTGACAAAACAGAACAAAGTTTGAGGACTCTCAGTTCTTGGCTTTTAAACTTATTACCAAGCTATAGTGGTCAAAACAGCATGCAGGAAGTGGATGTGACTCAAGTGATTGAGCTCCCACCTACCATATGGTAGGTCCCTGGTATGGTTCCCAGTGCCTCCTAAAGAAGACAGCAAGCTGGCGCAATGGGCAGGCACAGCAAGCTGATGCAACAAGAGATACAAGAAGAAAAACATAATAAGGGGCACAATCAAAGCAGGGAACAGAGGTGGCTCAAGCAATTAGGAACCTCCCTTTTACATCAGAGGTCCTGGGTTCAGTTCCCAGTTCCTCCTAAAGAAACAAGGAAGATGAACAGATATAGCAAGTGCAAACAACAAAGGGGTGGGGAGAAATAAATAAATCTTTAAAAAACAAAAAAGCCCACAAAAGCCCAGCATGACATGTACACAAGAATAGATATATAGACCAATGGAATTTAATTGGGAATTGAGAAATAGACCCTCATCTATGGCTAATTGATTTTTGACAAGCTTTCAAGTCTACTCAATTGAGAAAGAATAGTCTCTACTGCAAATGGTGCTGGAAGAAGTGGATATCCATGTGCAAAAGAATGAAGGAGGATCCCTATCTCACTCCATATACAAAAAATTATTTTAAAATGGATCAAAAGCCAAGATACAAGAACCAGGACTATAAAACTTCTAAAAGAGAACGTAAGGAAGCATCTTCAGGATCTTGTATTAGGCAATAGTTTCTACTAAGTGGTTATGGATCAAGCAGTTGAGCTCCTGTTTACCATATGGAGGACCCTGCAACCTCCTGGTAAAAAACAACAGAAAACAGCATCCTAGACCTGCACGATGAGGCGCAGGCCCCGGCGCAGTGAAGCAACACACCAAAAAGACAATGACGCAGCCAGACAGGAAACACTGAAAGCACAAGCACCAAAAGAAAATATAGATAAATTGGACCTCATCAAAATTAAATATTGTTTTGCATCAAAGGACTTTATCATGAAAATGAAAAGACTACTTATTCAAGGGGAGAAAATATTTGGAAACCACATATCCGATAAGAGTTTAATATCCAGAATATATAAATAAGTCCTACAACTCAACAACATAAAGGCAACCAATTAAAAAATGGGTATAAGACTGATAGACATTTCTCCAAAGAGAATATAGCCTTTTCATGGCTATAAAAGCACATGAAACGGTGTTCAACATCACTCGCTATTAGGGAAATGCAGAGCCAGATCACAGTGGTATACTATTTCACACCCACTAGAATGGCTATTATTAAAAACAGAAAATTGTGCATATTGGAGAGGATGTGGATAAATAGGAACATTCATTCATTGCTGGTAGCAATGTAAAATGGTACAGCCTCTGTGGAAGATAGCTTGGCAGTTCCTTAGAATGCAAAGTATAGAACTACTGTATGACCCAGCAATCCCTCTATTAGTTATATACACAAAATAATTGAATGCAGGGATTTGCACAGGTATTTTCACACTAACATTCACTGACATTATTCACAATTGCCAAAAGATGGAAACAATACTAAGTGTCCATCAACTGATGAATGGATAAACAAAAAGTGATATATACATACAATGAAATATTATTCAGCTGTCAAAAGATATAAAGTCCTCATACATGCAAAAACATGGTGAATCTTGAAGACATTATGCTGAGCAAAATAAGCCAGACATAAAAAAGGACAAATATTGTATGGTCTCACAGATAAGACATAATTTTAATAAGCTTGTAAAGTTACAATTTAGAATATAGGTTACCAAGGACTGATTTGGGGGTAGAGCATGTGAACTTAATACTTAATTTGTACAGAATTTCTATTTAAGTTGATTATAAAGTTTTAGATATGGGTGGTGGTGATGGTAGCACATTACTGTGAGTGTAATTAACAGTACTGAATTATATATGTGAATGAGGTTAAAAAATTTTTTAGTTCATGTGTAAGTTACTAGAATAAAAACTAAGAGATTAAGAGATAAAACATAGGACTGAATAACACTGTGAACGCTATTGTAAATGATGGACTATAATTAGTACAGTTATAAAAATGTTCATTCATGAATTATAATAAATATACCACACTAATTCAAGGTGTTAATAATAGAGTGGTATGTCGTAACTCTGTATGTTATGCATAATTTTTAGGTAAACTGTCAACTCTAATAAAAAAATTTAAAACAAATCTCTTTGACTTTTTATATGGAGAATGGATTGGAGGGATCTGAGGTATGGATCTACTAATTAGGAGGTTAAGGCAGTGGTCTGCCTCTACGAGTGATTGGTAGAATTCACCTGGACTAGTGGTAATGAATATAAGAGTGATTTTTAGGAGGTAGATTGGATATTGGTGATTGAGCATAGGATGTAAAGGAGATGGACATGGCAAGAACAAAGTTCAGGTTTTTGCCTTTGACAGCCAGAAGGGTGGTGGAGCCCTTTTCTAAGACAGGACACAGCAAGAAAGGAAAGAATTTCATCATTTGTTAAGGAAGGGGTTTTTACAATGAGAAAGACAGACTTGAGTTTGCTGATGGGAAGCAGCTAATAGAGAGAAGGAATGTTGTACTGAGAGCACTGCAGGGCTGTTATCCCAGGCCTATGTGACAGGCTTGATTGTTTTACAGAGAAAGGACATCAACCTTTCTTTTCCCTGAAGAGTATGCAGAGGATCAGAGAGAAATTCTTATTGGAGTTTCAGATTTCAGTAATAGATGAGTGGTAATCTGAAAAGGAAATCAAGAGAACAATTCCATTTGCAATAGCATCAAGAATAATAAACTATGTAGGAGTAAATTTAAGGTGTGAAAGACTTGTACATTGAAATTACAGCAATTTTCTGAAAGAAATTAAAGAAGACCTAAATAAATGGAAGACCCATGCTCAAGGATTAGAAGACTTAATATTGTTAAAATAGTGAAACTACCCAAAGTGAGCTACAGATTCAGTGAAATACTGATCAAATTCCCATAATTTTTTTTGTTCCAGAAATGGAAATGCCAATCCTCAAATTAGTATGGAGTGGCAGAAGGCCCCAAATAGCCAAACTGCTATTGAAGAAAAACAAAGTTACTGGACTCACACTTCATGATTTTTTACTACAAAGCTACAGTTATCAAAACAGTGTGGTACTGGCATAAAGACAGACATATAGACCAATGGAATAGAATAGAAAGGTCAGAAATAAACTCACCTGTCTATTGCCAACTGATTTTCAACAAGGGTACAAATATCACTCAATGGAGACTAGTCTCTTCAACAAATGGTGCTAAGAAACTTAACATTACATGCAAAAGAAATTATACCACTATCTGATGCCATATACAAAAATTAACTTGAAATGCATCAGTGACCTAAATATAAGAGCTAAAACCATAAAACTCTTAGAAGAAAACTTAGGGGAATTTTGTATAAGCAATGGAATCTTAGACTTTACACCCAAAGCAAAAGCAACTAAAGAAAAAATATATAAATGGATCTTCATCAAAATGTAAAAAAGTTTTATTTAAAATAAAATGGAAAAGAGCAAGTGCTGATGAGGATGCAGAGAAATTGCAACTCTTGATCATTGCATATGAAATGGTGCAGCTGTTAAGGAAAAGTTTGATGGGTCCTCAAAGTTAAATACTGAATTACCCTATAGCCCAGCAATTCCAACCTTACATATATACCCCAAAGAATTGAAAGCAGAGATTCAGACAGATACCTGTACACTAATATTCGTAGCAGCATTATTTACAATGGCCAAAAGGTAGAAGTAACTTGTATGCCCATGGACAGATGAATGAAAAAACAACTGTTATTTCTGTGTTATTTCTTCCTTATTCCTTACAAAGAATGAAGTTCTGATTTAATCTACAACATGGATGTACTTGTTCATGATACGTGTTATAAGCCAGTCACAGAAGGACAAATATTGTATGATTCCACATATTTCAAATATCAAGAATAAGCAAATTCACAGAGACAGAAGATAGATTATAGGTTACCAGTGGCTGAGGGGAAGGGAATTTGGGAGTTATTGCTTTAACAGTAATGAGTTTCTGTTTCAGGTGGTAAGAAAAGTTTTAGTTATGGAAGATGATAATGATGGTAAGACAACATTGTAAAACTAATTAATGCTACTGAGTGGTACACTTTAAATTATTAAAATGGAAAATTTTATGTTTTTTCATATATATCTTACCACATTTAAAAAAAAGATTAATGGTAGAAGTTAAGGTTTTTCATGTTGGTATTAGGCAGAAGGAGTTATCTATTTTTATTAGAATCTGCTCTAAACATGGATAGATGGGTATGGATAGGTAGATATGTATATATGAAATATAAATAACTTTATAATTATTTTATATACCATCTAGTTCTACTTAAATTTATAATTTTCTTTTCTTCAGGATTTTTAAAAAGTAGAGATCGTGCCTATACAAAATTCTACACCCTTTTATCAAAAACACAGATTTTTATTCGTTTCATTGAAGAGTGCAGTTTTGTAAGTGATAAAGATACTGGATTTGCATTTTTTGATGACTGCATAGAAAAGGTAAAAGTTGAACCTATGTACCGATATTAAGGAAAAACTTTAGCAGCTTGGCTACCTGTATAATCATTTTATTATTAACCCAAAGTGTAATATCTCAATTTAGGTTTGTAACTGTTAAATACTAAGAACATTTCATTGAGCCTTCCAAGTCTTATCATGTTTTTTATTTAAATTAATAAAATAAAATACCATTTTTTTTAAAGTTCATTTTCATGGCTAATGGAATTCCTGTGCTCTCTTTGTTTTGTCTTTCCGAATACTTTTGCTAACATGTTTATTTTGTCCTGGTGGAAGATATTTGGACATATGTTAGATTTTAAAGCTTATTTATCTTTACCCATCCTAAGGAAGTTTAGAGATTAGTTCTTTTTTTTTTTTCTTTTTTTAAGGAGGTCCTGGGGATTGAACCAGGTGCTCAGCCTCTGAACTATATCCACTCCCCTAGAGGTTAATTCTTGATAGTGGTGACTGACGTATATGTATATTTTTCTCATTTTTAATGGGATTTTTACTTTTGCTAAGTGGACCTTGGGCCCAATTGTTTATGTAAAATGTATTTTGTATAAAATTTGAGATTGTGTCCAAAAAAGCTAGACTATTATACTATTTTAATTTTTCTGCACCCTTATTGATTTGTATGCCTTGGAAGACTTGAATAAACTTTCTCCCATTCTATCAGTATGATAAGAATTGCAGGGCTAATATTAAAACTATTCAACATTTTTTATTTGTGAAATTGATATTCCAGCTACCTTTCAGTTAGATGGGAAGCTTAGAAAATGTCAATAACGCAGTGAAATAATGAAATAATAATGAAAATGATTTGACAAAACCAGATTCCCTTTATGATTGGCCAGCTTTTGTTTTTGAAAAGGGGAATATAATCAAAATAAGTTGTTTTCTGTTTCTAATTAATCATCATAAGAGTAATATACTTTAGCCTAATGGTTTAAGGACCTAAAATATGTTGTGAAATGTTTGCTTCTGCCTGGTACTAAAAGGATACTTTTGTTTTAATTCAGAATTTAAAATTATTTCTATGAGATTCATAGAAGACATTTTTACTAATAATCTCTTTTCTCCTCTTCTAGTTGTTTCCTGATAAAGGCACAGAAAAAACAGATAAGGTACTTTTTTCTTAGATTTTTAAGTTTTGAGATTTCACAATTGCATCTTATATGCAAATTAATTGGAGAAAATAACTACTTTCAGATTGATTTTGATTCAGCAGAAGATACCAAATTGATAGAACTAGATGATTCACAGAAAAGTGAACACACTGTGTTCATAATGCCACCAGAACCAGCTCCTGATGATGGAGAGGAATTGTCACCAAAGTACAGGTAGGAGGAATTTTTTTAAAAAGCTGTTTATGTACAGTTTTGATAGTTTATTCTGCATTTTTTGTGATTATTAGTAGATATGTATATTAATCATTTGTAAAGGTCATTTTCAACATTTGTTCAGTGAACTCATGGAGATGAATATTTTATGGAAATGTTACCAGGTGTAATTAGAATTGGATAGCCTTGTTAGACAGGAGGCCATATATGTATAATTGTTCCCCTTAATATTTAATCATATATTAATCTTCTTAAAATTTCAATTCTGAGGAAGAAAGATATTACTTTTGTAAGCACTCCTTCTTCCCTTTCACAGTTTTGTTGCTAATGTAAAGATTGTGAAATTCTTACAAGTTAGTAAGATGAGAGAGTAAACTTAAAGTAGAGGACCAGGAGTTGTTCTTTATTAAGATAAATGTAATCTTATAAGAATTAAATGGATTTGATTATTGTTTATTATTATAACCACAGTAATACCCAGTTTAATAAGTGAGACAACAAAAATGAAAACTAAAATCTTAATATTTTAGTACAATTACTTAATGTCTTAATAATTGTATGTTTCCTGTCTTTTTCATGCATAAGTATGCATTTGTTATACGTCAAACAAATATGAGTTCATCTTGTACATATTCTTTGTAACCTGTGTTTTCCCTTATTGGCTTGAAAATTTTCCATGCCACTAAATACTCACAAAGGTATTCACAAATTTCCCAAGTTCATATGTACAAAAATATTTAATTGCAAAAATTCAGAAATTACCTTAAAATTCCCAGTAATAAGGAATTGTTAAATTATGGTACATCCCTAAAATAAAATTATGGTTTTTTTCCCTTTAAATGCCAATGCAAGTTAATTTTTACAAAGTATACTGAATGTTAGTTTTTTAGTATAAATTATTTAATATATGGATTCTGTTGAAAGGGTTAATATCTATGTGAAGTAAAATATCATGGTTTTCTTTTTTTCCAGGGATTGGTTGAAAATAACAAATAGGGTTGAGAGCCAAAGTTTCCCATGTGGTGGCCTATGTATCTTGTAACTATATCACTTGTATTTTTGAAAAAAAGAATTTTTTATAAGGATTTGGGGGGAGTGATATTGGGTACTATTTGAAGTTTATAAATATTTACCAAACTACTGAAATAATGTTCTTAAATCAGCAGTTCTATTTTTGCTTTTTATTTTAGTTACAAATACTTTCCAAGACTGGACCTTAAGCTTTTTGACAGACCGCAGGAGCTGAAACTTTGTTTTAGTAGACACCCTACTGGGAATAGTATTACAAACAGTCCAGCTCTCATGGCTAAAAGAACTAAACAGGTCAGATATGCTTTGTCTAATACATGTTAGTTTTAAAATGTAGAATGTGTATGTGTGATATGCAGTTCACAGTTTACAGTTATTACCTGTAGCAACCATTTGATAACCCACTATGATTGTTACTGAATTAAACTAGTTATCCTGCAATATTACCTATAATATTGAGACTAAAGTTTCTGAATGCTTATTTTTATGCTTTTTTCCCCCAAGATTTATTTATTGCCCCTCCCCCCTCCCTCCAGTTGTCTGCTCTCTGTGTCCATTTGCTGTGTTCTTCTGTGACCGCTTCTATCCTTATCAGCGGCACCGGGAATCTGTGTTCCTTTTTGTTGCATCATCTTGTGTCAGCTCTCCGTGTGTGCGGTGCCATACCTGGGCAGGCTGAACTTTCTTTCGCGCTGGGTGACTTTCCTTGCAGGGCGCACTCCTTGCGCATGGGGCTCCCCTATGCAGGGGACACCCCTTGTGTGGCACTCCTTGCACACATCAGCACTGTGCATGGGCCAGCTCCACATGGGTCAAGGAGGCCTGGGGTTTGAACTGCAGACCTCCCATGTGGTAGGCGGATGCCCTATCCATTGGGCCAAGTCCGTTTCCCCTATTTTTATGCTTTAAGAAAACCAAATATTGGGATATATTTATATTTTTTAAAAACCAACTTTATTAAGATATAATTCACATTACCATATAATTCACCTATTTAAATTACACAATTCCCTGTCTTAGTATATTCACAGAATTGTGCATCCATCACAATAAATTTTAGAACATTTTTCATCCCCGAAAGAAACCTTGCACACCTTAGCTGTTAATCTCGTATTCCTCCATTCCTCCACTCATAGGCAAACCCCTGGTCTACTTTCTTTCTCTATAGATTTGCCTATAATATGAATAGATTCATACAATATGTTTGCTGTGACTTGCTTCTTTGACTTAGCATGTTTTCAAGGTTCATTTGTGTTGTGGCATGTATCAATACTTCGTTTCTTTTTGTTTTTGTTTGTTTTTGAATTGTAATTTAATTAAAAGGGAGGCAAGTCTCCCTTCATTGTTTTCAACACATGCATTTATTCAGTTACTGCCAGCAAAAATGATTTAATTCCAGTTGAAATTCCAATTAAGTAGTTAATCCTTTTGGCCTCTAAACAATAAACTTCTTTCAATGTTCATTTGTACGTTCAAAATAATATTCAGTGTAGTGTATGGTTGTATAGTCATCTCTCAGAATAAGTAGCTGAAGTTTACTTTCTTGGAACTAGTGTCTTGTGGTGTATGTTTTTTTTTAATTTAAAAAATTGTATTGAAGTATATCATGCATACATCAACATACATAAACAATATAGTAGAACTTATGAAATTACAAAACATGCACAGATAACATCATACAGGAATCCCATACATCACCCCACCACCACCATCTTTGTTGTGAAACATTTGTTACAAGTTATGAAAGAGCATCATCAAGCTACTACTACTAATTATAGTCAATATCTTATATTTGGCGTATTTTTCCCCCAACCCACCCTATTTTTAAAAATTCATTTCTTTTTATTGCCAAATAATATTCCATTGTGAATAGTACCAAATTTTATTTATCTTTTTATCAGTTGATAGACATTTGGATGATTCCCATTTTTTGCCTATTATGAATAATGCTGCTATGGGCATTTATGTACAAGTGATAGTGTGGATATATGTTTTCTTTTTTTTTTTTTGGTATGAATACTTAGGAGTAGGATTTCTGTGTCATATACTCTGTTGAACTCTTTGAGGAACTTCCAGACTTTTCCAGAGTGGTTGTACCATTTTACATTACCACCAACATTGTATGAGGATTCTAGTTTTTCCACATCCTTGTCAACACTTACCATTTTTTGTGTTTTTATTACAGCCATCTTTTTTTTTTTAATGATGTTTTTCTTTATTTTTCAAGAAGTTTTAGATTCCATAAAAGTAACATAGAAAATATAGGGAATTCCATATACCCCACCTCCACTCCCTTTCACATTTTCCCTGTTAATAACATCTTTAATTAGTGTGGTACATTTGTTACAATTGAACAAATATTGAAGCATTGCTACCAACCAATCTATAGTTTACATTATGATTTATACTTTGTACCCCACAATTTTATAGGTTTTGACAAAATATCTGATGGCCTGTATCCATCATTACAGTATCATTCAGAAAAATTCCAGTGTCCCAAAAATGGTCCATGTTAAACCTATTCTTCCCTCTCCCCCCTTGAGAACCTCTGGTGACCACATTATGGCCTACTTAGTGAGTATGAAGTAGTATTTCAATTTTGATTTGCATTTCCCTGATGGCTAATGTAAATATGCTTTTATACCAAATATTACTTTCTAAAGGAAGTTAACCTAGGACAACCTAGTCAGTTTTCTTTATACTATATTTGATTTATGTAATAAAGATTTAAGCTATGGTTAGTTATTGGTTAAAAATTAAACATCTTTTGTACATATACTGACATTTTTGGTGTCTTCAAAACTTGAACAATTCCAGAATGAAACTCTTCATTCAGGTTTTACCAACTCAAGGATAGTGCCATAATTTCTGATGTAACCTGAGGTAGTTCGCATTTCTCTCATTATTGCCTAAAGGGAAAATGCAAGTATAATACTGTTACCAGCTTAATAAAGTCAGGTTTCTAAAATGGAAGCATTTTGCTACTCAATCTAAATCTCATTTTCACTAGAAAGTTTTTTTTCTTTTTCTTTTTTTTTTTTAGTCTAGCTGGAAAAGAAAAAGACCTTAAGATCTTAGAAAAATAAGGGATTATGTTCTCAAATATTACTCTGATTCTTATGGAGACAGAGCTCAAAAGTAAAAATTAATACATCATAGCCTTTTTACTTAGGGCACATCCCAGCAGAGGAATCTTTAATGCAAGGCATATAATGGCAGTCTGACAGATCTGGAAGGCTCTAGCAGGTGATTTTGATAACTATTCTCTCTTCTACCTAAATCAGAATGAAATCAGAAATAGACCATGACTGTGAAACTATTATGTAGGAAGAGCCACAGACTTTCCCAGACAATGTTGCCTGCAAAGGAATAGGACTTTTTAAGGTCTCATTCAGTGAAGGAATTAAAACAGACTGGGGCTAAAGAGGATAGAATGGAAACCTTGTAAGGAAATATCCTAAGGCATCTTTTTTATTTTTCTCATTAAATTTTGTTTTAATGGGTCTCAAAATTCTGTGACAGATTTTTGGTCAAGTTGTTTCCATTTAAAAAGTACTGATTTTAAAAACTAATAACTTAAAACTGCCACACAAAAATAAATGGTCCACAGAACATTCCTTTCCTTCTGAAGGTTTTACGATGCATTGTTATCATTAACCAGTCTTTTACTATTAAACTTAAATGGCCAATTAAGACAAACAGTTCTGAGACCAATCTTCCACCACTGATTAAGACTGGGGTGGCAGGTCTTGGGGATAATATTCACATAGCTTTCTGAGCTTTCTGGGCAGACTTGGTGACCTTGCCAGCTCCAGCAGTCTTCTTGTCTACTGCCTTGATAACACGATATTGAAGAACTTATGAGCTATAAGTGGTTACATTGGAGGTTTATGGTTTTAGTCATCCTTTCATCCTTCGAGCACATTGGTGCCTTCTACGTGAGGGATACCTTGTTAACCATTATATTATAAAAATAATGATTATCTTTGCCCTCAGAGAATTTCCAGTCTCCTTTGGAAACAAATGCTTGCCAACAAATTTGTTCTTGTATGGTATAAAATGCTGCTCCAGGTGTGTGTTCAAACAACCATGTGACACTGTATATAGGAAGCCACTCACAAAAGTAAATCTATAAAATGTTTCATTTGTGAGTCATATTTTAAATTCTTCTCTCACTTTTCCCCCAGCCCTAAAGGATTTTAGTGAATACCTTAATATCGTATTTTGTTCTCTTTCTAGGAGATAAAAACAGCTCATAAATTGGCCAAGAGATGTTATACAAATCCACCCCAGTGGGCCAAGTGTCTGTTCAGTCATTGTTACAGCTTATGGTTTATTTGCCTCCCAGCCTATGTTAGAGTTTCTCATCCTAAAGTCAGAGCACTTCAGCAGGCATATGATGTGCTTATTAAGATGAGGAAAACAGATGTGGATCCACTAGATGAGGCAAGTATAACACATTGAATTACTGTTACTAAGATGAATTTATTTTTGTATCGTAAAGAATTTAGTTCTTAGTTACTTTAAAGTGACCCTAAGCATTTTACATTAATCAGAAAGGGTAAAATTATTATTCTCTTTCAAGAGAGTTGGTAGGTATTGTTTATCTTTAAATGTATTTATTTTAAAACTACTTGGGAATGAAGCAGAGGCCTGCTTACTTAGACCAGATATTTACAATAAAGAGAAAATAATACTGACTTGATTTTTAATATATCTTTATTAGGGAGAAGATAGGGAATGTGCTTTATTAGGTAGCTCTACACTTAGGACCTGTGTCCTAGGGTGGGTTTTATAACATATGTGTTTCAGATTCTGAAAATGTAAATCAGAACTGCTCAACCGCAGTACTATTGACATTTTTGTCTGATTTAATTCTTTATTTTGGGGGCCTGTCCTGTGCATTGTAGGATGTTTGGAAACATTCCTGGCCTGAACATAATAGATGCCAGCAGCAATCCCCTAGTCATGATAATCAAAAATGTCTCCAGATACTGGAGGGCAAGATTGTCCTTAGTCGAGAACCACTGATATAGATAATAGATAGTACCATCCTCATGAGGTTAACTTGAGGGTTAAGTGAGTTAATTTACCAGAAGTGCCTGGAATAATGCCTGGCTTCTGGTAAGTACACAGTGCATGTTGTGCTAAGCAATTTACATGTATTATGTCCCTTAAGTCTCAGAACCATTCTAAGAGGGAGGTAGTGATATTGCCCAGTTAACAGCCAAGGAAACTGAGGTAATTGTTTAGCCTTTCTCTTTGCTGTTTTTCCCTTTAAAAATTATTTCAGGTGTTAAAATAACTATAGATAGTATTTGGAACTGGATTAGAATTTAAAATGATCTTGAAATAAATAAAAATCCAGAGTAATGAATGCCTGGAGTGGGTTTTGGGGGAAAACACAGTGATTGAAGGGAAAGGGGGCTGCAGAGGGCCACATAGGAGACTTCAACAATAATTAAATTTTTTTATTTTTATTTTTTAAAGAAAAGAGATCTGAAACTAATACAGAATATACAATATTAAAATTTGCTTGTGGTTCCACTAAAACTGATTTTTCTCTAAGGTAGTATCTGTATTACAAAAGCTTTTACAATAAGAAGATAAAGCTAGAAAACAGGTATTAAATTATATATTCTCATTTTTTATTATATTTTCTCTGATCTGATGTTTATTAAAAAATTGGAAATTAAAAATACTTGATCTGAATCAGGGTTTTGCACATCATACATTTTAGTGTTTTAAAAAAATCTGTTCCTTATTTCTATTACTGATAGAGTTAGTTTTTATATTGGAATTGTTTTAGCTTTGGTAAAGTATAATGAAGTATATTTTTAAATGTTTTAAACTGTGCTCTATAAGAGAACAAATATTAATTATGTTACTATACTCTAAATTCAAAGGAAAATACTTGATTAAGTGGCTTTGATAAAGTTTAAGTTCATAAAATATCACAAAAGTATTTTTCTTCTGTAATTATTAAAGTTATCTGGTAGTCTCTGGTATAAATAATTATATTCTGTGCCTTGTAACATGCAGCAATTATGATTTGTAAACTAAAAAAATTTTTTAGATTATATTCCCAATAAATGACACGTCAAGGTTTGAAATTTGGAGGTTAATTTATTGTATTCCTACAAGTTATACTGACAGATTTATAGTCTCTTGAAATAATTACATAGCTACAATTAGAAGAAATAAATGTTTTTATTAAAGCTTAAGAATGAATATTTGAGAGACACATTTGATACATTTTTATCTGTTAATAGATTACACATAGAGTAGCATGTTAAAGTTTCACAGTATTTTCATACACATTATTTCCTTTGGTATTCCCAGCAACTTTGTGAGACAATTAATGTAGTAACCATATTTTACAAAGAAAGAAATTTAAAACTTAGGTGAAATGACACATACATAAGGCCACCTAGCAATTAAGTAGTTTCTGATTTACCATTAGAAACCCACTGTCTCATTCATATACTTAATGTTTTAATCTGGCAGTCTTTGTTCTACATGTTATGTCTGTAAAAGTGGTAGTTACTTAGATTTTAAAATAAAACTCTTAGAAGCCCTAGAAATAGTATGTGCTATGTAGGCTAAATTAAAGTTAAAATGCTTAATGTATTTTGCTTGTAAAACTATTTACTGGATTTTTAACAAAAATGAAATATTTGTATAAAGCTTATTTTTACATTGTCTCATCAGTTTATTCATACAAATATTCTAGATTGCTGTATAAAAAACGACCCCAAAATTTAGCAGCTTAAAACAACTATTTATTAAATCTCATTATTTTATGTGCTAAGAATCCAGGAAGGATTCCTGGTTATTTTCCTACTTCAAATGATATCAGTTGGGATCACGTGATTATAATCAGTTTCTAGCTGGTCTAGTCTGGAGGTTCAAGATGCCTTAACTCAAAAGTTCACCAGGTACCTTGGCAGGGTTGGCTGGAAATCTGGGCTCAGTTGGTGGTCTCCCTCATAGTCTCGGGTATACTCCTTGTGGTATTTGGAGTTGTGCCATAACACCTTGGAGTTCAGACAGGGAATATTTTAAAATACAGGAAATGGAATCAGACAATTTCTTTAAACCCTAAGCCAGGAAACTGGCACAATGCCACTTCTGCCAATTTCTGGTGGTCAAGTAGTTCTCAGAAGCTTTCCCCCTTCAATTGAAAGGGAGGGTCAAAGGCTTCTCAATGCAAGAAGTACCAAAGAATTTATGGCCATCTTTCACCTACCATAGAAATCTAAAATGTTATAGGCAACAGAATGCTTTAATTGAAATTTTTATCCCTGATATTATTACTGTTTCTTTAGTTTGGTGCTTGGTTCTTATGTGGGTAAACATGGAAAATTTGAGGGAATACTTTGCAACTTCAGAATAAATTCACTATTTTGGATGCCTTAGAAAGTACAGATTAATTCCAGTTGACATAGAAAATTACTTATTCCTTCATAACCCACAAACTTTTAGAGTTGAATAGAATTTTCAAGGTGTTTTAGTCTAACTTCAGCTTCTAAAGCTGAGAGTCTATGTAGAAAGTATGTAGCACGTGGGTTCTTGAGTATGAATTAGCTCTAATTGTTGAAAGTGTGTATAGTTTTATGTTGAGCTTGCTTTTTGGCTTTTTTGGAATTGCACAAACTGCTCCTGATAGGTGACAATTCTTCCGATATCTGAAGAACCTTCTTGTGCTTCATTTTTTAAAAATCCCTTAATATATCTTTCTGGTTCCTTTGGATCCAAATTCATGTTGTTTCTTATAACATTTATCCTAGTCATTTATAAAGTTGTTCTCCTACTCAGTTATATTCTCCCATTTCTAGCTTCATAGTATTTAATACTAATCCTGCTTCTTCAAAATCTCTTTTCCTATTTCATTTCTTCTGTTTTCTTTAATAAAATCCATTTCCCAAGTCTTTTTTTCTTTAATAGGAAAAGCAACTTGACTACATTAAACTCTGTCATAAAAAACACATATTATAAACCCCAAGAAGAGTATCTTCTCTCTGTAAATTTCCTTATTCTCAAGTCAAGCTACAGTAGATTGTGACTGCTTTGTCACCATTGATGTAAACTGGTTGACTTCTTTTCCAGGAATCCTTGAGATTCCAGTTTCAGTCTTCGTGATTTTTAACCTCTACTGATAGAGTCTAACATCTATTATTTTCTAATGGATTTGTCCCTTTATGATCAAATCAAGACTGCTTCAGTAAATGCAAGTTCTTAGAAAAGCCTTTGCTAGTAATACTACAATATTTCACTTTCTTTGTCTTGTTCTTTTTAAGACTTAGGTTTACAGAATCCTTTTTGCCATAGACGTATCCTGTGAATAATACCTTTAATCCTTTGGTATAGAATATAAAATGTAGTGATTGGAGAGAGAGCTATTTGAATCATACTTTAATTTTTTTTACAAATCAATTTTGTTGGTACATATTAAGAAAGTATACAATCCATCCAAAGTGTATGATCAGTGGTATTTTATATAATTACGTAGTTGTACATTCATCACTTGTCATTATTAGAGCATTTTCATTATTTCAATAATAACAACAATAAACAAAAAACCAGACAAACAAGAAAATTCTTCACCTCTCCGTCTCTCTCTGTTTCCTCTGCTATACATAGCTGCTATTTCTGGCTATGTATGCACAATTATTTATTAAGCAGTTTTATTGCGATGTTTTCATATACAATATGATCTATCCAAAGTGTGTAATCATTGGCCTTTAGTATAATCACAATGTTGTGCATTCATCATCACAGATTTTTTAGAACAATTTCTTTACTCTGAAAAGAAAAACTCAACACCCCTTAGCAGCCATTACCCAGCCCTACATAACCACTAATCTAATTTCCTCTTTATAAATTGATTTATATTTACATTTTATATAAGTAGAATCATACAATACATTACACAATACATTTAGTTAATAGTGCAGTCATATAGTGTTTGTTCTTTGTGTCTGGCTTGCATCACTCAACATAATGTCCTCCAGGTTCACCCATGTTGTCATATGCTTTATGACTTCATTTCTTCTTGAAGCTGCCACTTTGAATATTGGTGTGCAGATGTCTGCTCATGTCACTGAACTCAGTTCTTCTGGCTAAATACTCAGTAGTTGTAATTGCAGGGTCACGTGATAAGTCTATATTCAACTTCTTAAGGAACTGCCAGCAGTCCTCTATGGTGGCTGTAACATTCTACATACCCACCAACAGTGAATAAATATTCCTGTCTCTCCACTCCACTCCAACACTTGTAGTTACCTGTTTTTTTTAATAGTGGCCGTTCTGATAGATGTGAAATGATATCTCATTGTAGTTTTGATTTGCATTTCCTTAATCATTAGTGGTTTTGAACATTTTTTCATGTTTTTTTTTTCCCTATTTGTATTTCTTTTTTGCCCACTTTTTAATTGGGTCGTTTGTCTTTTTATTGCTGAGTTGTAGCATCTTTTTATTTATCGTGGATCGTGGATATTAAACCCTTATTGGACATGTGATTTCCAAATATTTCTTCCATTGAATCAGCTGCCTCTTCACTCTTGATAAAGTCCTGTGAGGTGCAAATCTGTTAAACTTTGAGGAGGTCCCATTTATCTATTTTTTCCTTCTGTTGTGTATGCTGTGGATGTAAGGTCCAAGAAACCACCAACTATCACAAGGTCTTTAAGATGTTTCATTACATTTTCTTCTAGTAGTTTTATGGTCCTGGCTTTTATATTTAGGTCTTTGATCCATTTTGAATTGATTCTTGTATTGTGAGTAAGATAGGGGTCCTCTTTCGTTATTTTGCTTATAGATAACCCACTTTTCTCAGCACCATTTGTTGAATAGACTGCTTTGTTCTGTTAACATGGCTCGGTAGGTTTGTGAAACACCAGTTGGCCATAGAGGTGAGAGTTTATTTCTGGACTCTGAATTTATTCCACTGATTGATGTGTCTATCTTACTGTTTTGACCACTGTAGCTTTGTAATATGTTTCAAAGTCAGGCAGTGAAATTCTCCCCCATTGCTCTTTTTTATAATGCTTTTGGCTATTTGGGTGTACTGTCCCTTCCAAATGAATTTGGTAATTGCCTTTCCTATTTCTGTAAAGTAGGCTGTTGGAATTTTGATTGGTGGCATTGAATCTAAATAATTTTAATTTTTAAATGAATTCCTTCTTAAATAATGGAGAGTAATAGTCATTCTCTTTGTGTGGACTTAATTACTCAAACAAATGGATCATGTATGTGCACATAGGTCTTTTATAAAATAGTTAATAATGCTGGTATTTCCATTAATGAATATATTTTAAAAATAATTTATTGAGACTCTCAAAGTAGAACAAAGAAGAAAATAGTACTTAGTGACTTTGAGAAGAATTGGATAAAATCATTTAAATATCTCTGTGAGTCACAGATAAATTAATATGCTAACTACTGATGATTTGATGTTATTTTTTGTTAGGTATGCTATCGAGTAGTAATGCAGCTTTGTGGACTTTGGGGCCATCCTGTTTTAGCAGTGAGAGTTTTATTTGAAATGAAAACTGCTAAGATAAAGCCAAATGCTATTACATATGGTTATTATAATAAGGTAAGTACAATTGAAATTAGGCAATATATCCTCCTAATTAGAAATGATAGTTTTATACTTTTTATTAGAGGAGGTTTGGGGGTTGTAAATATTTGTACATATATACAGACACATAATGGGTGTGTATGTATGTATTTTTTAAATCAAATTTTCCTAATAAACGTTATTTTTACTTTTAGGTAGTTTTGGAGAGCCCATGGCCTAGCAGTAACCGCAGTGGTATCTTCTTATGGACGAAGGTACGGAATGTGGTGCGTGGCTTGGCACAATTTAGGCAGCCACTTAAAAAGACTGTGCAAAAGTTGCAGGTCTCCTCAATATCAGGTAATATATGTGATTGAAAAACATACTTGCTGAACCATAAGCTTTATAGATATATGAACTTATATATATGAAATTCTGGTTGATATTTTCATATCCAGCTGAAGAAATAGATTAGCTTTAATCTCCAAAACTACTGTTGTTGTTTTTTCCCAGCAATTTAGAAAATGTTCTGCAACTTTTTAAACAAACTGTGGGGCATTCATGTTTAGTTTCAGGGGTTATCAGTGCATGATTTGTTGAACTGTTGTTATCTTTGTCTTTAGCTCCTCAGAATGCCACAGGTGGAAGTGATGGGGACACGGTGAGCCGTGGTAGCGTGGATAGCTCTAATGATGCTAGCATGGGTGAGCACATGGTCTTCGTCAGAGATTTAATCAGGCTTGATTCCACTGATAATCAATCCAGCACAGGTACTAAAATATGGATGTTACTAACCTTCCACTTATTCTCATGTTAAGTCTTTCCTTTGTTTAAAGCTTTTCCCCTCCTTTCTTGAGTGTATTTGATAGGAACACTTTAAAAATACTCTGTTTTAAGAAGGGAAGAATTTGCATTTTTGGCTGCAGATAAGTGTTCTTTATTTCCTGTAGTGTAAAGTTAACTTTACAGTGCTATGCACAAGGCTGTAGGATGATGCTTTTTAAACAGTTCTGTTGTACATTTGTTTATCATTAATTTATGTATATGATATATAATTTTTAGGAATTATGAGCTAATGAACTTGAACATTAATGACAACTTTACAAATCTTTTTTTTTCATTAAATGGGAACTATACCTTAAATCTTTGAGATTATGAATATTAAAAAAGGAAGAAAATAAGTCACGAACTCTATGATAAAAGGTGTTTGCATAGTTATTAATTAGAATGGCGCATTTTAAAGTCCAAGAAGCTATGAAAGCTATTTTTTACGAACATAGCTATGGGCATAACTTCTGTCCTTGATAATTCGAAACAAGAGTGATTAAAGCAGCATGTAGGACAGATAATATATGTGTTGCATGTTCTTCTTCTTGGTTTTTTTGTTTGTTTGTTTTTTGTTAATATCTCAAGCTTTTCTTTAAAAAGAATTCTGAGTCTAATTCCTGTGCTTCATCTGATGAACTTGTCTCAATGACTGAAGTTTCCTTTTCTCTGCTCTTTGTTGCTCTGCTTTTGCTCTGTGCTGTTTCTTGGTGCTGCATTTGTCCTTGGCTGTCATGGTGTGGGTTGCAGACAGACTTGTATGACGTGAAGCCATGGATACACGTGTGCATTAATTCTACCCTTGAATGTTAACCACTTCAGGTAATTTCCCATTTATTAGGTTACATTTTTCTGATATGCAAGGGTGGGAAGAGAGACCTGATGCTGTATTTTTAAGTATGATTATAAGTAGAAAACAATTAGAGTTTTTGGGGTTTTTTTTACTTTTCTACTTCAGATAAATGTAATCCTATAAAAATTCTACTAAAAATATCCAACTGACATTTTATGGTCAGTTTGAAAAGCATATTTGTTATCATATTTGAAAATATATTATGCTTGCTATAATTCTTGTTTTTATGTTAGTTTGTAACATTGTGTTAAATAGTATGATGACCATAATTGAATTCCTTGTTCCATATGAAGCTGTCGAGTGGGTTTTTGCTTTCTAAAACTGATGGGTTAAATTCCTAGGGTAAAATTACCTTCCCATAATTACTAGAGCACATATAAGTCATTGAAAGTCAGTATATGGCTATAAGTCACAATCCTGTTTGTAAATTAACTTTCTTTCAACAAGTAGGAATTTTCATTAGACTTTCATTTTAAAGCTACTTTATTTTACATGTGAACCTTTTCCTCCTTTATTTTTGTTCAAATTTTAATAGAGGAAATGGATTTTATTAATGAAAAACCAAGAAAATAAGTTTTGTTATGAAACAAAGTTCACCAGGAATAATAGTAATAATAATAGATAAACAGTCTCCTTAGACCTCTAGTTTTTTTTTTTTAATTAATACTACCAATTTTTTTTTTCAGGAGGTATCGGGGATAGAACACAGGACCTCATACATGGGAAGCCAGTGCTCAACCATTGAGCTACATCTGCTTCCCCCTGTAGATTTTTAAACTTGTCTTATTACAGAGACAACTTAGTTCTTTAGTGGGAAAAAATGAAACAACTTCATGGTAGTCCTAGGTAATTGGTATAAAGACTCCAATAGAACCTTCAGATCCCTCTTTCTTGTATTTCTTTTTAGCTGCATTTCAAATGGCTGAAGCCCAGAGACTGAATTTACAGGTATCATGTGTCTCTTTAGGGTTTCTGGTGATGTCATCGGATTCTTTGGAGAGACTTCCAGGCCTGATGCTTGCATTGCACTTTTCATTAATGACTGTCTCACATAATCTTTCTACTTGGCACCTGATACTGAGTTACTTAGCTTGTTAGGAACATATCTGGGTTTAATTACTTTAACCAGTTCCCAGTCCACTGTCCATTTCATGGCACCATATTGCTTTACCAGACTTCTGGGAGTGGGCAGACCAATGAAACAGTGGCTGAAGTTATTTTTTAATAACAGATTTTAAAAAAACGTTTAAGTCTTTTGTTAATGGCAAACCTAAAGTTTCAGTGGCAGTAGTGGAAATTGAAAGGTATAGCAGTTTCGTTTATTTGTCTTTCATTGACATCCTTTATTCTAATTCTCTGATAACTGGTCTTAATTTAAGACTTAAATTATAGACCTTTAAAGCCAGACAGACTTTTAAAAAACCTTATTTTGAAATATTTTCAAATGTATAGAAAAGTTTCAAGAATCATACAGAGAAATCTCGAATATCTTTTATGCAGATTCCCTCACTTTTAGTTTGCCACATTTGCTTTATCATTTTCTTTCTAGACATATACACACATTTTTTTTTTCTGAATCATTTGGGAGCAGGTTGCATACATTACCTTTTACTTCCTAATATTTCTCTTAGTATTTTCTCTTACATAACCATAGTTTGGTTATCAGAATTAGGAAAACATTGGTATGCTATTTTCTATATTTTTATATTTTGTCAGAATCCTAATGTTCTTTGTAGCGATTTGTCCCCCTCTCTTTTTTCTTCTTTAACCTGGCACAGTTTTGCATCCTTTCTTTGTCTTTATGACCTTGGCCTTATGGAGAATTCAGTTGAGTCATTTTGTACAATGTTTCTTATTTGGGGTTTCTCCATTTCCTTGTGGTTAGATTAGGTTACGCATCCACAGCTCTACTAGTTAAGTGATGTGTCCTCAGATGATCACATACCACTTGCCACAGGCACATAATGTCTTTCTGCCCCTCATTGGTGGTGGTAATTTTTATCTCCTAGCCACAGTGATTATCTTGTTTCTCTATGTATAGCTACTATTTATCCCCTTACAGATAATAAGCAATCTGTGAGGACACTCTGAAACCATGAAAAAATACCCTCTTTCTCATCATGTCTTCTCATTTAAACTTAGCATCCATCAACTATTCTTGCCTCAGTCAGTCTTTACCAGTAATGGTTTACAAGTGGTGATTTTGCCAACTTTATCACTTCTTCCTCATTTATAAAATGGCATTGTATTGTATGGAAGAATTTCCCTTTATTAGTATGGTCTTATGTATTTCTGTTTGTTTTAAAAAGATTTATTCATTCATTCATTCATTCATTCATTTATTTATGTATTTCTCTCCCCTTACCCCCGCCTATCCCAGTGGTCTGTTCTCTGTGTCTATTCGCTGCGTGTTCTTCTTTGTCCGCTTCTGTTGTTGTCAGCGGCACGGGAATCTGTGTTTCTTTTTGTTGCATCGTCTTGCTGCGTCAGCTCTCCGTGTGGGCAGTGCCATTCTTAGGCAGGCTGCACTTTCTTTCACGCAAGGCGGCTCTCCTTACAGGGTGTACTCCTTGCGCGTGGGGCTCCCCTATGCGGGGGACACCCCTGCATGGCACGGCACTCCTTGCGCGCATCAGCACTGTGCATGGGCCAGCTCCACACGGGTCAAGGAGGCCTGGGGTTTGAACCATGGACCTCCCATGTGGTAGGCTCTAACCACTGGGCCAAGTCCGCTTCCCGTATTTATGTTTTATTCAGTGAGTTATATGTCTTTATTGTCCTTATTTATTTTGATCCTCAAATTATCCCAATGTTGGCCAATGGGAACTCCTGTAAACTGATTCCTATGTCCCGTAGACTTGCTCTCATCATGTTTTTTTGGGGTTTTGTTTATTTGTTTGTTTGTTTAGGAAGTACCAGGGATCAGACAGCCAGGACCTCGTACATGGATACCAGGCACGCAGTCACTGAGCTTCATCTGCTTCCCTCATCATGTTTTTTCTCTTCTCCTCCCTCGCCCTGCTGTTTTTGCTGTCTGTGTCCATTCGCTGTGTGGTCTTCAATATCTGTTTCTCTCTCTGTCTTAATATCTTTCTCCTCTGGAATTTACTGGGATTCGATCCTGGGGACCTCTGATGTGGAGATAGGTTCCCTGTCACTTTTACCACCTCAGTTTCTTGTCTCTGCTGTACTCACCTTGACTCTCTCCTTCATCTCCCTTTTGTTGCATCATCATTTTGCTGCATGACTCACTTGCACGGGCACTGGCTTACCCTGTGGGTACTCGGCTTGCTACCTGGGCTCTCACACGGGCACTTTGTTCACCATGTGGGCACTTGGTTCACCACGTGGACATTGGCTCGCCACGCAGGCACTCACGTGGGCACTCGGCTCACTGCGGGCACTTGGCTCACCATGCAGGCAGTCATGTGGGCACTTGGCTCACTATGCGGGTTCTTGGCTTGCCACGCAGGCTCTGGCTTGCCACACAGGCACGCTTTCTCTTCTTTTTCACCAGGAGACCCCAGGGATCGAACCCGGATCCTCCTGTATGGTAGGCAGAAGCCTTATCACTTGAGCCACATCCTCTTCCCCCATCATGTTTTTGAGCACTTCTTTTGGCACAAAAAAATGTTCCTGACTCTTCTTGTACCTTCCCTGTCTTATCTCTCAATCAGCCATTTCGAGGATCAGCTTCATTTTGTTGGGGAATAGATTTTAGAAACAAGATCTGAGCTCTAAATAAGCGTACTGCTCTCAGAATTATTGTTTCTAGATTCTTTCAGCAGGCTGAGCTAGAAAAAAAAACCCAAACATATATATATAGGAAATACTTCCAATTCTGGTCCAACTGTACAAGGTTCTTTTTCTTTTTGCTTTCTTTTATTCCATTTTTTAAAAATACCTCTCTTCTACAGTACGAACCCTTTCTCCCAACAATATCCTCACATTTACTCATTTGTTCAGTCCTACAGTACACCTTATTTCAGAATTGCTACACCCATTCCCTTTGTGAGAAACAACCTACTAAGGAATTCAGGATTTGATTATATACTTCCAGGCTTAGAATATAATACTCAAAATACTGTATTCAAAAGTTATTTCGTTTAGTTGCCCCAACCCCACACTTTTAGTGCGATTATTCATATGAAATATAGTGGGGTCATTAATTTCTGTTTGCATTCAATTTTAGTTTCCCGCCCCCCATTCTTGTTGATTGCTTTTTTATCTGTAGAAGTTAAAATGTTTCCAAAAATAAAAACCATTACAAAAAGGCATACTTAGAGAAGTTTCTTTCCTCTTTTCTCCTTTATACTCCTTCTCACCCACCCCTTATAGGTAATTAAAAATTTTCTTGTCTTTGGTTTATAATTCTTGTATTTCTTTCTGAAAAAGTAAGCAGATATATGTATGTTTTTTATTTCTTCCTCTTTCTTACACAAAGATAGCATACTATTAGACAATCCCCAAAAGAGACTTTTCACAACCTCTTTCCCAAATCTCTTAATTTATAAATGAGGAAATTGATGTTCATTGCTTCCAAATGTGTGATGGTCTGTAGTCTTTGATGTTCCTGTTTCTACGGATCTTTGCTTTTCATCATTGATTTAAAATGTTCTGTGTGCTTTGTGGGCTTTCTTGTCTTCCATTTTTCTAAGTTAAATTGTTGTGTCGATCAGTGGACTTTTCTTTTGATATTATAAATGTATGAAAACATGTATATGTAAGCCTGCATTCCTTTTAACAGGCGGTCAGTCTGACCAAGGCTATGGGTCTAAGGATGAACTTATAAAGGATGATGCAGAAATTCATGTGCCTAAAGAACAAGAAACAAGAGAATTGATAACTAAACCAAAAGTGCAAACAAAAGGTTAAGTACTAGATGTTTACTAGCTTTACTTAGAAAATTATGTGTCAATTAATAGCTTATCTTGTTTAAAAATTTTGGTTATAATGTTCAGAAATGTAAGGTCTGGTTTATTTAAGATACGATATACTATTTTGTAAGGTAAGGTAGACTCTAATAGTCCATGAATTTTAGAATTTAAGATACTTTTAGAGACTCTGTAGGGTAGCCATTCGTTTTACAGGAAATTCCAACTCATTGTGGTATTTATTTATCAAAGTGCATAGGTACTTTTTTTTTTTTTAATTATTATCGCCCCCCCCCCCCGCCACCTTTGCAGCTTTTTGCATGCTGTTGCTCTCTGTGTCCATTCACTGTGCATTCTTCTGTGTCTGTATTTATTTTTATTTATTCCCCCTCCCCCTTGTGGCTGGCTTGCTTTCTGCTCACTGTGTCTGTTCGCTGCATGCTCTTCTGCGTTTTTGCTTATCTCCCTTTTTGTTGCGTCGCGTTGCTGAGTCGGCTCTCCGTGGCACTTGTGGGCTGGGCAGCACTCTGCGGCACTTGCGGGCCGGGTGGCACTCTGCAGCGTGTGGGCGAGCCTGCATTCACAAGGAGGCCCTGGGATGTGAACTCAGAGCCTCTCATGGTAGACAGGAGCCCAACTGATTGAGCTACAGCTGCTTCCCTAGCTACTTTTTAAAATTTATTTTATTTTTTTATCCCCATTCACAAGGAGGCCCTGGGATGTGAACTCAGAGCCTCTCATGGTAGACAGGAGCCCAACTGATTGAGCTACAGCTGCTTCCCTAGCTACTTTTTAAAATTTATTTTATTTTTTTATCCCCATCCTTGTGACTTTTTGCATGCTGCCTGCTTTCTATGTCCATTTTTGCTGTACATTCTTTCTGTGTCTATTTTTATTTATTTCCTCTCCCCCCTTGTGGCTTGCTTGCTGTCTGTTCTCCCTGTGTCCATTCGCTGCAGGCTCTTCTGTGTTCTTGCTTGTCTCGCTTCTTTTGTTGTGTCACTTTTGCTGAGTTAGCTCTCCATGGCGTCTATGGGACCTTCCAACATGGGAGAGAGGCACTCAATCGCTTGAGCCACCTCAGCTCCCTGGTTTGTTGTGCTTCTCATTGTCTTTTCCTTTGTGTCTCTTTTTTGTTGGATCAGCTCACCATGCGAGCCAGCTTGCCTTCACCAGGAGGCCCCGGGAACCAAACCCAGATCTCCCATATGATAGATGGGAGCCCAATCACTTACGCCACATCTGCTTCTCCATAGCTACTTTTTGACAGAATCAGGACTAAACTTTGAGTCATCCCACTTGTATTCCATTGCCCCTTTTATTTTAAAACACTCTTTCACTAGAAGTCATCCAAATATCTAAGTGGGTATTTTTTCATTGTTAAGTTAAAGATAGTGTGCATGGTTTTCCTGGTTTTTATAGGATTCACTGAGATTATGTTGTAATAATCATTTTATGGAAATACAGGGGGGATATTTTGACTTCATGGTAATAAGATGGCCTTCCTCTTCCCTTCACAAAAGTTTACACTTTCTTTGATGGTGTCAGTTGAGTTTAACAGAAATAAGCCCCTCTTGTAGTTGTCAGGCATAAAGGAATATTACTGAAGACCAAAGCCTTAATGGATTTACCAAAGAATGCTCAAGTTAGGATTACTGAATGCTAAATATTTATTTCAGGCCGTACTGGCAACATCTGCGGCATAAAATAAACCAGGCATGATAAGTCAGTAATAAAATAGTCATGTGTTCACCCTTTCTCAAGAAATAATGCATAAAAGCAATATATAGTTTCTGTTCCATATTGGTAAAAGCAGAAACGATAACATCTAAATATTTTTTTCCAGAGTTGCATGATGCTTCTGCTGTTGGGGTAAAGCACTCACAACCCAGTCCCCAGCCACAGTGTCCTACTGATTCTCCTGCCTGGGGCACTAGTATAGTGAAAGTTCCATCTGGTATATTTGATATAAACGGCAGAAAAAGTAGCACTGGTGAGTCTATGCATATTAGTTATTAAATATTTAAAATACTACAATTATGTGTTTTTAATGACATTAAATTGTTGATTTAATGGTGATAGACATGCTAAAGAGCCAGAACTGAGTTTGAATCCATAAATGGACTAAAGAAGAAGTTAAAATTGTTGGTATCTAAAGGTATTTGATTTTTTAAAGGGGAAGTGTTTGGGATGGTTAGTTGTTATTTGGAACACCTTTTCCTGTTATAGTTCCTGTTCTCAGTTTAGTCCTTCTTTTTCTCATTGTAGATAATGAAGGAGGATTTTTAGGACCTCCTATATTCCTTAAGAACAGACAGGCAATGATATGATTGAATCCCAGGAAGGTTTGTGTGGCACTGTAATTCCTATCTCTGAAGGGAAGTAGAAGAAAAAGACTCACTTACTTTTGCTCTGTGCAAATAAAACAGTGGGTCTTTAATTTTACCCAATTGTTATAAATATACTGAGTCACTTTTTTTTAATAAACTTTTTATTTTGAAATAAATTTCAAAGCTCCAGAATAGTTGCAAAACTGTTATAAAACCCATACAGAGAACTCTAAACATACCTCCAACCTCAATACCCAGATCCATCAACTTTTAACATTTTGCCATGTTGTATCATTCTGTGTCTGTCCATCCATCCATCGCTACATCTGTCTCTTGTCTATTTTCTAAATTTGAGAGTAGGTTGTATACTTTACCATATAATACATTCATGTACTTTTCCTAAGGATAAGGATATTCACTTATGTAGCCACCTTAAGTATACTTATCAATTTCAGGAAATTTAACATTGAAATAAAACTTACACTCCATATTCCAGTTTTTTCATGTTTCAATAATGCCTTTTTCAGCCTTTGCTCTTCCCTTGTTGGGATCCCATTCAAGATAATGTATTGCATTTAGTTGTTACTGTTTCTTTATTCTCTCTCTCTTTTTTTTAAATATCTGTATATTTTCTGTCTCTGACACTATATGAAAATTTGAAATCCATTTCTTTTGTCTGCATTAGCCATTTATACATACACACACGTTAATCTTTTTAAGGCATAAAATCAACAAAACATGGCACTGAATTCTTTTGAAAATTATACTCCTTGTACACGGTCATATTTTTCCGCTCTTTTAAAAAACTTTTTTATGTAGTAACATGCAACTCAAAGTTTCCCATTGTAACCATTTTCAAGTGTATAATGCAGGGTATTAACTACATTCCCAATATTTTGATGCCTTCACCAATACCTGTTGCCTCAGTTTTTAAAAAATAACAAAGCCATTTTATTAAAACATACTAATAGACATACAATTAATCCAGAGTGTACAGTCAATGGTATTTGCTATGATCACATAATTGTGTGTTCAGCACTTTGTTATTAGAGCATTTTCATTATTTCAATAATAATAAACATAAAAAAGACAAACAAACATTCAAAAAAAATTCCTTACCTCTCAGTCCCTCTATGTTACCCCCACTGTATATAGCTGCTGTTTCTGGCTATTCTATCTAAAATGTATAATCAGAGGCTTTTAGTATAATCACAATGTTGTACATTCATCAACTCAGAAATTTTAGAACAATTTCATACTCCAAAAAGAAAGACTCCACACCCCTTAGCATTCCTTCTTCAGATCACTGATCTCCTTTTATCTTTATAAAGTGATTTATATTTACATTTTATATAAATGGAATCATAGAAAATGTAGTACTCTATGTTTGGTCTCCTGAACTTAGGATAATGTTTTTTGGTTTTTTTTTTTTGTCTGATGATAACATTTTGTACTTTTGACTTACATTTGTTCAGCTTCAAAGATAAATGGTCTTATATAGGCAGTTCTACCCATATTCATATTTCATGTAATATATTTATATTTCACATAGTATATTTAGTTCATAATAGGTCTTCCTTTTTTAATTGTGGAATCATGTATACAACATAAACTTTCTAATCCCAACCACTCCCAACCATAATATTCATTGAGATTAATCACATTCACAACATCGTGAATATCACCACCATCCATTACCATAATTTTCCTATCACACCAAAAGAAACCTGGCACCCATTATGCTTTAACTTGCCTTTGCCCCCAACTGGTAGTCTACTTTCTCTCTGTGAATTTGTATATTCTAGCTGTTTCATGTAAGAAGAATCATACGATATTTGTCCCTTTGTGTCTGCCTTATTTAATCCAGCATAATGTCTTCAAGGTTCATCCATGTTGTTGCATGTATCAGAACCTTATTCCTTTTTAAGGCTGAATAATATTCCATTGTATGTATACACTACACTGTTTATCCATTCATCTGCTGATGGACACTTTGGTTGTTTCGACTTTTTGGCTATTTTGAATAATTTTTCTATGAACATTGTTATACAGATATCTATATCCAAGAATAGATTGTTGGGTCATATGGTAATTCTGTCAACTTTTTGAGGAACCACCGAATTGTTTCCATAGTCACTGTACCATTTTACATTTCTACCAGCAGTGCTCTAGGGTTCCAATATTTCTACATTCTCTCCAACATTTATTTCCTGTTTTCAAAAAATACATATTTTAAAAATAATAACCAGCCTGATGGGTATGAAGTAGCCATACGTATATCTTCTTTGGAGAAATATCTATTTCTTTGCCTATTTTTAAATAAGTTTGTCTTTTTGTTGTTGAATATAGGAATTCTTTTTATGTATTCTGGATAGTAAACCCTTATATATATTACTTGCAATTATTTCTCTCCGTTTTACTTTCTTGATAATTCCTTTGCACAGAAGTTTTATCTTTTGTTGCTTGTATGAGAATTTTTTTAGCTACTCAAATTTTATCAGACGTCTTGGAACTTACCAATTCTAACCATTCTATTCTAGATTGTTTTACTTTAGGGCAGTTCTTTTATTAGAGCAGTAAGGGTTTGGTTTATAGCATATATGTAATTCCTCTGTGATTAAAAATTTGCTTTGCATTGAATGCATACCTGGTAAATATTTGTTGAATACATGAAAATTAAGAATTTTCTTTTTAGATCTGCTGTTTAACTCAGGATATATGGCTTAAATTGAATGTAATATTAAATATTTATAGACTTATATTTATTGATGGTATATTTTAGTGAACAATGAGGTATATATAGCAGCCTGTATTGCATGATTCTTTTGTTTAAATGTTTGTATATTATATGCATAGAGGCTGAAAACCAGGCCATACATTAAAATGTTATTTCTGAGAGGCAGGATTGAATGACTTTTTTGGGTACTTTTGATTTTATACCTTTCGTTAATATCTAAATCTTTTGCTCTGAGTATGTATCACTTCTATAATCAGAAAAATAATAAACTTTTTAAAAAAAATAAAAGTTACATCAAAAAGTAGAGATTAATTTTTAATATTGTGCTTTCTCTTTTAGGTAGTACATTGAATATGCTATTTTCCACTCAAGATCCAGGTGAAGATGCTGTGTTTGGTGAAGTTACTAATCTCAAGAAGAATGGTGATAGAGGAGAAAAAAGACAAAAACATTTTCCAGAAAGAAGTTGTAGTTTTAGTTCTGAAAGTCGAGCAGGAATGTTGCGTAAGAAGAGCAGTTTGGATTTGAATTCTAGTGAAATGGCCATTATGATGGGAGCAGATGCCAGGATTCTGACAGCAGCATTGACGTGTTCTAAGACTTCACCATTTCATATTGCAAGGATGCAGAACTTTGAGAATGTTAGCGGTCATCTAGCTGATACTCGGACTTGTGTCTCTGAAAGCACCTGGGAATCTGAACACAGGTCATCTCCAGTGTTAGAGATGCTTGAGGAAAGCCAAGAGTTCCTAGAGTCTATGGTTAATGATAATGTAGCTCAAACTACAAAGGATACATACAACAATCTACAAAATGATAGTGATAGTAATCAGTCCAGAGACTTGAAAGCAGGACCTAAAGATCTAATAAATAAGAGAAATAGCTTCTCAGGTATTGTGAAAGCTATTGAGAGGGAAGATGTTGAAACTGGGCTAGATCCTTTGTCTCTTTTAGCCACTGAATGCATAGGAGAAAAAACTCCCAATTCTGAAGATAAGATGTTTTCTCCAGTTATTGCACGCAATCTAGCTGATGAAATTGAAAACTATATGAATCTAAAAAGTCCCCTGGGAAGCAAGTCTTCCAGTATGGAATTACATGGAGAGGGAAACAGAGAGTCTGTTACTACCAATGCATTTTTTCATCCTTTAGAGAGGAGATCAAGCCTACCTTTAGATAATGGCCCACCGGTACAAGAAAATTCTGAAAGTGAAAAGAGCTCTCTGGCAGTGTCTAGGTCTAAAACTTTTACTGAGCGTTTCAAGCAGCAGACTGCCTCTCAGGCTCATAAAGAACGTTCAGCTTCCTTATCAGCACTGGTGCGTTCTTCACCTCATGGCTCATTGGGTTCTGTAGTAAATTCTTTGTCAGGTCTAAAGCTGGATAATATACTCTCAGGGCCCAAGATAGATGTCCTGAAATCTGGTATGAAACAAGCAGCAACAGTAGCCAGTAAGATGTGGGGAGCTGTCACATCTGCCTACAACTACTCAGATGATGAGGTAAGAAAGTTTGTGTTTCATCTGATATTGAAATGTTTGTAGTACCTGGTTTTTCTTTTTTAAATTATAATTTAGAGATTTCTTGTTACTTTGGTTTTACATTTTAAAACTTGGTGTATATCTGTTTCTTTCTGGAAATGACTTAAATATATATGTAGAGAAATTAATATTATAGAAATAGAATGTCAGAACCACTTTTTAATTACACAGATCAGTCTAAACTACATTAAGTTTATTTCTTTGAAAGTACTAATGATTAGTGTTTGAATCTATTAATAATGCCTTATTATAGTTGCATGGCACTTCACTTTTTAAATAACTTTTTCTTACATTATCTATTTGATATATATGAATCACCCTGCAGTTTAATCCATAGATTTCACTACTCTATGACAAAAATGATTATTGTAAAAATAAGAATAGAGAGAGTTAGATCTTTTATAAAATAGAATTGTTTTACAGAAAAAAATTTTTTTTAAAAGATTTATTTATTTATTTAATTCCTCCCCCCCCCCCCCTCCCCCGTTGTCTGTTCTCTGTGTCTATTTGCTGCGTCTTGTTTCTTTGTCCGCTTCTGTTGTCGTCAGCTGCACGGGAATTGTGGGCGGCGCCGTTCCTGGGCAGGCTGCACTTTCTTTCGCGCTGGGCGGCTCTCCTTACAGGGCGCACTCCTTGCGCGTGGGACTCCCCTACGCGGGGGACACCGCTGCATGGCAGGGCACTCCTTGCGCGAATCAGCACTGCGCATGGGCCAGCTCCACACAGGTCAAGGAGGCCCAGGGTTTGAACCGCGGACCTCCCATGTGGTAGACGGACGCCCTAACCACTGGGCCAAGTCTGTTTCCCTTGATTAAAATTTTACCTTAAAATATAAAAACAGTTTTTATTTGCAAATTTTTAAAATTTATTTTTCTTTTTTATTCTCTTTTTTAAAAGATAGATAGATCACACAAAATGTTACACTTAAAAAGTAAGAGGTTCCCATAAACCCTACTCCCTACACCCTGTACTCCTCCCACATCGACAACTTCTTTCACTAGTTAAAAACATTTTTAAAAAAGGAAAAGAAAAAAAATAAATGAATAAAAAATAAAGTATAACAAAAATTCTTTTACCTTTGTGTTTAGAGTATTACATAGTACTTGGGGGCTTTATGTTGTAGAAAAGACAGCCATCTATAAATGTTCACTGATATTGAGATATTATGTTCTAACTACTGTCATAAATTATGTATCTCTTTTGAGATTGGCTCTAGAGTCCACGCTCTTAACCACTACAGTAACAAAGAAGGAAGCAGTAGCTTGGAAGAGGTTCAGGTGGAGGCTCTAAGTTGGATTTTAAAAGATTAATATGAAATTTTGCCTTAGTCAAAGGGATATGGTAGCAGCGGGGTATATCTGGGAGAAAGAATAATATGAAAACATGGAAGCTTAAAAAAGCATGCATTTTCAAGATTATATAATCAATTTCAGATTGCTGAATTCTTAATAGGAAGTAGAGACAGGAAAAGAAATTGGAGAAACAAGATCTATATATCATTTGAAGGAAAATTTTTAGTCTAGAGGCAAAATATTAATTGAGTTAAAAGTAAAATATTGAGTATTGATTAAGACAAACAGCATTTTGTAATAAAAGGCTTATAAAGTCAGTCAGGGAAAGATAAAATAAGCTGTCTTAACTTGGTATTACAATAAAAACAACAGAATAGCCCATTTTATTTTTGAATTTTTTTCTGTTAAAAATTCCACAAAATTTATACAGGGTGATTTGGAATTGGAATATACAGCAGCGTAAATTCCAAGGAGTCATTAATCTTGTCTTTCTTTTCCTTTCTTTTCATTACTATAGTCCTGGCACCAGTAGCAATATGTGGCAATACAATAGGCACACAGGATATACTTAGAGTATTTTCAAATGAAAAAATGAGTGAAAGGTCTATAAAATGTTCCTTTTACCCATAATTTAAGGGAATAATTATGAATATGCATGAAAATAACTCATCAGTATGATTTATTTTATTCCACCCACCTCTCCCCCTGTGCAGAGTTGACTCCCTCGTTTGTTTGCTCGTTGTTTTTGCTCGTTGTCTGCTTTTTCTTCTTTAGGAGGCCCTGGAACCAAACCCGGGACCTCCCATGTGGGAGGCAGGTGCCTGACTCCTTGAGACACATCTGCTCCCTGCTCGGTTTTTGGTTTGCTTTGTTTTTCGCTCATTGTCTGCTTGTTGTTGTTGGGGTTTTTTTTGCTTGTTGTTTTTCTTCTTTAGGACACACAGGGAACCAAACCCAGGACCTCACATATGGGAGGCAGGCACCCAACTGCCTGAGCCACATCTACTCCCTGTAATTTATATATAAAATTTAAAGCATTCTGAATGTTTCACAATAGGGGGTTAATTAAATATATAATATTACATCAGTGTCACAGATTATTTTGCAGTAGTTTAATTATGTAGAAAAAGAGAAGCAGACTTGGCTCAATGGATAGAGCATCTGCCTACCACACGGGAGGTCAAGGTTCAAACCCAGGGCCTCGTTAACCCATGTGGAGCTGGCCCACATGCAGTGCTGATGCGTGCAAGGAGTGCCATGCCATGCAGGGGTGTCCCCTGCATAGGGGAGCCCCACGTACAAGGAGTGCATCCCATAAGGAAAGCCACCCAGCACGAAAAAAGTGCAACCTGCCTAAGAATGGCACCACACACACGGAGAGCTGACACAGCAAGAGGACGCAACAAAAAGAAACAGATTCCTGGTAGTTCTGATAAGGATGGAAGTGGTCACAGAAGAACACACAGCGAATGGACACAGAGACAGACAACTGGGGCATGGGGGAGGGGAGAGAAAAAAATTATGTAGAAAAAGAGTAAATGATATTAAAATAAATTACATGAAAAGATCATGTTAAAGCACAATATAAACATAAAAACACAATATACCCAGTATGATCCTATTTTGTAAAAATTTATCATATGATTGAGTATGCATATTTTAAAATGATAGGAAGATATATATGGAGATTTTTATTATATTCTTTAGGTGTTGGTATTAATAAGTGTTTTATTTCCTGTTTTGTCTATTTAAATTTTTAAAAATTGTTTAACATGATTTTGTAGCAATGAATTTACAAGTTTTTCTTCTTTAAAGCTAAAAACAAAAGGGAAACTGCTTATTGAAGTATTTTCAATTTAAAGTAAAGCTTCAGCAGCCCCTGTATTAGTCAAAACTAATTGTTTTTTGCCTCTCATATTGACTTATCACAGTTGAAATTCTCACCACATCCTTCTTCAAAAAAATGGCTCATTTGTCCATACATTTCAGATAATTTAATTAAAAATTAGAGAAGTTAAGTAAGTGATGGAGAATCAAGATCAAAATCTCAAAAGCCCCTACTTTACTTGTTCTGATATCTGTGATCCCTTTAAAGACTGAATTCCTAGAATTCCTTTATTTTATAGTATTGAATATTGAGAGACACCTCATACCCCAATCATACAAAAGGGATAAAACAAAATCTTTTCTTAAAGTATCATTGGTTATTGCTTGAATGTCTTAAGAGTGTAGAAGGGTCATTCCAAATAATAGCAAGATGAATTCATGCTTTGAAAAATCTGAGAATGATGATCTATTTAAAGATTATAGAGAAGTTTAATTCTGAAAAGGGTGGAGTGAATATATTCCCATTTAGAAGGTGTTTATGTGGGATTTTATTTTCTCTACAATTGAAGGAGGAAACTAATAGAGATTACAGCTTCCCAGCTGGCCTAGAAGATCATATTTTGGGGGAGACTATGACTTCTAACATGAGTATCTCAGGGTTGGTCCCCAGTGAACTTACCCAGAGCAACACAAGTCTTGGCAGTAGCAGCAGCAGTGGAGATGTAGGAAGACTGCAGTACTCAACAGGTATGGGAAAGAATTGTCCTTTCTTCATTTATTTTTTGCTTATTGTTTTAATTTAGATAACCACATCCCCTCGGTACAGTAAGCCCCGTTTGTTGAGATAATCTGATAGATATTTAGTTTGATCTGCAAGTACTGTAGTCATCCCTGTTCTTGTTTTTAGTTATCCATATTCTTGGATTATACCATTAGTTCTCAAATTTTAGTAAACATCATAATCAGCTGGGAATTTGTTTAAAAATATATACAGATGTCCAAGACCTAGGCTAGAACTTCAGAGATTGAATCTGTGCAAGGGGGGCCCAAGAATGTATAGTTTTTGAAGCCCTGTGGGTGAATCACATGCATACCAGAGTTTGAAAATCCCAGGATGTATCATTGAAATTTCTTAGCTTTGAGTTCCTCTGTGATTTTTTTTTAAGTGTAATTCTGTTTCTCTTAACTTTTTATTATGAAAAATTCCAAACATTGAAATTTTGAAAGAATTGTATAATGAACTTTATATATTCTCTACCTAGATTTAGTTACCATTAACTATGCCTCTATATAATCATACATTTTTATATTGAACCATTTTTGGAAATAAATTGCAGACTTCATGATACTTATCAGTAACTATTTTATCATACATTCCTAAGAATGACGACATTCACTTACATAATGTGTTACGATTTTTGATGCTTTCCTCTAGGTGAAGTTCCATTTCCAAAAGGCTTTAAAGGGCAGGACTTTGAAAAATCAGAACATGGTTCTTCTCAAAATACCAGCATGTCTAGCATCTACCAGAATTGTGCAATGGAGGTAAAAGTTCAATATTCTGCCCATGATAAAATGACTGTAAACATATAGTCTTATTTCAGACATGACATTTAACAGAATTCCATGATACCCTTGTGGAAAGAATAATAAAGTAAGCATTTTGTTGAATTTGCTTGTAAGTAAGGCAATGAACTGGTTATTTTACCAATAAAGAAATAGAGCTGTTAATTCTACATTTATTTACAGAATAAATAAAATTGTATGGTTTTCTCAAGAGAATGGCCTATGAATAATTTTCACCATAGAAATTCTCAGTGTCTGAATTTTTCTGTTCTTAGGTTTTGATGTCAAGTTGTTCACAGTGTAGAACTTGTGGAGGTTTAGTTTATGATGAAGAAATTATGGCTGGATGGACTGCAGATGATTCAAATTTGAATACCACCTGTCCATTCTGTAAAAGCAACTTCTTGCCGTTTCTCAATATAGAATTTAAAGACTTGAGAGGCTCTGCAAGGTTAGTACTGTAAAAATTCTCTTAAGAGGTAAGTACTCACAAAAATGGCATGAATCCTGGGGAAGAGTGAATTATCAAGGCATTATGTTCTAGGTGTGCCTTTTCTTCTCAGAAAGAGATTTCAGTCGAAAGTACTGGTAATGTAGAAGGCCTCTTTTCAATTGTAATTAATATATAATTTTCAGTAGTGGTTAATTCTTAGAACTAAGTTTTATTGATCATTCGAAATTCTGACCTTAGGCATTAGTTTAGGTCTTCCTTAATTATTATGTCTACTCGAAGTTAAAAAAAAAAAAGGTGGGGGGGAGGCTTCATCTCCTTAACTTGTTCCCACTTTCTGGTATTGCGCTCTACAATCTGTGAATAAACAAATTCTAGGCAACAGAGAGGAGACTAGCTGATCCATAAGGTAAATAATCAGTCATTAAATAATTGAAAAGTTGGTAACTGTTGCTGACCTGAGTAATTATACTTATTCTATTTTCGTTATGGAAAAAATGAACTTTATATTATTGCCTACTTTCAACTGCTTTTTTATCTCTAATCATAGAGATGTTTCTTTTTTTTTTTTTTTTTTAAGATTTTATTTTTTTTATTTCCCCTTCCCCCCTGTTGTCTGCTCTCTGTCCATTTGCTGTGTGTTCTTCTGTGTCCACTGGTATTCTTGTCATGTGGCACTGGGTAACTGTCACTTTCTTTGTTGTGTGTCGTCTTGCTGCATCAGCTCTCCGTGTGTGTGGTGCCACTCCTGTGTGGACTGCGCTTTTTTCGCGCAGGGTGGCTGTCCTTGCGAGGTGCACTCCTTGTCCGTGGGGCACCCCTATGTGGGGGACACCCTGCGTGGCATGACACTCCCTGCGCGCTGCAGCACCGTGTGTGGGCCAGCTCACCACACAGATCAGGAGGTTCTGGGTATCAAACCCTGGACCCTCCATATGGTAGGCGGATGCTCCATCAGTTGAGCCATAACCGCTTCCCATAGAGGTGTTTCTTTTCTCCTTTTCCTTTTAGCCTCAGGTATGGAGCTGAATTAAATCCTAATTTTAATTTCTGACATACTATCATTATTCATCTTTGCAAGGACCCTCTTTTATTTACCCTCTTTGCCAATTCCCACTCTCATTCTCTTATCTAACAAAGACACTTAACTCTGCTGTATGTGATATATCCTTTAATATATATCCTTATGGAACATAGAAGGTACATTTAGCATGATTATGTACTTGCAATTTATGTAATTGGAATAGTGCTGAAAATCTCAGTTTCTTTTTAACACTCAAGTTAAAATCTGTCTGAGCTTTTATATATATATATAAAATATCAGTTATCCTTTTTCTCCTTCAGGAAATTAATAATTATCTCACTTTATATATTAGCTTTAATGGTGGATACTTGAGTTGCTTTCAATGCTGTTACTACAGACATCACTGCAATGTACATCCTCAATCATGTCTACTTCTGGCATTGTCCATCAATTTCTCAGAAATGAGACTATTGGGTTGTTTGCTTATATGACAGCTACCCTCCTACCAGTAGTACCCATATTAATTTGCTATATTGATAGGTGCCCTTAGTTGAAGAGAAATCATTAATTTTCATGTCATCATCCATTAATTTTTCACTGTATTATGTGAGCTTTGGGAGTGTTGTTTTAAAAGTTGTTTTTCATCCTTGCGACATGAAAGTTTTCTCCTGTGAATGTTCTTCTTTTTACCTTTATAGTTCACCTTTCATATTTAAGTCTTTAATCCACCTTGAGTCCATCTTTGTGTGTATGATGATAGGGATCCAGCTTTATTTTTCTCCACATACTGAGTCAGTTTTCCCAGTATCATCTACTAAATTTAAACTCCCTTTTTCTCCCATTGCTATGTATATCACCTTTATCATGCATCAAGTTTACATTTATACCCCAGTCTAGTACTGAGTTTTCCTGTTCTTTTTGTCAATATCACATTGTTTTTATACTCTGTCTTTGTGTGATGTCTGGTAGTGCGAGTCCCTGTCTTGTATATTTTTTTCCTTATAATTGCAAATTTTTCTTTGACCCTTATTCTTCCATATAAGATTTTAGAATCAGTTTGAGTTCCTCAAAATCTAGTTGAAATTTTCAGTGGGCTTATATTAAATGTTGTATAGAGTAATTTGGAGAAACTTGACTTTTTCAATATTATTGTTATATCTGTGAGCATGGTATATCTCTTGTTTTAAGACCTTCTTTTCTGAGTTGTAAATTGTCTTCATAATTCCTGTACTCTTTTGTTTAGTTAATTAAGTTATTGTGAAGATTTCCATATTTTCTGATGTATTTTCTTATTAGATATAGAGGAACATTATTGGTTTATCCTCCTATATGTCCTTATGGAAATTTTGAAAACTTACTGCAAAGTTTAAAGATTTTTACAGTGAGCACTCAAATACCCACCTCTACAGTCTATAATTGACATTCTACTATACTTGCTTTATCACTTGTGCTTCCCTCCACCCATCCATCAATTCAGCATATTCTTTCATTCATTCAAAAGTAAGTTGTAAACATGGCAATATTTTGGTAATGAATGGTGGTAATGGTAGTACATTTGAACTTAATTAATGGCACTGAATATATCTGAATGTGGTAAAAAGGAAATTGTTAGGTTGTATATATCATACTAGAATAAAAATTTTACAGTATCTAAATAAAGAGCAAATACTTACATAGTGCTTAGCATATGCTAGATAATAATAAAAATTAAAATAATGAAAAAAAATGTAAGTAAGTTGAAGACATTAATACTCTTCTCCCAAACATTTCAGCATGCATATCATTAACTAGAGTTTCGTTATTTATTTATTTTTCTTTTCAGGTAAAATTTATATACTGTAAAAAATGCACAAATCTTAAATGACCTTTGGGAGAGTTAATGCATATGAACCCTTATCAAGATAGAAAACATTATCATTACTTCAGAATGTTTTCTCATGTAACTTACAAGACCCTACCCTTTTGCACAGGGCAAGGGAGAGAGAGAAGATGAAAATAAAAAAATTAACAAGGGAGAGGGGCAATGACGAGAGACAAAGTAGAAATTTATAAGGAGGGGGAAAGGAATTGTAAACAATGCATTTGAAAATGCTTCAGCTACTCTTTTTTTTTTAAACTTGGGAAATTAATAAAATTATTTTGCCTTCCCTCTTCCTTTGTAGCCTTCTTTAATGGTTCTCAAAAGCCAAAATTATCTTACATTAAACCAGAATGTCCTCTCTAGATCTTTTTCATTGAAAAGTTTAGGACAGGAAGGAAAGAATGAAAGCAGAACTGTGTGTGTTTGGAATAGGCAATATTTTCCGTTATGGATTGTATGACTCATTGCCACTGCTTTACCATAGGATGATTCTAAATATGATGAAACTTAAAGGAATCTTGAATCTTTAAAGACTTTTTTTTTAACTACTCCATATTTAGCTTTTTCCTGAAACCAAGTACCTCTGGTGACAGTTTACAAAGTGGCAGCATTCCACTGGCAACTGAACCCGTGGAGCACAAACCTGTATCCTGTTCAGCAGAACCTGACTTGATCAACTTTATGGATTTCCCAAAACATAACCAGACCATAACTGAAGAAACTATCTCTGCAGTTGAATCAAGGTACAGAGAACTCTTTATATTAAACTAGGTACCCTTGAAAAAAATCCGTCTCTCATACAGGCATGAGTTCTTGCATTTTAAAATTTTAATCTTTATTTTTTTTACTACTACATATAATTTAAATATGTTTTTATTTAATGATAAATAAACTATTTTTGAAGCATAGGTTTTATACTGGTCTTTTATGAAATTAACTTCTCTACAGTAAAAATGTTTTCCCATTTAATGGAGTCATTGCCAGTCTCCAGAGGAAAGTATTCTAGTATTTTCTTTACTCTTTAATATTAAAGTCACACATTTACTGAGTGTCTATCCTATGCTAAGCACTAAAAAGAAAAAGTAACTAAGATGTGGTCTCTGTCATTAGGCCTGGTGAAATTGATTACGTAACAGTAAATGTAAAATTCTTCCTTGCATGCGATATGCTTCCAGGTGATTTTGTAGCATTTTTTTAAAAAAGATTTATTTATTTATTTAGTCCCCTCCCTCCTACCATCGTTTTGCACTCGCTGTCTGCTTTCTGTTTCTGTTCACTTTGTGTTCTTCTGTAGACATCTGCTTGTCTTCTCTTTAGGCAGCACTGGAAACTGATCCTGGGACCTTCTGGACTGGGAGAGAGGCACTCAGTCTCTTGCACCGCTTTAACTCCCTGGTCTGCCACATCTCTTATTGTCTCTCCTCTGTGTCTTTTTTTGTTGCGTCAGTTCTCCATGTAGGCTAGACTCCTGTCCAGGCAAGCACTCCGTGCAGGCCAGCACTCCTGCGTGGGTCAGCACTCCTGTGTGGGTCAGCACTCTGCGTGGGTCAGCATTCCACTTGGGCCAACTTGCCACGCGGGCCAGCTTGCCTTCACCAGGAGGCCCTAGGAATTGAACCCTGGACCTCCTATATGGTAGACAGGAGCCCAATCACTTGAGCCACATCCACTTCCCCATGTTTGAATAAAGCAACTGAATGGACACGTTATCTTTTAAAAATACCTGTCTACCATATGTGCTCTTCCGCTTCTCACCAGTCAGCCTCTCACTCCACTTCTGTCCAGTTTTACAAAAGTACTTGAAGAAAATTTCATTCTTATAAGGCATTACTCTTTTTAGATACATTTGGTAGACCTTAGTTTTATTGTAGAAGATATGTAGCTCTACAGATTTAGGTGGCTTTTTTTTTTTTTAAAGACAAATTACAAGTGTTTCTTCTTGATTTTTTTTTAAGTGATGAACTACAGAAAGCCAGTGGAGATGTCCAAACTATGAAAATTTCATCTGTGCCTAATAGTTTATCAAAACGAAATGTATCTTTGACTCGAAGTCATAGTATTGGAGGCCCCTTGCAAAATGTTGACTTTACCCAGCGACCATTTCATGGCATTTCAACAGTTAGTCTTCCAAACAGTCTGCAGGAAGTCATGGTATGTAACAACATAATTATTTTGACTATTCATGTAAATGTTTATTTGAATAGCATGTAATTCTTCTGAAGTGACTTACTTTAATCATATGAACAGTGTTAAATAAAAATTTTCACAAAGAGACTAAGAACTATTTAAAAGTTTTTATTCTGTAGAATTTCAAATATATACAAAAATAAACATCTGGTTCAGTTGATTTTCAGCTTATAGCCATTCTTCTTTCATATATATCCCCATTTACTTCTTTTTTCCCCCCTGTATTATTTTAAAGCAAATTTCAGATACTATACCTTCCATTTATAAATATTTCAGTATATGTCTCCAAAAGTAAGGACTCTTTAAAAAAAATTATATATATATAATATAGAAAAAATCATAATGCCATTATCATGCCAATAAAACAAAACAAAACAACCAAATAATATCAAGTTATTCAGTCTTTGTTCACATTTTCTAATCTTCTCAAAAATATCAAATGTGCATGTGTTTTATACTTAGCATCCAGATCTTATGGCTCATGTAGTGATATTGGTTGGTATGTTTTTTAAGTCTTTTTAAATCTATAGATTCCCTCTCCCTCTCTTTTTTTTTAATCTGCAAATTATTGTTGCTGAAACTGGGTCATTTGTCTTTTAGAAGCTATATTTCCCATAATCCAAATTTTGCTAGTTGCAGCTCTGTAACTTGGCATTTCTGTTTAGAAGTTTGATCAGATGCAGATTTTTGTTTTGTTTTGTGGTGTTTTTATTTTTGCAAAACAGTATCATTGGTGGTAGTAAGCTCCTCTTTTAGGAGACCAAAAGTATCTGGTTATACACCTTTGTAAAGTTTGTAGTTATTAATGTCTAGGCTAGATAGCTAATTGATTAGGAGCTGTAAAATGGATTGTCTAATTCTATCATTTCTTTTTTATTTTATGAATATTTCTGTAAAGAGAATCTTTTTCATGTCTTCTGTTTAGTTTTCCAAGGATGTAATTTGTATTGGAAAGTAGAATAATATTTGATACTTTCCTTTTATTTATGAATTTTCAAAATATTTTGGGTACCTAGCATTCTCATGATCAATTTTTTTAGAGGGGTATCATTATGAACTCAAAGATTTAAATGTTTATATTCCTATCCACTGCTGTAGTTTTCATTACTGCTGTTTATATTGTCCCATCTTCGGCCAGCTGTAAGCCTCTGCAAGTTTATTCCCTAGTCCTTTTGACAACTCTACTAGTTTTTTTGGTATAGCTTTTTAAAACCTTCCTTGCTTTCTTATAGTACATGATGTTTCATGTCATCATATTTATTTCCTTCTCCAGAGTGTGAATCAACCATTTCTCTTAGAAATCCTGGTTCTTTTAAAGGGAAATGGTAATTTTTTTTTCCTTTTCTCTTCCCTCCCCTTCCCTCCCCTTTTCTTTCCTTTCCTTTTCTTTTTTTTTTCTTCAGGAAATGGTATTTGGAGACAATCCAGGAACATTTTATTGTGGTTATTAAATTTAATATATGCCTAACTTAAGTCTAGGGTTTTTTTTTTTTTAACTTTCATATAAATATAAAAACATGTTCTTTCTTTACTTCAGTATTTGTTGCAATCAAATGTATAAAAGGGTTAGATATTTTTTAAGGAGTCAACAAAGACTATTAACACACAAAAATTAACCTATTTAGAGTTATTGGAGAAAGATAAACTCATAACTTCTCTTTGTACCATCATTATAAAACATCTGAATTGCAAATGTTTCTTATAAAAATTGAAAATGAAAAATGGATTGTATATGGGCTATTGCTCTTTTTAAGATTAAGTAATATTATTTTTCGGTTTTTATTAGGGTGTTCTGCATTTAGCAATGACCTTGAAATAACTGATTTTAAAAGGATAAATAGAAAAGTGTAATCTAATTGAAAAATACTCCTAATCATACAGAATTGAAAAGATTATAGTCACCTCTTTTTATTTTTTTATTTTTTAAGGATCCTTTAGGGAAAAGACTGAATCCTCCCCCTGTTTCTGTGCCCTATTTGAGTCCTCTAGTGCTTCGTAAAGAACTGGAATCTCTGCTAGAAAATGAAGGTGATCAGGTGATTCATACATCCTCTTTCATCAATCAACATCCAATCATTTTCTGGAACCTCATTTGGTATTTCAGACGTTTGGACCTTCCTAGTAACTTGCCAGGACTTATCCTTACATCTGAACATTGTAATGAAGGTGTACAGGTAGGGTACCAATTTCTATAGTACACTATATTTGTGTTCGTTAGCATGAAGCTTAACTTCAAGTAACAGAAACTATGCAACAGCAGTGGTTTGGCAGACATAGATTTATTTTAGGTCTAGAGTTTCAAAATACCTCACCTGTTTTATATCATGTCAAGCTTTGCTAGATCCACAAATAATTATGCTTAGAATATTAATACTTTCTATTAATCTTTTTTAGCTTCCTCTATCATCTCTGTGCCAGGATAGTAAACTTGTATATATTCAGCTGTTATGGGATAATATTAACCTTCATCAGGAACCAGGAGAACCTCTGTATATTTCGTGGAGGAATCTTAGTAAGTAAAATAGAATTAAAACCCCAAACTGGAAATGACCCAAATGTCCATCCACAGGTGAATGGATAAGCAAATTGTGGTATACCCCCTATATAGTAGAATACTATTCAACAATAAAGAAGAATGGACTACTGAAAAAAAAATAGATTTAAAAAGGCAGGAGAAACAAATTGTTTTGCTTTATATTTTAAATTTCCATTGTTTTGCTATCCAAGATTCTTTACATTTTAGTTCAAATTGATTTGCTCTTTTACAGATCCATTTAATGGTGTCAGTCTCAATCAAGTAGTTTTGTGTATGTGTGATTTTTTTTTGGGTCAAATACCTATTAGATTGGGTATTTCGAACATAATTCTATATCCTGGTCAAGTAATTGGATGTATTGGCAGAGGATCATTTCAGTTATATGGATGTGTACTGACTAGTTTTAAAGATTCTGGTGTCATTTTTAGTCTTTATATTTAAAATATATTGTTAAAAGGGGATTATGGTTATCAGCTGTGTATTCAGAAGTGTGTGAGTCAATAAGAAAAATTAAAATAACTCAGTAGATAAGTGAGTAAATGATAATAATAGGCAGTTCATGGAAAAAACATGAAAGGGCCTATAAGTACATGGAAAAATGCCTAATTACAATTCCTAGAAAATAAAAATATATGCTTTTTTTTTTTGCTAAAAAAAATTCTTTTTTATTATTCTTTTTTATTCATTGTCTCTAATAACAGTTATATGTTATTTAATTATACCTGTAAAAGCTACCACTTTAAGCATTCTTTTTTTTTTTTCCCCACCGCCCCCACCCCACCACTCCCCCACAGTAACACTCTCCCCCATCATCATGACACATCCATTGCATCTGGTGAGTACATCTCTGGGCATCGCTGCACCCCATGGCCTGTGGTCCACACCATAGCCCACACTCTCCCACGTTCCATCCAGTGTGCCATGGGAGGACATACAATGTCCGGCAATTGTCCCTGCAGCACCACTCAGGACATCTCCAAGTCCCGAAAATGCCTCCAAATCTCATCTCTTCCTCCCATTCTCCACACCCAGCAGCCACCATGGCCACTTTTTCCACACCAATGCCACATTTTCTTGATTATTAACCACAATATTTAATGAATAGAATATCATTAAGTCCACTCTAATCCTTACTGTATTCCTCCTTCCTGTGGACCTTGGCTTGGTTGTGTCCATTCTACATCTATGTCAAGAGGGGGCTTAGATTCCACATGGATAGTGGCTGCAATCCTTCTGCTTTCAGTTGTAGGCACTCTAGGCTCCATGGTGTGGTGGTTGACATTCTTCAACTCCGTGTTAGCTGAGTGGGGTAAGTCCAATAAATCAGAGTGTAGGAGCTGAAGTCTATTGAGGCTCAGAGCCTGGCTATCATATTATCAGTCCAGAGATTCAAATCCCCTAGATATATCTTAAACTCCAGCACCAACTACAACCAGTAAAGTAGCATGAAAGGCTTGTGAAAAGAGATCCCATCTGAGTCCAGCTCCATCATGCAGAAACACCAGCTTCAAAGAAGGGCCAACTGACATGGCAGTGAACCCCATCTGCCATGACCATTGAACCTGTGGGTCTCTTTAGCCCTCAAAAGAACCAATACCTGGGGTTGTATCTACTTTATCTGTCTCTGAGACTCTGCTCAGGTGTGCATAAGGGCAATTCTTCTGACAACCTCCAGACTCTTTTTTAGAGACTCATAGCCATATAAACTCATTTGTCCTTTCCATTTCCCCCTTACTTTAGGTCAAACAGCATTTTTAACTCCTGTTATTATATGTAGACAGGGATATTCTGCTGGTCCGCGTTGAACCTTTAATTCAAGGTCATTTTCTAGTTACGTCATCAGCTGGTATTTGGTAGTGATCCCTCGGTGCCGGGGAGGCTCATCCCCGGGTGTCATGTCCCATGCTGGGGGGGAGGCATTGCATTTACATGCTGAGTTTGGCTTCAAGACTGGCCACATTTGAGTAACACGGAGGCTGTCAGGAGAGAACTCTTAGGCACAGTGCTGCTCTAGGCCTTGTTCTTATTTCAGGTGTATGGGCTCACAAGCATAGTCATTAGTATCAGGGGGTCACTGTTGGACCCTCATTCCTTCCTGGTCCTTGCCGTTGCACCCGGGGGACTGCCGCTGCTCCCCTAGGGACCACGACAGAGCCCCCCCACCCCCCGGCCAGGAACCCAGTACCCCCCCAGCTGTTGTTTTTAATTGTTTCCACTATGAGTATATCCAAACATTTCCATGCACCCTGGACACATGCCCTTTATAACTCCCTGTCAACCATATGTCCCCTGTCAATAACATCCCATACCAGTATTCCTCCACTGCCATTGTTGAACCACTCTGTGATCCAAAACTTCCTGAAAAGTGAAGCCCAATATAATGCCAGGTTCCCTTAATAGTAAAATGGAATATAGCAATGAGTTTAAAGGTTAGATATAGAATACGTATTGATTTGGAAAAATTTCTACATCCTATCTTTTTCTTTTCTTTTTTCCCTAATTATTGAGCTTCCCTTCACAAGAAGAGCCTTAGATCACAGTAATTCATATATACAATATACAGTACTCCCACATAGCCATTATAAAACCTTTTCCCTTCCACAGTGATAATCTTTTAACTTATTCATATCATATTTACTGAAACTGATGTACAGATATTGAGACAATAGCTTTCATATCTATGCTTTTTGACAGTGTATAAAGATGTAGTTTGTGACAAGAACAACATAAAGGTGAGGAACTGGAAGTGTATAGGAACATATTTTCTGTATCCTATCTAAGTTAAGTTGATATCAAATCAAATAAAATTGTCATAGATTTAGGACTTTAAATTCAAGCCCCATGGTAACCACAAAGAAAATATATGAAAAATATACACAGTAGAATAGGAGAAAGGACCCAAAATGGTTCACTATGCAATACGAAAGAAGGTAGTAATGGAAGAAATAAGGGACAATAAATGATTAAGACTTACAGAAACTAATTAGCAAAATGGCAAAAGAGTGTCTCACATTGTCAATAGTTATTTTTTAATGTAAATGAATTAAACTCTCCAGTCAAGAAGCAGAGATTGGCAGAATGGGTAAAACAGCATGACCCAACTATTGTTTACAGAGTCTCACCTTAAATTCAAAGAAACAGATGGGTGTCAAATGAAATTGTGGGGAAAAATGTTTTATGCAAATAGTAACCAAAAGAGCTGGGTAGCTGTACTAGTATCAGATGAAATACACGTTAAGGCAAAAATTGTTACAAGGGATAAAGAAGGAAACTATATATTTTTAAAAGGATCAACTTATCAAGAAAAGAAGACTATTATAAATATATATGCATCTAACAGCAGAGCCCCAAAATATGTGAAGCAGATATTGACAGATTTGAAATGAGACGTCAGTCATTTTGGATTAATAGTGGGACACTTCAATACTCCACTTTCAATAATGGATTGAACATCTAAACAGAAGATTAATGAGAAATAGAAGATGTGAACAATACTATAAACTAGAATTAACCAATATATACAGAACATTTCCCCCAACGCCAGCACAATATACATTTTTCTCAAGTGCACATGGATCATTCTCTAGGATAGACCATATGTTAGGGCATAAAACAAGTCCCAACAAATTTTTAAAAGATTGAAATCACAATGTTTGTTCTTCAGCAATAGTGAAGTGAAGCTGGAAAATGAATAACAAAGGGAGAACTGGAAAATTCACAAATATGTAAAATTTTAAAAAATAATACTCTTAAGCAAGGGGGCAAAGAAGAAATCACAAGGAAATTAAAAAATATCTAAAGAAGAATGAAAACAAGAACACAACATGCCAAAACTTAATGGGATGCAACACAGGCAGTTCTGAAAGGGAAATTTATACCTCTAAATGCTTACATTAAAAAAGAAGGAAGGCTCTCAAATCAGTAACCTAACCTCATACCCAGAGGAACTAGATAAAGAAGAGTAAACTAAGCTCCAAGAGAGGAGAAGGAAAGGAACAACAAAGATTAAAGTGAGATAAATGAATTAGAGAATAGAAAAACAATAAGGAATTTGATGAAACCAAAAGTTGGTTCTTTGAAAATATTAATAAAATTGACAAACTTTTAGCTAGATTGACAGAAAAAAGAGCAAGCAAATAACTGAAATCCAAAGTGAAAGGGGAGAGATTACCCACCCCACAGAAATAAAAAGGATTATAAGAGGACACTGAGAACAGTTAGTTGCATGCCAACAAATTAGTAACCTAGGTGAAATGGACAAATTTCTAGAAACACATAGATTACCTATACTGAATCAAGAAGAAATAGAAGACCTCAGCAGACGAATAACAAGTAAAGAGATTGAATCAGTAATCAAAAACCTTCCAACAAAAAAAGTCCAGGACCAGATAGCTTCACTGGTGAGTTTTACCAAACACTCCAATAAGAATTTGCACCAGTCCTCCTCAAACTCTTCCAGAAAACTGAAGAGGAGGGAAAACTTCCTAATTCATTCTATGAAGCCAACATCACCCCAACAGAAAGCCAAATAAAGATACCACAAGAAAAGAAAACTACTGGCCATTATCTCCATCAATATAGATATAAAAATCTGCAACAAAATATTAGCAAACCAAATCTACCAGCACATTAAAAAAATCATACATCTTGCCCAAGTGGGTTTTTCTCCCAGGCGAGGGTGGTTCTACATAAAAAAATCAGTTAATGTAATACATCACATTAATAGAAGGAAAGGGGAAAGACACATTGATGTGGAAGAGGCATTTGACAAAATCCAGCCTCCTGCTTTTTGATAAAAAATCATTCAGAAAATTAGGATTAGAAGGAAATTTCCTTAACATGATAAAGGGCATATTTGAAAATCCCACAGAAATCATCATACATCAATGGTGAAAAATGAAAGCTTTCCCACTAAGATCAGGAACAAGACAAGTATGCCCACTATCACCACTGCTATTTGATGTTGTACTGGAAATTCTAACCAGAGTAATTAGTCAAGAAAAATCATTAAAAAGCATCCAATTTGGAAAGAAAGAAATAATACTTGCCTTATTTGCAAATGTCATGATCTTATATGTAGAAGATACCAAAAAATCTACAAGCTGTTAAGAGATAATAAATGAATTCAACAATGTGGCAGGGTTCAAGAGCAATATACAAAAGTCTATAACCAGCAATGAAAATCTAAAAATATTTCCATTTACCAGCTAAAGGAATGAAATACCTAGGAATAAATTTAACCAAGGGTGTTAAGGCCTTATATAGAGAAGATTATAAATCATTACTGAAAGAGATTAAAAAAAGACTTAAATAAATGGAAAGACAGTCTGTGCTCCTTGATTGGAAGACTTGATGTTGTTACAATGTCAAAAATACCCAAAACACTATACAGATTTAAAGCAATACCAGTCGAGATTCCAACAGCCTTCATCACAGAAATGGAAAAGGTAGTCATCAAATTCATATGGAAGGGCCAGGGACTCTGAATAGTCAAAACAAATTAAAAGAACAGAGTTGGAGGTTTCATACTTCCCAGTTTCAAAACCTGTTTATTATAAAGCTAAAGTAGTAAAAACAGTATGGTACTGGCACAAGGACAGACATGCAGCCTGCTCCCATGGAATAGAATTGAGTTCCAAAATAAACCCACACATCTATGGCCACTTAGTTTTTGCAAGAGAGCCACATTCACTCAATGGGGAAAGAATAGTCTCTTCAACAAATGGTGCTGTGAAAACTGTATATCCACATGCAAAAAATGAAAGTATGTTAGCTAACAACATATGCAAAATGTAATTCAAATTGAACAATGACCTAATTTTAAGAATTAAAACTATAAAACTCTTAAATGAAACCAGAAAGAAATATCCTCAGGGCCTTGTATTAGGCAATGGTTTCTTAGAATTTACACTGAAAGCATGAGCCACAAATGATAAGATTCACATACTGGACTTCATCAAAATTAAAAGTTTGTATATCCAAGGATGTTATCCAGAAAGTGTAAAGATTAACACTGAATTATATATTTGAATATGGTTAGAAGGAGAAATTTTAGGTAGTATATATGTTAATATAATAAAAATTTTAAAAACAAACATAGGATAGTACAACACAAATCACAAATAGGGAACCCTAGTGTAAAGTCTGGAATATAGTTAATAGTGCAATTATAATATTCTTTTATCAGTTGTAACAAAGGTACAACATTAACACAAGGCTATAGGGGAAGCAGATGTGGCTTAGGCTGTTGGGCTTCTGCCTAACACACGGGAGGTCCCAGGTTTGGTTCTCAGTGCCTCCTGGAGAAGGTGAGCTGGCTCAGGGGGCAGGTGAAGCAAGCTGATGTAACAAGGTGACACAACAAAAGAGACACAAAGGGGAAAGGCAATGAGAGACACAACAAAGCAGGGAGCTGCGGTGGCTTAGGTGATTGAGCATCTCTCTGCCACATGGGAGGTTCTGGGTTTGGTTTCTGGTGCCCACTAAAGAGAAGATGAGCAGACATTGAGAGCAGACAGCAAGCACAAAACAACAAGGGGAGGGGAATAAATAAATTAATCTTAAAAAAAAAAGGTATATAGGGAAACTGTTCTCTGTATGATTTTTCTCTAAATCTACATTTTTTTAAATAAAAAATAAACCAAAATAAACCCATAGCAGCCAGTAGTTCCTCTTACATTGTAACAGAGGCCTTTGCTATTTCCTTGGTTGAGTACAATTGAAGTACTAATTAAGTTGCCTTTATTTAGGGTCTGTGTTATATGAAAAATAGAACAGCTTGCCTAACGATAGGCACTCAAAAAGAGGCTGACTGAGGACAAGTGGGTACATATTCCTATCTGTTTTTAAATATGGCTCCTGGAATTACCTGCACTGTTTAAAGTTTTCCCTGTTTTCAGGCCAACCCTACATTATTAAATGTGTATGTTTATTAGTATGATTCATCTGTACTATATCACCAGAGCACTTTTGTAATCTGTATAAATATTTGTTAATAGTTCTAGAATTAATCTTTTATCAGTTAGGATTAGACTGCTATATTTAATAGAAAATAAACAGAGGCCTAAGGTAGAGATTATTTTCTCACATGAAGTTATGAAAAAGAGAAAAAAAAACCATAAGTTATGAATTAGTCTAGGATTAGTAAGCAACTCTTCTGTCATCAGACATGCTGGCTTCTTCTATTTTGTCTGTTTCACCATCTGTAAAGGTTGCTTCATGGTCACAAGATAGCTGCTAGAGTATAAGCTGTCACCTCCAAATCTCAGGCAGGAAGCCATAAGTTGGGGAGAAAGGTAAAGGAACAGGTCTCTCCTATCTGTGGGGAACAAAAAAAATAAGTGTGCTTTTTTTTGTTTTTGTTTGTTTTGTTTTTAGCTAGGTACATTGCCTTATAATTTTAGTAGTAAGGGGAAGCAGTATTGAGAAGACAACTAGATGCCACAACCCTGGGGAAGAATAAACTTCTTTAATAATTAGGGGAAACAAAATGTATGCTTAATTGCTGTGTTTTTGTTTCTAGATTCTGAAAAGAAAGTATCTCTCCAGTCAGAGGACAAACAAGCAACAAGCACTTTAGTAGAAACCATCAGGCAAAGTATTCAGCATAATGATGTTGTTAAACCCATCCACCTTCTTTCACAGCAAATGAAGCCAGGTGTGAAAAGACAAAGGTAATAAATAATGCAGCATTTTCTGCTTGATGCCACTTAAAATAATTTCATGGTTCTTTTTTTTTTTCAATTATTTTATTTTTAAAAACCTGTGGTTATAAGAGGAATACCTATTTACTATAACATCTGATTTTTTTTAAAAAATGCTTACCCAAATATATGTATTCATATTTCAGCCATAAGCATAAAAAATGTGTCTGTCTGGGGAAATAAATTAGATCTTAGGAAAGTAATTCATTGATGTCTAAAATGTATTGGGTCTTTGGGAAACATCTCTGCTCTTCACTAGAAACCTATGAATTCATTAACATTGATATTATACTTATGTACTATTTTTCATGCCCCATACATTTTTTTGTTTGTTTGTTTCCTTCTGGGGTGTAAAAGAATATGGGACAAGTCAAACAGTTTAGGAAAGTGACTGAAAGCAGTGAATTACAAAGGATGTGGAGCTATCCTAATCCTATTACTATTGTTTGTAACATGCTTGGATCAGAATTCATCTAAGTATCAGCATAAGTAAATTTTGCCATAGAAGTGTCAGTAAAGAAGACATAAACCCGTGGAATATTAGTAATGTTTCCAGAGCTCCCTTCAAGTTTCTTCAGCCATAGAGTCTTTGAAGATAATCTTCAAAGTGATAGGGCAGTGAAAGGATAGGGTAGAAATTGATAATGAAATTGGTTGGGTTCAGATGTAATCTCAACAGTTCAAACAAAGGTGAGCTCCTTCACAGTCTAGTTTGTTTCAAGCATCTGTAGTTTAAGTAGCAGGGAAATAGTTTGGAAATGTAATTTTGTAGCTCTGAAGCTTCTAAAGAAAACCAAATGAACCATCATCAGCATCACCCTCTAGTGTTTTTTTTTCCTATTTAAATACTCAGAAATCAGCTCATTTTGTCAAATTTTCCCTCATTTCTCATCTTTATATTTACAATTGAGTATCAAATTCATTTTTAGGTTTACATTTGTGACATTTTTATGTTCACAAACCAAAAGTGATTTTCCTTTGCTATTGGAATAATAGAGATCACAGTTTAAGTCCATGGGTTTTAGACCCCTAACTTAGAAATTATAATGTTATTTTGTCAAGTGGCAAAAAAAAAAAAAAAGAGAGAGAAGACAATTTTTGTACGTTTAATTAGATAATAGAGTTAAAATAATTATGTATTATTTGTATTTAAGAATTTTAATAAAATTGAAACAAGCCATTTTTAAAAACAAAAGACGGAAGCAGATTTGGCTCAACGGATAGAGTGTCCGCCTACCACATAGGAGGCCCAGGGTTCAAACTCAGGGCCTCCTGACCCATGTGGTGAGCAGGCCCATGCATAGTGCTGATGCACGCAAGGAGTGCTGTGCCACACAGGGGTGTCCCAAGGAGTGCACCCTGCAAGGAGAGCTGCCCCATGCAATAAAAGTACAGCCTGCCCAGGAGTGGCACCACACATACAGAGAGCTGATGCAGCAAGATGATGCTACAAAAAGACACACAGATTCCCATTGCTGCTGACAAGAATACAAGCAGACACAGAAGAACACACAGCGAATGGACACAGAGAGCAGACAACTGGGGGAAGGGGGGAGGGGGGAGGGGAGCGAGGAGAAGGGGAGAAAAATAAAATCTTTTTTAAAAAGCCATTTTTAATATTAGATTAGGAAAAATAGATTAAAAGGCAAGAATTTTGTTATTGGTAGGAAGCTTTATGCCCATTAGCTTTTTAAAAAAAACTTTTAAACTTGAAATACACACTTAAAGAAGTTGCAAAAATAGTACAAAGAGTTCAGTATTTCCTCACCCAGCTTCCCCCAAAGGTGACATCTCATATCTGTAGTACAGACAATCTCAAAACCAGGATATTGACATGGATACATTACTGTTGCTAGATTATAGAATTTACCCAGTTTTCACCATTTTTTTTAACTGGCATTCATGTGTGTGTGCCTATGTGTGTATAATTGTATGCTGTTTGGCCGTTAACTTTTAAATTATATTTATTTTATAGGAGTTTATACAGAGAAATTCTCTTCTTATCATTAGTGTCTCTTGGAAGAGAGAATATTGATATTGGTAAGTTATTTAATGAGGGATAATTGAATGTGCTTAGTTTTATTTTAAAGTAATTTAAAAATTGTAGCTACCATGTTTAAAGACTCTTCCTGCCTTTTATATGCCTACCTTTAAATATGCAGTTTATATATATGCATATATATGTAGATATAATTTGACTCTACGATTTTTAAATATATGACTTGTTTTCTTTATAAAAGTTTTAACTATTTTTTTAAATGTCTTTCAGAGGCTTTTGACATCGAATATGAATTAGCATACAAAAGTCTATCTTCAGAGATTCTTGAACAGTTGCAGAAAATTGATGTTCCACCAAGTATCAGCATGGGGTGGTGCAGGAAGTGTTTTGGAGCACCTCTTATTTAAATAAGAGATTTATTAGAATTGACATACAGTGTCAGAGGAATAGATACAATCTTGAAACGTACAGTTCAGGAGTTTTTCAAATCCTATTGGTGAAAACTGAAATGAGCTAACTCTTGGGGGCAATATATAATGAATTGTAATTCATACTGAATCATCTCACAGTGTATTATGCCATTAAAATGTTCAAGTTTTATTGGCATTGAAGACTTTCAACTTTTGAACTATTTCTCAGCCTCTGCTGAAAACTATTTTTAGATTTCTCTGTTGTATTTTGATAGACATAGTAAGAAACCATACTCAATGTATTTTGTTAATATATATTTGAAGCTATTGAGTTTGGTAATGGTAAATTAACAAACTTGCCTGGCCTCCAAGCAAATGAACTATCTCAATTATAAAAGCAATTATTTGTGTATCTGTGTATATATGTGTGGCTGTGTAAGTATGTATATATACAGCCATATTATATGTATATTTATTAAAATCCCTAGATTGTGTGTTGCAATGCAATTTTCTGAAAGGGATCTTATTGACTATTAAGTGGCTACTACTAAACTGTTCTGTAGTCATTATCTCAAAGTTACCCGAAAGTCTGATGACAACTGCCTTGCCTCTGATTATAAATTTAATATATATCTTCACCTTTCATACTATGCTTAATAGATATTTGAGTATTGTTACTCTCTTCCATCATTTTCCCAATACTGTGTTAATTTGTAACAGCTTTAAAAATTGGAATGAGCCAATCAGATCATTTAAATTAATTAAATTGGCTTTAGATAATTTACAGAATTAATTGGAACATGTTTAAAATGCTAAGCATATATTATGTGTTGTCTTTGGACCTGAATCTGTGCTCAGGCACGTAAATCCTCATTATTGGCTACTTTTTAAGACCTGTGGGATAAACTTGCACTGTGCACATAAGTTTTATTCTTGTATATTTAGATTTGTATGCTTGTGAGTAAAAATGTGCATTTGTAAATACTATATTTTAGGTTGAATCAAGTCTTAAAATGTCAACATATATTGAGCTTTTAGCCAGTAGGTTTAAGAATATCATGACCTCATTCTCTCTCATATGCATCACTTTGACACTTATCATGCTTTTTTAAAAACATCCCTTAGAAACAGCAAGTTTGCCTTAACTCTCTCCATGATTTAAAAATGCCAGTGTTTGTGTGTGGTGGTGGTGTGGTTCTTATTAGTTAAGGTGAATCTGCTTTTACAGCAATTATGCAAATGACATCAGCTATAGAACAAATTTACTTCCAGGTGGTACAATTTAACAGCAGAAGTCTCCCTCCCACCTGGTATAACGTATTTAAAATTCTTATCAGTCTTTCAGAGTTAATCTGACCTATGCAGAATTCTAGTTTGTCTGTTGTTAAAGTGGCAAATGAAAGAACTTGTCAGAATTTATGTACAATTCTTATTACCTTCAAAATGGACCGTTTGCACTCTCAGCATTTATTTTTGCAATTTAAGACTTGGTACTAAAGTTTTAATACTTAACACTTAGAGATCCAACAGTTTGTCATAAACTTATTAGACTGAAAGCATTAAAAAAATTGAGGTTGAATAAAGTGAAAAATCTTTAAGTTTACTGTGCTTGTCTCGTTATGTATTTAAGGCTTCTGAAATGTACAGGATTATTTCGCAACTGTTTGTCAAAATTCCAGTGTTGCGTGTTCTTTCTTCTTCTGTAGGCTTCATAACTTGAACTGACTTACCAAAGCACCTCTGATTTTAAAAATTCTTTAATGAAGATCTCCTTACACATTTAGCATATGGCCGTACCAGTTTTGGTTTTTTAACTGCCAGTTGTAGGAAATATAGCGAACACCAGTTAACCTCAGTAGTGATACTGATAACAGATATCAAATTACGAATTTCCCTAGTCATCTTTATAACTTTAAATTCAGAACCTTCAAGAATGTCTGTAAACGTTCTAATAAGTAAATCATTTGTTAATCTGTATCTGAAAATTTGCTTTTTATTTTTGAAGGCTTGCTTATTTGAATCCTACTTTTAAGATTTCCCACCACCCACCACAGAAAGGGTCCCAATAAAAATTTACAGCAAGATATGAATTATCTCTGGGGAGGCATTAGTAACAAAAACTTTTCTAAGAAACTTCCGAAATATTCTCATACCTTTTTTGAAAAATCCTAAATTCTAAATCTCAAAACTGCCAGAACTAAGGTAAAATAGTCTTAAGCAAGCTAGATTTGCCAACTTTAATAGTGACTGTACTTCAACAGTCTTGCCTTTTGGCTTCTAAGTTACCCAAAGGCTGTCAGTCCTTTTTGTTTTGGTTAACTTTTTAAGCTTTTGAATTTTAAGTTCTAGTAATTTCAATTTATGTTAATGCCTGTTGCCAATTATGATTTGTGTGTGTGTAGCTGTTACCAACGTAAACACTAAGAATAAAAAGCAATGAGGGTCTTTTATCCAGGAGTAAACTCTCAGCTGAAGTCAGTGCTGCCAGTTCCAGGGTCACACTTTACTGAATCTGGTGCCCCATCTGTGGAATACTGAATCATATCTGCAGTTTAGCCAGATTCATGTGTACCAAAAGTTGTGGAAGTTTCATTCACCTGTGGATAAATACTGAGTTCAACAAATAAGTAGCTGCTTTATTTCAACCTTAAAAGCCTCCTGTGCCTTCAAGACCTGACTAGTCTATAAATGCTGGTGTAGGCTGCAATTACTATAAATCTACATGGTACAAATACTTTTTCTTTGTGCATAACTTGGTTGGTCCAAGAATTTTATTTATGTAGCAGTCAATTCCTTTTCAGAGTGAAATAGAAGGTACAAGTATGACTTAATTCACTAGAGTTGAAAGGCTATTAATGCAATAAATTTGCACTGGTTTTAAAAGCTTTGTTTACTGTTTAAAAATTGTATCCATTAACTATGTTTTAACAAATGACTTTTTCTACATATGACAAATGTCCATCTTCACAAGGGCACTTTCATGTATTATATTTTGTATAGATCTTAAAATCTGTATTCCTCAAAATAAAATGTACAAAAGATTGATAGTCCTAGTCAATTCTTTTCCTTAGGTTTGTTTCATGCCTTGCTGAAAAGGCTATAAACTGACCCCCATACACCATCTGCTACTCATGAATCAAACTTTGGCCTTATCAGCTTTTCTACCCAGCTCTATATTTGAAGTATCTCAAGTGCAGGCCACTGTAGGCTTACTATGTATTACCTTTTCTACCCATATAGGATTCCGAGGACTGTTTCATTTATTCAGTTTTTCATAAATGAAAACACAAAGTAGATTTAATGTCTTATTTATTTGTTACTCTTAGGAAGTCTTATTTTTGACTGGACTCAGACTTTGAGGTAGAAGCTCTCAGAGAGGACAGCCTCCGTCTCTTGGCAATCTGTTCTTGGCGTTTTTCTTTGGCCTCCTAAACAAACAAAAAACAAAACAGTTAAGGCACAAAACCAAAACTAGACCTTTTTTTTTTTCTTTCAAATTGTCCAGAATTACCTTCATTCTCTTGGCCAAAAGTTTAGCATATTCTGCAGCCTCTTCCTTATTTTTCTTGGTACGCTGTTTCTTCAGGGCAATACGCCGACGTTTATGTTGCAGGACCCGGGGAGTAACAAGACGCTGAATCTTGGGTGCTTTGGTCCTGGGTTTCTTACCTAAAAATTCAGATGATTTAATCATCTCTCAAGAATACCCTAATGATAGGAGCTACACCCATATTTTTAGACAAATTGGTGTAAACTTAACTCTAGTTAGTAGTACCTATGAAAAACTTGTTCACGACTTAGCATTCTAATAGCAAGCCCTTCTGAAAAGTAACCAATCTAACTTTACTATGTGTCAGGATGTTTTATTTAACTGCTTGTCAAATTCAAACTCCTATGCCCTTCCCTAGGAAGAATACTTATTTTTTCTACTCACTTTGGTTTCCTTTCCATGTGATTCTATCCTGGCAAAATATTATACACATCTTTGTACACTAAAGCATTATGACATTATTTTAAAACTGCAGAACTGCATTATTTAATTGGTTGGTTAACATAAACATTAGCTGTACTTCAAAGTATCCTACCATATATTGAAATAAAAGTCCTATTTAGGCTTGATGAATCTTTTTTCCCCCATGGCCTAACTTGCTAACTTAGGGAAGAGAAACATCAATATCAGAACATGTGTGACAGGGGTTTGTAGAAAGTGTTCATTTAGTCTTTCTAATTTGTATACAAAAATGTTTATGGATCACAGATCTGCTTCAAAGGCATCCTCCAGTGTAATTATTTTTACAATACAAAAAGCATCTTTTAAAAAACACCTTATAACAAGACCACTCGTATTTCTAAGAGGTATTATGAGGAACTGCCAACTATTTGCTACTTACATTTTTGCAATGTAACAATGCCTCATGAAGGTAGGAATTTATCTATATCCTCAGCACCTAGAATAGTACCTGGCACAAATTCCCAGTTTTGAAAGTCAAACCTAAATTTATTCAATTTTTCAGGAAAACTCAACCTGAAATTACATAGTATCTATTTTCTATGTAAACATTCATACATGTCACTACAAAAGCATTAATATAAAGTTCCAAAATCCCAAATTACCCGCTTCCTCATACTTTGGGTAAGAAATTACTATCATGTAATTGTCACAACACATGCCACCAATGAGAAAACCAAGAGCCAGAAGTTTAGCAGATTCGTCAGATCAAAGTACAGATTTCTTTTGTAAGCAAAAAAATTTAGAATCTTTGATATGAAAATACAAAAATGTGAGAGCACCCAAAATCCAGTCCCAGAACTTGACTCCTAGACCTAAATGCAATGACCATTAATAAGTTTTCTTTGGATTTTATCTGGAGAAATGAATAGAATAAGCATGGTGTCTCTTTATGGTGTCTCAGGCTTTATACCAATTGCTTCTCTTGACAACTTTCCCGCCTAATATTTTCCTAAAAACTCCAGCTCCAGATAGACATACTGCTAGATGCCCTCCAAATAAGGTACAGGTTTTATCATCATCTATGCACACAAAATGCTAAAATTGGTTACTAAAATTAAGCAAGCCTTAAATTTTATTCTCTCCCACCTTCTTTATTAAGAGGTTTTCTCACAACATACTGGCGGACATCATCTTCTTTAGAGAGATTGAAAAGTTTGCGGATTCTGCTAGCTCTTTTGGGTCCCAGGCGACGAGGCACAGTAGTATCAGTCAGTCCAGGAATATCCTTCTCTCCTTAAAAAAAAAAAGTCAATGAATCGCATAACGACATTCACAATTCAACAACTTTGTGAATAAAAATCCTAAGTATTTAAGGCTGAATTGTAACTACATTGGTAAAGTCATAGGTCCCTTGGTCACCAAAACTGTAGATACCACTGCAAAGGTGTAAGCCTCACCTTTTTTTACAATAACCAAGTTGAGGACACTCAGATTGGCATCCACAATGCAACCCCGAACAGATTTGCGCTTTCTTTCTCCAGTCCTCCTTGGTCTATAACATGAATGTCCCTTACTCAGTAAGAGGCGGACACGGCCATGGGTTAAGACACCCTGCTTCATGGGGAAACCTTGTTTGTCATTTCCACCACTGATTCGGACAACATAACCCTGCATGAGGAAACAAGGACACGTTTACTATTTTTATTCCAAAATACAGGATGGTAGCCTTTGTGAACTACATTCTTAGTCCTGGGGAGTACAGTTCATAAAGACAAATGTGAATTTTATATGCAAATTAATAATCCACCTGATCCCTAAACGGTCTACATTTCCAAATTGCCAAATTCAATTCGCAAATTCCTTCCAATCAAGTCACATTTCCAATATACGTTTTACTAGAAATAACAGCACTAAAGAGAGCAGATATTTAACAAAAACCAATAACAACCATTCTTGGCACTTTAAAAAACCGTTTAAAGTCTATTAGGACAGCTGACTATTAAGGAAACATTTCCTCGGTGCATAATGCAGAGCAAAAACCAAGTTCAGGTAAACTTTTACTATTTAATATACATAACCCTGTCAGGTGACAGCACTAATTTATAAACTGACATTCGGAAGTAACGCACCCAAAGGTCAGAAGACAGAACCCGGAATTCCAGCCCCTTCCTAAAGCTAAGGTCTTACTATTAGCATTTGCCATTTATCATTTACACAGCTACAACAATTCGACAGTTCATTTTTACCTTCCATTCTTCGCCCAGAGCGTCAGCAGCAACTTCTGTGGCCATACGCTTTTCATAAAAGGTACGAAGTTTGCGTTCATCGTCCACTTCAATGAGCTTCTGGCAGCCAGTGGCTGGGAAGGAGATGTTCAGCTAAGAATTGAAAAGGAGAAAAAAGTGCTTACGAAACCCGCAGAACACACACAGGTAATACCGTTGCAAAAAGCGATCACGTCACCCCCATACTTATGCAGACACCGCTGCTATTTACTAAAGCGTGCGTGAGCAAAACGCCCAACAGGCCCCGCAGGACACTTCCCTCACACTCCGCCGAATGCCTCCGGGGACGAGCGGCGCTCGGCAGTCCTTCACGAGCCCGCCCCGGCGAGCAGGAACACGACGGAGATAGCGCGCGGGTCGTGAACTCGAAGACCAGGCCGGCTACACGCGAGGGCGCCACCATGGCGCTCCCAACCCGGCACAGCTCCAGTCGTAATCGCCCGCCATCCGCTCTCCCAAGCAGCCCCGGTCTTCGGGGTGCCGAGCTTTCTCCTCACCCAGACCCTTCCCCACCTATGGCCTGGAACTTTGAGTGCCAGGACCTCGACAACGCCTCCCACTGGGGCTCCATCCATGGCCCCTCAGGCTGGTCTAACGTCCGCCATCACTTCCTACCTTCATGCCGAAGCTGCCGACCGCCTCCGAGAAGCCACGAAAAAGAGACCAGACTTCCGCTTACACCAGGTCACATAGACGCTTTCAATTCTCGCGAGATGTGGAGACGCCTGGAATAGCGGAAGTGGGCCTCGGTAGGCAGCACTTCCGGAAGTGGGTCAAATCAGCGCGGGAGGTGAAGATGGGTGGGGCTGTGTGGGAAGCTGCGTACGCGGCGAAGTGGCGGAGAGGCAGGTTTGGAGCTAGTTCTGCGCTTAGAGCCTCTTCAGGCTGGTCCTTCCCGCGCTGGGAGGGCCTTGTCGCTGGGCCAGGCTGGAGCCCTAGCTCCGTTCGGGACACTCTCCTTCAGATAGTACGTAAGGATGAGGGCAGGACCGGAGTTGGGTTGCTCTACTTGACTGTCCCTCAGTCTCCGCCCGAAGATTTCTAGTTGGGAAACTTGCCCTGGTAGAGGATTTTAGTCTCCCTGCATTCTCTCTTGCCTCATTGTCGTTCATTCTTCATTTAGCCGCTGATAAAAATCTTTTAAAAAACGGAAATTTACATTACTCTCTTGCTGGAAGTGCATCATTTTGTTCCCATTGCAGTTGAATGCTGTCCATGCTCTTCACCCCGCCTTACAAACTTTCCACAGACCCAAACATAACTGTTGTGGCCAGTTGCTTATGCCATGCAAGCCTTTCAGATTAAATGTTACTTCCTAAGGGAAGCCTTTCCTGACCACGCTACCTAAAATAGTAGCTGCCTCCTTATTCTTATCACACCGTTTCCTTTATACTACTGAATCATGATACGTGAACAGCTTGTTTATGGTCTGTCTTCCTCAGCTAGATAAATTAGGGCAAAGATGAAGTGTTATTTTTTTCACTATGGTATACTCAGGACTCAGTAGAGTGCATGGCACATAGTAAATGCTCATTAAATACTGTTAAAATTATCATAATCCACCTCTGGTCTAGTAGAAGGTGGTAGTTTGGAGTGAGCCAGCAGAGGGAGAATAAGTGGATATATTATGGTAAAAAAAAATTTTATAAGGTTTACTTTTTATTTATTTCTCTCCCTCCTGCCCCGGTCTGCAGTCTGCTTTCTGTGTCCATTCACTGTGTGTTCTTTTGTGTCCTCTTGCCTTCTGGTCAGCAGTACCGGGAATCTGTGTCCTTTTGTTGTGTCATCTTGCTGCATCAGCTCTCTGTGTGTGCGGTGCCAGTGCTTTTTTTTTCGCAGAGGATGGCTCTCCTTGCGGGGCGCACTTCTTGCGCGTGGGGCTCCCCTACGCTGGGGACACTCCTGCATGGCATGGCACTTCTTGCGCACATCAGCACTGTGCATGAGCCAGCTTACCACACTGGTCAGGAGGCCCTGGGTTTGAACTCTGTACCTCCCGCATGGTAGATGGATGCTCTATCAGTTGAGCCAAATCCACTTCCCCTATTATGGTAAATCTTGAATAAGCAATAATGTAACATTTAATAGTTCAGAAAATGTACAGTGCAACTGGTTAGTCCTCCGAACCTTCCTGGAAGAACAGTGATGGGAACCCAGGTTATCTAACTCTGAAGCCCACACTCAGTACCCTGAAGGAAGTAACATTTATTTTCTATTACATATTTACTCCCTGTTTTTTTTCTTCAAGAAAGAAGTAAAACCTTTTCCAAGTAGAAATAAATTTCACTTTCTGAGATATCATCTTCTGTTTCTAATCAACTTTAGAAGAAAGTTGTTTGGTCATCTGACATTAATGCATAGACTTGGTAAAAATGATGCTATTTAAAACCTGTGGAATTTTTTTGTTGAGGTCAATTCACATAACATAAAATTAACCACTTTAAAGTGAACAGTTCAGTGCATGGAATGCATTCACAGTGTTGTGTAGTTGCCACCTCTATCTAGTTCCTTTTTCATAACTCCAAAACACAGCCCCATACCCATTAAGCAGTTTTTCCCCATTTCTCCCCACCCCCACCCCCCCGCCCCCCAGTGCCTGGCAAGCACCAATATGTGTTCTCTATAGATTTACCTATATATAAATGGAATCATGTATTACGTGACTTTTTGTGTCTGGCTTTTTTCACTTAGCATAATGGTTTTGGTTCATCCATGTTGTAGCATGTATCAGCACTTCATTCCTTTTTATGGCTGATATGATTACTTTGCACAGATATACCACAATTTGTTTATCCATTGATGGACTTTTGACTCTTTCTACCTTTTGGCTATTGTGAATAGTGCTGCTGTGAACATGCGTGTACATGTTTTGTTTGAACACCTGTTTTCAGTTCTTTTGGATATATACATAAGAGTGGTATTGCTGGGTCATGTGGTAATTCTGTGTTAATTTTTTGAGGAACCACAATGGTTGAACCATATTACATTTCCACCAGCAATATACAATGTGCAAGGTCCAATTTCTCTCCATCCTCACACTTGTTATTCTCTTTTTTTAATTATTACTATTATTTTTTATTATAGCCATCCTAGTGGATGTGAAGTGTTAACCTCATTGTGGTTCTGACTTGCAGTTCCCTAATGACTAATGATACTGAGGTTCTTTTCCTGTGCTAGCTGACAATTTATGTATCTTCTTTGGAGAAATGTCTGTTGGAGTCCTTTGCCCATGTTTTAATTGGTTGTCTTTTTTATTGTTGAGTTATATAGTTATTTATGTATACTGGATACTAAACCTTTATTACATATGTGATGTCCAAATGTTTTTTCCCATTCTGAAGGTTGTCTTTACTTTCTTGATAATGTCCTAGTGCATAAAATTTCTTATTACCATAAGTATTACAATTTCCAGTAGACGGGCTTTCTTGATCCAGCATCACAAAGCGGAAACACGTCTCTCACTGAGAAAGTGATTTATTGCAAGTGCACAAGCAAGGACCTGGGGGAATCTTCTCAGAACTAGCTCAAAGTGAGAACGGGGGCTAGGGTTTTTATAGGCAAAAGGCGAGGTGTAGGGGAGAAGAAAAACGAGTAAAAAAAACAAGTGATGACATTAGATCTTCTATGGAAGACCCCTAGACGGTACATGCAATTTGTCAGTCCTGCATTCTCTCAAAAACGTTCAATTTGTCCATGGTTTCAGCAGCTTATAAACCACTGTTTAGAAAGTTCTTCATGGCTCCTATCTCAGCTGACTGCTCAAGGATATCAAGCTTTTTGTCTCTGAGAAAAGTTACAGATTTACACCATTCTGTCTGGTTTTGCTATGTGACATTACCTTACTCCTGCAAGTGAAACTGAGAAGGTCTGGTTAATAGCCTTCAGGGAACTAAGCACAAAGAGTAAACTTCTTAAATTAGGTTAATAGAAGACCAGCTCAATTAGTGTATTAGAGTTTTCAGAGGTGCTTAAAGTGAAAACATTTTTAGTAAGCACATTTTCCAGCCGTTATTTTTAATTTTGATGAAGTTCAGTTTACCTATTTTTTTCCTTTTGTTGCTCAGACTTTTGGTGTCATAACTGAGAATCCATGCCAAATCCAAGACCGTAATGATTTGTGCTTATGCTTTCTTGTAAAAAGTTTTATGTTTTTAGTTCTTTTGTTTAGGTCTTTCATCCATTTTGAGTTAATTTTTGTATATGGTATGAGGTAGAGGTCCATCTCCATTCTTTACATGTGGATATCTGTTTTCCCAGCACCATTTGTTGAAGAGTCTGTTCTTTTCCAATTGAAGGGTCTTGACACCCTTGTCAAAAATCATTTGGCTATAGATGTAAGCTTCCCCTCCCCCGAGATAACTCCCTCATCTCTCTGCTTGTTGACCATTGCCCTATGTGTTGTCCACTTATTGTCTATGCTAGTTGTCTGCTTTAGGAGGCATTGGAACCAAACCCGGGATCTCCCAAGTGGGAGGCAGGTGCCCAACCACTAGAGCCACATCCGTTCCCTGCTCCTTGTGTCTGATTATTGTGACTTTGTCAGCTCGTTGCATTAACTCATTGTGTCTGTTCATCTTCTTTAGGAGGTACCAGGAACTGAACCCAGGTCCACCCATGTCGGAGGCAGGCGCCCAACTGCTTGTGCCACATCTGCTTCCCTTGTTTTTTTGTTTTTTCTCACTGTGTGCTCATTGTTTTGCTTGCTATCTTGCTCATTTTTTTGCCAGTCTTCTTTAGGATGCACTGGGAACTGAGCCCAGGACCTTTCATGTGGGAGACAGTCACCCAACTGCCTGAGTCATATCCACTCCCAGATATAACAGATTATTTCTGGATTCTCAATTTATTCCATGGGTCTGTTTGTCTATCCTTGTACCATCACTGCACTGTTTTGATTACTGTAGCTTTGTAGTAAATTTTGAAATTGGAAAATGTGAGTCCTCCGACTTTGTTCTTTTTCAAAATTGATTGCCTATTTTGGGCCCCTTGTGATTCCATATGAATTTGAGGATTGGCTTTTCCATTTCTGCAAAAAGGGCCGTTGGAATTTTTATAGGGATTGTATAGCTCACTTTGCATAGTTCTGCCATCTTAATATTAAGTCTTCCAGTCCTTGGACACAGGATGTCTTTCCATTTATTTAGATCTTCTTTAATTTCTTTCAGCAATTTTTTTTTTGTACCTTTCAGTGTACAAAATTTATTCCTAGGTATTTTATTGTTTAGGATGTTATTGCAAATTGAATTGTTTTCTTGATTTACTTTTTGGATTGTTTATTGTTGGTGTATAGAAACACAGCTGCTTTTTGTATGTTGATCTTGTATTCTGCAACTTTCCTGCCTTTGTTTATTAGTCTGTTTTTGTTATTGTTTTTGCTGGATTCTTTGGGACTTTCTATATATAAGATCTTGTCTTCTGTGAATAGAGATAGTTTAATTTCTTCCTTTCCAATTTGAATGCCTTTATTTATTTTTTTTTTCTTTTCCCTAGTTGCTCTGGTTAGTACTCCCAATGCAATGCTGAAAAGCAATGGTGAAAACAGGCATTCTATGTATGTAATTTTGACTGGCAGTGAGTAATATAAATGATTATTGGGATTTCATCTCCATTTTCTATCTAGTCTGATTTATGAATTTGATAATTTCTGTGATTTTGATTTTTAAAATGCTAAAATGTGAAGGAATGTGAGTCTTAAAATTGAGAAAATATAGTATTTTTTAAAAAAATATGGACCACTTCACAAATTTGTGTGTCATCCTTGCACAGGGGCCATGCTAATCTTTTGCCTATCGTTCCAATTTTAGTATATGTGCTGCTGAAGCAAGCACAAAACATAGTGTTTTGCAGTCGCAATGAATGAAGATTTGTGTGAACTAATATGGAGTGGCTTCCCAGATTTTTTTTTGAGGTACCAGGGCCAGAGATTGAACCTGGGACCTGGTATGTGGGAAGCTTGCACTCCAACCACTGAGCTGCATCAGCTCCTGCAACTTGACTCTTTCCGCTTATTTGCTTGTTTTTTTTTTTTCCTTAGGAGGCACTAGGTACTCAACCCAGGACCTCCCATGTGGGAAGCAGGCACTCAACCCCCTGAGCCACATCCGCTCCCCCCCCAGATATTTTATTAATTAAGAAAAGCAAGTTACCTTTTGTTGGGTAAGAAAGAAGGGGAATAATAAAATAAAGATGTAATTGTTTATTTGTTTCAAAAAAGATACCTGGGAAGTATAAAATTAATTTGAATACCTTTAGTCAGGGTCAATGGGATGAAGAGGGTAGGGATCCTGGAAGCAAGGCTCTGAATATATCTTTCATAAATTTTTGACTTCTAACTATATATATGTATATATTCAAAAAATTAAATGAGAAGAAAAAGGTCTAAAATTGAATCTAAATAGAAACAAATGAACCAAATTATATATATCAAATTCAAATATAATCAGATAAAAATTAATTTCAAAAAATTTTGAAAACAGTATTCTGACTGTACATCCCACATGGGGATATATTCTAATGACCAAAATAATGCATGGAGATCTTGAACTTTACAGTAGCTAGGTTTGTTATTGATAGTGCTATTAGTTTCATAATTCAGAAACTATTTTGTATGTATTGTAAGTTCGAGTAAATGAGTAAATCAACTGATGTCTTGGGAACCAAAGGTTGCACTGTGGTATATAAATATTTAGAAAAATTATAGATGAATCCTGTGGAGTTGGATTTACATTGGAAGTATCAGTATGTATTAATATTTTATATATATATTATACATATATATATTCTTTAAGAAACTCTGGTTCTCAAAAGAATCAGAGTTCCTTAGAAAATTGGTTGATTCCAGATATGGGGCAGGGACAGCACAAAGTGATCTAGAACATTTGTGGCAGAAATAAAGAAATGTCTCAAAGCCTAATGGAATCACATAAAAAATACAAAGAGGTCGTTTGAAGGGACCCTGAATCACACAAGTACAAAATGTAGGTTTTCCTATAAGACAGCTGACTTGGAATCTTAAAAATCAATGTCATAAAAGCTAAAGAAAGGGAAGCAAATGTGGCTCAAGCAGTTGGATGACTGCCTACCACATGGGAAGTTCTGGGTTCAGTTTCTGGTGCTTCCTAAAGAAGATGAGCAAGGCATCAAGCTGATGCAACAAGATGACGCAACGAGTGACACATTAAGCAGGGAGCAGATGTGGCTCAAGTGATTGGGTACCTCCTTCCCACATGGGAGGTCCCAGGTTTGGTTCCCTGTGCCTCCTAAAAAAGAAGGCAAGCAGACATAGGGAGCACACAATGAACAGACACAGAGAGCATGCAGTGAGCTCAAACAAGGCAGGGGGAAAAATAAATAAAATTAATATTTTTTTAAAAGGAAGCTAAAGAAAAAAAGGGGGGGGGGTTGTTTCAAATTAAAAGAGTCTAAAGTGACTTAACTATCAAATGCAGTACATGAACCTTAACTAGATCCTGGATAGTATGAGGATGGGAAGGAGAAGCTAAAGAAGACATTTTCAGGGACAATTTCTAAAATTTAAATTTGGACTGACAGATTGTATTACCCAAATAATGTTTATTTTTAGGTCTAATAATGGTATTGAGGTTATATGGTAGATAATCCTTATTCGTAGGAGATGTATGCTGAAGTATTTAAAGATAAAATATGGTGTTTTCAATTTACTTTTTTTTTTTTTGCTTGTTATCTGCTCGTTGTCTCTTTGTTTTTTTCTTTTCAGAAGCACTGGAAACTGAACCAGGGACCTCCAATGTGGAAGGCAGGCACTTAACTGTTTGAGCAACATCCACTCCCTGCTTGTTTTGCTGGTTGTCTACTTGTTTTTTGCTCAATGGCTGCTCATTGTTTTTTGCTTGTTGTTTATTTGTCTTCTTTAGGAGGCACCAGGAGCCAAACGCAGGACCTCCCATGTGGGAGGCGAGCACTCAACTGCTTGAGCCACATCTGCTCCCTAATTTACTTTTTTAAAAAAGATTTATTTTATTTATTTATTTCTCTCCCCTCCCCCCAACCCCGTTAGCTGTTCTCTGTGTCTATTTGCTGTGTATTCTTCTTTGTCCGCTTCTGTTGTTGTCAGTGGCATGGGAATCTGTGTTTCTTTTTGTTGCATCATCTTGTTGTGTCAGCTCTCCGTGTGTGTGGTGCCATTCTTGGGCAGGCTGCACTTTCTTTGGTGCTGGGTGGCTCTCCTTAACGGGGCACACTCCTTGTGCGTGGGGCTCCCCTACACGGGGACACCCCTGCCTGGCACGGCACTCCTTCTGCGCATCAGCACTGCGCATGGGCCAGCTCCATACGGGTCAAGGAGGCCCAGGGTTTGAACTGACACCCTAACCACTGGGCCAAGTCCGCTTCCCTTAATTTACTTTTAAATGGTTCAGAAATTTAAAAAAAAAATATATATATATATGTAAAGAAAGATAAAACAAAGGTAAAATATATTAATAAATAGTGAATCTAGGTGAAGGGTATACAGGTATTAATTGTATTCTTTCACCTTTTCTTTGGGTCTGAAATTTTTCAAAACAAAAAAGTTAAATAAAATTTAAGGAGTGCAATGGATAGAACTTTATAATTGATGGGAAGGAAGGGAGAAGGCAGAGTCAGAAATGACACCCATGTTTATGGCCTCTTATGGGGGTGCCATATCTGAGATGGGGAACCCTAAAGGAAGAGCAGGCATACAAGTAGTCACAGGAGTTTTGCTTTGGATACACTGAGAGTGAGGCATCTATGGGATACAAGAGGAAAGAACCAGTAGGCTGTTGAGTACACAGGTTTGAAGCCTTGAGAGCTCTGAACAAGGACTCAAAGGAAAAGTCATCCACAAGGGCCCTGACTAAATAGAACACTTCTCTATATTCAGTAGCTTAAATCAGACTAATCCTAAAAACAAGCAGTAAACACAATTTTCCCCTAACTCACAATAACTATGTGAAAAGGTGACTTTTTCAAGTGATTTTTGGGGAAAAGGGGTATTTTCCAAACTGAGGTAGAAGTACAGAAAGGAGAAGTGGTAAGGGAGGAAGTGAATGTGTTAGCATTTCAGTAAGCTATCTCCTTTCTGGCCCAAGTCAAGGAAACAGGAAGAAAAAAAAAGATTGTTTTTGGCACGGAAAACTAAATTTCAAGGACAATTTCTAGTTGTAAGGAAAAAACTAATTTTTAAAAATGCCATGATAATGTTTGGGAAAGGAATTTGAATCAAAGAAACAAGAAAAATTCCTCGGCAGTATCTATGTAACTCTATCCAGGAGCAAGTATTACAATGCATTTTTTACCCTTTGGGTTAGGGACCAAGATATTTTTGCAGAGTTGTGGAAAGTAAGATCTGGCACACAGTTATGAAAGATTTGGAGGAGGGAAATGGATATGGCTCAACTAATTGGGCTCCCATCTACCATATAGGAGGTCCAGGGTTCAATGCCCAGGGCTTCCTGGTGAGGGCAAACTGGCCCACACAGTGAGCTGGTCCTCCCTGCGTGGGAATGCCGCCTCGCGCGGGAAAAGCTGCCCTGCGCAGGAATGCCTGCCCACAGGGAGAGCTGGTGCAGCTAGATAACACAATAAGAGACACAAAAAAGAGAAAATAAGAAGATGTAGCAGAATGGGAGCTGAGGTGGTGCAAGAGAGTAATCACCTCTCTCCCATTCTGGAAGGTCCCAGGATTGGTTCCTGGAGCCACCTAATGAGAATACAAGCAAACACAGAAGAACACATGGTGAATGAAAACAGAGCAGATAACATGGGGAACAGGAAGGGCGAGAAATAAATAAAAAATAAATCTTTTTTTAAAAAAGACAGATTTAGAGGTGGGTGAGCAGGAGGGTACATGACAGGAAAAGTACAAGAATAAACCAGTTGTTTTTTTTTATCAGATCAAGTCACTGCATCAGGGCAATCTTTCTGTCCCATGTATAGTTATGTGACCTTGAACAACTTACTTGCCCTCTATGTGCCTCAGTTTCCCCATTTGTAAAATGGAGATAATAATAGTACCTTCTTCATAGATTTCTTGTCTGTGTGCTAACACATGAAAAAGTTAAACAGATCTTGGTACATAGTAGATTTTTAATGAACATTAGCTTTCCTCATCATTGAAGGAGCCGGCTGGTAACTGAACTGTGGCCCCTAGGCAGAGGGAATAAGAGCCAACCAATAGGGAAAGAAATTTTCAGCCAATAAGGTCCATTACCCTAATTAATAAAAGGCTGATCATTGCCTCCCATTAACATAAAATGCAAATCTTGCCTCCAAATGCTAACCAATGCCCTTGTATGGACCCAATGAATAACCAGTTAGAACACTGCAACTTAAGTCTCCACCTTCAGGGGGATGTCACAGTAAACCTATAGATAACGCAGCCCCAAAGCCCTGAGCAGGCTTCCATCCTTGCCCTGGCCAGACTAACACCCGAACTGCAACACTGAGCCAGGCTGTAACGCTGAGCTGTATGCCTCCATCTTTGCCCTGGGTGCACTTCCATTGTCTCAGCCAGGCTTGAGCACTTCCATCATCACCCCTACCTGGCTGGCACTGCAACACTGAGCTGTAATCAAACAAATACCTGGCCAATGTACTGAGATCATGTTTCTTCATTCTGAAGTCTGTCCGAACCAAGGAACAAAAGTGGCGATAACAATCATCACTACCACCATCATCATCATCATTGTCATTACACATGCCCCTCTGACTTTGCCCATTTTCTCTCTGCTGGCAATGCCTTCCTTTCTCCTTTCCATCTTGTTTAAGTTGTGATTCTTTTGGAGTATTTCCTGAGGATTCCAATCCAAGTAGACTTCATTGCAAGGAGGAGATGGAAGCCAGAATTTGGTGCTGAGGTGTTCTGGATTGATTCAGATTGTGGACAACTATGGGGAGAGTCCTCAGCAATATCATTAGTAAACATATCAGCACCCGGCTAGCAGCAGAGGATACAGAGATGAAAAGTGATGGTCCTTCCTTTCAGAGAACTTTTTATCTATTGGAGAACGAAGCATATAAGCAGACAAAAGATATATAGTAGAGGTATAGTAATATAGCAAAAGACAGGAAACAATCTTATGTCTGGATCATTCCCATCAACCTAAAAACATGCTGTAATATATCCTATTTTTTTTAAGCTGCTTTGCTTTTTTTAAAAAAGATTTTATTTATTTTATTATTTATTTCCTCCCCCCCCCCCCTTGCGGCTTGCTTGCTGTCTGCTCTATGTGTCCATTCACTATGCGTTCTTCTGTGTCTGCCTGTCTCCCTTTGTTGCATCATCTTGCTGTACCAGCTCTCCACGGGCATGGACGTCAGCTCTCCACAGGCACGGGCCAGCTTGCCTTCATGAGGAGGCCCCAGGAATGCAAACCCAGTGCCTCCCATATGGTAGGTGGGAGCCCAATCAATTGAGCCACAGCCTCTTCCCAGTATCTCCTGATTTAAGAAATTCCATCTTGAATGCACCACCTTGTCTGGCTACCATTTCTTTGCCACTTTATAGCAAAGTTATAAAAAATTGCTATACTATTTCCACTTTCTCACTTCACGTTCACAACTCTTTTTCTAAAAAAAACTATGCTTCAAACTTCAAAAGCTAGGAAAAGATATGTAGCAGGTTGGATTATATATCCCAGAAAAAAAATGTTCTTAATCTTAATCCATTACTGTGGGTGTGAACCCGTTGTAAATAGGACCTTCTGAAGATGTTATTTATATTAAGGTGTGGCCCAACTGAATGAGATTGGGCCTTAATCCTTAATGGAGGCTTTATGAAGAGAAAGTCACTTGGAGGAGAGGAAGCAGAAGTCACTGGAACCCAGAAGAGACAGGAGTGTATATCACCCTGTGATGGGAAAGCCAAGGAACCCAAGGGTTGCTGGCCAAGAAATGAAAGGCATCCAAATTGGAAAGGAAGAAATAAAACTTTCCCCCTTTGCAGATGAAATGATCCTATATACAGAAAATCCAGAAAAAATCCACAACAGAGCTCCTAGAGCTAATAAATGAATTAAGCAAAGTGGCAGGGTACAAGATCAACACTCAAAAATCAGTTATGTTTCTCATCAGTTTTTTCTTTTTTAAAGACCTATTTCTCTGCTCTCTGTTGTTCCTCTCCCCTCCCCGCGCCCCGCCCCTTTGTCTGTTCTCTATGTCCATTCACTGTGTGTTCTTCTATGACCTCTTGTATTCTCATCAGGTGGCACTGGGGATCTGTGTCTCTTTTTGTTGTGTCATTTTGCTGCATCAGCTCTACATGGGTGTGGCACCATTCCTGGGTGGGTTGCAGTTTTGTGCAGGGTGGCTCTCCTTGTGCAGGGGCTATTCCTTGCATGGGGGGCACTCTTATGTGGGGGCATCCTTGCACGGGCCAGCACTCCTTGTGCACAGCAGCTCTGCACATGGGCCGACTCGCCACATGAGCCAGGAGATCCTGGATATCGAACCCTTGGACCTCCTATATTGTAGGTGGATGCTCTATCTGTTAAGCCATATCCACTTCCCCAGTAATGTTTCTATACACAAACAAGGAACAATCAGAAGAAAAAAATAAAGCATTCCATTTAAATCACGACAAAAAGAATAAAATATCTAGGAATAAATCTAACCAAGGATATAGAGAGCTTGTACACAGAAAACACCAAAACATTGCCGGAAGAAATCAAAGAAGACCTAAATAAATGGAAGGACATTCCATGTTCATGGATTGGAAGATTAATTATTGTTACGATATAGTCCTACCTTTTTTTTTTTTTTTACTTTTTAAAAATTTATTGAAGTATGTCATTCATACATAAACATACATAAACAATAAGTGTATAATAATAGTTGTGAACTTACAAAACAAGCATTAAAAACATCATAGAGGACTCTCATAACTCACCCTACCACCAATAACTTGCATTTTTGTTAAACCTTTTTAACTAATGATTAAAGAGCATTGTCAAAATATTACTACTAGCCAAAGTATTTTCCCCCAAAGAACTCTAATATTATTATCTTTATATCATTTGTATATGAACGTACATAAACAATTAAGTGTATATTAAAAGTTGTGAACTTACAAAGCAAACATGCATGACATCACACAGGGATCCCATACATTAACCCTCCACCAACACCTTGCATTGTGAGAAGTTTGTTACAAATTTTGAAAGAATATTGTCAAAATCTTACTACTAATCATAGTCCTTACATTTGGTGTGTTTTCCTTCCCATTATAATTTTTTAAATACATATTTTTTTATGACAGAAGTTGTAAACTTATAAAACAATCATGCACATGTGCAAAATTCCCAAACAACACCCCTCCATCAACACACCACACGTGGTGGAATATTTGCTGCAGATAGATAATATCATCTGATTGTTACCATGTCCATAGTGTACATTTGGCTCACATTTTCCATACTGCCTCAATATCAACACAATACATCTTTTGCATAGATGCAAGAATATTATATTATTACTATTAACCACAGTCCACAGTTCACTCCAGCTGTATTTTTCCAGGGCTTCTCCACTTCCCAACACCCTGCGGTAGTGATGTACATTTGCTCTAGCTCACAAAGGACACTCTTGCATCTTTACCATCAACTGCAATTCTTATCCATCTCTTGGTTTACTGTGCTATTCAGTTCCTAGATTATTCTCTAACATTTTGTCAATTGGCATTTACATACCTAGACTCTATTTTCAGCCACATCCCAATTTATAAACTAGCTGTTACTCACTGTGTATTACCATCCACTCTATGCATTTCCACATTTCTACAGTAAAGCTAATTAAAACTTCTACATACATTAAACATCAGTAGTTCATCTCAGTACTCCTCTTATCTCATTTAAGAATTCACCACCTACCACCAGTTCTTGAAGATGTTTTCCCACATTTTCTTCTAGAAGTTTTATGGTTCTTGCTTTTATAGTTAGCTTTTTGATCCAGTTTGAGTTAATTTTTGGATAAGGTGTGAGATAGGGGTCCTCTTTCCTTCTTTTGGCAATGGATATCCAGTTCTTTCAGCACCATTGGTTGAATGGACTCTTCTGCCTGAGCTGTGTGGGTTTGACAGGATAGGCAAAAATCATTTGACCATACATGTGAGGGTCTGTTTCTGAACCATAAATTTGGTTCCATTGGTCTACATGTCTGTCTTTATGCCAGTACCATGATGTTTTTACCACTATAGCTAGCTAATATGACTTAAAATCTGGAGATGAGGGTTAGCTTTTCCTTTTTTTGATGTTTTTGGCTATTCAGGAGCCCTTGCTAGATTTATTTACCCTTCCAAATAAATCTGATGATCATGTTTTTCTTTTTTCTTAAACGCTGGTAGAATATTTATCAGGATTGCATTGAATCTGTATATTGATTTGAGTAGAATTGACATCTTAATGATATTTAGTCTTCCAATACATGAGTATGGAATGTTTTTACAGTTACTTAGGCCTTTTTAAAATTTCTTTTAACACTGAGTTGCAGTTTTTTGAATCCAAGTGTTTTACATCATTGGTTAAGAATATTCCTGACTATTTGAGTTTTACTGTCCTATTTTATTTTCACCAATCTTTGAACACTTTCAGTTACTTTTATTGATATAATCTTCATTTCTAGACTCTTCCAGGCCCCTCTATCCTGTTTTTTCTTTTCAAGCTCTAGCTCCCCCTTTAGTATTTCCTGAAAATCTGATCTCTTGCTTAGAAATTCTCTCAGTTTCTGTTTATCTGTGAATATTCTAATCTCACCCTCATTTTTGAAAGACAGTCTTCCTGGATATAAGAGTCTTGGCTGAAAGTTTTTCTCTTGTAGCATCTTAAATATATCAGGCCCCTGTCTTCTTGCCTTCATGGTTTCTGGTGAGAAATCAGCACTTAATCTTACTGGGTATCCCTTATATGTTATGCATTGCTTTTCTCTTGCTGTTCTCAGAATTCTTTCTTTGCCTTTGGCATTTGACATTCTGATGAGTATGTGTTTTGGAGTTGATCTATTTTGATTTTTTCAGATGGGATTAGGTTGTACTTCTTGAAAATGGATATCTACATCCTTCAATAGGGTTGGGAAATTTTCTACCATTATTTCTTCAAATATTCCTTCTGCCCCTTTTCCCTTCTCTTCTCCTTCTGGGACACCCATGACATGTATGTTTGCACCTCTTTTGCTGTCATTTAGTTCCCTGAGACGTTGTTCAATATTTTCCATTCCTTTCTTCATCTATTCTTTTGTGTGTTCACTTTCAGAGGCCATTTCTTTAAGCTCACCAATCCTTTCTTCTGCCTCTTGAAATCTGCTGTTATATGATTTCAATGTTTTTAAATTTCATTTATTGCACCTTTCATTCCCATAAGGTCTGCTATTTTTCTATGTATGCTTTCAAATTCTTCTTTGTGCTCATTCAATGTCTACTCTCTTTTTTTTCTTTATTCATTTTTTTAAATATTACGTTCAAAAAATATGAGGTCCCCATATACCCCCCAGTGCCCCTCACCCCACTCCTCCCCCCATAGCAACATTCTCCTCCATCATCATGAGACATTCATTGCATTTGGTGAATACATACATCTCTGAGCATCACTGCATCTCATGGTCAATGGTCCACATCATAGCCCACACTCTCCCACATTCCATCCAGTGGGCCATGGGAGGACCTACAATTCTGACCTCTGTGTCAGAAACCCAAAATTCCATATCTTGCAAGAATCTCCTCCGTCACTGTCTCACCATATTGACTTCCAGACACCTCCTGCCTGCAAGCACCTGAAACAGCCTACTGGGGGCGCCACTGTACTACAAACAGCTCAGGGACTGCTGCAGATGGGCCGCCAGCCCTAGGGGGAGGGGCTCTATCTGGAAGCTCTGACCTCCATGTCAGAAACCCAAAATTCCATGTCTCTCAAGAATCTCCTCTGTCACTGTCTCACCAAATTGACTTCCAGACACCTCCCATCCTGCAAGCCCCTGAAGCAGCCCGCTCAGGGCTTGGGAACTCCCCAGTGCAGCAAAGCCTCCAGAAATCGCCGCTGCCGGGCCACCAGCCCCAGGGGGAAGCATCCTGCGCGCAGCCCCAATCTCCGTGAAAGAGACCCAAAATTCTACCTTTTACAAGAATCTTATCTGTCACCGTCCCACTAAATTGACATCCAGACACCTCCTGACCTGCAAACACCTGAAACAGCCTGGTCCAGCAGGATTCCAACCCTACTCAGCTGCTTCTTTGCAGGAGAGATTATAAGGTGCACTCACTCAGACGCCATCTTGCCGATACAGTCCTACCTGAAGTGATTTATAGACTCAATGCAATCCCAATCAAAATTACAGCAACCTTCTTTGCAGAAATGGAAAGGTCAATCATCATATTTATATGGAAGAGTAAGGGGCCCTGAATAGCCAAAACCATCCTGAAAAAGAAGAATGAAATTGAGAGACTAACACTTCCTGATCTTAAAACTTATTACAAAGCCACAGTAATCAAATCAGCATGGTACTGGCACAAGGACAGACATGTAGACCTATGGAATTCTATTGAGAACTCAGAATTCAACCCTCATATTTATGGTCAACTGATTTTTATATTTTAGGAGGTACTGGGGATTGAACCAAGGGCCTTGTACATGGGAAGGAGGCACTCAACCAGTAAGCTATATCCCTCACCAAAGAGAGTTGGTTTTTTCATTTGTTTGTTTTTAGGAGGTACCAGTTATTGAATCCAGGACCTCGTACGTGAACCCGGGACCTCAGGCCTTCAACCACTTGAGCTATATCCACTCCCCTCAACTGATTTTGACAAGGGGGCCAAGACCACTCAATTGGAAAAGAACAGTCTTTTCAGATGATGCTGGGAAAACTGGATTTCCATTTGCAAAAAAAGGAGTATCCCTACCTTATGCAAAAACCAGCTCAAAATGAGTTAAAGGCCTAAGTATGAGCTAGAGTTATCAATCTCCTAAAAGTTAAAGTCTTATATTGGGCAATGATTTCCTAGGCTTTATACCCAAAGTATAAGAAACAAAAGAAAAAAAAAAAATGTGACCTCAACAAAATTAAAAACCTTGATGCCTCAAAGGATTTACCATGAAAGTAAAACAATAACCTATACAATGGGAGAAAACATTCAGAAACCACATATTGATAAAGGCTTAATATCAGGATATGTAAAGAAATCCTTCAATTTAACAAAAAGACAAAGTTTAAAATGGATAAAAGACTTAAATAGACGTGACGGTTAAGTTCATGTATCAACTTGGCAAGTTTATGGTGTCCAGTTATCTGGTCAAGCAAGTACTGATCTGAATGATACTGTGAGGATATTTCATGGATTTAAATCATTGATAGGCTGATTGCATCTATGGCTGATTTACATCTACAACAACCTAAGGAGACTGCCTTCAACAGTGAAAGATATTTCATCCAATCAGTTGAAACCTATAAAAGAAGAAGTGATGGGAAGCAGACTTGGCCCAATGGATAGGGCATCCACCTACCACAGGGGAGGTCCGTGGTTCAAACCCCAGGCCCTCTTGACCCATGCGGAGCTGGCCCATGAGCAGTGCTGATGCATGCAAGGAGTGCCGTGCCACTCAAGGGTGTCCCCACATAGGGGAGCCCCATGCACAAGGAGTGCACCCCGTAAGGAGAGCCGCCCAGTGCAAAAGAAAGTGAAGCCTGCCCAGGAATTGCACTGCACACACGGGGAGCTGACACAACAAGATGATGCAACAACAACAACAAAAGTAACACAGATTCCCAGTGCTGCTGTTAAGGATAGAAGTGGTCACAGAACACAGTGAATGGACACAGAGAGCAGACAACTGGGGGGTTGGTTGGTGGGGGGAAGGAAGGGGAGAGAAATAAATAAATCTTTAAAAAAATAAATAAATAAAAGAAGAAGTGATGATTTCAGCAGTCAGAAGAGAGAATTTCCATCTCTACTTCAGCTAGCCAGCTTCCCCTAGGGAATTCATCAAAAACTGTCATCAACGTTCTCAGCTTTCTCAACCTGCCCACAGAATTTGGACTCATGCATCCCCATAGTCATGTGAGTCAATTTTATAAAATCTCATAATATCATCTTCTGTTTCCCTCGAGAACCCTGAAAAATGCACAATGAAATTTCAGTTTCTACTTCAATATATTAAGAGCTTGGAAGTCATCACTCCCATCCTCACCATAAGGAAATATTTGAACAAACATATTCTAGATCTATCAGAAACTTGTGGCTACAGGGCAAACCCTAACTGAAGAGACAGATGAATACAGAGAGAATCACAGCTTTCTTGGAGCAGAATCTTCTGAAGCCAAAACGGTAGAAATACAAAAAGGATAATTGGCTAATTGCTGGAGAGACTAATGTGGACTAGCTTGAGAATTTAAAACTCTTGGGGCCCACTGTTAGGGGATCTCCCACACTTTCATGAGTTTTACCTCCATGAGCCCCACCAGATTTTGGGGTTGAAGATTAGAGAAGTATCTCATGCTTCCAGAAGGGAATGGGGAAAGTAACCATTTTTTAAATATGTCTAGTACATTTTATTATTTGTAACAAAGGGCTGCCCTCAAGGAGAACTACTTCATCAGAGTCTAACTGACTTGGGAGAAGGGAAATAATCAACTCTGGCCCTCTCTAGTCTTTTTTCTCACCCGAAGGGGGTGGGGGGAAACCTGAGAATCACTTGTGAAGGTCACAACTGAGGAGCACAAACAGACCCAATAAAAGACTGAGAGCTAATCACAGGATTATAGAATACTTCCCCTCCTCCTACATCTTACCTTCACATCAACAGGGTTGCTGTATAATAACAGGCAGTTATAGTGGAAAGAACTGCAAAGCTCAGATCCCATTTTAGAAAGAATCTTAGAGAAACCCAAAGCAACAGGTTAGATAGAAACAAAGACACTAAATGAAACTGAAATCTCTATAGATACAGCAAACCATAAACACAGCTTATCTTTTAGCCAGATAAGCATAAAATTTCATGTTAAATCCCTACGTATCTTAGTTCCTACTACTCAATACATCATATCCAGCTTTCAACAAAAAATTACAAGGTGTGCTAAAAGTCAAGTAAAAACTTGCTTTAGAAGACAAAAAAGGAAAGCACAGAACCAGACACAGTTATGGAAGTGATTTTGGAATTAACAGGTTGGGAATTTAAAATAACAATGATTAATATGCTAAGGGCTCTAATGGAAAAAGTGGAAAACATGCAAAAGCAGATGAGAAATATAAGCAGAGAAATGGAAATAGTAAAAAAAGAATAAAAAGGAAATGCTAGAAATCAGAACCAGTGTAAAAGGAAAGATTGCATTTGATGGGTTTATCAGTAGACTGGGAAGAGCTGAGGAAAGAGTAATATGCATAATGGAATACCAGAAGAAGAAGATACTGAGAAGCCAAAGAAATAGTAGAAGTAGTAATGGCTGAGAAGTTTCCAAAATTAATGACAAACACCAAGTTATAGATCCAGGAAGCTCTGAGAACACCAGTCAGGCCAATATCAAAAAAATCTACACCTACTCATATCATATTCAAACTGCAGAAAACCAAAGACACAGATAATCTTGAAAGAAGTTAGAGGGGGGGAAAAGAAACACCTTATCCATGGAAGAACAAGAATAAAAATTACGTGGACTTCTCTTCAGAAACCATATAAGCAAGAAGAGAACGTGTGAAATATTTAAAGTGTTGAAGGAACTTATTCTCAAGTTCATTGGACTCACCCAGGACAACTAACAAGAAGGTGATGATGGGCATCCCCTATACCAAGGAATGGAGAGAGTCTACAGCTGAAAGCAAGAGAATCCCATCCATCAGCCATATGGGACTGAAGCCCCCTCTCAATTAAAGGGAGTGGGCATCACCATCCCAGAATCCTCAGGATAAGGGAATGAACTTTGGACTAGCATGGACTTACTGGTGTTCTCTTATAGACTTATTGTGATTCTAGCAATGGAAGAACTTATATTATTGATGTAGAGGGAGTGGCCACTGGAGGTTCTGAGGTTAGGGAGTGGGAAAACAGGTGTAATGCGAGGGTATTTTCAGGACTTGGAAATTGTCCTGAATGACATTGCAATGACAGATACAGGCCATTATATAAGTTGCCATAACCAACAGAATTGTGTGTGAGAGAGTGTAAACTACAATGCAAACTATAATCCATGCTTAGTGGCAGTGCTCTAAAATGTCATCATCAATTGCAATGAATGTACCACATTAATGAAGGATGTTGTTAATGTGGGTAAATGTGGGTGGTGTGGGGAGTGGGGCATATGGGAATCCCCCATATTTTCTATACAATGTGTAATCTAAATGTCGTTAAAAAAAATAAAAGGAGCTAAACCTTTTGAGGGGTAATCTAAATGGTCTAAAAAAGGATTCTGGTGATAGTTGCATATCTGCATACTTAATAAAATAATTGAATTATATCATAAAAAATAATAAAGTGTTGAAGGAAGAACCCACCAACATGGAATTCTGTATCCAGGATAATGATCCTTCCAAAGGGAAGGAGAAATATTTTCTCAGACAAAAACTGAGGGAATTTGTCGCTAATAGACCTGCCTTGCAAGTAATGTTCAAAGAAGCTTTTCAGAGATAATGAAAATAATATATAGGTCAGAAACTTGTATCTACCTAAAGAAAGGAAGAGTGTTAGAGAAGGAATAAATGAAGACAACATTTTTTGTTTTTCTTATTCAAAAAAGAAAAATAATTCAATTAGAATATGGGCAAAAGATATGAAGAGACATACCAATAAAGAAGCTATGTAGAGGGCAAATAAGCACATGAAAAGATCTCCAATATCATTAGCCATTAGGGAAATGCAAATTAAAAACACATTGAGGGAAGCAGATGTGGCTCAATCAATTGGGCTTCCATCTACCACACGGGAGGCCCTGGGTTTGTGTCCCAGGGCCTCCTTGTGAAGACAAGCTGGCCCATGCCTGCAGAGAGCTGGTGTGGGCAAGATGACCAACAAAGGGAGACAAACAGGCACAGAAGAATGCGCAGTGAATGGACCCAGAGCTGACAGGAAACAAGAGGCGGGGTGTGGGGGGGAAGGGGATAAATTAAAAACAAAACAAAACACTTTGAGGGGAGTGGATGTAGTTGAGGGCCTGCTTGCCATGTACAAGGTCCCTGGTTCAATCCTTGGTACCTTCTAAAACAATAACAAAAACACACATTGAGATATTACTACACAACTATCAGAATGGCTAAAATTAAAAATAGTGACCAAATGCTGATGAGGATGTGGAGAAACTGATTCATTCATATATTGCTGGTGGGAATATAAAATGGTATAACAACTGTGGAGAGCAGTTTGGAAGATTCTTAAGAACTAATCATGTCAATACCATAAAATCTATAAATTGTTGGTCATTATTCCAGAGAACTGAAGACTTGTGTTTACACAAAAACCTATGTATAAATGTTTATAGCATCTTATTTTGTAATATCCAAAATCAGAAAACAACCCAGATTTCATTTGGTGGATATGAATGGTTAAATAAGTTGTGGTACCTACATATCATGGAATACTGCTCATCAATAAAAAGGAATGAACTATTGACACAAGCAACATCCTGGATGGATCTTGTATGCTTGGAGAAGAAAGCTAGTTCTCAAAGGTTACATTCTCTATGATTCAATTAATATAGTGTTCTTGAAATGACAAAACTATAGACATAGAGAACAGATCAGTGATTGCCAAGGCGAGGAAGGTGGGAAAGTGGGTGTGCTGTAAAAGGGGACATAGGGATCCTTGTGTGATTGAATTGTTCTGTACCTTTACTGTATAATGTGAATATGCTGGTTGTGATAATGTACTATAGTTTTGCAAAATGTTACCATTCAAGAAAACTGGGTAAATATACCCATTTGCTGGTCCCACTGCCTGGAGTGCTATTTATACAGATAACTATATATGGCTTATGCAGAGGCCATGAGAAGGAGTTTTGCTAACGTCCAACTGCAGAAAATGTAATTGACCAGTGGCTGCAGCTGCCACCTTTGAAGTCCATCAACACATTGGCTTCATGGGCACACTCCCCATGGGCCATGTCCAGCTGATGATTGAGCACACCTGGGATACTAAAACATACCTAGAATCTAGAAAACAAAGTTCTCCTCTAATGGCCTCCTTTAGCTTGGAGGATTCCCCAACAGCCTTGTAAAACCTCCCTTAGACTGTGCAGCAATGTTCCCTCCCTCTCTTCTTCACTAGGGGTCAGACTTGCATCATAGTCTGGCAACCCTGCTAGTCTTTTCTGGCTCCCTCCTCATTTTCTCTCACATAGACATTTCCCCTAATAAAATCCTTGCACATTTAATCCCATTTTGCTATTTCTTGGAGGACCCAGACTAACACAACTTGTTTCCTTAAACATTCAGGCCTCTGGTCAAATGTTAGCTTTATCTGATTATTCTTGTAAAATAGTTTTGCCATCTAACTCTATCCCCTTCCCCTGCATTATTAATCTTCATGGCACTTATCATTCCATGGCATTATATTATGTATTTACTTATTTACCTACTTGTTTATTGACTTTTCCAAAACAATTTAAGTTCCATGAGGGCAGGGGCTTTGCCTTGTTTTTTGCTAATCCTCACACCTATGACATGCCTGACATATGGTAGAGGCTCAATAAATATGTATTTTTAACACTTTTTAAAAATTAAAGTTAATAGATCACAAAGAATGTTACATTAAAAAACATAAGAGGTTCCCATATAACCCATTCCCCAGCCCCCCACCCCCATCATTTTTGTAAATTGTATTTTTTAAAGATCTATACATCACAAAAAATGTTACATTAAAAAACAAGCCAGGCATTGGTGGTTCAGTGATAGAATTCTCACCTCCCACGTGGGAGACCAGGATTTGTTTCCCAGCCAATGCACGTTATGGCAGGCATAGTGGCCTCCTATATCCTGTCCTTTGTCATATCTCTTTCACTCACCTTTTAGGGAAGCAGAGTGGCTCTACTGATAGAGCATCCATCTACCATATGGTGGACCCAGGGTTTGACCCCCAGGGCCTCCTGACCCATGTGGTGAGCTGGCCCTCATGCAGTGCTGCCGTGTGCAAGGAGTGCTGTGCCATGCAGGGATGGCCCCACATAGGGGTGCCCCAAGCACAAGGAGTATGACCCGCAAGGAGAGCCGCCCCACATGAAAAAAGCACAGCCTGCCCAGGAGTGGCATCACGGAGAGCTGACGCAGCAAGTTGATGCAACAAAAAGAGATGCAGTTTCCCAGTGATGCCAAATAATGCAAGCAGACACAGAACAACACACAGCAAATGGACACAGTGAGCAGACAACGGAGGGAAGGGGAGAGAAATAAATAAAATAAATCTTAAAAAAAAAACATAAGAGGTTTCCATGTACTCCCCACCCCCCACCCCACTCCTCCCACACCAACAACCTCCCCCATCATTGTGGCACACTCATTGCACTCGGTGAACATATTTTGGAGCACTGCTGCACCACAGGGATAATAGTTTACCCTGTAGATCACACTCTCCCCACAGGACATTCAGTGGGTTATGGCAGGATATATAAAGTCCAGCATCTGACCCTGCAATATCATTTAGGACAACTCAAAATCCCAAAAATACCCCCATAATACATCTCTTCTTCCCTCTCCCTGCCCTCAGGTGGCCACTTTCTCCACCTCAATGCTACAATTTCTTCTATTACTAGTCACAATAGTTTTGTAGTAGACTATCAGTAAGTCCACTGTAAGCCATATTTTATTCCTCCATTCTGTGGACCCTGAGATGGTGATGTCCATGCCACCTCTATATCAAGAGGAGGCTTAGATTCCACATGGATGATGGATGCAGATCTTCTGCTTGCAGTTGTAGGCACTCTTGATTCCCTGAATTGGTGGTTGACCATCTTCAACTCCCTGTTAGCTGACCTGGGTAAGTCAATTGAACCAGAAAATAGGAGTTACAACTCTTCTGAGGCTCAGGGCCCAGCTTGCACATGGGCAGTCCAGAGATTCAAGTCTCCTGAATATACACCATCCCTAGCACCAAACACAGGTTCAGTAAAAGTGACAGAGGAGACATGTGTAGAAAGGTCACATCTGAATCCAGCTCCATCACACTCAGGAGCAAAAATTCCAAAGTAGGGCCCTCTGACATGGCACAGAACTCCAACTCCATCTGCCATGACCATATACACTGTGAGTCTCCATAGCTTTCAGGAGAACCAGTACCTAGGATTGTATCTATTTTGGCTTTTTTCTGGGGTCCTGCTGCGGTGTGTGTAAGTTCAACCCCTCTGATGACCTCCTGATGCTTTTTTAAAGACCCTTAGCCATATAAACTCATTTGTTTTTGCCATTTCCCCCTTTTATTCAAGGTCAAAAAGCACTTCTAACACATGATCCTACATGTAGGCTGAGCTGCTGGTCTGAGTTGACCCTTTTATTCAAGGTCTCTTTCTAGTTGCATCAACAGTTAGTGATTGGTAGTAATCCCTCAGCACCAGGGAGGCTCATCCCTGGGAGTCATGTCCCACACTGGGATGAAGGTAATGCATTTACATGCTGAGTTTGGCTTAGAGAGTGGCCACATTTGAGCAATGTGGAGGCTCCCAGGAGGTAACTTTTAGGCACCCTGCAGTTCTAGGCCTCATTCATATTTCAGGCACACAGACTCATAAACATAGTCATCAGTATCAAGGACTCATTATTGGACCATCCTTCCTTGTTGGTCTTTGCCATTGCACTTGGGGGATTATTGCTATTTTATTGGGGAATGTGACAGAGCTCCCTGGGTAGGAACTCAGCATGCCCTCAGTTGACATTTGCAACTAACTACTATGAAAATACCCAACATATATCAGAACATTTTTATGTCCCCTATATCCATGCCCTGTAGAACTCCTTCCCACCCATGTGTCCCCCATCAATAACACCCCACACCAGTGTTCCTCCCCTGCCATAGTTGAACCTCTCTGTGGTCCAAAACTTCTTCAACAATGAAGCCTAACATATTACCAAATTCGATTAATAGGAAATTGAAATATAGTGATGGGTTTAAAGTTTAGAAATAGAATACATACTAATTTAGAAATACTAAAATAAAGTAAAAATAAATTGTTGTATTTAAAAAAATGAACAATATTATAAAGCTTTGTTTTTAACATTTGCCTTTCATACTGTAGTAGGCATTGCCCTGTATGTACTGTGGCAAGACACTTTCTTTCATTTCTTCCTCAGTATCTACATCCTTGCTTTTTTTTTTTTTCCTAATTTTTAATTTTGTCTTCAAAAAAGTTTTAGAGCTCAGTAATTCACATATACAATATAGGGGACTCCCATATATCCAACATCAAACCCTTTTCCCCTTTCCCTAGCAATGATCTTTTTACATGTTCATGTTATATTTGCTGCAGCTGATGTACAGATTTTGAAACATAGCTATCAAACATGTTTCCAATTTGGTTTACATTATGGTTTACATTTTAGACTATACACATTTTAAAATTTTTAGTTTCTTTATGTTTTACATTATGGTTTACATTTTAGCTTATCAACTTTTATGCACTTTTGGTGTAAGTTAACTTGTCCTATATCCATCATTGCATGATCTTGTGGAGCATTTCCATTGGCCCCCAGTTGCCCTTCTTCCATCTATTCTATACCTCTTTCCCCCTCCCCTGAGGTCCACAGTGATAATCAATCTTCACTACTTGAGGGACCAGATTTACAGATATTTGCAACAATTCTGAGGGCTTGACATACTAGACTGCCCTAACTGATTGGGAGCCACCAATTCTCTTGAGAGACACAATTCCCTCTGTTTGAGAACATCAGGTCTCCCCAGGATGTGGGTACACCTTCACACTCATTGTTGGGTCTCTACCAAATGACATAACACACTACGAAAAAATGAGCACTCACACACTCCCTAGAAGCCTGTCCCTGTACCAGATGTGCCCCCCCCAAGCACCCAAAACACATAATCCTTCCTTATTTCCTTATTACATTTTCTAAAGAGTTTTCTCAACATCATAGTTTCAACCATATACGTGACAGTCTCCCATATTCAACTTTCCCCCCCAGCAATCCCCCCAATCCCTTGGGTCATCTGACCCATCCTCCCAACCATAGCCCCCCTCAAGCTCACAAAGCCCCACCCAAAGGTATCCCTATGCCCCCATCTTATCTCTTCCCTGAACAAATACCTCCTGTTTATCATAGACATCACTCATGTAGGGCATCAGCTTGCAACCTTCCTCTCCCCCCCCAAATTCCTTTAAGCCTATCTTCCAGTCTCTAGCTCTCTCAGACAGCTTGGTTTGCTTGTTTCATATCAGAGAGGTCATGTAGTATTTGTCCTTCAATGCCTGGCTTACTTCACTCAACATAAGGTCCTCAAGATCCATCCATGTTATCACATGTGTTTGTACTGTATTCCTCCTTATAGCTGAGTAGTATTACATTGTATGTATATGCCACATTTTATTTACCCATTCATCTGTTGATGGGCATTTGGCTTGAATCCAACTTTTGGCAATAGTGAATATTGCTGCTATGAATATTGGAGTGCATATATTGGTGTCCTTATTTTCAGTTATTATGGATATATACCCAGCAGTGGAATTGCTGGGTCATATGGCAAATCTATAGCTAACTTTTTGAGAAACCGCCAAACTGTTTATCAGAATGGCCGGATCCTTCTGCATCCCCACCAGCAGTGGATGAGTGTTACCATTCCTCCACATCCTCTCCAGCACTTGTAGTCTGCTATTTTTTGATAGCTGCCAGTCTTATGGGAGTAAGAGGGTATCTCATTGTAGTTTTGATTTGCATTTCCCTAATAGCTAGTGATTTTGAGCATTTTTTCATGTGCTTTTTAGCCATTTGCATTTTTTCTTTGGAGAAGTATCCATTCAAATCTTTTTCCCATTTTAAAAATGGGTTGTTTGCCTTTTTATTTTTGAGATATAGGAGTTCTTTATATATGCAGGATATAAGTCTCCTATCAGATATATGGTTACCAAATATTTTCTCCCATTGTGTAGGCTCTCTTTTCACTTTCTTGACAAACTCCTTTGAGGTGCAAAAGACTTTAATTTTAAGGAAGTCCCATTTATCTATTTGTTCTTTTGCTGCTCGTGCTTTTGGTGTGAAGTTCATGAAGCCATTTCCTATTACAAGGTCCTGTAGATGCTTCCCTACATTGTTTTCCAAGGTCTTTATGGTCTTGGCTCTTACATTTAGGTCTTTGATCCATCTTGAGTTTATTTTTGTATAAGGTGTGAGATGGTAATCCTCTTTCCTTCTTTTGCATATGGATATCCAATTCTCTAGGCACCATTTGTTGTCACTACTAGGCACCACTCCCAATTGAGTAGGCTTGGTGGCCTTGTTGGATATCAGATGGGTGTATATATGGGGATCTATATCAGAACTCTCAATTCATTTCCATTGGTCAGTGTGTCTATCTTTGTGCAAATACCATGCCATTTTCACTACTGTAGCTTTGTAGTATGTTTTAAAGTCAGGTAGTGTGATTCCTCCAATTTCATTTTTCTTTTTCAATATGTCTTTGGCTATTTGGGGCCTCTTTCCTTTCCAAATAAATTTCATAGTTAGTTTTTCTAGTTCCTTAAAGAATGCTGTGTTGATTTTTATTGGGATTGCATTGAATGTGTAGATCAGTTTTGGTAGGATAGACATCTTAATAATGTTTAGTCTTCCTACCTATGAACAGGGAATATTCTTCCATTTATTTAGGTCTTCCTTGATGTCCTTGAGCAGTGTTGTGTAGTTTTCTGTGCATAAGTCTTTTACATATTTAGTTAAATTTATTCCTAGGTATTTGGTTTTTTTTATTTACTATTGTAAATAGTATTTGTTTCTTGATTTTGACCTCAGATTGCTTATCATCAGTGTATGGAAATGCTACTGATTTTTTTTTGCCTTGATCATATAATGTGCAACTTTACTGAACTCATCAATAAGTTCTAGAAACTTTGTTGTAGACTTCTCAGGGTTTTCTATGTATAGGATCATGTCATCTGCAAATAGTGAAATTTTGACTTCTTCCTTTGCTATTTGGATCCCTTTTATATCTGTTTCTTGCCTCAGTGCTCAAGCAAGTACTTCTAACACAATGTTAAATAGAAGGGAAGATAGTGGGCATCATTGTCTTGTTCCTGATCTTAGATGGAAAGATTTTAGGATTTCACCATTGTAAATGATGTTAGCTGTGGGTTTTTCATATATGTCCTTTCCCATGTTCAGAAAGTTTCCTCCTATTCCTATCTTTTGCAATGTTTTTATCAAGAAAGGGTGCTGGGGAAGCAGACTTGGCCCAATGGATAGGGCACCTGCCTACCACATGGGAGGTCTATGGTTCAAACCCCAGGCCTCCTTGACCCGTGTGGAGCTGGCCCATGCACAGTGCTGATGCACACAAGGAGTGCCCTGCCATGCAGGGGTGTCCCCTGCATAGGGGAGCCCCACATGCAAGGAGTGCACCCCATAAGGAGAGCTGCCCAGCGTGAAAGAAAGTGCAGCCTGCCCAAGAATGGTGCTGCACACATGGAGAGCTGATGCAACAAGATGATGCAACAAAAAGAAACACAGATTCCAGGTGTACCTGATAAGGATAGAAGTGGTCACAGAAGAACACACAGCGAATGGACACAGAGAGCAGACAACTGGTGGAGGCAGGGAATAAAATTTTAAAAATCTTAAAAAAAAAAAGAAAGGGTGCTGTATTTTGTCAAATGCTTTTTCTGCATCTATAATACGGTCATGTGATTTTTTTCCTTCAATCTGTTTATGTGGTGTATTACATTAATTGATTTTCTTATGTCGAACCATCCTTGCATACCAGGAATGAAACCCACTTGGTCATGGTGTATAATTCATTTAATGTGTTGTTGAATATGATTAGCAAGTATTTTGTTGAGGATTTTTGCATCTAGGTTCATGAGAGATTGGTCTGTAAGTTTCCTTTGTGGTGTCTTTGTTTGGCTTTGGTACTAGAGTAATGTTGGCATCACAGAATGAGTTAGGCAATGTTCCCTCTATTTCAATTTTTTGGAGGAGTTTAAGCAAAATTGGTGTTAGTTTCTTCCAGAATGTTTGGTAGAATTCACCTATGAAGCCATCTGGCCCAGGGTTCTTCTTAGTTGGGAGGTTTTTAATGACTGATCCTATCTCTTTACTTGAGATTGGTTTGTTAAGATCATCAATTTCTTCTTTCATCAATATAGGCGGCTTATGTGTTCCTAGGAATTTGTCCATTTCCTCTAAATTGTCTTTCTTGTTGAAATATAGTTTTTCAAAGTATCCTCTCATGATAGTCTTTATTTCAGTGGAGTCAGTGGGGATAACCCCTTTCTCATTTCTTATTTTGTGTATTTGCATCTTCTCTCTTTTTTTCCTTGTTAGTCTAGCTAAGGGTTTGTCAGTTTTATCGATCTTCTCTAGAACCAGCTCTTTGTTTTGTTTATTTTTTTCGAGCACTTTTTAGTATTCTATTTCATTTAGCTCTGCTCTGGTCTTTGTTATTTCTTTCTTTCTTCTTTCTTTGGGGTTTGTTTGTTGTTGTTTTTACTAATTCCTCCAATTGTGCAGTTAGTTCTTCAATTTTAGGTCTTCTTTTTTTGATGTATGAATTTATGGCTATGAATTTCCCTCTCAGTACAGCTTTTGCTGCATCCCTTAACTTTTGATATGTTGTGTTATCATTTTCATTAATTTCAAGGTAGTTTTTTATTTCTGTTGAGATTTCCTCCTTGACCCACTATTTTTCTAAGTGTGTGCTGTTTAACTTCCCAGATTTGTGCCAAATCTGGGTCTCTGGCCCTTGCAGATTTCCAGCTTCATTCTACTGTGGTCAGAGGAATTATTTTGTATGATTTCAAAATTTCTGAATTCATTGAGAATTTCTTTGTGTCCTAGCATATGGTCTATCTTGGAGAATGATCCGTGTGCACTTGAGATAAATGTAAATCCTGATGTATTTGGATATAATGTTCTGTATATGTCTATTAGGTCCAGATCCTCTAACATATTGTTCAAAGTCTTTGTGTCTTTATTGATTCTCTTTTGAGATGTTCTGTCCAATGGTGATAGTGGTGTGTTAAAGTCCCCCACTATAATTGTAGAGGCATCTATTCCTTCCTTTAGTTTCTCCAGTTTTGCCTCACATATTTGGAGGTGCCCTTGTTAGGGGTAAAAATGTTTATGATTGTTCTTTCTTATTGAAAGAATATCCCTTTCACTATACGTAGTGTCCATCTGTTTCTCTCAGAATAGTTTTGCATTTAAAGTCTATTTTGTCTGACATTAATATAGCTACTCCTGCCCTTTTTTGGTTATTGTTTGCCTGTGAGATTATTTTCCAGCCATTCACTTTCAATCTCCTTGAATCCCTGGGTCTAAGATGTGTTTCTTGTAGACAGCATATAGATGAGTCATATTTCCTTATCCAATCTTCCAATCTGCGTCTCTTAACAGGTGAGTTTAATCCATTGACATTCAGTGTTATTACTTTCAAGGAATTACTTATATTAGCCATATTTTCTTTGGATTTGTGTTTGTCATATGTTGTTTGATTTTTCCCCCTCTTTTTGTCATTTTAGTTGTTCTTACACTCTTGTCCAACTCTGTCTCTCCAGTTTTTTCTTTCCTCCTGCAGAACTCCCCTTAGTATTTCTCAAAGGGCACATTTCTTGTTGGCATATTCTCTTAGTTTCTGTTTATCTGTGAATATTTTGAACTCTCCATCATTTTTGAATGCTAGCTTTGCTGGAGAGAGTATTCTTGGTTAGAAGTTCTTTTCTTTTAGTACCTTCACTATGTCATACTACTGCCTTCTTGCTTCCATGGTTTCAGATGAGGAATCAGCACGTGATCTTATGGAGCCTCCCTTATATGTAATGGTTCTCTTCAAACTTGCTGCTTTTAGTGTTTTCTCTTTGTCTTGCACATTGGATAATTTGACAAGTATATGTCTTGGGGTCAGCCTGTTCAGATTTATGGTGTTTGGGGTGTGTTGTGCTTCCTGGACATGTACATGCATCTTCCTCAATAGGTTTGGGAAGTTTTCAGCCATTATTTCCTCCAACACCCCTTCTGTCCCCTTTTCCTTCCCTTCTCCTTCTGGGATACCTATAATGTGTATGTTTGTGTGTTTTGCATTGTCATTCAGGTCCCTAAGTCCCTACTGGATTTTTTTCTATCTTTTTATTGATCAATTCTACTATCTGTTTGATTTCAGATGTACTGTCTTCCACATCACTAATCTTTCCTCTGCCTCTTCAAATCTCCTGTTATTTGCTGAGAGTGTATTTTTGATTTCTTGGATTGTGCTGTTGATCCCCATCATATCCATTATCTTTTTGTGTATGATTACAATTTCTTCTGTATGCTCTCCAAGTGTTTTCTTAATATGCTTAATCTCTTCCTTCACTTCATTAAATTGGCTCATGATACATGTTTTGAGAGCTTTAATTAGTTATTCAATGTTCCACTCTTCTTCCCTGTTTTTAGTTTGTTCATTGGATTGGGCCATGTTTTCCTGATTATTGGTATGGTCTGTAGGTTTTTGTTGTGTCTGGTTATCATTTTATCTTGTTGGTTTATTCAGTTGATTAGCTTCTTCATCTCAGGGTTTAATTAATTGCTGTTTTTGTGTGCGTGCTAAGTCTTCTCTTTGTCACTTTGTTCTTCTTATTCTATTTCTTTGTTCCCTTGAAGGAAATATTAGGGCTAAGTTCCCTTGAAGGAAAATATTAGGGCCAGAGAAAGCAAAAGGGGTAAGAAAAGAAAAATATAATAGTAGTATTGATAATGAATGATAGCAGAAGAACAATGTAAGATCTAGGAGAATGGATATTGAACTCATGTAAGCTGTGTAGAGTTACAACAGTAAAAACGTGGAGTATAATAAGATAGTAAACTGAATATGGGAAGAATATAGTATGAATTAAAAGGTCAATGTGGTCAGGAGAGAGGGAAAGAGAAAAGAAAGGACAATAATATAAAGAGTGAATAAAAGATAGAAAACAGAATAGAGGTATTAGAGATAAAAAGTCAGAAATATTGGGGGCTAAACAGAGATGGAATATAAGAGAAACAATAAATGATGGAGGGTAGAAAGATGTAAAGGAAAGGGTTAGCATTGGTAGCCAAAATCAGTACACACAGAAAAATGGAAATTGAGGATGAGGAAGCACAGCGAATAAGAAATTTTGCCTGCAGCACCTAATATAAAAAAAGGAAAAAAAGGGAAAAACAAAGAAAAAGGAAAAAAGCAAGCAAGAAAAAGAGAAAGGAAAAAAGAAAAAAAAGTGGCTGTGGGGGGATAAAGAGGAAGGAAAAATAAGAAAACAAACCAACAAAAAAGACTAGACAAGGCCTCAGGCAAGGAATCCTCTTTGCAATTGAATAAACTGCTTAGGACTCTGACCTAGCCCCTTTCTCCCTTCTTCACTTCCCTCTCTCCAGGGCAGTAGGAACCCTGTGTGAGGGCTCCAATAGGAGATTCAAATGGGTCCCTGGTGAACCAACTCATCTCAGAAAATAATGTCTCTTAATTTCTCGAGAGAAAGCACACACCCCTTGCCAGGAACCCTAATTATGCTACTGGAAGCCTGCAATGCACTTCCTACTGTCCCTCTCCCTCAGGTGTGCTACAGGGGGGTTAGTTAATTTTCTGACTCCACCTTCTCCCAGACCAAGTTTCCTATCCCAGGGTTTTTAGGTAAATCCAGCTCTCTTAGTAGATTCACCTCTCCTCTCTTCCTAGGCTCTCCCCATGTCAGTTGATAGGCTCCTCCAAACTCAATAAAAAGGAGGGATCAGATAATTCAACCTGCACTCCTTGGGCCCCTCTGCATCTCCCACCTAAACCCTCCCACTCCTGGAGTTAGCCCAAGACAGGGGGCTAGGGCAATGCCAGATTTCTGGGAGTGCTGGTCTTGAGAAACAGAGACCCAGGAGAATGTGGACTCAGGGTACATAGGTCTGTGAAATGTGGGTTGCGGGGGTTCAGGAACATGGACTTGGGGGTCATGCCTTTGGGGAACACGGGACTTAGGAATGCTGCAGCGTGACTGGCAGTTCTTAGAGAGCACTGCCACCCTTAGCCCAAGGGGAAAGGGATTTACCCTCCCACAGCTTCAAGTTCAGTGTTAGAAACCCACGGTTTCACCTTGAGCAAGCATTAATTTTGTTGCTATCTCTCCAGATTAATATCCATACACCCCCTGCTTTGTAGGTTCCTGAAACAGCTGGCTCCAGCAGGATTCTGTCAGAACACAGCCAGTTCAGGACAGTTGGGACAGCCACTCCTTGCTCCTCTCCACACTTGCCCCCACCAATAAATATGTTTTGAATGAATAAATATATAATGGTCAGTCATATATATGAAATGGAACTCTTTCTTTTTTTTTTTTTTTTAACCAACATAAGCCCAGGACAAGATGCAGCTTCAAAAACAAGGAGGATCCTGCACTTCACTTTTGCCTTGAGTTAATCTTCTTGATAAGAGGACTGAATCTGAAGGAGAGCACCAGCCAATTTGCAAAGACTGTGACAGGGGCGTTTTTTTAAAAAATTAATTTATTGAAATATATAACTCACACACAGACATACATAAATAATATGTGTATAGTAATAGTTGTGATCTTACAAAATGAACATATGTAACATATACAGGACTCTCATAACTTACCCTACCACCAACACCTTACATTGTTGTTAAACCTTTTAAACTAATGATTAAAGAGCATTGTCAAAATATTACTACTAACCAAAATATTTTCCCCCAACCCTCCCTATTATTATCTTTATATCATTTATATATAAACATACAGAAACAATTAAGTGTATAGTAAAGTTGTGAACTTACAAAGCAAACATGCATAACAACCCAAAGGGGCCCCATACATCAACCCTCCATGAACATCTTGCATTGTCATGAGATATTTGTTACAAATAATGAAAGAATATTGTCAAAATCTTACTACTAATCATAGTCCTTATCTTACATTTGGTGTGTTTTTCCCCCAACCCACCCTATTATTTTTTATGACAGAAGTTGAGAAATTATAAAACAATTATGCACATGTGCAGAATTCCCAAGCAACACCCTCTATCAACACTCCACACTGTGGTGGAACATTTGTTACAGATAAGATAATATCATCTAATTGTTTCCATGTCCATAGTATACATTGGCTCACATTTTCCATACTGCCTCATTATCAACACAGTACATCTTTCGCATAGATGCAAGAATATTATATTATAACAGCTAACCACGGTCCATAGGTCACTCCAGCTGTATTTTTTCCATGCTTTTCCACATTCCCAACACCCTTCAGTAGTGATGTACATTTGCTCTAGCTCACAAAGGACACTCTTGCATCTGTACAATCCAACCACAATTCTCATCCACCTCTTGGTTTACTGTGCTATTCAGTTCCTAGATTATTCTCTAACATTCTGTCAATGTTACATACCTAAACTACCATTTTCAGCCACATCCCCTTTCATAAACTAGCTGTTACTACGTGTTACTATCCACTCTATTTCCACACTTTTACAGTAAAGCTAATTAAAACTTCTACATACATTAAATATCAGTAGTCCATCTCAGTCCTCCTTTTATCTCTTTCAAGAATCCACCATTTACCACCAGGTCTTGAAGATATTTTCCTACAATTTCTTCTAGAAGTTTTATGGTTTTTCTTTTATTTTTAGGTTTTTTATGCATTTTGAGTTAATTTTTGGATATGGTGTGAGATAGAGGTCCTCTTTCCTTCTTTTAGCTATAGATATCCAGTTCTTTCAGTACCATTTTGCTGAATGGACTGTTATGCCCGAGCTGTGTGGGTTTGACAGGCTAGTCAAAAATCACTTGACCATACATGTGAGGGTCTGTTTCTGAGCCATCATTTTGGTTCTATTGCTCTATATGTCTGTCTTTATGCCAATATCATGCTGTTTTTACCACTATAGTATGGTAGCATGATGTAAAGTCCAGAGATGATGGTTCACTTTTCCTATTATTATATTTCTGGCTATTCAGGACCCCTTTACCCTTCCAAATAAATTTGAAAATTGTGTTTTCAATTAAAAAAAAATGCTGGTGGAATTTTTATCAGGGTTTCATTGAATCTGTATATCAATTTGGATAGAATTAACATCTTAATGATATTTAGTTTTCCAATCCATGAGTATGGAATGTTCTTCCAGGTATTTAGGACTTTTAAAAAAATTTCTTTTAACATTGGATTGCAGTTTTCTGAATACAAGTGCTTAACATTGTTGGTTAAGTTTATTCCTATTTGAGTTTTATCTGTCATATTTTATTCTCACCACTCATTTGACACTTTTAGTTACTTTTATTGATATAATCTTCATTTCTAGACTTTCTTCCAGGCCTCTATCTCCTGTCTTTTCTTTTCAGGCTCTAGCACACCCTTTAGTACTTCCTGAAAATCTGGTCTCTTGCTTAGAAATTCTCTCAGTTTCTGTTTATCTGTGAATATTCTAATCTCACCCTCATTTTTGAAAGACAATCTTCCTGGATATAAGAGTCTTGGCTGAAAGTTTTTCTCTCATAGTATCTTAAATATATCAGACCACTGTCTTCTTGCCTCCATGGTTTCTGGTGAGAAATCAGCACTTGATCTTATTGGGTATCCCTTATATGTTAGGCATTGCTCTTCTCTTGCTGTTCTCAGAATTCTCTCCTTGTCTTTGGCATTTTTTGTTCTGATTAGTATGTGTCTCAGAGTTGATCTATTCAAGTTTTTTGGATGGGTTTATGTTGTGCTTCTTGGACATGGATATCTATGTCCTTCAATAGGGTTGGGAAATTTTCTAACATTATTTCCTTAAATATTCCTTCTGCCCCTTTTCCCTTCTCTTCTCCTTCTTGGACACCCATGACACATATGTTTGCACATCTCTTCCTGTCATTTAGTTCCCTGAGACCTTGTTCAATTTTTTCCATTCTTTTCTTCATCTCTTTCATATGTTTACTTTCAGAAGCCATTTCTTCAAGCTCACCAATCCTTTCTTCTGCTTCCTCAAATCTGCAAGTATGATTCCATTGTTTTTAAAATTTCTTTTCCATAAGATCTGCTATTTTTCTATGCATGCTTTCAAATTCTTCTTTTCATTCATCCAGTGTCTTCTTAATATCCTTAATCTCTTTAGCCATCCCAATGAATTTATTAAGGAGATTTGTTTGAACATCTATGATTATTTGTCTCAACTCCTTTAATACATCTGGAGGCTTATCTTTTTCCTTTAACTGTGCCATATCTTCCTGTTTCTTGGTGTGGATTGTAATTTTTTGTTGGTGTCTTGGCATCTGGCTTACTAGAGTATTTATTTACTCTGGGTGCAGTTTTTCTCTTTAGTTTAGGGCTTCCTGCCCTTTCTCCCTTGCTGGTTGTACAGTAGGAACCAAGGATATAATTGGTGCTATAAGCTGTGGAGCCTCAAGCTGCCCTCATTGCCCCAGGAACCAATGAAGCTTCTCCCAACTTTCTGCTTTCCCAGAGGTAGGGACAGTCATGGTTGTGTGGAATAATCTAAGTTGTGCAGGCCTAGATTGTGATTGCCCAGAGAGACTGATGAAGCTTCTCGCCCCTTTCTTCCCTGCTGGGGCAGGGATGGAGCTGCAGGTATGGGCAGCAATCTATGCAGTGCAGGTCCATGATGACTGCAGTTGCCCCAATAGACTTTAGATTATTCAATTCATGGCAGCCAAAGTTACCCAACATTACCTGAACAGGCTGGTGCAGAGCTAGCCAGCCTCCTCCCTGCCAGGGGTGGGACTGAAACCTAGGCTAGGGCTGCAGCTGATCTGGGTGAAAGAAACCGGTTCCTACCGTCTCTGTGATATTTGGTCAGCCCAGCTTCCCCTCAGGCTGGAGGGTGGAGTCAAAATGGAGGCCACTGGCCTCTTTCCTTTCCAACTTGGGCAGATTCACACCCCAGCTGTTCCTTGGGTTATTTCTTAGCCATCCGAGTCTATCAATCAGTAACTGAAATCAGCAGCCAACTGTCTCCTCCCATTTATGGGAAATGGAGCTTCCAGTTCCAATCACAGAATAGCTCCTGGGGCAGCTTGTGCCTCCAGAGTAGGATAGTCAATGGCCTCCGCGGCTTGGCCGGCAATCTCCTGGAGAGCCTGGCACAAGTCCCCGCAGCTTCCTCCCTGTCAGAGGTGCCACTGGGGCCTCTGAAGTCCTGCAATCTGACCTGGGTGGAAAGAAGCCAGTCCCCACTAGCACTGCGATTCTCAGTCCACCCTGCTTCTCCTTGTGCCAGGCACAGAGTTAAGATGGCAGCTCCCAGCCTCTTTCTGGCTTGGACAGGCTCAAACTTTAGCTGTTCTCAGGATTATACTTTAGCCTGCTGAACTTACTCATCAGTAGCTGAAATTGGTGCCCAACTGTCTCTTCCTCCCCCGTTTTTGGAAAGTGGAGCTTTCAATTCCAGCCACAGAATAGCTCCTGAGGCGGCTTGTGCCTCCAGTGGAAGATGGGCACCAGCCTCCATGGCATGGAGCCTTCTACTTATGAGTCTTCTCTGCAGATGGGCAGTCTCCTCCTTCCAATCCTTCAAGAATGTGGCAGGATGCCCTTCTGGCCTCCTGGAGCCCCCAAACAGGTGCTTCAGCTAGCTCCAGAGAGCTCTGGGTGTTTACTAACTGTCCTGTAGCAGGAGCTGACTCTAGGAGCTCCTTACTCTGCTGCCATCTTGCTGGTTGTGTCTATAATGGAATTCTTATAGCTATTTAAAAAGAATGAGCTATGGGAGTAGGTGTAGCTCAGTGGTTGAGCACCTGCTTCCCATGAATGAGGTCCCAGGTTCAATATGCAGCACCTCCTAGAATAAATAAAAATAAAAGGAATAATCTAGAACTGTATGTGTCAAAAAGAAACAATCATCAAGATGCTCTTGGGGAGCAGATGTAACTCAAGCTGGTTGAGTACCTGCTTCCCATGTACGTGGTATACCAGATTCAATCCCTGGTATCTCCTAATAACAAAGAAACAAATGAAAAAAACAACTCTCACAGGGGAGCAGATGTCTCTCAGTGGCAAGTGTCTCTCAGAGTGCCTGTTTCCCATGTGCAAGGTCCTGAGTTCAAATCCCGGTAACTCCTAAAAATACAAAAAGATGCTCTTACGTGAAAAAAACAAAATACAGAATGTACAGTATAAAATGAAAGGGAAGAAAGATATACTGTATGATATACCAATGTGCTTATGGATTCATAGATTTATGGAAGGAAACAAACTGGTAATAGTACTTGTTTTTTGGGAGGGTAGAGGGTGACAGAGACTTTTTTTCCTTTTCCTTTTAAATTTTACCAGAGTTATGCATGCACCTAATTTAAAGAATAAAATAAACCTACAAAACTGATTGCCAAAGTAGTTCTCCGCTTCCTACCCCCTCATTCTTCATTTCCTGTTAATACTTTCAATTCTCAGGTAATTCTTTGGTATTTACCCATAAATGTAAAATTAACACATTACTATTTTTTAAAAAGATTTATTTCTTTATTTATTTTCCCCCTTCACTTCCTCCCACCCTGCTGTTTTTGCTGTCTGTGTTGCCTTCTCTTCTCATTTTCCCTCCTCTAGGATTCACTGGGATTCGATCCTGGGGATCTCTGATGTGGAGAGAGGTTCCCTGTCAATTGTGCCACCTCATTTCCTCGTCTCTACTGTGCTTCCCCTTGACTCTCCCCTTCGTCTCTCTTTTGCTGCATCATCATGTTGCTGTGTGACTCACTTGCGCGGGCACTGGTTCACCATGTGGGCACTTGCACTCAACACAAGGGCACTTGTGCAGGCACTGGCTTGCTGTGTGAGCATGCTTTCTCTTCTCCTTTTTCACCAGAAAGTCCCAGAGATCGAACCTAGTTCCTCACATATGGTAAGTGGAAGTTTATTATTTGAGCCACATCAGCTTCCCAACACATTACTATTGATAGTTGTTCTTATTTTCCTTCTAAAGCATTATCTATTGACTTGAAGCATTTTCTATTGATTAAGGAAAACAAGGATATGCCTCTCTTACACCATCCCTCCTAATACACACACACATACTTTCCATCTTCAGAACTCCCATCCTCCCAATATTGTATTTTGTAAATTTTTATGATTATGTAAATTTATTCAAAACTGAGCCAGAAGTAAACTGTGATCTTTTTCAATTCTTATATTCTTTTTAATTTTTTCTGGAATTAATACTTGTCTTGTTTTTCCCTTTTTTAAGTGTATATCATTAACTCAACCATAAAGTTTCCCTCCTTTGTGTCATTGCCTCTCAATATATTCACACATCTTGAGGAAATTTCTCCATGAGTCTTCTGGCCTGTTCTGATCTAATTGGTTGCTCTCTGGTCAGCCTACTGAATAGATTATTATCTTGAGAGCCCCTTTGCCATCACTCTGAGAATTCCCTTTGTCTTTCTATTGCACAGAATCACAGAATCCTCTGTTTCCTGTTTTTGTTTTTGCCCATGGTTTACTCCATCATTTTGGTGCAGAACATACTTCAGTAGCTTCCCGAGAAAGAGTACATGGACTCTTGATAGTTTGACTGGATATAGAATTCTGAGTTAAATATAATTTTCCCTCCAAACATCATTCAATTACATATGTCCTAGCTTTCAGTATTGTAGTTGAGAAATCAAATGATATTGTGATTTTTAATCCTTTTGTTTGAAGTCACATTTGTCTCATTGGAAATTTGTGGAATATTTTCCTTGCCCCAATAGTATGAAATTTTATGATATGCCTCAGAGTGGGCTTGATTTCATTCATTGATCTTGGTACTCAATGTGCTTCTTTAATCTGGAAATGTATGTCTTTAACTTTTGGGAAGTTTTAAATTTTCCTTTATTTAATTGTTCCCTTACCTGTGTTTTCTCTCTTCTCTCTCTTTTTTTTTTTTTTTTGACATTTTTATTGAAGTATATAATTCATACATGAACATAAACAATAATGTATAGCAAAAGTTGTGAACTTACAAATAAACATGCATAACATCATACAAGGGTCACATCCATCACCCCAATACCTTGCATTGTTGTGATACATTTGTTACAAACCATGGGAGAGCCTCACCAAATGCCATCACTAACTATTGTCTATATCCTACACCAACACATTCTTCCCCCAACCCACCTCATTTTAAAAAATATATTTTTATAACAGATGTTGTGAACTTACAAAACAGTCAGGCACATGAGAAAAATTCCCATACAACGCCCCTTCACCAACACACCACACCATGGTGGAATATTTGTTAGATTATGAAATAATATCATCAGATTATTACCACCAACCATGGTCCATAGCATACATTTGGCACATTTTTTCCATTCCCCCATTATCAACACAGTATATCTTTGACATTGATGAAGAATATTACAGTATTGCTGTTAACCACAGTCCATAGTTCACACCAACTGTATTTTTCTCATGCTTCTCCACATCCAAACACCCTGCAACAGTGATGTACATTCACTCTAGCTCACAGGACACTCTAGTGTCTATACCATCAACCATAATTCTCATCCACCTCTGAATTCACTGTGTTATTCAGTCCCAAGATTATTCTGTGGCTTTCTTTCAATTGGCATTTACTTCCCCAGACTGTCCTTTTCAGTCACGATCACATTTGTAGACCAGCTGCTACTCACTATGTGTTACCCTCAACTCTATCCATTTCCACACTTTTACAGTCAAGTTAATTGAAACTTCTTTTTTTTTTTCCAAATTCTACTCAATTTATTCATTTTTTAAAAAGATATTACATTAAAAAAATATGAGGTCCCCATTCGCCCCCACCGCTCCCACCCCACCACTCCACACCCAATAACACTCATCTTCTCTCTTTCCGAAACTCTATTATTTGCATGTTGGCTCTCCTGGACTAATGATATTGTTATTGTTGTTGTTGTTATTGTCATCATCATCATTATCATTATTACTCTGTTTTCAATATCCCTTTTCTCTGCTTTCTGAGAGATTTATCTTCCATACCTTTTATTGAGTTTTTCTTTTCTGGCATTATACTTTTAATTCCCAAAAGGTCTTTTCTGACCTCTGACTAGTCATTTTTTAAGGCACCAGTTCTAATTTCATGGATACACATCCTCAAATGTGTCTAGATGTTCCATATTCCCATCTTTTTTAGAAGAGAGTTCTATTGGGTCACTTAGTTCTAAGTCATAGAAACCCAACTCAAACTAGTATGAATTTACTATAAAAGTCTTGGAGTATCTTGGTAACCTTTGTGTGTAGTTGGGCCTGAGCATAGCTGGAGCCAGGAACTTCTTTTCCATCTGGACTATCTATTCTCTATATAGTTTTTTGGGATTGCTTCATATTTCTCTTTCATTGTTGTCCAGTTTTGCCTTCTCCTCTGTCCACCTGGTGGAACAGGCAGCCAGTAATGCCCAGGTTAATATCTCCTCCATTCCTGAAGGCAGCCAGATGGAGTTGAAATAGCTCAACTTTGATTCCAAATTTTCATTGATGCATTCTGATCAGCGAGTTTGGGTCAAGACCTACTCTTGGACCAATGCATTCTATAACCATAGCTGTTCACATGGTAGCCATCTGAATGGAAGGGTGGTGGTAGAAGGTGGACAGTCCCCAGAAAATAGAAGTAAAAGGCCCCAGAAAAGGAGAGGATGCTGAGACAGACAAAACAATACATGTCTATTCCATGTCATCTCTTCTCTCCAGGCAAATCACAATATTTTGAGCCTTCAATTCCATCTCTTCCCAAATCCTTTGGGATCTGGTTTCAATAATTACCCTATTTTTCTTCTATATTTTAAATCTGTTTCTTACTTGGGCTCCTTCTCCTTAGGCTCAAATTTGCTCCTGTATCAAAGAACCCTCCATAATCCTTCTTTAAGCTCCTGCCCAATCTATGTAACTTCCTTTTCTGCCAAGTGAATGTGATCTGTACCTTATTCATATTTCACAGCAACCTGGCCTCTTCCCTCTTCACTCCTGCCGCTTCCATTTCCCCAAGGTGTTTCTTTATCTTTAAAAAGTTGAAGACAATGCATAGTGAAAGAAGCACAAAGGTTATAGGCCGTCAAGTTGGGCCTTTCCAGTAGATATGCTGTTCTGACATGCCAGTGCTGACTACTACATAGCACATCTCAGGAATCACAGAGCCCAGCCCCAATGGGCCCTCAAGATTGTGAAGCACAGTAGTGACCATACTTGACCTCTGTAGTTCCTGGTTCCAGAGAGTCTGGAGCCACAGTACCACCTGGACTCCACCCAGACTGTTGAGAGTCATCTTGTTTGCCAAAGCCTATCTGGGTAAAAGGGACCTTCTCACACAGAGGTCTGTGCTTCCTCGGATGGGGATAACCTGCCATGCCAGTTCTGTGCCCTGTGCACTAAAGAGGAAAGGTAATAACCACAGGTTCAACCAGAACTGCTTCTGTAAGGCTACTAAAGCCGAGCCCTTGCACTTGCTCACCAACCCACTTTTCTGCTGCTCAGTGCTTGTGGGGACAGTCTACTTAATGGAGACTTCTGCGCCTTTGTCTTAAAACAATTTTTTTTATTATGAGAAAAATTTAAATACATTCAAATTGGAGAGACTGGATTAATGTTTCTACCACCCAGTTTCACCAATTTTCCACTTGAGGCCAATGTTTTTCCATCTGTACTTCCAAACCAACACCCTCCTCCACTGTTTCAAAGCAAATCTCAGATATTATATATTTTATCTGCAAGTATTTCAGTATGTATCTCTAAACAAAAAGTCTTCTTTTTTGTTTATTTCTGGTATTTTTTTTAGTGTGGTGTAGTGAAAAACTTGCCTGATTCTTTTCAACAGTTCCTGGGGAAGCAACCTCTGAATCTTTGGAATTTCCTGTGATGGGAGGATCTTCTGTTCTTCATGTTGTTCCCAAGACCACACCTTATCAGCCACATTTGCAGTGTGGGAGGCTGATCACACCAGAAAGACCAGCTAGTAATTAGGAGATTGGATCTTCATATTAGCAGCTCCCCAACCTCTCTGATAGGGCCTTGATTCTCTCAATCATGCCTATGTAATGAGACTCCACATAACCTAGGGACACTTGGCACTCCATAGAGCTTCCATGATTGAGAAGATGCATCACTGTGCTAGGAGGGTAACATGTTCTGACTCCATGTGGAGAGGACATGGTAGCTTGTATTTGAGGCCTTCCCAGACCTTACCTTATTCGTCTCTTGGCTTCTTATTTGTATCTTTCTACTATAACAAAGCTATAATTGTAAGTGCAGCATTTTCAGCAAGTTCTGTGAGTTGTTCTAGTGAATTATCAAAACAGAGGGTGGTGGAAACCCCCAAATTGTAACCAGTTGGTTAGAAGTGTGGAACCCTAAACTTGGTGACTGTTGCCTGATGGACAATCTTGAAGAGAAGTGCCCTTAACTCATGAAATTGGGCCTGACTCTGGGTAGAATCAGAATTGAATTGATTATTACAGTATTTGCAGTTGGTATTTGAAGCAGTCTTTGCAGTAGCTGATTGATGTTTTTGATAACCATTACAGTCATGTTTATTTATTTTATTTATTTTTTAAAGATTTGTTTTATTTATTTCTCTCCCCTTCCCCCCTGTTGTCTGCTCTCTGTGTCCATTTGCTGTGTGTTCTTCTGTGTCTGCTTGCATTCTTGTCATGTGGCACCAGGAAACTGTCGCTTTTTTTGTTGCATCATCTTGCTGTGCTAGCTCTCCGTGTGTGCGGCACCACTCCTGGGCAGGCTCCGCTTTTTTTGCACGGGGTGGCTCTCCTTGTGGGGTGCACTCCTTGCGCGTGGGGCACCCCTACGCGGGGGACACCCCTGTGTGGCATGGCACTCCTTGCATATGGCAGCTCTGCATGTGGGCCAGCTTCCCACATGGGTCAGGAGGCCCTGGGTATCAAACTCTGGACCCTCCACATGGTAGGCGGATGCTCTATCAGTTGAGCCACAACCACTTCCCAACAGTTAGTTTATTAGGGTATAGTTTACTTATATAATAAAATCTACCCTTTTTAGGTGCAGTTCTCTAGGTTTTACAAACTCATTTAGTTACGTAACCATCACAGTCATGATATAGAACAGTTCTATCACTACTCAAAATTCCTGCATGCTCCTTGGCAGTCAACTCCTTTCCTCCATCCCCTGGCAACCTATGATCTATTTTCTGTACCTATAGTTTTAGCTTTTCCAGAATATCATAGAAATGGAATCATACAGTATGGACCCTTTGAGAACTTGCCTTTTAAAACTTAGCCATAAAACCATCATCATATCCCACCCTCCCCAATCAACAGTGATTCCCTCATATCACCAAATATCCAGTGTTCACATTTCCCCAATTGCCCCCCACCCCAATATTTTTTAATACTCTGTATGATTTAGTTCTAAACAAAATCTACACCTTTTTAACTGGTTGTTATGCTTCTTGGGTCTCTTTTAATCTATAGGTGTCCTCTCTATCTTTTAAGAAGTGGTGGTGCCATGAAGAGCTTCTTCCCATAATCCGGATTTTACTGATTGCATCTGCATGCTGTCACTCTTCTGTTCCCTATACCCTTGCTGCTAACATATGGTCCATGGGCCAACAGCATCAGTGTCACCTGGGAGCTTGTTAGAAATGCAGGATTTTGGACCTCCCCCCCGCCCCCCCCCCCCGCCAAGAACTAGAGTCAGGATATGCATTTTTAACATTTTCAACAAGATCTGAGGTGATTCATCTCTTGTAGCTTGGTTTGCAGAGCTAGTGTCTTAATCTGCTTTAGGTTCAAATTTTTGGCATGACAGCTTCATAGGTGGTGCTGTGTCCTTTATTTCTAGACCCTGCTCTCCTGCTCCTCTCTATGGCTCTGACTGCTCCTTGTCAGGCAGGATTTGCACTTCCCTGTAACTCAGGCATCTGTAAATGTAGGCAAGCCCAAGGATCTGCCCTTGACCCTTCTCCATTCTCTCTTTCCTCCGTGTCTCGAACAAGCTCCTTTAACTTCTCCACTTTAGTTATCTGTCTTTTTTTTTTTTAAAGATTTGTTTATTTCTTTATTTCTCTCCCCTTCCTCTTCCAACCTTCCCCCCCCCCACCCCCCACCCCCGTTTGTCTGCTCTCTGTGTCCATCAGCTGCGTGTTCTACTTTGTCCACTTCTGTTGTTGTCAGCAGCACGGGAATCTGCATTTCTTTCTTTTTGTTGCGTCATCTTGTGTTCAGCTCTCCGTGTGTGCAGCACCACTCCCGGGCAGGCTGAACTTTCTTTCACGCTGGGCAGCTCTCCTTATGGGGTGAGCTCCCTGTGCCTGGGGCTCCCCTACGCGGGGACACCCTTGCGTGGCACGGCACTCCCCGTGCGCATCAGCACTGCACATGGGCCAGCTCCACACGGGTCAAGGAGGTCCAGGGTTTGAACCATGGACCTCCCATGTGGTAGTCGGACACCCCATCCACTGGGCCAAGTCCACTTTCCCAGTTATCTCTTTTATCCTCATGATTCATGAATATTTTTCATAATCCTTACTTGTCTTTGGTCTTCTAACTTGTATTTTCTGTTCCTTCAGGATATCTTTTCCTGGATGTTCAGGCTGCACCTCTAACTCAACAAGTCAAAACCTAAATCATTATTTTCCTTCCTATCTTCCCTTTTGAGTTTATAGCCTAAGAATCTTCTGATCACTCAGGCTAGAAAATTTGAAGTTGCCTTCTATTTTTCCCACTCTTCTATGTCCCAACTCTAAGTAATAGTTAAGCTTTATTACTTCTCCTTCTGTATTTGTCAGCCTTTATTAATTTATGCCAGGGTAAGAAATAATCCCTCAAATCTCAGTGGTTTACAATACAAAGTTTTATTTTTTGCTTAAGTTATATGTTGACAGTAGGTTGACTGCAGCTCTGCTCTGCTCCATGTGTCTTCTTCATTACAGACTCCAGGGTGAAGCAGTAGCCCCTATTTGGTATACATCAGAGGGATAAGAGAAATAGCTTCATGATCTGCTCAATCGTTGTAGAGATCAATTCCATGCACATTCCATTGGCCATAGTAAATGACAAGTCTTACATCAGTGAGAGGGAAAGTGTGCCCCACCTGCAGAAACCCACTGCAAGTCACATGTGTAATGTTCATGCAGAAAACTAATATCTAGTTTTGACAGCACAATCTATCACAACTCCCTTTATTTCTTAATTGCATTCCCTTGTTCCAGTTCCCTTTGCCACTGCCTTAAACTTCACTTCTTTCATCTTATAATCCACTGTATTAGTCAGCCAAAGGCGTGCTGATGCAAAATACCAGAAATTGGTTGGTTTTTATAAAGGGTATTTATTTGGGATAGGAGCTTACAGATACCAGGCCATAAAGCATAAGTTACTTCCCTCACGTGTCTATTTACACATGTTGGAGCAAGATGGCTGCTGACGTCTGTGAGGATTCAGGCTCCCTGGATTCCTCTGAACTCAGCACCTCTGTTTTCTCCACAAGATCAGCTGTAGACTCTCAGAAGAATGCCTCTTTCTCTCTTCCTGGGGCTCCAGCTTCAGCATGAAACTCCAACATCAAAACTCCAACATTAAAAGCCTCCAACTGTGTCCTTTGCCATGCCTTTTATCTGTGAGTCCTCACCCACCAGAAGGTGGGGACTCAACGCCCTACTGGCACAAGAGGTTTACATGATTACTTAATCAAGCAAACCTTTGAACCCAGTATAATCTAATATTCTTATAGGAAAACGTCTTATTTACAAACATAATCCAATATTTCTTTTTGGAATTCATCAATAATATCAAACTGCTACATCTACTTCCTCAGGGAAGCCTTCCCTGATACTCTCAGACCAGGTCACACACCCCTGCTCTCTGCTGTCATGGTAATTGTACTCCCCTTCGTGGTGGCACCTGGCAAAATTGTAACTATTTACATCATTATTTAAAGACTGACATTTCTCCTAGAATACACGTTCTATGAGGGCAGAGACAGTATCTGTTTTGCTCATCATTTTATCGCTAGCACCTAGAAAATTGTCTGGCACATTGCAAGTATTCTGCACTTACTTGTAAATGAATGCACGAATGCCTTAGTCATGCCCATATCATCCCTCACCTGGATTATTGAGCCTACCAGGTGTTTCTGACATGTAATTTATCCTTCTGCCATCACTTTTCCTTCTTAAATACTTGCTCTTTCCATATTACCCTTCCAGTTCAGCCTCCCCTTCTGTCACTTTTCCAGCTGAACCACAATATTTGACGTTTCCTAAAAGTACATGCTTTCTTAGACCTCCATCCATTAGGGGGCCGTGCTTTGAGAACCACTGGCATACAAAATTATGGTGTCTTTTATAATGGATGGTATAACAAAGTTGGTGAATATGGATATATTATTTAAGTATTTCCACCTAAAATTATGGAAGGAGTAAAATTTTGAGTTCCTAGAAAACTCTGTTGTTGGGAAGGTGGTATGACAGCGTGAAACACAGAAATTAACTGGTGTACCTTCCTTTTGTGGCTGTGGGAATCATTTTCCGCCTCCTACTCCCAAGAGGTTGTTCACCCTGCATATCCTACAGGCCTGGGTAATTCTGACCCCAGGAGAAGGTACCAGAGTTTGTTTAGGAAAGCTGGGTTCCAAGAGGCAGGGGAACTGGCTGTTAAGAAGGAAGACAAATTGGTACAAAAGATGGAAAAAGGACAGTGGCTTGGCTCCAGGGGGCAAAGCTAGATTGCCCAAAGACTAGGAAAGGAGTTGGGGCATTGCAGTTTCCACCATTGATAGACATCTGGAGAGATATGCATATGGCTATGTGGGAGCCGGACATGAGGTGCAGAGGGCTTTGGAACCAGGGTCTCACTGGGCAGTCAGGCCTGGAGAGCTGGAAAGCAGGATGGCTTTCAGGACACCATGCAGGTCCTGCCAAGGAGATCCTAGTGATAATATGATGGCATTGCTGACCAGGACCTCTTCTGCCACTGCCCTGACCTGGAGTCCAGGAACTACCGAACAGAGAACACACACACACACACACACACACACACACACACACACACACACACACACAGAGGTTGGCCTTCTCCAAGGACCTTGGGAGCAGGACTGGGACCAGACTGGACTTGATTTGGAAACTACAGAATAGTTACAGCAGCAAAGCAAAGTGGTTATGAGCAGATCTGAGGTCCTCCTGCTTGAATGTGAATTCTAGCTCTGCCACTCAGGAGAGGCAATGGTCCTGCTGATAGTATCCACCTCTCACCATCCTGCTCGGAGGGTTAAATGAGTGATCCACGGTAAGTGTTCAAACAGCACCTGGCACGTAGTTCTATGTATGTGCGATCTTCTCTTGCATTTGAATGTCCTGAGATGTCATACCTGCCACAATCTACATGCTCTGCGGGTTGAGATGGCTGAAATTTGACCCTAGTATAAGCCCTCACGTAGAAGATGGCTTACAGGAACCTACTCGAAATTGCAGAGGTGGTCCGTTGGCAAGAGGAAAGGTTGTTGCTGCACCCAGACGACAGCAGCGAGTTGTGGCAAGCAAACACCTCCCGGCTTTGGAGGGACCGAGGGCCTTTCTCCGCGTCAAGTGCGAACTCCCCTGGAATCCGAAGGAGCCTGGATCAACTTGGGTTTTCTCCTTATTTCTTTTTTGCCTTGCAGACCCTGAAGTTCTTTGCACAATCGGGGGACACCTGCGAGTCTGAGTCTGGGAAGTGGGTATGGGCAAGCGTGGGCCCCATCACCGGCCTGGAACCGAGTCCCTCTCCCGCGGGTCCCGCCCCTCTCCCGCGGGTCCCGCCCCTCTCCCGCGGGTCCCGCCCCCTCTCCCGCGGGTCCCGCCCCCTCCCCCGCGGGTCCCGCGCCCTCCCCCGCGGATCTCGCCCCTGAGTGGGCGTGACCGGCGCGCTGCCCGTGGGCTCGCCCGGGGGGGCGGAGCCGGGGGAGGGGTCTACGAGCGGATCAGGTCCAACCCGCTGAGCCGAGAGCCGGGAGGCCGGCTGGGGAAGAGCCACATCCGGCGGCTGGCGCCCTAGTGCCCGCGGCCGCCGCCGCCGCAGCTTTCCTCCAGCAGCAGCTCTGGGCTCCTCGTCTCTGGAGCAGCTGCCCCGATGCCCCGGAGCTGCCATGGGCGTGCCGCACTGGTGGGACCAACTGCGGGCGGGCAGCTCCGAGGTGGACTGGTGCGAGGACAACTACACCATCGTGCCTGCCATCGCCGAGTTCTACAACACGGTGCGGGGCGCGGGAGTGGAGATGGCAAGGCGGGCTGGCGGGGGGCGGCGGTCCCTTCGCGCCGCCGGGTGGGAAGCTGGACGTGGGTCGCTGCGTGTATCTGGGGCATTCTCTCTTAGGCCAGGGCCGATCCACGCCTTCCCTCCCACGCACTCCTCCCAGCTCTCCTTCTGTCCCCTCCTGTCCCTATTCCCGGTATCAGGAGCCGTCTCCTCCTGTCATTTCCCTCTGATGGCTCTATTGTCTTGTTTGATCCTCACCCCCTCTCGGAGCCGCAGATCCAGGCCAGCCCGTTCCCCCAGTTTGAATCACCTGGTGGTGGGAAACCTGCCGGGTCAACTCCTTTCCTTCCCCAGGATCTGTCTGGCGTGACGCACTTGGGTCGCATTGTGCGCTTTTGCCCTCAACTGCTCTGGGAGTCCCGGGAAAGGCGAAGACCCCGGCAGGTCTCAGGGGCCGGCTCGCTGGCCCCACGCTGACATGCCCCTCCCCCACGAATTCTCCAATAACAGACTGAGTTATTTTGGCTAGAATATTACTACTAGTTCTTATTTTCTTTAGTACCCAGCCTCACTCCAGCCCCCAATTTTAACTCTCCCAGGCCAGCCTTCTCGCCAGTTTTTAAGTCAGGGTGGTGAAAGGGAAGTTGGGAGTGGTTATTGGTGTGTTTTCTGGACGTGTCTAGGTCCCTGGATATGAGAAGACAGAAACTTCCCCACTGCAGTATCCTCTGTGTGTTTAGTCTTTGTGGGAGGGAAAGATTGCAACTGGGAGAGGAAATGCCTCTTCTTTTCACTGTGTCCTGGCTCAGGATTCTGGGAGCGAATGTAAAGCTTCGCGTGGTCATTTCTGTGGCTTATCTTTTCACCGCTCGGACATGGAACATAGGAACCCTGGTTTGAGTGTCATTGTGGATTTTAGGTTGTTCTTTAGGATTCCGCCCCCCCAGATTTGCTGGAGGGAACGTCCTTGACCTGAGCCAGATGCTTATTGCCTGGAGGGATCTCAGATGATCCAGTACAGTCCTGTCATTTATAGGATGAGGAAAATAGGCTTGAAAGGGGAGTTGATATGTCCCCATTTCTGGTATGGCTGGGACCAGAATCCAAATCTTTACTCTCTCCCCTCAGGATTGAAATCTACACTACCCTCCAAACACACACATATCCTTCTGCTCCTTTTTTAAAAAATTAATTTTTAATTGTCTTTTTTTAAAAAAAAGATACATAGATCACACAAAATGTTACATTAAAAATTATAAGAGGTTCCCATATACCCCACTCCCAACCCCCCAATCCCCTCTCCTTCTTTATAACTAGGTTAATTTCTCAAGAATACCTTTACTGTCCCTGAATATTGTGAAGGATACAGTTAGTGGAGGTGGCCACATTTCACTCACACAATCTCTTGGGGAGGATGCTGTCAGGTGTAGACAGGTGTGCACACAGGGCAGGTTCAGCTGGGGTTAGAGTTTGGTCCATCTGATTCTCAACAAGGAGAAACCACCACCACCAGTGGTCAATTTCTCCATTTGAGAGTAGAGAATACAGTGAAATACTGTATTTTACCAGAGTTAAGGAAGGAATGTCCAGTTCTCACACACTGAGCAAGGGTGTCTCTGGAGCCCAAGGCTGCAGAGAGTCAAGTCTGGTTATTTGGGTCCCAAAGGTTAGTGTGAAGAGAGACCTAAAATCCCGGGTGAGGGGAAGAGTTTATTTTGTCTTTACTTTTAGTCTCGTCTCATTGGAGCTGTTACGGAACTTAGTACCCAAGTCATTTGTAGAAATTATCTTCAACTGCAGTATCCGTGTCTGATTAGCCTGGCTGGTCAGTCTTACAAAACCTTATTCCTTGGAATACTTGTAAATCACAAAATTTTCTTTGGGAAAACAGAGAGCTTAAGGTCTCAGAAAAGTAGCTGATCACCTGACTTGGTTGAATGTAGGTCCGAAGAGTTTATTTAGCAAAGCCCATTTCTTCCTCTCTGTTCCATGATCCTAGTTATGGTTTGATGCTTATCACAAGACATAGCTTGCTTATCTTAGACTTATGAAGGAAGACAGTGAAATATTACTTTGTGATAAACATCTCATTAAATCCTTATGACAAAGCAGCAGGCCTAATTATCCATTTTGTAGGATACCTATAATCATCAATTTTGAGAAAAAGTTAAAGGGATTGAAGATGTTTAATCTGGCAAAAACTGGGAGAGGAATTTAATACCTTCTTAATGGGTCTTGGTGACAGCACATCACTACTGCAACTTCAGTTACCACTAGCTACCATTAACTAAGTGTTTGTTATGTGTAGGAGCTCTCCTGGGGACTTTACAATCACCATAGGCAGTGGGTACCATTTATTATATCTTTTTAACCAAGGAGGAAATTGGGGCCTAAATAAATGATGCTCTGTGCCCAAGGTCAAGAAAATGGCAGAGCTGGGGCTAGAACTTGGCCCATCTGACTCCAAAATATTTCTCTTGAAGATGATGTAAATGCCACTGTAGCTATTTTAGATTTATTTAACTGGGATAGTGTAGGTATTTATTATCCAGTCATTTAACTTAAAACCCCAGCATCATCAAAAAATAAAAAACAAAACAAAACAAAAAACACTGCATTAGGAGCCATTCTGCCTATAGGATAAAACCCATGATGTTTGTTATGAAAAAAAGAATTGGTTGGAGTAGCTTTTGTTAATGTTGTTATTACCAAAGTAGTAACATGCTCATGGTAAAAAAAATTCCGAGTATGGAAGTTTTGAAATAAAAAATACCCTTTTTTTTGTATCTTTCCAGAAAATTTTAATCATGTAAAAATGCAAACGTATGTCTATGTGTAAAATATGTGTGTGTAGTGTATATACAGACTCTCTTGCTTTTTTTTTTTTTAACCCAATTAGGATTAAACTATACAAACTCTTCTGCACTTCTCTCTTTTAATATATCCTGGAAAGATTCCCATATTAGCTCAGATGATGCTATCTCTGTTTTGTAAAATTAGCCCATGAGCTGTCCTCTTACCCCACTCCAAATCACCAAGCTAAGGAAAGCAGGATTCTCTTCCTATCCTGAAGTTAACGCCCCACTGTCTGTAGATCATAATTCTTTTTATCTGCATGTCTGGCTGTCTATCTCAGTCTGTGCATACTGGGCATTTGCTCTGTACCTAGCGCAGAGCCCAGACCTGGAAACCATCAGCGGGGCGGGGAGGGCCATAATGAGATGACATACATTAGGGTGCTGTCAGTACTCCACGAGGGGTGGTGTATTGAGGAGAGGTGGAATTTGCAAGGAAGCTTCTGAGAAGAGTGACCAACTTGTCCTGGTTTGCCTGGGACTTACCCAGTTTTAAAAATGAAAGTCCTAGGTCCTGGGAACCCCCTCAGTCCCAGACAAACCAGGACAGTTCCTCCCCCATCAGAGAGGTGGCCAGGGTGTGGCTGAATTCTCAAGGAGGCAGGAGAGGTGCTGTGGAATGAATGATTAAGATTCTGTGAACAGGGAAGCAGACTTGGCCCAGTGGTTAGGGCGTCCACCTACCACATGGGAGGTCTGCGGTTCAAACCCCAGGCCTCCTTGACCCATGTGGAGCTGGCCCATGCGCAGTGCTGATGCGCACAGGAGTGTCCTGCCACGCAGGGGTGTCCCCCGCATAGGGAAACCCATGTGCAAGGAGTGCACCCCATAAGGAGAGCTGCCCAGTGCCAAAGAAAGTGCAGCTTGCCCAGGAATGGCGCCGCACACATGGAGAACTGACACAACAAGATGACACAACAAAAAGAAGCACAGATGCCCGGTGCTGCTGATAAAGATAGAAGTGGTCACAGAAGAACACACAGAGAATGGACACAGAGAGCAGACAGCTCGGGGGTGGGGGGATGGGGAGAAAAATAAATAAAAAATAAAATCTTAAAAAAAAAAAGATTCTGTGAACAATTAAGATGCACAGAGCAGGGTGATAAGGGTAATAAGGCTCCTTAGCCGCTTGTGAACGTACTGTTCAGAAAACATACAGCCTATTGCTTTGTCACAATTTACCCTCTGTCTGGAAAGGGGCACAGCCAGACATGGCAGGATGAGATGGCAGGATGAGATTGCAGGGTGTTTATGAGTGTGGAGTCATTGCTACATAGGAAATCATGGAATGAAAAAATACCTAAAAGATCATCAAGACATTTTTAAGTTGTTCACTCCTTTCTTAAAACATTATTGTAATAACATGTATATACAACATATAATCTAATTTGGGAAGCAGATTTGGCTCAATGGGTAGAGCATCCGTCTGCCACATGGGAGGTCCAGGGTTCAAGCCCGGAGCCTCCTGACCTGTGTGGTGGGCTGGCCACGCTCAGTGCTGATGCGTTCAAGGGAGTGCCATGCCACGTAGGGGTGTCCCCCTGCGTTGGGGAACCCTGCACACAGGGAGTGTGCCCCGTAAGGAGAGTCACCCAGTGTGGAAAAAACAAAACAAAACAAAAAACATAAAATTTGTCATTTTAACTATTAGTAATTCAGTGGCATTACTTACATTTACAATGTTGTACCACCATCATCACCATTCATTACCAAAAGTTCTTCATGACCTTAAACAGAAATTCTGTACTTAATAAGCAGTAACTACTTTCCATTCCTCCCTTCCTCCAGCCCCTACTAACCTCTAATCTACTTACTGTCTCTACAGATTTGCCGCTTCTAGATACTTCAATTATGTTACATCATACAGTATTTGTCCTTTTGTGTCTGGCTTATTTCTCTTAGCATAGTGGCTTCAAGGTTCCTCATGTTGTAACATACATCAGAACTTCATTCCTTTTTATGCCTGAATAATATTCCATTGTATGCCTATACCACATTTTGTTTATCCATTCATTGGTTGATGGACAGTCAGGTTGTTTCCAACTTTCGGCTACTGTTGACAATGCTGCTGTGAACATCGGTGTGCAATTATCTGTTCAAGTTCCTGTTTTCAATTCCCTTAGGTATATATATACCTATAACTGGAATTGCTGGATTGTGTTTTGTTTTGTTTTTTATCTTCCCCCTTGTGGCTTTTGCATGCCGTCAGCTCTCTGAGCATTTGCTGAACGTTCTTCTGTGTCTGTATTTATTTATTTTTATTTATGTCCCCCCGCCCAGCTTGTTTTGCCATTTCCTCTCTGTGTTTGTTTACTCTGCGCTCTTCTGTGTTTTTACTTGTGTCCCTTTTTGTTGCGTCACCTTGCTGAGTCGGCTCTCTGCAGTGCTTGTGGGCCAGGTGGCACTCTGCGGTGCCTGGGCCAGTCACTCTCTGCATTGTGTGGGCGAGCCTGCCTTTACAAGGAGACCCGGGACCAGAACCCAGGACCTCCCATATGGTAGACGGGAGCCCAAATGATTGAGCCACAGCCGCTTCCCTGTGGTTTACGAAAGATCTATTAAACGAAAGATCTATTCTGCAGGCATTAAACAAACCAATTTCCAAGGATATTAAAAAAAATATATCCTGGCTGAATTATTCTTTAACGTCAGTGACCCACACAAAGGAGAATTTTCATTTCTTAGCAGAGACAGAGTTATTGAGTCTGTTTCTTCATCATCACTCCTTGCTTTCCTGTATTTTTGGGGGGGCTTCTTCCTCTTTTTTGCCTTGGGAATCATCTCTCTCTAATTTGGTCTTTTTCTTTTCATATGGTGACATCTTTAAAAGGGACAGTGGAGGCCAGCAGCAGATGGCCTTTGCAGAAGCAATAATGATTTCAGTGGTTTTGAGAAAAATATATGAACTAAGATGAAAAGGTATGCAAGGCATACTGTTGAATGAAAAAAGGAAGTTGAAGAATGATAATGGTACAATGTGTATGTTTTATATGGATGTAAATATATTCACATAAATGCAAAGAAAAGGACTTGAAGACTATGAATCTGAGAACAGTGGTTGAGTCCGTGGGGAGGATAGAAAGGAGACTGTAGCTTTGTCATGTTTTAACAAAGAGAACACATTCACGTATATGACCCTTCACATCAGGTTTAAAGTTACCCATGGTATAACAATTTCATTTTTCTTCTCTTCCTCCTCCCGCATCACCTCCTCTTCTTTCTACTTCTTTGTTTAACAAAAGGTAAGCTACATTTAAATTATATAACAGGTTTCATGTGCACTATGTGTGATGCAGTTCCAGATTTTTAGGTGCCAAGTAAGGAGGTGCACAAAGATAGAATGTGGTTGGATGGGTTGAGGGTGAAAATTAGCTTGGGCAGAAGGAGCATGAGGCCAAGAGTTGGCTGGCTCGATGCTGCAGCCTGGGCTTGTGATTGATTGCCTTTCTGACCTTGGCCAGACTTGGAGCTTTCCTGCATCTTCACTTATATCCTTTCACAACACCAGGGATAATCTTTAAGGTCCCTCATTTGCACTCTTAAAGATCTCTCTCTTTTTTTTTTAAATGATTCTATAAAATGTTAAAGTCTGTGATAGTAACAATAAACAGTAGCCTTCTACTTATGCAGTACTTCAACCAGTGTCCTGAATCCTCCTTGTTTCTTAGTAATTGAGAATTAGCCATATTCCCAAGACTTGAGACCTGGATACTACCTGGGACAGCTGAGACAATTTACTCATATTCCCACCATTAGCTTTTTTTTCCAGGAGGTAGTGGGGATTGAATCTGGGTCCTTGTACATGGAAAGCAGGCACTCAACCACTTGATCTAAATCTGCTCCCCACCATTAGCTTCAGCGCCCCCTCCCAACTGGCTCCCTCATCTGCTTGCTTGCATTGTTGGTTTGTGTTTTCTTTAGGAGGCACTGGAAACTGAACCCGGGGCCTCCCATGTGGGAGGCCAGTGCTCAGTGGCTTGAGCCACATCCACTCCCACCATTGTTTTTTTTTTCCTATCTGGTTGCATCATTATCTTTTTGGTGTGATGCTTCATTGGCTGACCTCTGCATGGGGGCCAGTGCCTCTCCAAGCAAGTCTGGGACACCTTTTTTCTTTTTTTACCAGGAGGTCCTGATGATTGAACCCAGGTCCTCCGTATGGTAAATGGGAGCTCAATTGCTTGAGCTACAGCCACTTCCCTCACCTTAACTTTTAAGGCTCCTATGTGGGAAAGAGAAAAAAGATTCTCTTCTGAGTGGACCAACTAGGTTTGTCAAGAATTTCTCAAAAATGATGCCGTTCCACTAGGGATTTTTACCCTGGGTTTTAACCAAAGGCAGTGGACCAACTCCCACCTTGCCTCTGACAAAGAATCTTGTTCTCTTCCCTTGTTTTTTGTTTTTTCAATTTTCATTCCCTCCACCCAAGATGGCTCCCTTGTCTGTCTGCTTGTCTTCCTCAGGAGGCACCAGGAACCAAACCCAGGACCTCCCATGCGGGAGGTGGGCACCCAATTGCTTGAGCACATCCACTCCTCTCTCCCCTTGTTTTATCTCTCTCCAACACTGCCTTTCTCTAATAGTGGAGTCACTCCCAGACCCCTCCTGTTCCCAGGTGGTGGTAGAGGCATACGTTCTTGCCAGAGGTTGCCAGTTCTTACCTGCACTGTGTCTCAAGGACTGCAGTTTGCAGACACATTTTATTTGTTTAGTTGTACCCCGTGTGGTTTCTTGGGTCTGGCAAAGTCTTTCTGTCCTGCTCCCTTCACCTTCAGTTCACTTCAGGAGGCTGCTCTCACAGTTCCTTTGAGGCCTCAAAGGCAAACTTTCCACAATGTCCATCATGGACAACCACTCTTTCTTTCTGAAAGCCCCTGCCCCCTTGGCGTTCTGGACTTCATCTGCCTCATCCTCCTATCTCCGAATGGTATTTTAGTCTTTTTTTTTTTTTTCACTCTTCTCCTCCCCAACCCCAACTCCGCTGGTGCTGCTCATTTGGAAGCAGCTGTTCCCGTCACATTCTGCACTCTTCTCTGTGGCTGCACAGTGTTCTTTACAAAGAGCTCCTCATTCCACACTAAAGACGAGACTTGAAAAGCTGAATGCCCCAACCCACTTCACGCCCACTAGGGGAGCTATGAAAATCTGAAAATAACAAGTGTTGGCAAGGATGTGGAGACCTGGGAACTCCTGCACTTTGTTGGTGGGATTGCTGCGGCCAGTGTGGAGAGTAGTTTCATAGTTCTTCAGAAAGTTGAATGTGGAATTACCTGATGACCTAGCAATTCCACTCTTAGTATATACCCAAAAGAATTGAAAGTAGGTGTTCTAAGAAAAACTTGTTTGTGATGTTCATACCAGCACTATTCACAACAGTCCATCAACTGATAAATGGATAAATAAAAAATGTGGTATATACATCCAATGGAATATTATGCGGCTGTAACAAGGAATAAAGTACTGATATATGCCAAATACAACATGGTGAACTTTGAAAGAAGAAACCTGGAAGAGAAAGAAAGCAGATTAGTGGTTATCAGGGACTGGGGGAAGGGAGAATGGGGGGTGATTACCTACGGGGTACAGGGTTTCCTTTAGGGGTAATGAAAATGTTTTGGAAGTAGTTAGAGGTGATGGTTACACAATATTGAGAATGTACTAAATGCCACTGAACTGTCCACTCTAAAATGGTTAATTTTATGTTATGTGAATTTTACTTCACTGGTAAAAAAATATCTTAGGGGAAAAAAAGCTGGCTATGACCTACCTTCAAAAATCACACCCCACCCCAATAGAGGGGAGGTTCTAGAGCTATGCTGTTCAATGTGATAGTCACTAGCCACGTGGGGCTGTTAAGCATGTGAAATGTGGCTAGTTCAAATTGAGACGTGCTGTGTGAAATTTACATTGGACTTCAAAGCCTCAGTATGAAAAAAGTGTAAAATATTTCACTAATGATATTTTAATAATGATTGTATATTAAGACGACAATATTTTAATATATTGATCTATTGCATTATATAAAATATATCATTAAAAAAAAAGGGAAATGCCTGCTTGGAGAAAGAAAAGAGTGGTTCAAATCCAAACTAAAGTCTGAAGGATAAAATAATTGTCATTTTAAAGCTGAGAAAGCTGACACAGGGCAATGAAAAGGGGAACTAGGAAGAGCCCTTCACGGGGCCGAGGTAAACAGGCTGACCTTGCCGATGAAAGGTATTGGGGCTGGAACATGTTTAGTCCTACTCACCCCTTCATTAAACTTTATTTTCACCATTATTTAGTAGAAGCCTTGTCTTTAAAATTCTACGTGCAAGTTCATTGGAATGCTTCATAATTAGTCTGTGCAGAAAAAGTATAAGTAGTTGGTTCTCTTAAGAAAGGAGACTGTGCCGTTCTCGGATCAAAGAGGAACTCCCAAATGGTCATTTAAGAAGCCTTCCATTTTCCTGGTTGTATATCTGCAATAAAAAAAAAAATGTACAAGAGCTTTAAAAAGGCATATGACCATATCCATCCCAATTTGCAAAGGATACGCTTAGCATATGTGAATATTTTTCACTCTTTTACTTAATATGCATCTTTTCATTTTACATTTCCCCCCACAGATCAGCAACATCTTGTTTTTTGTTTTGCCGCCCATCTGCATGTGCTTGTTTCGTCAGTATGCAACATGCTTCAACAGTGGCATCTATTTAATATGGACTCTTTTGGTTGTAGTGGGTAAGTGGATTAGTTTGTGAACATGGGCTGAAAGGGAGGAAATGGGGTTCTTCACACTTCCTGTCCCCTTTGAATACTATGTTTTGTAAACCAAAGCCACTCTGACGTCTTAGCAAACTTGTTTTTTGTTTGCTTGACGCCAAAAGGAGGACATTCTTGAATGCTGGCTTGATAACAAAGGTTGGCTATAACTATCACTTATTTGAGAGTTCATTTGTGTAATAGTTATTGGTGGTGTGCCAGTGCAATTATCTGAAAACTTGTGATGAAAGTCATGTGAAACAATTGAACTCTTGTGAGACTGCAGTTTGTAAGTAGACTTAAAATAAAATAAGAGACTCTTCAGTGTTCGATCCATCATTGTTCTGGGAATTATTTGTGTAATTTCCACTTCCTCTCACATGTAGGTTGGGAATTCTTGGCTTTTATTTACTGTTTATTCTCATGAAGTTTCATGGGACAGGAACTGTGTTTAACTGTGGGCATAGTTCTGATGTTCATATTTGAACCTTACTTGAAATCTTCTTTCCAGACTTGGAGTCTGCGTGCTGGGTTGTGTTTCTTCCTTCAGTTTCTTTTCAGAGAAAGAGAGATCTGGTGATTGTGATAGGGGCTTTCCTTAAGCAGTTTATTGAATTTGTGAGTCTGTTCTTCCTTGGTGACCTCCTTTATTGGTGTGTAATTTTTTTTAGGAATTGGATCTGTCTACTTCCATGCAACACTCAGTTTCCTGGGTCAGATGCTTGATGAACTTGCAATTCTTTGGGTTCTGATGTGTGCTCTGGCTATGTGGTTCCCTAGAAGGTATCTACCAAAGATCTTTCGGAATGACAGGTAAGCTTATGCCAGTTATTTTTGCATTTGCCATTACCCAATAATACCATGTATTTATCAAGAAAAATAGCATATGATTGAGTCCAGTCTAGTGATAAGCTTATCATTAGCTGGTTTAATATCCAGTGATTGGTTATGACCTGATAGTATAAATAAAATGATAGATAAAAGAGGAAATTTCAATATGCTTGGGGAAGAATTTGTATGACATTAGGGTCAATAAACCAAGTGTCTTTTACTTGATATGCAGAAGAGTGGAAAAATTTTCAATGGAGGAGAAGTTGTTGGATGGTAGTTAAGACTTCCTTTGATCTGCTAGAACATTTCCTTGAGTCTAGTCCAGCTCCATCAGTTTTATGTCTTAAGTAGAATCCACATTGAGGAACTGATTCATAGAGCTATAGATACTTTAGTTTTCAAATTGCATTGTTTTTAATTTTGATGAGATACACTTGCATGCACATGCACACTCATACATACACATACATGTGTCTCTCCAAGCTGGAAACCCAGAATTTCAGAAAGGGGCACATTTTAATATCTATTGTGTTATGATTATATAGTTATTAATTAATTCACCCAGTAACTATTTTTGTTTGAAAACTTACTATTTACTATGCATTTTCCTAGGCATTGTGATATAGCAGTAAAAGGCAGAGTCCCTCCCTGCCTCCAATGAACTTACACTGAAATCAGGGAGCTTTAAATCAACAAACAAATAAATAACACAGTTCTAAGTAGTGGTAGGTGGTTTGATGAAAAATGAAGCAGGTAAGGAGATAATAATGATCCAGCGTACAAATTTAGAGCTTGGTTAGGAAAAGCCTTCTGAAGAGGTGATATTTGAATAGAGATTTGAATGAAGTAAGAGGATGAGTCTTATTAATATTTTGTGGGAGAGCAATTGAGGTAGAAGAAATAGCAGGTACAAAGGCCCTGAGGGTGGAAATACATCGGGCATGTTTGAGGCATAGCAAAGAGACTTGTATAGCTAAAACAAGTGTGCACTGTGTGACTCATGGGAGAGGAGGAGGGAAAGGCATGCAGGGACCGCCATTTAGGGCTCTGTAGACCAAAGTGAGGGTGTTGGAGTTTATGGGAAGTGTTTGGTAAATTTTGGCAAAGATTGAAGTGATCTGATTTGCACTGTGACCGCTGTAATTAGTGGACTGTAAGGGACAAGAGGGGAGGCAGTAACGGCTAATAGTCCAATCAAGAGATGATGATGCTTGAGCAACAGCAGTAATAGTAGAGGAAGATGCATTAGGGTTAATTATGAAGGTGTTATCAATACTGTATACTGATGGACTAGATGAGGAATGTGAGAAAAAAGTCACCTCAGGGGAAATGCCACGGACTTCTGTCTGAACAGTTGGGTGACTGGTGGTGGTGCTGTGCTGAAAAGGAGAAGCATTAGTGGGGAAGCGAGGGGGTGACAGTGCAGGTATTTAGTTTGGGATGGCCGTTCTCCTTTTTTTCTTTTTTTTTTTTTTGAGGTTCAGGGGCCTGGTGATTAAACGCAGAACCTCGTCTATGTGGGAAGCCAGCATTCAACCACTGAGCCACTTTGGCCTCCCTGAGTTATTTTTTTATTTGTTTTTTTGCTTGTTGTTTATTTAGAAAACACCGGAAACTGAATCTAGGACCTCCCATGAGAGAGATGGGTGCTCAGCTGCCTGAGCCCCATCTTTTTTTAAAATACATTAAAAAAAATTTTTTTTAAAAAGATACTTTAGGTTACATAAAAAATACAGGGGATTCCCATATGCCCAAATGCCACCCCTCTCGTACTTTCCCACATTAACAACATCCTTATTAGTGTGGTACATTTGTTACAATTGATGAACACATATTGAAGTATTGCCTCTAACCATGAATTATAGTTTACATTATACTTTACACTCTGTCTTGCACAATTTTATAAGTTATGACAAAATATATAATGGGCTGTATTCGTCATTGCAACATCATGTAGAACAATTCCAGTGTCCTGAAAATACCCTCATATTACACCTATTCTTCCCTCTCCCTCCCCTCAGGATATCCTGTGGCCACTACCTCCACATCAGTGATAAAAGTTCTTCTATTGCTACAGTAACAATAAATCTACAGTAGAAAAATAGTCAGTCTACTTTAGTCCATTGTTCATTCCCCAATCTTGAAGATTTTGGGATGGTGGTGCCCACTCTGCCTCTAATTGAGAAGGGGCTTAGATCCCATGGGGCAGATGGATGGAAATCTCTTGCTTGCAGTTGCAGACTCTCTGTTCCTTGGGTAGACATTGTCCATCATCATCTCCTTGTTAGTTGTCCCAGGTGAGTCCAATGAACTGGAAAGTAGGTGTTATACAATACTGTTGAGATTCAGGACCCAACTGGCATGTGGACAGCCCAAATATTTAAGTCTCTTGGACTATCACAGCTAGTGCTAACTATAGGTTAAGAGAAGGGGCAGAAGAACTATGTGTAAGGAAACCACAAATGAGTCCAGCCCTGTCACACTGAGTAGCATAAGCTCTAAAGTAAGACCCACTGGTAGGGTGCCAAACTCCTGAGCTGTCTTCCCTGCCTATAGTGTCTGGATGTTTCTAGAGGCCTCAGGAGCCCCACTATTTGAGGCAATATTTACTGTGGTAGTCAATGAGATCCTGCTGAGAATTGTATAAGTGTAACCTCTGGAATGACCTCCTGACTCACTTTGAAATCTTTTAGCCATAAAAACTCATTTTTATTTACCTTTGCCCCCTTTGGTCACCTTTTCTAGGTGCATTGCTATTTGGTGCTTGCTAATAATCCCTTGGTGCCAGGGAGGCTCATCCTTGGGAGTCATGTCCAACACTGGGTGGAAGGTAGTACATTTATATGCTGAGTTTGGCTTAGAGAGAGCTGGCCATTCTCTTCTGATTGTTGTGGCTACTTGTTTGTGTGCTTCTTTCCCCTCTCCCCCTCCTCCCCTCCCCTCCCCCCACCCTGCTGTTTTTGCTGCCTGTGTCCATTCACTCTGTGATCTTCTGTATCTCTTTCTTTTTTTGTCTTCTCTTCTCATTTTTTCTCCTCTAAGATTCACCAGGATTTGATCCTGGAGACCTCTGATGTGGAGAGAGGTTCCCTGTCACCTGTGCCACCTCAGTTCCTGGTTTCTACTGCGCTTCACTGTGACTCTCCCCTTCGTCTCTTTGTTGCATCATCATCTTGCTGCGTGACTCACTTGCGCTGGTGCTGGCTCGCCACCCAGGCACTGGCTCACCATGAAGGCATACTTTCTCTTTTTTCCTTTTTTACCAGGAGGCCCCAGGTATTGAACCTGGGTTCTCTTGTATGGTGGGGGAAACCCTATCACTTGAGCCACATCCACTTCCCATTGTTTGGGTACTTCTTGACCCAAAAATAAATATAGTGAGTTTTGCCAGTAATATCTGAAGAACAGAGGACAGTCAGCCTAATAAGAGAAACATTCCTGGAATATTACCTATATGTTTCTCCACAGTCCACAGGGTATTGTATTCTGTCAGAATATATATGTGGATAAATAGCCTTAGAATATGGACTCAAAAGCTGATGTGACAATCTACAGAATGGGAGAAAATAGTTGCAAATAATATATCTGATAAGGGTCTAGTATCCAGTGTATATAAAAAAACTATAACTCAAGAACAAAAAGACAAACGACCCAATATAAAAAATGGGCAAAGGACTTGAGTAGTCACTCCTCCAAAGAAGATATACACATGTCAATAAGCATATGAATAGATACTTGACATCATTAGTCATTAGGGATATGCAAGTCAAAATCACAATGAGATACTACATTACAACCACAGAATGGCTATAGCTAAGAAAGAAAATAACAAGTATTGGCAAAGATGCAGAGAAATTGGAACACTCCTACATTGTTGGTGGGAATGTAGAATGGTACAGCCACTGCAGAAAAGTTTGGCAGTTCCTCAAAAAGTTAAAAGATAGAATTACCAAGTGACCCAGGAATCCCACTTCTATGTGTATACCCAAAACAATTAAAAATAGGAACTTGAATAGATACTTGTATACCACTGTTTACAGCATCATTATTCACAGTAGCAAAATGTGGAAATAACCCAAGTGTCCATCAAACGATGGATAAACAAAATGTAGAATATCATTCAGCCCTAAAAAAATAATGAAGTTCTGATACCTGCTACTACATGGATGAATCTCGAAGACATTATGTTAAGTGAAATAAGCCAGACACAAAGGAATAAATATTTCATGATTCTACTTACATGAAATACTTAGAACAGGGGTTCTTAACAAGGGGTCTGTGAGCTTGAATTGAAATTCAAAAAAAGATTCTTGTGTGGATGTCTTGGTGCAGGTGTGATATATTCATTAAATAATACACAGTATAGTGGAGTTAGTAAAGGGTCTATGGTTTTCACCTGACTGGCAGAGGGGTCCATGGGACAAAAAAGTTTAAGAGCCCCTGACTTAGAATAAGAAAATACAAAGAAACATAAAGTAAATTAAAGATTACCAGGGACTGGGAGAGGGGGATGGGGAGTTATTGCTTAATAGGTAAGGAATTTCTGTTTGGGATTATGAAAAAGTCCTGGTGATGGATGGTGGTGATGTTAGTACAATATTGTGGATATGATTAATACCAGTGAAGTGTACGTTTAAAAATGGTTAAAGTGGTAAAATTCATGTTATTTATGTTATCACAGTTAAAAAAAAAGTAAATTATTCAGGGGAGAAAAAAAAAAAGGCAAGCTATATGTACATAGGGAGTAAAGGAGCAGGAGTTCTGTAGCTATTCAAGAGTAAAGCTGATTGCCATGGACTGAGGTGGAGGAATGTCCATGAAAAATGCTGCCTGCAAAAAAGCACATTGCAGAAATATATATAACATCCTAGAATGGATGAACTGAAGTGTCTTTTAAGTGTATGTTTTTGTTTATGCACAAAAATGGCCTGAAAGTTTGAGGACACCAAACTACTTCATTGGGAATTGGAATGGGAGAAAGAAATTCCACTTTCACCTTTATTCTCTATTTAAAAATTTTTTAAAAGAGCATGTGTTAATTGCTTTTTAAATTTTTTTTTTTAAAGATTTATTTATTTATTTAAATCCCCCCCCTCCCCTGGTTGTCTGTTCTCTGTGTCTATTTGCTGCGTCTTGTTTCTTTGTCCGCTTCTGTTGTCGTCAGCGGCACGGGAAGTGTGGGTGGTGCCATTCCTGGGCAGGCTGCACTTTTCTTTCGCGCTGGGCGGCTCTCCTTACGGGTGCACTCCTTGCGTGTGGGGCTCCCCTATGCGGTGGACACCCCTGCGTGGCGCGGCACTCCTTGCGCGCATCAGCACTGCGCATGGGCCAGCTCCACACGGGTCAAGGAGGCCCGGGGTTTGAACCGCAGACCTCCCATGTGGTAGACGGACGCCCTAACCACTGGGCCAAGTCCGTTTCCCTGCTTTTTAAATTTTTTATTTGGTAAAATATACTATCTAAAATTTCCCTCTTTAACCACATTCAGATATACAATTCAGGGGTAATTACATTTATAATGTTAGCACATGATAATTTTTAACAGTAATATTTTATTTTTAAATGAGTAGGGAGAAAACGTCCTTCAAATTGAGTAGTTTGACAGTTCATCTTGGGAAGCAGAATTTGAACTAAATAGTGTCATCTCTGTATATAATCTAGCAGAAAGGAGCACAAGAATGTTTCTTATCAAAAAACAAAAGAGAGATTGGGAGCACGTGCTAATATTAGCTCCTTTTTTTTTTGAGACTTATTTATTTATTCCCCCCCACATCCCCTCCTCCTGCCCTGCTCTTTATGCTGTCTGTGTTATCATTTGCTGTGTGATCTTCTGTATCTAGTTTTCTTTTTATCTTCTCTTTTCATTTTTTCTTCTCTAGGATTCACCAGGATTCGATCCTGGTGATTCCTGATGTGGAGAGAGGTTCCCTGGCAATTGTGCCACCTCAGTTCCTGGTCTCTGCCTCACCTCACCTTGACTCTCCCTTTTGACTCTCTTTTGATATGTCATCATTTGCTGTGTGACTCACTTGCATGGGCACTGGCTCACTGCGCAGGCACTTGGCTTGCGTGGGAGCACTGGCTCACCACATGGGCGCTTGCGCAGGCACTGGCTTGCCGTGCGGGCACACTTTCTCTTCCTCTTCTTCATCAGGAGGCCCCAGAGAGCAAACCCGGGTCCTTCCATATGGTAAGTGGAAGCCCCATCACTTGAACCACATCCACTTCCAAGCACTAGCTCTTTACAAGTAAAAGTGAAAGGAAGGGGACGTGGATGTGGCTTAAGTGATTGAACTCCTGCCTACCATATGGAAGTTCCCTGGTTTGGTGCCCAGTGCCTCTTTTTTTTTTTTCTCTCTCTCCCCTTCCTCCCCCCTGCCACCTGCCCCAGTTGTCTGTTCTCTGTGTCCATTTGCTGTGTGTTCTGTGTCTGCTTCTGTTGTTAGCAGCATGGGAATCTGTATCTCTTTTTGTTGCATCATATTGTTGTATCAGCTCTGTGTGTTTGTGGCACCATTCCTGGGCAGGCTGAACTTTCTTTTGCACTGGGCAGCTCTCCTTATGGGGCGCACTCCTTGAGTGTGGGGCTCCCCTACATGGGGGACACCCCTGCATGGCAGGGCACTCCTTGTGCGCATCAGCACTGGGCATGGGCCAGCTCCACACAGGTCAAGGAGGCCTGGGGTTTGAACCGCAGACCCCCCATGTGGTAGACGGACGCCCTAACCACTGGGCCAAGTCTGCTTCCCCCCAGTGCCTCTTAAAGAAGACTGCAAGCTGGTATGATGGGCAGGTGTGGCAAGCTGATGAAACAAGAGACACAAGAAAAAAAAAAACCATAATGAGAGAAACAACAAAGCAGGGAGTGGAGGTGGCTCAAGTGATTAGGTGCTGCTCTCCCACATTGGTGGTCCCAGGTTTGGTTCCTGGTGCCTCCTAAAGAAACAAGATGAACAGTCACAGCAAGTTTAGACAATGAGGGGGTAGGAGAAATAAATAAAAATAAATCTTTCAAAAACAAACAAACGAAAGAAAAGTAAAAGGAGGGCATTTTTGGTCTTAGATGAAATGTGCTTCTCCAGCTCCCCATGACCCTCTACTCCAGTGGAGAAAGTATGCTTTAACATTTTAGGTTATGTAAATGTTACTAGAATAAAAATTTTTTAAGAAGTTCATGGAACTGAATAACGCAGTGAACTCTAAGATAAACATGGCCTATAGTTAATTGTACAGTTATAAAAATTTGCTTTCATCAGTTGTAACAAACGTGCCACCCCAGGTCAAAGGGTTAAGAGGGTATTATATACGAACACTGTATTTTATGCATAATTTTTCTGCCAACCCACAACTTACCCCTCTAAAAAAAGAGAAGAAAAAAGAAAGCATATTTTAAAAAGATATGGCTAGTTGGTTTAAGTTGTCCCAGCCTACAGTCTTCTTTTGTTTCCTGATACAGTTTCAGGAGAGTGACAGAGATGACCAGAGAGCTGTTTTTTGTTTGTTTGTTTGTTTTGTTTTTTAGCTCTGGAACCCCATTTTGCTTATCTGTAAGATCAGAATGATAGGGAAGCAGACGTGGCTCAACTGATAGAGCATCCGTCTACCATATGGAGGGTCCAGGGTTCGATCCCCAGGGCCTTCTGACCCATGTGGTAAGCTGGCCCATGCACAGTGCTGCTGTGTGCAAGGAGTGCCCTGCCATGCAGAGGCGCCCCCACCTAGGGGTACCCCACACACAAGGAGTACACCCCGTAAGGAAAGCCTGCCCCATGTGAAAAAAGCACAGCCCACCCAGGAGTGGCACCGCACACATGGAGAGCTGATGTAGCAAGATGACGCAACAAAAAAGAGACACAGATTCCTGATGCTCTGGCAAGAATACAAGCAGATGCAGAAGAACACATGGCAAATGGACAGAGAGCAGACAACGGAGGGGGGGAGAAGGGGAGAGAAATAAATAAAATAAATCTTTAAAAAAATGAGAATGATAAAAGTACCTCATGAGATTAGATATAAAAGGGAAAATCATATAAACTATATAGTGCAATGACTGCCTTGTACATAGTAAGGACTCAGTAAGTGCTAGCAGTTATTATGATTGGTTAATGGGGATTTGAAGATGTGGATGTCCAGAACAGTGGGAAATTATTAAAGTTCATTATATAAATATAATTTGTGGATTTTAAAAAATGGGTTTTCTTCCAGTTTGTCTAGGATGTCCTAAGACTCTCCAGGGCTTACACTTAGCTGATGATGTTTATTAATGTTTAGACATTTCTATTTTGGGGAAACAAGCATTAAGGACTACCATAAGTGAACTGAATTAATTTCTTAAAGAATATTTATCATGCTGTGCTTTTTATGATTTTACCTCTACAAAATCTAGGGACAGCCCCTGATTTATAATCAGTTTCATTTTTGGTATTGAGTATGATGTGCATTCTGAACAGCAAGGTAGTGGGCTGGGTCTGCCAGTCTTGTTCTCACATTAACTTGCTGAGTGACTTGGGGTGAGAATCTTAGATTCTCTGAACCTGAGTTCCTTATTTATATATATATATTTTTTAATTTTAAAAAGTTTTTTATCCCCCTCCCTTGTAGCTTTTCGCTGCTGTCTGCTTTCTGTGTCCATTTGCTGTGCGTTCTTCTGTGTGTCTGTATTTATTTTTCTTTATTCTTCCCCCTTGTGGCTTGCTTGATGTCTGCTCTCTCTGTTCATTTGCTACGCGCTCTTCTATGTTTTTTTGCTTGTCTCCCTTTTGTTGCGTCACCTTGCTGAGTCTGCTCTCTGCAGCGCTTGCAGGCCAGACTGTGCTCTGCAGCATCTGAGGGCCAGGTGGCGCTCCGCAGCATGTGGGCGAGCCTGCCTTCACAAGGAGGCCGTGGGACATGAACCCAGGGCCTCCCATATGGTAGATGGGAGCCCAACTGATTGAGCCACAGCTGCTTCCCAAGTTCCTTACTTATAAAATGATGGGGTAGGCTGGCTGAGAGTCCTTCCATGACTGAAGGTGGGAATACTTGGAATATCAGGCACTCGTTGTTCTAAAGAGGTTCTGTTTTAGTCTCAAAACGTAGTTTAAAGCAATGGATTTTAACCAGGGACATTTTGATTCTTCAAGGCACATTTGGAAAATTTGTGAATACATTTTTGGTAGTCACATTGAAGAGAGGTTTAATCATCTATAAATTCCATTTCATTTCAGAATAGTAAAGGGTCTGTAGCAATTTGATATGGTTATAAATTCCAAAAATAGATATTGGATTATGTTTGTAATCTGATCTGTACCTGGGCATGACTGAGTTATGATTAGGGCTTTGATTGGGCCACATCGTTAGGGAGATACCAAGGGGTGGGGACTCACAGATAAAAGGAATGGCAAAGTACAGAGTGGAGGGTTGTTTTTTTTTTGTCTTTATTTATTTTTTTAAATATTACATTAAAAAAATATGAGGTCCCCATATACCTCCCACCCCCCTCATCCCACTCCTCCCCCCATAGCAACAATCTCCTCCATCATCATGAGACATTCATTGCATTTGGTGAATACATCTCTGAGCACCACTGCACCTCATGGTCAGTGGTCCACATTATAGCCCACACTCTCCCACGTTCCATCCAGTGGGCCATGGGAGGACATACAATGTCCGGTAACTGTCCCTGCAGCATCACCCAGTACAACTTCAATTCCCAAAAACGCCTCCACATCTCAATTCTTCCTCCCATTCCCCACACCCAGCAGCCCCCATGGCCACTTTCTCCACACCAATGCCACATTTTCTTCGATTACTAATCACAATAGTTCATGAATAGAATATCAGTAAGTCCACTCTAATCCATATGCTATTCCTCCATCCTGTGGACCTTGGAATGGTTGTGGAGTGGAGGGTTTTTGATGTTGGAGTTTGATGCTGAAGTCTTAAGCTGGATCCCTGGAAAGTAAGCTCACAGAGGAAACAGAAGCAAGCCCCAGGAAGGGAGGAACCCTGAGCCCAGGAAAAAGAAGCCCGAGGAAGAGAAGAACCCAGGAAGCCTGAACCGTAGCAGATGTCAGCAGCCATCTTGCTCCAACGCATAAAAATATACTTTGGTGAGGGAAGTAACTTATGCTTTATAGCCTGGAATTTGCAAGCTCCTACCCGAAATAAATACCCTTTATAAAAGCCAACCAATTTCTGGTATTTTGCATCAGTACCCCTTTGGCTGACTAATAAATGTCATTACCAAAATTTTGATATTTGATATTGATAGGATTGGAAATCACTACTTTAAATGGGTAATGATAACAGTAACAACTTTATTATAATACTATGACAACAGTATTGGGTTGTGGTAGGTTTTGGTTTGGAGAACACAGGAAGAAGGGGTGCTAAGGGTCCCTGGACCTTGTGTTCCTTAATATGCTGGAAAGTTGAAAACAGGACCCCTAACTGCAGTAGGAGTTGCCTGTCATCAGCGTTTAGAAGGACCCTGTCTGGGTCTCTTGCTCCTGGATATTTCTAGCTGTCTTGTGCCCAGGGCCTCTGGTGACTCTGGGGTCTGCTCTGTGCAGAATTGTGTGTTCACAGGACATCCTCGTGGCTAAGCTGCCTGCTTGAAGCACATTGCTCCACATCTTTTGGACCCAGTCTGCAGGTGGTGATTGTGGACGGTTTCCTTCCAGAAGTTTGCTGTCTTTTAACTATTTGACAGCATTACATAGGGCCTTTGGTGGTTGCAATGTAAGCTCGGTGAGGTTCTCCCTAAGAGTGTGATATCATTAACAATAATACTATTATTTAAAATAACAGTTATTCTCAAAACAATGACAGTAGTAATGATTTTCCTAGCACATTAAATGTGCTAGGCAACATGTTAAGTGCTTTAATACTTACGAGAACACTTGAGACAGGGTACATTAATTTTGAGATGGGAACCCTGAGGCTTGTAGGCTGAGTTACATGACAGGGGTCCCAGAGGTACCAAGTGGTGGAGGCAGGATTTGAATGCTCATTAGTCTAACCCAAGCACCTTTTAGTCACTATGTTGCCCTCTCTAATCTGTGCCTGAGTCCTACACCATGGGGTTGGGTGGGGTGATAAAATTTGGCAGTTTCCAATTCTCTTTTTATCCAATGTAAAAAGGCCAGGCAGCCTTGGCATGGGTCACACACCTCAAATACTGAAAGAGTACCCTGGGCTCTGTAGGACACATGCCCAGGACGGGGTGGGGGAGCCATGGCTGACGTCCTTGGGCTGTGCACACAGGGCTTCCTTTTATCTGGTTGCTGAAGGATGCCAGCCAAGGCCAGGAGAAAACACAGTTTTCCTGAGGATTTGCTGCCTGGATCCTTGCCCATTCGTATTCTTTCCCTCTGGTCAAAGTTTCAGGGTTATGATTCCTGTTCCTTCCAGTCAGAAAGTTGGCCACTCGATCAATGACTTCCTGTCCCTTGATGGTAAATTGTTTTGCTATTTAAGAGAGAAATTTGTATTTTGAAGGTTCAATGTGTTTTGATTTCTTTATAATGGAATTTAATTTAAAATAGTTTCCTAACTACATGACTTGTTCCAGGGCTCTTGGCCAAAGTAAATTGTGGTAATGAGGAATAATTAGAAACTTCAGGAAAATCATGCATGGATAAGGCCTTTGAGATCATCTATCTAGTCCAGCCTTTTTGTTTTATAGGTAAGGAAAGGGAATCTCCATGAGAAAGAGCATGTCCAGGATCACATCGCCACTTCTGACTCTTTGTACCTAACTACCTCCATTGAAGGATGTGAGAATATTGTTATTTTTTTAAGATTTGTCATACTGAGAACTTTTCAACAGTGCACGTATATTTCAGTGCGTACTGGTTATGTGGGTTGTCAGGGCAGACACTATTAGAATTTTTTCTAGGACTTCCAGTTTTGTATGCTAGACACATGACATTAAAAAAAAAACTGGGAAGCTACATTTTTTTAAAATTTTATTTTGTACATTTAATCAAAATATAAACAATTAAAAACTAAAAAGAAAACACAATTGAATAAAAACAAACATTTCTCAATTAAATGTACTAGATACCTATAAATTTTTTTTAAATCGTACAATATGTTACACAGTATATTTGGTTCATAGTAATGCAATCATACAGCATTTGTCCTTTTGTGTCTACCTTGCTTCACTCAGCATAATGTCCTCCAGGTTCATCCATGTTGCCATATGCTTTACGACTTCCATTTTTCTTACAGCTGCATAATATTCCATCATGTGAATACACCACAGTTTGTTTATCTATTCATCTGTTGATGGACACTTGGGTTGTTTCCAACTTTTGGCAATCATGAATACTGCCACTATGAACATCGGTGTGCAGATGTCTGTTCGTGTCACTGCTCTTAGTTCTTCTGGGTATATACCCATAGTGGTATTGCAGGGTCACGTGGCAAGTCTATATTCAACTTCTTTAGGAGCTGCCAAAGAATCCTCCACAGTGGCTGTACCATTCTACATTCCCACCAACAGTGGACAAGTGTTCCTATCTTTCCCCATCCTCTCCTACACTTGTAGTTCTCTGTCTTTTTAATAGTGGCCATTCTGATAGGTGTGAAATATCTCATTGTAGTTTTGATTTGCATTTCCCTAATCATTAGTGATGTTGAGCATTTCTTCATGTGTTTTTTTGCCATTTGGACAAGTGTCTATTCAAGTCTTTTGCCCACTTTTTAATTGGGTTGTTTGTCTTTTAATGTTGAATTGTAACATCCCTTTATATATCCTGGATATTAAGCCTTTATCGGATATGTGATTTCCAAATATTTTCTCCCATTTTCTGCCTTTTCATCCTTTTGGCAAAGTCCTGTGAGGTGTTTAATTTTTGAGGAGGTTCCATTTATCTATTTTTTCTTTTGTTGCACGTGTTTTGGGTGTAAGGTCCAAGAAACCACCATCTATTCCAAGTCTTGAAGATGTTTCCCTACATTTTCTTCTTGTAGTTTTATGATCCTGGCTTTCATATTTAGGTCTTTGATCCATTTTCAGTTGATTCTTATATAGGGAGTGAGATAGGGGTCCTCATTCATTCTTTTGGGTCCCAGAACATTTTTTGAAAGGACTGATTATCCCGTTAACATTGACTTGGCACGTTTATCAAAAACCAGTTGCCTGTATAGGTAATGGTTTATTTCTGGGTTCTCAGTTCTATTCACTGATTTATGTGTCTGTCTTTATGCCAGTACCATGCTGTTTTGATCACTGTAGCTTTGTAATATGTTTCAAGTCAGGTAGTGAAATTCCTTCCACGTCGCTCTTCTTTTTTAGAATGCTTTTGGCTATTCGGATGTACTTTCTCTTCCAAATGAATTGATAATTGCCTTTTCTAATTCTGTAAAGTAAGCTATTGCGATTTTGATTGGTTTTGCAGGAATCTGTAAATCAGTTTGGGTGAGATTGACATCTTCATGATATTTATTCTTCTAATCCAGCTACATGTTTTGTTTTTTTAAATGGCCTTTGTTTTTCATATAAAAGTCATACATATTCACTCCATAGAACATGGGTCCAAAAACTGTGCTGTGGCCCAATGGGGTCCAACACCTCTTTTTACTAAGTTCTCTTGGCACACAGCCACACAAATTCATTTACTTATTGTCTATGGCTACAATGCAGAATTGAGTAGCTGTGCCAAAGACTGAATGACCTGCAAAACCTAAAATATTTACTATCTGGCTCTTTACAGAAAGACTTTGCTAACCTCTGCTGTAGACCATCTGAAAAGTACAGAAAAGTAACACTAAGAAAACAAACAATTATCCATAGCTCACCCTCAGGAACGTGGGTTGATTTGAATTTTACATTTTTGTAAATAATGCTGGGATAACCATTCTTGTGACTAAATATTTTTGAAAATCTCTGAGTATCTCCTAAGGCTAAATTTCTAGAAGTAGAATTACTGAACCAGTGAGTATGAAGTGTTTAAGACTCTTGATTCCAAGTACAGAATTTCTTTTCAGCTTGCACTGCTCCTAGCAGGGCCTGCACCTTGCCAATATTAAGCAAGCAAACCAACAAAAACTCCTGTGCTAATGGATTTGGTTTTGCTTTCTCTGATTCAGGGGCAGGTTCAAGGCGGTGGTCTGTGTCCTGTCCGCAGTTACGACATGCCTGGCGTTCGTCAAGCCCGCCATCAACAACATCTCTCTGATGACCCTGGGGGCTCCTTGCACGGCGCTGCTCATCGCAGAGCTAAAGAGGTGGGTGCCATCCTGCCTGTCGGCCTCTCCAACTGTCCCTGTGGTAGAAACATGCCAGCTCCCAGTTCTTTTTGCTGCCCTCAAGTGTGAAGAGAAATTTTACTCTTCATGAAGAATGAGTTCCTGATATGGGATTGCAGGCAGGTTTAATGGTTTGGTTCAAAATGTTAATGTCATTCTCAGAAAGGGGAGCAGTTGATTACTGGATGCAATACATACCAGTGATCACAAGCCAGCTCAGCAGGAACATCTCAAGAACCTGGCGCGCTTCTAGGACAAGCTGCCAGAGTTAACTCTGTAGAAAGAAGAACGTATTTGTTTACAGGACAAGAGCAAGAGGGAAAGAAAAGCCCTCAAGAATGTTATTGCATTCACACACACAGAAGGAAAAACAGGAAGGGAGCAGGGGAAATGAGTTTCTCTATATGATGAAACATTAACCACTTGTGAAATACAATTGACTATGACACCTTCTTGAGGCTTAATTTCTACTTTACAATCTATCATTGTATATTGCCTTTTGCTATTTGCTTAAGAATTTTCCGTTGGGAAGTTGTGTGCTCAGAGCTCATGTTGATAGCCAGAAAGTTTCATTTTAACACTCGTGTGTTACAATTACTGTCTTCTAGCCCCAACTAAAATACATCTCACCACTGCCCCTATTTCAAGATTTGAAAACAGGTCTCTTTCTTCGCGCGAGCTGAATTTTCATTTCATGACTTTCTCATCACTCTTGATCCCTAGGGTCTCATTTGCAGTCTTGTGTCTATCTCCCGTTGTGCTGCAGTTGCTCTTGTGGACTGTGTTTGCTCAGTTGTCTCTCTTGCAAGGAGATGCTCGTTTCTTTGCCCCTGGGGGTTTCTGCCATATAAAAGGCAGGGCCAAAGGCCTGGGCTGTTGAAGAAGTAAGTATTTGCACTTTGTCGGTCAACAGCAGGATTCTCTCTGCTCTTTTCTTCTGGGACAGCCTTGGAGCAGCCTTCGAGGACTGGGAAAGAAAAAGACCCATTGCAGAGACTTGGGTCTTGAATTTGGTACTAGAAGAATAACTATGGCAGTAAGGTCTTTTTAATAGGAAAATAGATAATTGAGTAAACAGTAATCAAAATAACTCTTGAAAAGTCACCTTCCTACTTTTGCACTTGTAATACTTGTTAGAGCTGGAAGGGTTTGTGGCAACCCTGACTCTAGCTGCTCTCTCAGGAGTGTTTACTGAGTTCCTGGTATGCCCCCATTACCATGGATCTTACCTGGGGATGCCTCAGAATCACTTGGGAAGCTCTTCGAAAGTACAGGTGTGTAGCTTCGCATCTGCAGGGATTTTGATTCTGGAGGTCTAGGATAGGGGCCTGGGTACCTGTAATTTTACAAACCTCAAGAATCCAGTTGCATGGGTCTAGGGTGCAAGGGGGAGCCAGAGTGGGGATACAGGGAGGTAGACAGGAGGAGTGGGAGAGGGGAATTAACTGCTAATGGGTATGGGGTTTCTTTGTAGAGTGTTGAAAGTTATAAAATTGATTGAACAACTCTGTGACTATACTAAAACCACTGAAATGGGCGAATTCTATGGTTTGTGATCTATATTCCTCCATAAAGCCATAAACAAACAAAATAAAACACTCTCAAGAATGGGCCCAGGTTTACCTGGAACCCTGAACGGCTGCCCCAGGGAGGTCAGAGGCTTCATTCCCATGGGACCCATGGAGGAGCTGCCCACGACTTTAGGACTCCTTGGCCGGGTCTGAGCTACACAGTGTCCTGAGAGGGTTCATTAGGAGAAAAATGTCAGTCACAGCTTAAGAATTTACTTTGAAAGGAACTAAGGAGAAAGCAATTTGGAAGGAGAATGAAATTCGGGCACAGAGAGAAAGCCAGGGAAGCAAGAAGCTGAAATCACAAAACCCACAAGAGAGAAAGGAGAGACCAAGGATTGCTGGTGGCTAGTCTTTGGGAAGAAAACATGGCATTACCTTGATGATACTTTGGTATGATTGATTTAGGCACTTTCATGGCCTCAAAACTGTAAGCTAATAAATTCTCATTATTTAAGCCGGAAAAAAAAAAAAAGGAAAAATGTGCCGAGGTGATTCCACCTGATGCCCACTTCTGTTTGAGAACCATAAATCTATTTGAAACTCCACATTTCAATAGTGGGAGTGCTCTATCTGTGGGGAAGCAATTTTTCTCTCTCTCGGTAGCAAGTCGGAATCTGTCATCATGAAGACATTAAAGAGGAAGACTTCGTAGTTTTTAATAAATAATTGGTCATCTTAGCACCCAACAGACTTCATGCTGAATACAGGAAGTGATCTGCATCCATCCAGCTATGTTTTGAATGTTCTCAGTAAAGCTCTTATCAAATCATTGCCTTTCATGAAAACATTCTTTTGCTCTCTCATATGTCTAAAACTCTGCATAACTGAGGCCTGTGCTTAGACTCCTTTATGCCAAAGTGACTAGAGTTTTCTCTGAGCTAAGTGTGTCTACTTGGTGATAATAACGTAATAACAGTAACTGGTTCAGATTGCCAGCTACACCCACGGGACAGAGCTGCTCGCTTCTCTTTCCCAGTGTTTTGAAAGAGTTGTCTCTACCCATTGCCCTTTCCTTCTTATCCACTCTTTCTCTGAGCTCTTGTAGTCTGGCTTCATTTCCCATCTTTAGACTAGAATGTTCTCTTAAGGGACACTAATGCCCTTTTAAAAAATTTTAATTTTTAACAATTAATTTGTATTTGTTATAGAGAAAGTAGAGAATACAAACAAGTAAAAAATAAAATTATCACTTACTAAATGAATTAATATTAAAAGTACTTAGAACAATGCTTGGTGTGCACTAAATAAAAATAATTAAACATGTGATCTGATTTTTAGCCTTTTGTTTTATATCTTCCAACCTTCTTTTCTTTGCCACCTTTTCTATCTTTAAAAAATCTGACTCTATATATATTATAAAAATGAGATTATTCCTTTATAGATCAATCTGAAATTGTATTTTCTCACTTAGCAATATATTATAGCCATCTTTCTGTGAATATAGACTTAGGTCCTCATTTTTATTGGACATATAGAATTTTAATTTCTGGACATACTGTAATTTAGTTAACTGATCTACTGTTTTTTAAAATTTAGGTTATTTCCAGTTTTTTACTATTATAAATATCTCTGTGTCAAACATCTTTATGTGTCTCTGTGATCTTGTTATATTATTTTCCTAGGCTGGACTAACAGACTTTCAATTTCTAACTTTAATGTCCCTTCCTCAGCCCTCCCCTCCCTGACGTGTATGAAAGTCTTACCCTGGTGACTGCCTTCTCTTAGCTGTCTTCTCTTGGCTTAATGAGTCTTTGTGATCGAAGCTCCTCTTCTACTTTGCCGACTCTTCCAACGCAACTCCTTTACTTCCTTTAAATTGGCATTCTCTAATATGTCTTTTCCCCTTTTTGTTTATTTCTTGAAGGTCTCATTCGCTCCCATGCATTCAGCTATCATCTCTCTGCTTACAGTTTTCTGCAGCCCGTCCTAATCTTTCTTCTGAAGTCCAGTCTCACATTTCCAATTGCCGGCTGGGTGACCCTCCTTAGACTTTCTACTTTCCACACTGTAATACTCAGTGGAGTACATAGAAGGAGCAGGGCTAGAGAACCCCAAGCTTGGATCCTTCCACTAGGTTGGAAACTTTTGGTCATTTACTTTGCTCACTTGGGATGTATTGCCCTTATCTGTAAGTGGAAGATAATGTGTGGACAGCATATTCCTGTAGTGAGAATTAAATAAGATGTATTTAGTCTAGTACCTGATACATAGTAGATGCTCAACAAATATTTGTCACCTTTTAATTTTTTTTTACCATTACATTTCAGCAAGGAGAGCTAAATCAAACTAAAAGAGACATATACACCTTTTCCTCTTCTCTCCCCTCTTTTAGGGATTTTGCCTTTATTGTAAAGAAATTCTCTGTAATGTGCCTTGGATAGAGAGGTTAGTTGAGCTGAATTTTCTCTGCAGGGTTCATGGACCTTGAGAGACTAGCTCCTGTGGCTTTGGCCCCATTTTCATCCTGCTCTAGCCAACCCCGAATATTAACAGATCTTGAAGTTCTTCTGAAAACGCAGAATTAAGTTACCAGTGAAGATAACTGACTTGGATGATATTTGTAACATTTAGTACAGTGGTACTGGTTTATTTTAGGCCTGAATTGAATAGAATGTTCTGGACTTAGCTTAGTGTTTCTTGAGAATTCACTGTAGTCTAGATTCATTTTGACTTTTGAGTATAATAATATGTCTTAGCCTATAATTTTTGTTAAAAAATAGCTTTAGTAGAGGGAAAATATTTTTAATTAATAATACCCAAACCGGAGAAATGGGGGAAGAAAAGTGGTTAGGGCAGATTATTCTGCAGTTTATTTATTTATTATTATTTTTAAAGATTTATTTTATTTCTTTCTTTCCCCTTCTGCCCCATTGTCTGCTCTCTGTATCCATTCACTGTGTGTTCTTCTGCATCCACTTGCATTGTCAAGTGGCACCAGGAAACTGCGTCTCTTCCTTTTTTTTGTTGCATCATCTTGCTGGTCAGCTCTCCGTGTATGTGGTGCCACTCCTGGGCAGGCTGTGCTTTTTTCGCACAGGGCAGCTCTCCTTGTGGGGCTCACTCCTTGCGTGTGGGGCACCCCCGCATAGAGTGGCATGGCACTCCTTGCATGTGGGCCAGCTTACCACACTGGCCAGGAGGCCCTGGGTATCAAACCCTGGACCCTCCATATGGTAGGCAGACACTCTATCAGATTACAATTGTGGCCTTTAAGAAGGGAGACATATTTTGCTTTAATTCTCTAATCTTTGTAAGTGTATTTCTTTCCTAGGGCTGCTGTAACAGAGTACCACAAACTTGGTGGCTTAAAACAACAGGACTGTATTGTCTGACACTCCTGGGGGCCTAGAAGGTCAAAATGAAGATTTTGGCAGGGCCGTGTTCTATCTGAAACCTGTTGGGGAGAATCTTTCCTTGCCTTTTGTAACTTCTGGTAGTCCCTGGCATTCTTCGGCTTATAGGTACATCACTCCCTTCTCTGCCTCCTCCATCTTCCCGTGGCCTTCTTAACAGCTGTGTCCGTCAGTGTCTCTTCTCCTTTTCTTACAAGGACACTGGTCCTATTGGATTAGGCCTTATCCTAATCCATTTTGGCCTCATCTCAACTAATTCCATCTTCAAAGACCCTATTTCTAAATAAGTTCACATTCACAGGACTGGGGATTAGAATTTGAACTTATCTTTTGGGGGTCATAGTTCAACCCATAACAGTACGTTATTGAAATAACTTCTATTTCATACTTAAAATCTTTGCCCCCAGAGGGCCATCTACGGCTGCAGCTAATTGGTCTTTAGTATTAAAATAGAAAATTATAAAATCATAGGAAGTATCCCTCCTCCTATCTGCCTACTGATTATTTGCTCTGTTCTCCAATACCCACTTTACTTCCCATCAGCCTGGACACATGTTTGGGTCTCTCCCATCCTCTGTAACTCCCGATCTGGACTTGATCGTCATCCTTCTCCAGCTACCACCTTTTACCTTCCTTGTCCATCATGGTTAAACTTCTTTAAAAACTGTCTTCATTCCTCCCCTCTCATTTACTCTTCAACCCATCCAATCTGGCTTCTGCCTCTGCTTCAATACCCAAAGCCTTCTTGGCATGTCATCATTTTTCAGCTCTCCTGTATCCTGTGTATTATTCTCTCAGTTGTGTTTGCACACTTAACACCTCCGTCCTTGAAAGTTTCTTTCCTAGGGCTCTGATGATACTGCACACTCCCAGTTTTCACACTAAGTCTGTGCAGCCACTTTTCAGTCTCCCACGTAGGCTCCTTGTTCCCCACTCACCTTTCCTTGGAGGGATCCCTTTAGGTGCTTCCTCAGCTCTCTAATTTCTCCCTTTCTATTTCTCTTTAAAAGATCTTACCTCCTTCCATAGTTTTTAATCACTGTGCCCACATTTACATCTCCTGCCTAGTCCTCCCTTCCAAGCTCCACCATTAGATATCAGCTGCCTACCTGACATCTCCAATTCCAGTTCTCACAGGCATCTCGAATTTGACTTGTCCAAACCAGGATCCTGATCAGCCTTTTCCAGCCCTGGTTCCCATAAAAATATTTTCAGTCATAATAAATAAAAGCAGCATTTACTGACTTGCTCAAGTTAGGAACCTGGGGCCCCATTCTCTTCCCATGTCACCTGTCTGATCGTAGTAGTTTTCTATGAGTTCACGTTGCAATTAAGTTAAAATTCAGAATCCTTGGCATGGCTTCTGCCTGCCTCTGCAGGCTTATCTCTTTCACATGGAGCTCCCCCTGCAGCCACTCTGACCTTCCCTGTTCTCAAGTGGACCAGCTCCTCCTGGGCCCTTAGACATTCTGCCCTTTCTTTCGGACTTCCCTGCTTGGCTCACCCTTCAGGTTTTGGCTCTCAGCTGCTTACATATGATAGCATCTAAACTTCTCCTTTGTGGGCCTCAACCCAGGTGTGATTAAAAATTATTTGTGTCATTGCTTTGGTCAGCATTTGTCTCCTCTGCTGGGCGTAGACGCCCTGTGGGCAGGGTGGGGTTCCCACATTCACTTGCGGAGTCCCAGCTACCCCCGGCAGTCCCAGCCAGGGAAGGAAAAGATGGTTGTTTACTGCTTTGAAAACATTCCCAGAGAAGAGGATGCCCTTTTGGCTCTTTGCATTTCCTTCCAGGATCTTACCCTATTTGACTACAGTCTCTAATGTCTGAGCTAAACGTTTCTCATTGTACCTCCCTTGGCTCAGAGGAAATAAAAGAGAGACTTTATAGTTTTCGGTTTTGCTTTAACCTTAATTACTAAAACTTGTTTTCCAGTCTCTTCATAGTTTCATTGTCCTTTCTGAACTTTCTCTCAGACCACAAGGAAACAAAATTTCATTATGATTTGGGGTCATGACCTGAAATTTATTGACACTGGTGCAGTGTTAAGTCACATTTCAATGTGGCTCAGCTGCTTTTTAATTATTTTAAAATATTCTTTTCCTGATTATAGGAGTGATTTTATTGTTAACCAGAAAACAACTTTGAAGATACAACATTGGGTCAAATAGAGAACAAATGGTAGACATTCTGTCAGATTTTTCTATTTTATAAAATGGGATCCTGCTGTTTTTATGATTTTTGTTCTGCTCTTTTCACTTAACAACCTGTTGATATTTTGATATAAGCCTTGAAAAGTGGGACTAAAGCCTAATGGAATCATTTTGCTGAGTGAAATAAGCCAGACATAAAAGGATACACACTGTATGAATTTACTAGAATGGGTAAACTCATAAAGACAGAAATTAGAGTTGAGGTTACCAGGGGCTTGGAGGTGAGAGAATGGGGAGGTACTGCTTAATGTGTGCAGAGTTTCTGTTTAGGGTGAAGGAAAAGTTTTAGTAATAGACAGTGGTGATGGTAGCACAATATTGTAAATGTAATTAATATCATTCTGTTGTATACTTAACAATTATTAAAATAAGAAATTCTATATCTATCTATCTATCTATCGTCACAATAAATACAAAACAAAAATCCCAAAAATCTATTGGAGCACATGGACAAGCCCCAAGTAAAAATAAGCCTGTCGGCAAATTACAGCAGGACCTCCCCCTCTGGAGAGAGGAAGCAACGAAACAGGCTGCTTGACAGCTCGACCCTGCAGTACTTTTTTCCTTCCTGTGCTTTGTAGACTTTACCCTAGCCGTGTCCTGACTCGGAAATTCCACCTCTTGACACATTCCACACACTGCGCTGACAACATACTATACTGCTGTATTTTGGTGTGTTCCTTAAGCCTAACTTCCAGGGTTTAAGTGTATCAAGTGTTCATAGATCTTCTTGTACAGGTAATTGTCCATATATTTACTGATATTTGTTTTTTTTTAGTTAGCATGTTACTTTTTAAATTGTAAGGTACAAGGCCTATTCATTTTGCCTTATAAAGTGACTAGCATCGATTTTGAGAATTTGGTGCCCAGTCAGTATGGTTCCTTTTTTTTTTAGAACGATATTTTCTTTTTAGATTTTTCTCCCCCCCCCCACCCCAGTTGTCTGCTCTCTGTGTCCATTCACTGTGTGTTCTTCTGTGTCTGCTTGGATTTTTGTCAGCAGCACCGGGAATCTGTGTCTCCTTTTGTTGCATCATCTTGCTGTGTCAGCTCTCTGTGTGTGCAGCACCGTGTGTGCAGGCTGCCCTTTTCTCGGCTCTCCTTATGGGGCGCATTCCTTATGTGTGGGGATCCCCTACATGGGGACACCCCTGTGTGGTACAGCATTCCTTATGTGCATCAGCACTGCACATGGGCCAGCTCACCACACGGGTCAGGAGGCCTTGGGTATCTAACTCTGGACCCTCCATATGGTAGGCGGATGCTCTATCAGTTGAGCCAGATCCGCTTCAAGTAGGGTTCCTTTTTAAAAAAATATCTAAAATCACTTTTCTGCCTAGATCACTAGAGTCCAGTTAGAATTGTCCTTTCCCTTCATTATTTCATCCATTCATTCAACAAGCATTTATTCAGTGCCTAATCTAGGCAGTGTTGCTAGAAACTGGATCTATATTAGTGAATAAAGCAGATACAGTGACTCTTCTCTTTGATCTTACAGACTAGTTTAATACCAGATATTATACAACTAATTGCACAAATAAATTTGTAATTTCAGCTTGTGATAAATGTTGTGGAGGACAGAGAAAAGGTGGCATTGGAATGGGAAAAGTGGACATGGTGGCTGATGGATATGGGGAATAGCAGGAAGAGATGAGATGTGGAGGCGCCTTTGGGACTTGGAGTTGCCCTGGATGGTGCTTCAGGGGCAATCACCGGACATTGTAAATCCTCCCAGGGACCACTGGATGGAATGTGGGAGAGTATGGGCCATGATGTGGACCATTGACCATGAGGTGCAGAGATGCCCAGAGATGTACTTACCAAATGCAATGGATGTGTCATGATGAAGGGAGTGAGTGTTGCTGGGGGGGGAGTGGTGGGGTGGGGGTGGTGGGGTTGAATGGGACCTCATATAATTTTTTTTTAATGTAATATTTTTACAAAATCAATAAAAAATTTAAAAAAAATGTTGTGGGGGAAAATGGCAGGGTGCCATGAAAGAATATAATAGGAGGAGACTGAAGTTAAATAGTGGGACAGGGAGGTGGTATCAGGAAAGCATTTGTGAGAAAGTGATGTGGAAGCAGAGAACTGAAGCTGAGGAGAAGGACGAGGTGAATGAGGGGATGAGAGGATAAGTACTCCGCGAGGGGGAACAGCAGGTCGGAAGATGAGCCAATCACAGAACTGAACGAAGGCTGGGGCTTGAGTGTGGTGAAGGGAAGGGAAAAACACATGTTTAATCTGTTGGTATTAGTCATTAAGTAGGAATATAGCCTTTGTTAATTCTTTCAGAAAACTTTTTGAGGGTGCATTAATCCTCCTACAAAATAATTTTTGGTTCGTTTTGGAACAGGTCTTTCTGGACCTGCTGCCACACCCCGTGTTTATTGACACTGTTGCTGATGTTTCTCTCAGGCCACTGGGAAAGGTCCAGGAAGTCAAGCTTTTGACATCTGTTTATTTGTTTAACACATAAACATGAAGCTCCTTCTCGGTTGCAGATGTCATGTTAAACGCTGGAGCCCAGGAGGGTACTCGGAGGGCTGAGGAGCAGTCCACAGAGGGAAAGGGCCCCTGCCTCTGGGCATTTCTCTCCAGAAATGAAAGTCACCCTCTTTAGAAGCAAGTTGGTAATAAGGAAGAAAATGGCAGCAGCAATTTCTTTTGAGTGGTTTGGATGTTTCAGAAAAACATTGTGTCCCAGTGTGTGTAACGTCCCATCCCTTCCTCTAGCAAATATCGAGAGCCTTCTATGTGTCTGACACTGCTCCAGGTGCTGAGGAAACAGCAATGAGCAGCTTACATGCAGATAAACAGGAAAACCTAGAATGTGTCGGAGGGATTATAAGTGTTACAGAGAAAGTTAAAGGAGGGAAGGGGGATTCTGGAAGGGCTGCTTGAGTGTTGTGACTGAAGTTGCAATTGTGAGAAACAGTGGTCATGAAGGGGCTCACTGGGTGGCATTTGAGCAAAGACTTGAAGCAGATGAGCCACAAGGACATCTGGAGAAAGAGGAGTCCAGGCAGAGAGAACAGCGTGTGCGCAGAGTTTGGAAAATTGACTGTAAGGGCAAGGGTGGAAGAGGAAGACCAGTTAGGAAGTGATTGCCATAATTCAGGCAAGAGGGGCTGGTGGCTTGGCCTAGGCGGTGGAGGAGGTGGTGGGAGGAAGGTCAGATTCTGCATGTATTTTGAAGGTAGAGCTGATGGATCGGGTATTGGGTGTGTGAGAAAGAGAACCATGACGCCATGCTTTTTGACCCGGGCATCTGCAAGAATCAATTATCTTTTCCTAAGACAGGAGAGTCTGGGAAAAGAATGGGTTTGGGCAGAGGTAAAGATCAGAACATGTCTCTCGTGGCCATGTTAGATTCAGATCCATGTTAGAAGTTGGGGTGGTAGTAGTTGGGTATAGAGAGAGTTGGGTATAGAATCTGGAGTCAGAAAGAGGCCTGGGTGAGAAGCAAGACTGTGTGAGTCATCTGTGTACTTGTGGCATTTAAATCCATGAGTCTTGGGAAGAGGATTTGGCTCAACTGATAGAGCATCCACCTACCAAATGGGAGGCCCAGGGTTCAAGCCTAAGGCCTCCTGACCCGTGTGGAGCTGGCCCATGCACAGTGCTGAGGCATGCAAGGAGCACAGTGCCATGCAGGGGTGACCCCATGTTGGGGAGTCCCATGCGCAAGGAGTGCGCCTCGTAAGGAGAGCTGCCCCACGCAAAAAAAAAAGCACAGCCTGCCCAGGAATGGCGCTGCACACACAGCGAGCTGACACAGCAAGATGACACAACAAAAAGAGACACAGATTCCAGGTGCTGCTGACAGGTGTGCAAGCAGACACAGAAGAACACACAGTGAATGGACACAGAGAACACCAGGGGTGCGGTGGGGGTGAGGGGGTGGAGGGGAAGGAACAAGAGAGAAATTTAAAAAATAAAATAAAATAAATCCACGAGCCTGGATTGGCTTGAGAAGAGAGTGACTGCAAGCTGGGAAATGAAGCAGCCTGGGGCCCTCCGGTGCCTAGAGGCTAGGGAGCAGAGAGAAGCCTGCCCGTGAGGGGGCAGAGAGGTGGCTGACGGGCAGGCAGAAACCAAAACCAGGGCTGACTGCGGCCTGCTCTCCGGCTCCCCTGCGCAGGTGTGACAACGTGCGTGTGTTTAAGCTGGGCCTCTTGTCGGGCCTCTGGTGGACTCTCGCCCTCTTCTGCTGGATCAGTGACCGGGCCTTCTGTGAGCTGCTGTCGTCCTTCCACTTCCCCTACCTGCACTGCGTGTGGTAAGCCTCTGCGTGGGGGGAGCTGGCTCGGGACAGGTGTCTGGGGACAGGTGCCTGAGCTTTGCTGTCAGGGGCCTTCGCCCTGCAGGGGCTCAGTGCGCAGTGAGGCTGAGTGGAGCCCTGCGGGCCTCTTTCTCACCTCAATTCTCACAAGTTTCAGAAGCAAAGGACAGTGTTGTGAAAAGCAGCACTAGCTCCAGGCAGCAGGCCTAGCAGAACAAGACCTAAGTGTTGATGCTACTCGTCTGCTGTCTCTTACCTGAAGCTCCCGTATTAAAGCATAAAGGAGCTTCAACACCGAATCTGTACCCGGAGCTACAGCTGGAGCAGAACTCTAGGGTGGGGGGAGGTCGGGAGGGCATGGGACAGCGGAGGCGGGACAGGGTCTGCCCTGAGGGGGCCTGTGTGCCCGGGGGTCAGCACGGGCCTTGCAGTGGGTGGCCTGGGGGCAGGGCTCACCCCCCTCATTTTGCAGGTGGAGATGAAAGCCTGGAGAAGTAAAGAGAATTATTCAGGATCACCCACCTGGTTGTAAAAAAACTACTTAGAAGTTCAATAATAGGCAATTTGAGCATCTATCTTTTTGGGAATGCTTGGGATACACTATTAAGTTAAAACAAACAAACTAAACAGGTAACAAAACTGTATGCAGAATCCTGCACTCAGACAACTGAGGAAATAGGAGTGGCTTTCTTCCTGGGAACTGCTTCAGATCCCAACCCAGAGTGATCTTCCCTTCTCTGTCCTCCAGGACTTCTGATTGCAAAGGATAATAAGGACCAAGAAATCTGCTCTATAATGTCACTTGTACATTGGGAGCATCCGGGGAGGAATTCTAGTGGTAGAGTGGGAAAAGCTTTGTTAGATCTAAATTAAGAGGTTTAACTTCTACTAGAGAGGACCTGAAAATATACAGTTGGAAAGACTTCATTTAAATTCCCTCATACATTTGAACTTGTATATATCTACCACAAGACCCAACCTACTCAATTTAAGGCTTGAGGACTCTAGAAAATTGCTTGTAAAAAACCAAAACAAAATAAAACAGCACAAGTCGAGGTTACTAGTCTTGAGATCCATTGTCTGTCAATTCTTAGGTTCAGTCTTGACTCACACTAGTGAGTTTATATAGACTTTATATGTTTATCGAGGTAAAATTTACAGATACCAAAATGCACAGATTTTAAGTGTATACTTTGAATTTTGATAAATATACATCTGTGTAGATGCCTCAATTACAATATAGTGCATTTCTATCAACCCAGGAAGTTGTCTTGTTAATACTAGTGATTTAAGTGAAATTTAAAAATTAGCTGATGTAATATCTTTGGCTCAGAAATTTGTTTATAAATTTGGTATCCTTTCTGCTTTGTTTCTGAAAGTTGTATCATCTTTCTAGTCATAAAATGACATCTTTTTAAAAATAATGTTTTTAAACAACATTGAAGTATAGAAGAGGGCCTCATAATTCCATCCCCTGAAGAGAGGGAACAGTTGTTAACAGTCTATACTTCCAGGCTTACATATATATATATTTTTTCTTTCTCTCTTTCTACTTTTTAAAAACAAAAATAGCTGCATTTTGTACATAATGCAAATTGGTTCTTTTTTTTTTTTCAAACTAAAGGATGTCATGGACATCCTTCCTTACCAATGCACATATAAATATTTTCATCATCATTTTTGATGTCTGCATAATACTTCATCATTTGGATGCTTTATGATTCATTATACCAACCTCTCTGTTAATGAATATTTAGATTATTTCTAATTTTTCACTTTGCAAACAATCTCTAGTGAACATCTATATTTAGTCATATACCTGAATATTTCCTTAGGTTAAATTGTAATGTTTTGCCAAATCCAGAAAGATTGTACCAATTTATACTTTTGCTAAATGCCTTTTTACCCACGCATTTGCATATACTGTACATTATTAACTCTTTTAAATCTTTGTTAGTCTCACAGGAAAAATGTTATATTTTGTTTTAATTTTAATTTTCATGTCTTTTTTTCTGATTAACATTGTAGTTGAGTATCTTTTCAAATATAAATTTTCTATGTGTCTTCTTTTCAAATGTGCCTTTTAATTTTCTTTGTCCTCTTCCCTATTGTGTTCTTATAGTTAAAAAAAAAAAGTGTATCTAGTACCTAGTGCCTGGCATTACTGTCTGCCTGTGTGCCAGTTATTATGATGCAAATTTGCAACACTTTCAAAAGCATAGAGAATAATACACTGAGCACCCATGTAGACAGCTCCCTGCTTCAATAACTATCAATCTCATTTCATACCTTCTTTCCCTACCTCTCCCCTCCCCTGCCCTGATTATTTTAAAGCAGTCCTGGACATCATATGAAATGATTACTTTTTAAAGGCTCTTTTAATGTAGAGAGTTTAACTTTCTGTCATATAGTGCAAATATTTTCTTCCACTTTCCCATTTATGGGACTGTCTTTGTGGCATATAGGTTTTTAACTTTCATGTTGTCACATCTGCCAGTTTTTTCCTTTATGGTTTCTGGACTTTGTGTCATTCTAAGAAAGGCCTCCCCAGTAAGATAATAAAAACATTTTCTTTGAATATATTTTTAAAATACATGTTACATCTTTAATTAATCTGGAACTAAGTTTTGATGTAGGGCCAAAGGAAGAAGAATTACATGCCTTTAAATAATATTTCATTGGATAAAGATTAATATTAAAACCTTTTACATGCACAATAAAGATAAATTTAAAAAGAGTTCCCTTACTAAACTACAAAAGCAGTTTAGTCAGTATATAAAATGGGGACTTAAAATATCTACAACCAATTGTTAAAGCAGACAACCACACGTGCTTAACTATTTCCATTTTCTTACAGCCTCTTTTAAATCCCTTGAGTCTCAGACTTCTCGGTAGAGCCCCAAAGGCATTTGCATGTTTGTTCCCATTATCAAACCTGAATATTCTAGAGCATTCCAAGACTGATCTTGAATTGCTCAAGATTTATCATTCTCCTGCCATTGGAGATTGTTGGTCGCGTCTCCCTTTCTAATTAGAAGAGATCCCTTGGACTGTAATTACAGCCAATGAGAGACAAGATCTCAGCCAGCGGGAGCAAGATGTCTGCTTCTGTCTGGGCCAACCTGCCCTCATTGGCTGTAGTTGCCAAGTTCTCACTTCTCATCTCTTTTTCAGGCACATCCTCATCTGCCTTGCTGCCTACCTGGGCTGCGTGTGCTTTGCCTACTTTGACGCTGCCTCAGAGATCCCCGAGCAAGGCCCTGTCATCAGGTTCTGGCCCAGCGAGAAGTGGGCCTTCATCGGCGTCCCATATGTGTCCCTCCTCTGTGCCAACAAGAAGTCATCAGTCAAGATCACATGATGGCGAGAAGCGGGCTGTGTGCTCTGCTTGTTTTCCTTCATTCTCTGGCAGAGACAGCTGGGGGAGTCGCAGAGTAGGGGGTTCTGTCATTTTAACGTTCCATTCCTGTGGGCTCTAACCAGTATGTCTGTGGGCCACCAGGATTGCACTGTGCTTGGGGAGCAGCAGGTGTCTTGGCCACAACCCAGAGGTGGAAAGTAGGGGGTTGGGGGCTCTGGGCATTTCTTTCTCGGCATCGCTTTCAGACGCAGTGGCTTGTTGTGTTGTGTGCTTTCTGGTGATGGCTGAGCGGTCCCCTGGGTGAACCCCTGCCGCACAGAATCTGTCTTTCAGAGCGAGTTTGCTCAACCTCCTGTTCCCAGGTCCTCCTGGTGTGAATACTACCCTTGACAGACAGACCCTCAGACAGACGAGATCCTTTGACTCATGATGGAAGATACCAGAAACTGTCCTTCAACCCAACCCAACCAATCACACACAGGGCTTATGGCTCAGGAGGCTAGTTTTTCACCTGCAACTCTTAACTAACCCAGGTTTTACATCCATTTGTGAATCCTTCTGCTACCTCTGCTGAGAGATGGAGGCTTGATTTCAGATGAGGGTAAAGCTAAGGAGAAAAATCCTCTATGCCAAAAACTGTATTCCACTTCAAGCCATTCCTGAAGATGAGCACGATTTTTAAATGTTGATATCTTTTAAACCTCTCCCCACCCCCTTAGCTCTGTAGCGTGAAATACACAGAGAAAAAAGTTACATGTGACACTGAATCAACTTCCTTACTGCTGGACCTCTGTGAGATTGCCAAAGGGCTCCTTACAATCGTGGTGGGGCTTCTGGTTCAGAATTTGGAGCAAAATTGGAATTTTTTCTGATTTTGGTTCGTTTGAAGCCTCCTGCATATTACATTCTTCTGGAATTACCTCCAAGAATCTCACCCCTTCTTTCTCTAATATCACTGGGAATTCGGCTCTCGTTTCACAATACAAGGTGCTTCCTGTCGATTCTCAGAGCATTTGATGCTTACTTCTCAAGTGCTGGCAATATCTACACATTGACTGCCTGATGGGATTTGTGCAGCAGGGCAGACTGATTGCCTTCTGAGTTTCTCTAAAGTAAAGTGACACTGGCTATAACACAGATCTCCTTTTTGCTGGGCTGACTCAAAGATTCCAAAATTCTGCAAGGTGTGAAGTGGGAATTTTCACCCTCAGGAATAGTTTTAACTCAGGCAGCTCCTGCCTTTGAACAGCCCATGTGGGGAGAAAGCAGGACATGTCCTTCCTGTGTGGACAGAAGATATGTCACTGTCCTAAGTAAGAGTTGGACAGAAGCAGTTTTTGGCAAGCCCAGGAATCTTACCCTGGTGAGAATTTACAAAGGATCCGAGGCAGAAAGCCCACTAAGGAACTGAATTTATAATTTAAAAATGAATGACTTGATTCTCCTTCTGTGGTTTTCAACTTATTTTAGCAGCAGAACCCTGTTTGCTATAAGAAATCTTCAGTGTGTGAAACAGGTTGTATTTTATTACCTTAAATCTATTTTAAGGCTAAATTTATAGCATTTACTAGATAATATATAAGGAAGTGAAAATACAGATTAACGGATTAGTGGTTTCTAAGGTAGAAACATTTGGTATTGAAGCAGTGTATTTTATATAGTTTTAAAATGTATTTTAAAAATGATCTTTGAGCTTAATATTTGTGGGCCTTCTGATGCACCTCTATGAGACCTGGCAGTTTGTGGAACAGAATTTGGAAACTGCTTTGAATCCAAAATTCCTTTGGATTTCAAGTCTAGAGTTTTTTAAAGGGAAATATCAGATGGTCATCACTTAAGTTTGATCTTACTGGATTCTGGTCTCACCTATTCTGCTGAATAAAAATGCCCCAGAGTGGGAGGTTTGATATATTTTAGCCCATCTGTCTTAATGTGGAAACATAGATATGGAAAAAGAGAGTATAGAAAAGATGTGTGTGTGTGTGTGTGTGTGTGTGTGTGTGTGTGTGTGTAAGGTTATTCTTTGTCTTGAGTGTTCCTCAGTGGTGCATGTTTTGCCTCAACAGTCAATGGAAGGGCCATTTCTCCAAATAACGGCTAAGGGCTTTCCCCCTGGGGTCCCTCTAGCCCCTAAGGCTTTGACCTTGCCATCAGAAAGAACCTCAAATAAGGATAAAGTTTGACTTTGGGTATGTATGAATAGGTTGGTAAGTGAAAGCCCTGACTTACAGGGCTATTTCCACTTCTCTACTCCAAATGATGAATTTAAGATGTCTTAAAGTGAATGTTTTCATATAAAAAGCAGAATGCTCTTCTAGAGACTGGTTCCAGTGAGATGAGAGCTGACAAAGAAGTGTGCAGTGGGTACATTTGAGGAGGGCAGAACTTTACTTTTGAGCAGAAATCACTAGAGCTTGTCAGCTTGGGATGGTAAATCTAGAGAATAGGAATACATACCTATTTTGTTTTTATGGTGTCAATCATATTTATATAAATATACTCTTTAAAGAAAACTGGGAAACTACAGAGAGGTTTAAAAAGAAAAAAAATGCAACCCATATCTCTATTGCCCATGCTCAGTCACTGTTAATATTTTGGTATATTACCTTTACATAATTTTTTTAATGTAGTTGTAAATAGATTTTATTTTAGAGTTGACAGTTTATACTGTAGCTTGACTGGAATATAACTGCCAGTTGCGTGTTCTTCATAAGGAGCTGGTTTTGGAATACACTGAAGTTAGTTATGTATTAGAGAGCTAATCACTGGAATCTGAGACTTACTACTGAGTCTTTCTTTTTGAATTGAGCCTAATATAAATGGGCCCTAAGAAATAATGAACCAAATTCTACTTTTTTTTCTTATATCCTCTTGAGTTTATATTATCCTAAACTTGGTCATAGAAAATAGCTATAAATTGGTGATTCTAAAGGTTTTGATATTTTCAGATTAAAAAAAGAGTAGTATCTTTCATTAAGTGACATGTAACTAGGAATCTTGTTTTCAATTATGCAGGGAAGCAGAAAATTGACAGTTAAGAGTTAGGTCATGGCAGTTACTCAGCGTGACTATCAGAATTTTGTTCTGGTTAGAATTTATAACAATTGATTCCCAGCAGGAACTCGATTTAGGATATAAAATACATTAATGTTATCAAGTAATAATTTAAGTTAATGACTCTTGTTTTATAGTGTTTGGTTTATTGTTGATTTTCAAGGAAAAGAAACCTTGTCTCTCCTTTATGATTATATTATTATAAAACAAGCACTTTGGTGAATCTGTTTAAGGTGTGGGTGATATGTTGTCTTAATCCATTTGTTAACGGACTACCTTTTTTGGGAACTCTGTGCTTGGTCCCTCTGAAGAGAACATAAACATCAGTTATGGACTGAAGATGTTCTGTTTGGGAACAAAGCTTGATGGTCGACAAACACGGATGGACTGAAGATGTTCTGTTTGGGAACAAAGCTTGATGGTCGACAAACACGGGCTTTATAAAAACTGTCACTGCTCAGTTTATTAGATCTCTCAGGCGTGTAATAACTCCCCTTCCCGTTCCTTTACTAGTGAGCCTGAAGGCAGTGTGGGAGGCTGCGCGGCTGGCTCTCTGTCCCTGGGACTAGCGTGGAACTGGTCCCTGCACACAGTGAGGGCTGCCCGATTGCCCGGCCAGAGCACCTCTCCCGGCTCCTCTGCTGTGAAATGAATTTGGAACTTAAAGTCGGGGCTTTGCCTGGGCGCTGTCAGACCCGCTGGTCAAAGAGAGAAGTTGTGGACAGATTGGGAGTCTCAGTGGAGTTTGTAGACATCTTGCTCCTATAGGCTTTTCACAACACTGCCCCTGCTCCAAGGAATTAATTCTTTGAAGTATATCTTTTCCTATATGCTGACTGTTTTATAACCATACTATATAATCAGAGCAATATAGTTTTTTCAGATATATACCTTGTTTTATATACAAAGGTGTATTGTATATGGAGTGGCATGCCCCTTGGCTGTGGCAACATTTAATCTCCATTGGGGAAACATTTAAGGCCTTTTGAAATGGAGACTTTGCACTTTATGCTCTTTTTGTGAATTGACTATAACAGCTGTGTTTGATATTAAATCTGTAAGTGGCATTTTCTGTGTCTGAATGAATATATGTATGTTTATTTCTGAAGTACCCACAGTGAAAACGCATTTAATGAATTGAAGAGCAAAGCACATTTGCCCAAATTAATTTGTTAAAGAATTTAGGTATCATTGTTATTAAGCATGTTTTAAATTAATGAAGTTAATTGTTGGTTTCTCCTGAGTTGTGAAATGAATACATCTAAATATTTTCATTATAAAGTACATAAAGTTTGTATTTCCTCAAATTTCTATAATTATGTCATTTGCATATAAAATCTCAAATATAGAGAACAGTTTATTTGAGATGCATTTTATCCAGTCACTGGAAGGAAGATCACATGACATTTCAAATTATTAAGTGACTTTAGCAGGAAAATTCTATATCTACTTCTTTTTCTTTATTTCCTGTGAAATTATCCTTTATTAAAGGATTCACAGCAAGTCAAGCTTAAAAGAATTTGACCTTAGAGACGAGGAAAACAACCTTATCAGTATTCTTACAGTGGTTCTTTAGACTTTTGTTTTTTGGCATGGGGGTGGGCTCACGTAGGGATCACAGACTTTGAAAAGCCGATGCAGACAGTGGACCTTCCACCTAGAAAAATGCCAATACTTATCATTTTCTGGGGTTTCAGATGTCCCTAGTAGCCCACCCAAGTATGGAACCCTGGTATAACAGAGACTTTAAGCAAAGATTCAATCCATTATGGTGCTGAAATTGGTTATCCCAATCCTTAGCTTTTGGCTGAACTTTTTTGTGGCTGCAGTGAGTGGCTGAGGAGGCCCTGCTCTGCGGGGGTGGGGGGAGGGGAGGTGGGGGGAGGGGAGGTGGGGGGGCAGAGCGTGGGAGGGCATATCAGCCCAGTCAGGCCAAGGGTAGGTGCAATCTACTCAGCTCCCCTTCCCTGGCTGCCCTTAAAGACTAGCACATATGGGAACCTCTTAAAATTTTTAAATGTAACATTTTGTGTGATCTATGTATCTTTAAAAAAAAAAGTTAATAAAAAAATGAAAAAAAAAAAAAAAAAGACCAGCAGGTAACACCTTGCCCTTCCACCCTCTTTTCAGGCTTTACGTTAGCGGGTGGAAGCAACAGCAGGGTCTTGGGAATTTGCATCTTCCTCACTGCTTCTCTCCTGGTGTATGGTTTCAGATACTTATTGAGACCATGTTTGAGTTTGCCATAGGTTTCTACTTTTGTATTGTTGAACTTTTCCATAATAAAAAAATAACTTAAAAAAAAGGTATTTGAGTTTTTGTCCTTCAGTCTCTCCAGCGGAGCTCAGCGCCCGCTGGGGCCCACCTGCCTTGAGGGGGCGGGCAGCTCCTCCTCCCCCTTCCCCAGCCTCAGGAGTTTTGTCTGTCTCAAGTGGGCCCTCAAATATCTTTGGTGACCTACAGGTGATCTTCTCTTGGGGGTATTAACGCACAGATAGGAAAAGATCACCCTCCCAGCAGTATTTGTTTTGTATTTCTCAATAAAACAAAACATTTGATTTGGCTGCTTTTACAATTGAGAGCAGAGATCTTAACACAAATTTTAAAATGTAAGAAAACTAGAACCGGTAGAGTTTAATTTTATATTAGACCTGGTTATGGGAAAGTGGCTGAAAGAAAGGTAAGGCCTTGAGCACGAAGTGACAGAAAATGCACAGTGGCCCTGGATAACATTCACTAGAGAAGGATGTCTGTGAACAAAGAAAACCGAGGCGGTGGAGCGTGGCCAAGGGCTGAGGGTACGACCACTGGAGTAATGTCGCCATCTTGTGGCTCTATTGGGTATTGCTAGCTGTGGCGTAAACGAAGCCCTTTCTAATTCCGAATCATCCTAAACTCACTATATCTGTCTCAAAAGAGCTACTATTTGACCTCTGTCTAACCTTAAGCATATTTTCCTGGAATTTTTTTTGGAGGTACCAGGGAAGGAACCCGGGACCTCAGACATGCAAAGCAGGTGCTCAACCACTGAGCTACACCCGCTCTGCTTATTTTCCTGGATTTTTTAAAGCAACTTTCTGCCTTCCTTTTCTACTCTTCTCTTTCCCCAGCAACTCATTCTTCACCCCATAGATTTTAAATCTTATTAGGATTTTAAAAATCTCCCAAACGTGATAAAGCAAATACTTCAAGGGGAGCAGATGTGGCTCAGTGGTTGAGCACCTGCTTCCCATGTATGAGGTCCTGGTTCAATCCTGGTACCTCCTTTAGGAAAAAAAAAAAAGGAAAGTTAATATAGATGTGATCTAAAGGAAGTTTTTATCTCACTGGAGTTAAATTAAACTTTTTGGGATTAACAGCTCAATTTATACAAGCCAAATCCCATTATGACCCAAATCTTTTTAATACTGAATCCAGTTTAAGTCAACATGCGGCAAATGCCTGTTTTGTATTATGTGCTGTGATCAACATGGCAGCAAGCTTGTGTGGGCTGTGGGAGAAGACCACTGACTGTTGGAGTGCCACTAACGATGAATCAACCATGCTTGAGGGGCAGGCAGGAGAGGGAGGTGAGGCCTGACCAGGGAGAAGTTGGGATTTGACAAATGAGCCACATTTAGTAACATTTGGTAATATATGTTACTTCCTTGGAAGATTATTATTTTCTTATAAATATCGATTATCTTGAACATGCATTGTCTTATTTAATTCCCCACAAATATTTTATGAGGCCAGCATTATTATTATTCCTGCTTTGAATATGAGAAAATTGAGGCTCAAAAGTGTAATATATTTTGACCAGGGTCACAGCTAGTAAGTGGCAAAACCAGGATTTGAAAGCAAGGCTTTTGACATAGTCTCTAAGTGTCTAATTAAATTGGACTTGTTAGTTTAATTTACCTCTCTCTCCTCAAAGGGTTTAACTCTATTTTCAAAATGGCAAACAAGGTAGTTTTTCATATAGGTAGGCACCAAGCTGGGATGATAAGATCCAACACTGTCCTATTAATACAAACAATTAGATGTAGTATAGAATAGCAATTGGCACATAGAAGATGCTCAATAAATGGCAGCTAATCATCATGATAACCTACCACCACACAGTCCTGGATGACAGTATTGCCCTGTGGCTATAGTGGTGAAGCCCAGCCCATTTCCTGAAGCTTCCCGAGGGGTTTATGTACACAGGTGACTCTCCCTCTTCAGGCTCCGTAGTCCAAGCCATCACTATTTTCTGAGTGAGAGATCGGCATTTCCAGCTGCTTCCTTGCCATCTCCATAGACACTTAAACTTACACCTCAGCTAAGCCTGTGCCTTGTTTACCTCTAAGTATGGTGCCCCTTTCCATTCAGTGGCCAGAGGAAGTCCTCCCCTCCCTCAACTGTCCATATCCAATATCAGTAAATAAATCCCCTTAATTCCACTCCCCAGTGTCTCAAATCCAGGCATTTCTCTTTATCTTAGCACCTTCATCTCTTGCCAATCCATCTACCATACTGGAGCCAGGGCCTTCTTTCTAAAATAAAATCCAACCTCATTGCTTCTCTGCTCAGAACCCACCAATTCTCCCCGTTGCCCGTAGAACCAAGCCTAAATTCCTTAACATGATTTATAATCTCCCTCAAGATCTAGTCTCAGCTTTCCTTCACTCCCCTTGTGCCCTTCACTTGAGTCTTCCAGAATTCTAGCTCTACATGGTCTTTCACAGGGCCTTAGGGCCTGAATTAGTTATCTGTTCCTGCTTGACAAACTACCCAACAACTTAGTGGCTTAAAACAACAAACATTTACTACCTCGCAGTTTCTGTGGGTCATACATTTGGGAGCAGTTTAGCTGGGTGGTTCAGGCTCTGAGTCTTTCATGAGGTTGCAGTCATCTCGAGGCTTGGTTGGGGCGGCAGGATCCACTTCCCAGGTGGCTCACTCACATGACTGTCGGCTGGAAGCCTCAGCTCCTTGTTGGGTGGACCTCTTGATAGGGCTGATCATGTGTCCTTACAATATGGCACCTGACTTCTCCCAGACTGAGAGATCCAAGAGTATAGCTGCCTTTTAGCCTCAGAAGTCACAGTCATTTCTACAGTATCCTATTGATTACACAACTCTGTCTTATTCAATGTATAAACAGACTGCACAAGGAAGCAGGAGTCAGATCATTGGGGACTATCATGGAAGCTAATGATCACAGGGCCTTTGCACAAACTATTCCCTCTCTCTACCAGCACTGCACTCCCCACCTACTTCCTGAGACTTCATTTCCCATTACCTCCCAATGGTGAAGCTTTTCCTATTACTCCCGTCTTCCAACTGTCTCTCCCCTTTTATCATACTGTATACTGTAATAGCTTCTTAGGGCAGGGACTGACTGGGTTTTGAAACAATACTTATTTCTTCCAAGATCTGGAACAAAGTAAATTAAATCCAGGGAATCAAGTTTAAAGTAGAGTAATGGTTGCTTGAGTGGAGATGAGTGATGGCAGAAGCCCTTATGAAGGTAGAACTACCAGCTTTCCCAATGAGAAGTGGAGGGCAGTGGAGAAGTCCAAAATGATCGCTGGTTCAGTTTCCTGTGGCTGCTCTAACATTACACAAATCTAGTGGCTGACGACAACACAAACGCTTTCTCTTACAGTTTCGGAGTTCAGCAGACTCAAAGGGTCTCATCTGGTGTAGTGGGTTGGATAGTGTACACCCCAAAATTCATGTTCACCCACAACCTCGGGATGTGACCCTATTTGCAAGGAGGACTTTGCAGATGTAATTAAAGTAAGGATCGCAAGATGAGACCACCCTGGGCCAGGGCGGGCCTTAAATCCATCGAGAATGTCTTTACACGAAACTGAAAGGAGAAGACACAGGCACACAGAGGCCAATGTGAAGGTGAGGCAGAGGTTACAGCGGTGCATCCACGAGCCAAGGAACAGCCACCACAGCCAGGAGAGAGGCGCGCAGGGACCCTCCCTCAGCACCTCCGGAAGGAGTCCACCCTGCTGACACCTGGCCTTGGACTTCTGACCTCCAGAACTGTGAGAGAAGACCTTTTTGTTGTTCTAAGGAGCCTCGTTTGTGGTAACTTGTTCCAGCAGCCCTAGGAAGCTAATACGCTGGGCTAAAATCAAGGTGTTGGCAGGGCTGCACTCCTGGAGGCTCTGGCAAGAAGTCACTTCCGGCCTTTTCCAGCGTCTAGTGGCTGCCCTGCCTCCACCTTCACCACCGGTCACTTTGGGCAGAGTCCTCAAGCTGCCACCCTTCTGCTCTCTCTCTCCTGCATCCCTCTTCCACTTATAAGGAAACTACAGATTCCATTGGGCCTCTGGTAATCTAGGATAATCCCCCATGTCCAGGGCAGCTGATTCCCTCTGCACCCTGAAATCCCCTTTGCCATACAACCTAACGTATTCACAGGTTCCAGGAATTTGGACGTGGATATCCCTGGGAGCTGTTATTTTCCAATGAGCCAAAGCAGTGATGCTGGAAGAAGGAATTCTGAGACAGTAGCTAACATTTAGTGACTGCTCACCATGTGCCAAACAGCCTACATGTATACATGTAATCCCATAATGTCTTTACATACTTGGTTTTTATTAAGATTTTTAATTTTTAATTTATTTCTCTTCCCTTCCCCATCCACCCCCCCCCGCCCCAGTTGTCTGTTCTCTGTGTCCATTCTCTGTGTGATCTTCTGTGTCCACTTGTATTCTTGTCAGCAGCACCCAGAATCTGTGTCTCTTTTTGTTGCATCATCTTGTTGTGTCAGCTCTCTGTGTGGGTGGCACCATTCCTGGGCAGGCTGCACTTTTTTTGGTGCTGGGCGGCTCTCCTTACAGGGCGCACTCCTTGCACGTGGGGCTCCCCTACGTGGGGGACACCCCTGCGAGGCAGGGCACTCCTTGTGCGCATCAGCACTGCGCATGGGCCAGCTCCACATGGGTCAGGAGGCCCGGGGTTTGAACCCTGGACTTTCCATGTGGTAGGCGGACGCCCTCTCTGTTGGGCCAAATCTGCTTCCCTATATACTTGTAATGGACATTATGGTGTACACTTACCTGTTTGTCTATCCACACCAGTGATAACTCACTCCATGAGGGCAGGGACTTCGTTTTGTTCACAGCTACCTCCCAGGCACTGAGAACACTACTTGACGTTTAGTAGTTTAGTGAATATTCATTGACGGGATGGATGACTAACTGTACGAAGCAGGTTTATATTATCTTCATTTTCTTGATGAACTCTGAGGCCCAGTGGAACTGAATATCTAGTCCAAGGTCACCAATGGTAAGTGGCTGAACTCTCCCTCGCTCCCAAACTCCGAATCTTTCCCTTCTTTGTTCTGCCCCCACCATTCTATGTCAGGGCAGCCAAAAGAGAGGGACTAAGTTCACTTTGCTGAATGCGCATAGCTAAGGGTGGGAGGGCGGGGCTGATAGTTCTGAGCAGCTCCTGTCTCAGGTCCTTCTCCCACGGCTGGTAACTGGCGGTGCAGCATCTGAAGCTATTATTCAGCGTGGAGGCTGAGGCTCTGAGGTAGAGCAACTTGCCAAGGACTCCTAGCTGGTAAGTGATGGAGGCAGGATTTGAACTCAGACCTAGTCTGATGTCACAGCTTCTGCTTTAGTGTACACTGTATTTCTGTGTATGTTTTCCTCTTTCAGGCCTGGTTGCAGCCAGTTCCTGTCCACAGCCTGCTTCTTGCATCTGGCGAGAATCCCCTCCCCACAAGTTCAACGGAAGGCACCAGCGTCGAGTTAGTGTGTTGGGAACAGGTAGACTCTTCAGTCCACACACCCACAGCTCCCTCGTTCTCTTCTATGGGCCTGTCCGGGCTTCCCGTAATTCCTTTCCTGCTCCCCATCTGAGCTGAGCGTGTGACCCACTCCACAGCACAGAGGGTTTGCAGGCCAAGTTAGGGAAGAATGTGTTGCCTGGAGGTTCGCCTGGCCCAAAAGCCCTTCAGTTCCCGGACTTGAGGGTTCCATGAGGAGAAAGGCAGCCAGCCGGCTCCCCTTCCCTCCCCACGGCCTGCTCCTTTTTGTAGTTCCAGAGACAAGCCCAGGGCCTGACCTGTCAGTAGCCGTTTGTGAGGTTGAATGGAATCGTTAATTTGTCCATCAGTCATTCACAGCAAGATGCGGCCAAGTTCCCTGCAGGCGATGAGGAGGACTGGCTGGGTACAAGATCTCGGTCCGGACCGTGCTCACGTAGAGCAGGGCTCCTTGGTACACGGCGCTGGTTCTGTCTCGAATCCAGATGGGTGTGCATGTGTGCGTCTGTGTGTGTGTGTGTGAGATGGGGGTTGTGCAGGGAGACGTGAGAGAGGTGAGCAGGGGTCATGCCCAGGACTTGGAAATATCACAAAGCGGGATTTGGGCCCGCAAGACTCGTTACGCAGGCCTGGCCGCCTTGGAGAGTTGGGGTTGGACTAAGGGCAGGGTGCACTTCTGCTCATGTCCAAAGCTGGTGATGGGGTGATGGGGAGCACGGGGTGGGGAGGGGGTTGCCGCTCTGACCTGAGCCTCCGAGGAGCTGGGCGGCGCTCTGGCGCCCACCAGCGGGCAGTGCAGCCCGCGCAGGGCGCCCCCGGCCCAGGGAGGGAAATCTTGGGAAGTTTCCAGTCAAGCTGCATTGCTGACTCCCGGCTGCAGGGCCCGCTCTCTCCAGCTCGGCCCCCGCTCACCAGGGAAAGGTCTGCGCTCTGTGGCGGCTCCTTGAGGCTGGGGTTCCACAGATTGGATTCACCACAAAGCTAATGAAAGTTAGATTTTAGGGCCTCAAGTCTGCAGAGTTCCTCTCTAAGACCCTGTTCCTAATTTTGCATTGTTTTATTTTCTTTGTTAAAGAGCTTTCCTGAAAGTGTGTACGTTTCAGTCGCGCAAAATCATGATCTGCCCGTGGGGTTCATTCCAAGTTTTAGTTTGTATCCTGCCTTGATGGTTTGATCTCTGCCTCAGGCAGATCCACCAACTGCTGCTGAGAAACCAGTGCACACAGAGCAGACCTAGGGGCAGCCTTTGTGTGTGTGAGAGAAAGAGATCTCAGCAGAGTAGCCGAACCCTGTAAGGAAATAGTCCCCTTTGCCTTGTGACATTTTGGGTGAAAATCCTTATGTGAGTCTCTGCTCTCTGTTTTCTCCAAACCTTTCATTTACAGCGGGTTTCTCAGCCTCACCACTACCCACATTTGGACCTGATAATTCTTTGTTGGGGGGCAGGGACTGTCCTGTGCACAGCAGGATGCTTAGTACCATCACTGGACACTACCCACCAGAAGCCAGGGGCACCCTCCAGTTATCACAACCAAAAAATGTTCCCAGAAATGGCCAAATTTCCCCCCAGGGCACAAAATCTCCCCACTTGAGAACCACCCATTTAGAGGTATTTCTCTGGCCATGGGGCCTGAGCAATTCCAGCATTCCTTTCCCATTGCTTCATTTATTTTATTTTTAAAGAAGCTTTAGATTACATAAACATTACATAAAAAAAAAATAGGGGATTCCCATATGTCCCCTCCCCCTCCCACACTTCCCCTTGTTGCTTATGAGTTAAGCCTCAAGTCTTTTCCAGAGGGCTTTCATAATGGCCTGTATATGCCTCTTCCTGGGGATTTCCAACCACAGAAGCTGGGAGGGTCCACAGCCCCCATTAAAGCTCTGGTCTTGGGTGCAGGGCGGTGGACTCAGTAGGCTGGACAGGCGGTGGAGAGCCATGCTCAGTCCAGGAGAAGGCCTGCAGCCTCCCTTCCTCCAGTGGCCACAGGCTGTGGCCATGTGAGCTGTGAAAAAGAGCTGCTGGCCTGGCCCCGAGTGCCGGCTCTGCTGCCACAGATTTCCATTCTCGAACAACTAACACTAAAGCTGGAGGGGACCTGAGGGCCAGCACCTGCCCCTTCCCTTTGTTTATGACCCTGATGCCCAGAGCTACCACTGTCTCCAGGGTTACACAGCTTTTCTAAGACAGAAGCAGGACCCCATCCAGGTCACCTGACTTTGAGCTCAGGGCTTCTTCTGTTGAGTGGGCAATTTCTTAAAGAGTCCTCCATTACAATGCAATTGCCTTGGAGGACAAACGCCTTAAGTGTAACAAATCACCCCTACCCTTAGTGGCTTGAAACAAAAACAAACATTTACTCTGTGGTGGTTTGAAGCGATATATAACCCAGAAAAACCTTCGTAAATTTAATCCATTCCTGTGGGTGTGAACCCATTGTAAGTGGGACCTTTTGATAGGGTTACTTCAGTTAGGATGTGACCCTCCTCAGCCAGGATGGGTTTTAATCCTATTAGCAAGTCCTGTATAAGTGGAATGAAATACAGACAGAAATAAAGCCACAGGAAGCAAGAAGCAGAAAAGGAACCCGGAAAAGGAGGAGGAGACCAGGAGATGTGCCTTGTCATGTGACAGAGGAGCCAAGGAGTTCAGCAGCCAGTCCTGGAATACCAGGCTTGGGGGAGAAAGCATTGCATTGATGATGCCTTGATTTGTGTATCTTCCCAGCCTCAAAACTGTTGTAGAATTTGAGAGAGGTTCAATTATTTGCGTATAAAGAGGCCAGGACTCAGGAATGATTCTGAGAAGGAAAAATGGTTTATTGATGGCCAGCCGTACTCGGGAGCTTTCTGTTTCAATCCCGAGCCCCGAACAAGATTTTCAAATTTCTTTTAAACAGAGTGGAAAGGCCAAATGGTCCCTTTGTTTCAGTTCTCAATAGGCTTGAATTAGCATATATATCTTCCACATCTTAGGTAAGCTTTTAGCATGGACTCCAGACATTCTAGAGAAGCTTTTAGCATATTTGGTTTGCATTTCCCCTAAATACTTAAAGTTTATAGACCTTGGATTGTTAAACTGTTTCCTGGGACTGGAGTTGTTGCCATGGTCACCAAGGGCAGGACTGCAGCCTCTTACCATTCCACACCCACAAGTCAGACAGCTTAGGTTATCTCTGAAGAGACACAGAGCCTTCCACCCATAGCCCACATCAAGACCCTGAGCAAATAAATTCCCATTGTTAACCCAACCCATTTCGTGGTATTTGCTTCAGCAGCCTAGGAAATGAAAACACCATCTTTCTCAGCTTCTGTGGGTCAGGAATTTGGGAGTGACTTGGCTGGGCAGTTCTGGCTCAGGGTTCTCATGGGTATCATCAGATATCACGGGGACTGTGGAGTCTGAGACCTCGGTCAAGAAGCCTCTCTAAGCCTCAGTTTCCTCATCTGTAAAACAGAGGTAATAAAAAGATTACTTCATAGGACTGATGAAGATGATTGACATAATCCTTGTGTGGCAGACTGCCAATTGCCTCTCTCAATCTCAGTTTCCCCTTCTTCCTTTGTAATAGACACTCCGATTTTTAGCTGTGAATATGGCTGCCTGGAATCAAAGTCTACATTTTTCAGCTTTCCCCTTCCCTTTCCTTCCCGTCCTTTCCCTTCCCTTCCTGCTGGCTGTGTTCGAAGAAATATAAATAGAAGTGGTATCTGGCAGCTTTCAGTAAACTTCTTTTAAAATCAACTGATACCTCCCTTTGCTGTTTCTTCCTCTATCCTGTTTTCTGGAATATAAATTTGGTGTCTGGTGCTCTAGTTGTCATCTTGGACCATGAGGATGACACCACATCCCTGGGATGACAGAGTGAAGGATTGCAAGGGCATTGGGTCTCTAAAAGTTTTGTGGGGCCTCTATACCAACCCTGGACTGCTTATGTGATAGGGAAACTTCTGGGTTTTCTGGCACACGAATCTAAATTGAATCCTACCTGATTATACCCTTAGCACTTTCCCAGTAGTCAGGAGGTGCTCAGTAATTGGTAGGTATTTTGATTATCCAAAGCTGAGCTCAGAACAGTCAACCAAGCCTTGTAAACTGGCTATGGGGAGGGTGACTAAGACGGTCAGGAAAGTGGAGAAAGAGCTGATCTGGGGGCTAAGAGACCCGGTCATAATTTTAGCTCTTCTCTCTGAGCCTCCACTTTATTTTCTTTAAAATGAGAAGGACTGGAGTAGCCAAAAGGTTTTCAAACTCTTCTTAAATTTTTAAAAATTTTTATTAAGAGAATCCTACTCTTCCCATGGAAGCCAATTTATAATGCAGGTAAGTGGAACTTCTGACCCATCCAGTCCTTTTGGTTCCATCCCCAAACTGCCTTGGGGGCAGTGACTCCAAGGGGTTTTAAGGCACATGATTTGAAAAACAGAACAGATTGATTCTCCAAATTCTCTTCAGGTGTAACTAAGGCTGGTTAGTTTAGGGAAAGGGAAGCCAAGTCTAAGACCTGGCAGAAAAACAAGGCCACGAAATATGGCCATGAGACCCCCCCCCCAAGGGAAAGCCCACCACCAAGGAGGCTGCTCCCACAAGAACCCCCACTGGAATGAAATCTCATTTGGGGTCAAGGGAAAACCCCTGACACCCTCGGGGTCTCACCATTGGACCCCTGGGGAACTGACAGGTGGGGTAACCAATCAGAACAGCAAACAGCTGAGCCCCTCCCCCAAACATTACTAAGGGGAGGAGTAATTAATAGCTTAATAAAGGTAACCGCACAAGCCAAATCTTTCTCTGCTTGGAGCAGCCTACACCTACATCTGGGGATGCATAATCTGTTGTTTTCTCCTGTTTCTGTTCTCTTCTCCCATCTTCTCAATAAACTACTGGCCTAACTAAACCGACACGTTCTTAAGTTCTGTTATGTAATACAGGCAAGAACCTGGAGGAACCATCATCCCCCGACTTCCCCCAATTTCATGTGGTGAGGCCAGCCAGGAGTTCTAGAGGCAGGTAACCTTCCCCACCCCTGGGGAGGCCTGGCGAGTCTAGACTATGAATTCTAGCCTGTTTAGCACCCTTTTTTGGTTATCTACTTTATTTATTTATTTTTTAAACTTTTAAAAAAAAATTTCTCTCCCCTTCTTCACCTCTTTCCCCCCAGTTGTCTGCTCTGTGTCCATTCACTGTTTGTTCTTCTGTGACCATTTCTATCCTTATCAGCAGCACTGGGAATCTGTGTTTCTTTTTGTTGCGTCATCTTGCTGTGTCAGCTCTCCATGTGTGCGGCGCCATTCTTGGGCAGGCTGCACTTTCTTTCGCACTGGGCAGCTCTCCGTACGGGGTGCACTCCTTGCACATGGGACTCCTCTATGTGGGGGACACCCCTGCATGGCAGAGCCCTCCTTGTGCACATCAGCACTGCATGTGGGCCAGCTCCACACAGGTAAGGAGGCCTGGGGTTTGAACCCTGGACTTCCCATGTGGTAGGCAGACACTCAGTTGACCCAAATCCACTTCCCATAATTAATGGTTTAAAAGGCCTGTTCCTGTGCCTTTCGTGCCCTCTTCTGGCTTCTTGGCCTCTCCTGGATCAATATGCAAGTAAACCTGTGCATTTATAATCTGTAATGGGGAACTGTGGTCTGTAGACCAGCCCTCTTTACCACTCTTCAGCCCTTTCCTCTCTACCTGGGACCCACAATCTGTTATTTTCTCCCATTTCTCTTCCCTCCCTACCTTAATAAATTACTGGCCTAGTCAGCATGGTTCGCTCTTGAAATTCATTTCTTGCAGCTTAGTCAAGAACCTAGGGAAACCCCGATAACACTGGGAAAGGGAACAGGGCTGCCCCATGGTTCCCAACCGTGGCAGGCCAGGGGGGCGTCGGAGGGTGGGTTGGAAGGCAGTCGCGAATGTGCAGAGAAGCTGTGTGTGAAGCTGGCTCCCCAGGAGGCGTGCAAGCCCCTAACTCTCTGCCACTGCTGCTGAGGGGTGACGGCAGAAGATGGCGGCAACCAGCGCCAGTACGGGGCCAGCTGCTAAAAAAGCCAGACTGTAAAAGGCGGCCTCACTGCCCGCAAAGCCTGGCCCAGGACCTCCTGTCTCTGAAGAGCGCTGCTTTGTGCCTGCACCCTCCTGGCCAGGTTCAGATGCCACAAGCCTCAGTATGAGGTGTGTAGGCTGAGGAATCCAACGCCCGCCCCTGCCCTTGGCCTGGAATTATGTCCTGTGGGGGACCCTACAGGAACCTGTTTAAAGTGGATAGCCAGGGAAGCGGACTTGGCTCAATGGATAGAGCGTCCGCCTACCACATGGGAGGTCTGCGGTTCAAACCTCGGGCCTCCTTGACCCGTGTCAAGCAAGAGGATGCAACAAAAAGAGACACAGATTCTTGGTGCCGCTGACAAAAATGCAAGTGGACACAGAAGAACACGCAGCAAATGGACACAGAGAGCAGACAACAGGGCGGGGGTAGAGGGGAAGGGGAGAGAAATAAATAAAAATAAATCTTTCAAAACAAAACAAAAAAAACCATTAATTATTTCTGCGCCTGCGCTAATGGCAGGGGAGGAGTCCCAGCTGTTTGCTGTTTTGGTTGATTGCCCCACCTGTCAATCCCCTGGGAGGGCCCAATGACAAGGCCCCTGGAGAATATCCGGAGCTTCTTGTGGCTTCGGAGGAAACCTCGTTCTGAATGGGAGTTCTCCTGAGGGTCTCCCAGCAGCCATCTGGGGGAACCAAAGAACACTGCTAATGCTGGTGATTTTTCTGTCACTGCCAGATCCATCTATGGATTCCCTACCTAGCCAGCTCCACAGGGGTTCACGGGCCAGGGGGCTGCATTCGTATTTCGGCTCCAGTCGGCCTTTAATCTTCCCACTACTGAATTCCTCATTCTGGGTTTGTAAAGCTTTGGAATATCTTAGTAAAGGAAAATGTCTTTGCTGGGAGGTTTCGGTTCCACCCTTGGTGCAGGAAGTTCCGTTCCTTCCCAGCGCCCTGGAGGCCCCGACACTGCCTAAGGGCCCGAGGCTGTTGGCTAGAACAGGATCTTTATTTTCTTCGTGGACCTTCAATGTCTGGTTAAACTGTGAAACTCCCAGGCAGGGCTTCAGTTGGGGGTCACAGCTCCAAACGTCTCCCACAGGCCCGGCTTGGCAGCTTTGGCCTGAAACCCGGGTTCCCTCATCTGCCAAGGCCTCGTTCTGCCACAGCAATGCCCAGAGGTACCGCCGAGAGCTCAGGACGCTGCGACCGGAGCAGCGGCTCCAAACATCCCCCAAAGCCTGCGCGACCCCCGAGCGGTTGGCCTCCCTTAACTTCTTCGAGGGGCAGGTGTTTTGGAGCTTCAGTTTGGAGGGTAAAAGTTGAGTCAGACACAGACTCTGGGATGCCAGGTCAGCTGACAGGCTCTTCTTCGTTTTTCCTAGAATTACGGGCACGGCCTCTAGCATGCCAGCAGACTCCCTCAAGAACCGGACAACCGTGCCCACCAAAGGGTTGAGGAAGGAGAAACTGATCTTCCCTAACATGGCACGGCTGCGGTACAGCCTGGAAAACAGCCAGCAACCGCCTGCTGACGCACTCTCGATTATAACCTGATTTTGCAGTTCAACCTCCTGTGTAAAAGGGAAGGGAAGGGAAGCAGTTAGAGATTCCATATACCCAGCGCTTTATGGCTCTATCTCAGAACACACGTTTAAATGGATCTTGCAGGTTGTGTAGTGCTCGGGAAGTAACCCCCCCCCCCCCCCCCCCCCCGCCCCGGAAGAGAGAGAACCTGAGTAGGAGGGTGATATTCAGAGGATCCCCTCCTCAGTTGTCCCCCCGCACTGCAGTCCGGTTCCCAAGCCTAAGGCTCCCTTGGACTCACCTGTAGCCTCGGCACGCTCGCCTTATGCACCCAGAGCTAGTCCAGAAGGAGTCACCAGGAGGGAGCATCTTTTCACTCTGCCAGGGGATCCGAGAACAGCCCCTACCCAATTAGGGGAGTAGCTAAAGGAGACGCGGGAACAATTAGAGTCCATGCTCCTTTCTCCCTGGCAGATTTAGCTCAATGTAACAAGCAGTTGGGGTGATTTTTCAGAGGACCCAGCTAAATTTACTGAGGAATTCCAGCGTTTGACCCTAATTTTTGAGTTACATGGGGAGATATGCAGGTTATCCTAGCCATGAGCTGTACCCCAGAAGAAAAACGCCACATTTGGGAGGAGACTCAGGGACATGCTAATAAGACGGCGGCCCAGCAGCCCCAGCAGTATGTGTAGAGGTTGTGGCAGTCCCAAATACCAACCCTACCTGGGACTACCAGAGGGGCAAGCAGACCTAAGGAAAAGGGACCATATGATAGCACGTTTATTAGAGGGAAAGAGGACGTGTGTCATCAGCCTGTTAACTAGAATAAGCTGCAAGAAATAACCTACAAAAAAAACATTCCCTGTTCCAAGGGAGGCTAGTGAAAGCTATGACTCACTGGAGTCATAATCCAGACTCACTGGAGGGACAGATTATGTTAAAAGAATATTTCACCAGCCAGTCAGCCCCAGATATTAAATTTTTTTTAAAGATTTATTTATTTATTTCTCTCTCCTCCCCCCACCCCACCCCACCCCACCCCACCCCACCCCACCCCAGTTGTCTGTTCTCTGTGTCTATTTGCTGCATGTTCTTCTTTGTCTGCTTCTGTTGTCAGTGGTATGGGAATCTGTGTTTCTTTTTGCTACTTCATCTTGTTGTGTCAGCTCTCCCTGTGTGTGGCGCCATTCCTGGGCAGTCTGAACTTCTTTCGCACTGGGTGGCTCTCCTTACAGGGCGCACTCCTTGTGTGTGGGGCTCCCCTATGTGGGGGACACCCCTGCATGGCAGGGCACTCCTTGTGCACATCAGCACTGCGCATGGGCCAGCTGCACACGGGTCAAGGAGGCCCAGGGTTTGAACCACGGACCTCCCGTGTGGTAGGCAGATGCCCTAACCACTGGGCCAAGTCTGCTTCCCTAGCCCCAGATATTAGAAAGAAGCTCCAAAAGCTAGCACTAGGACCCCAGGCCCCAGGAATTCTCTTTCAGAAGCAGCTTTTTCCACAAGACCATCAAGGAATTGAAGAGTTGAAGGAGAGACAGGGAGAAGGCTCACCTTGTGGCAGTCACCGTGGATGATAACCTTGGAGTCATCTGACTTGGACTCCAAAGTTGAAGATCCTGCTTCACCTGTGGAAAGCTTTGCCACTGGAAGAAAGACTGCCCTAGACCGCCGCAACCCTGCAATGGAGGAAAACAGGCCATTCATCTCAGGAGTGCCCTGAACCCCAGAGGGGAGGCAGAACATAACCCAGGACTCTTAGGGCACTGGTGCCCGGGGCACAAGTGGCTCCATGGACAACTCTGTGGAAATTGAACTGGAGGAGCCCTGGATGACCTCTGATGTGGTTGGTAAGACTTTTTAAGTGATACAGGAGCCACCTATTCAGTTCTGACCTGTCACTCCACATTCCTCCCTGCAAACCTGTCTGGTAGTGGGTGTTGACGGTATTTCTAAATTAGATCCTTTACTGAGCCTCTCCTCTGCCAAATAGGAGACCTAATCATAAGCCATCCATTTTTAATTGCTCCTGAGTGCCCCACCCATTTACTAGGACAGGATTTACTTCATACCCTAGGAGCATGCTTCCAACTAGTAGGGATAAATAGAACCTCTAAGGTGCCTGTAGCCCAGTGCGCAAGAGAAGAATGTGGAACTTTGCGTTTAGCCATGATTCTAGATAAGGAACTGGGTGCCTTGTCAACACTAAGCCCCAGGAGGTCAGTAGTAAAGTAAATCCTAAAGTCTGGGAAACCAGGATACCCAGAAGGGCCCTCCGGGTTCCTCCAGTTTCCACTGCTATAATACCAACCAGCCCTACCCTCAGAGGAAGCAGCACCCTCTCAAGGAGGAAGCTGTTAAGGATCTCGGGCCTAGGATTAAAAAGTTCTTGGGAGAATGGCCAACTAATCCCCTGCCAATCTCCTTGCAACATGCCTATTCTTCCTGTGAAAAAGCCCAATGGCACCTACTGGCTAGTTCAAGACTTAAGAGTGGTCAATCACTCTGTAATACCAATTCATCCTGTTGTACCCAACCCATATACTCTGCTAAACCAAGTCCCAGAAACCGCGACTTGGTTTACTGTTCTTGATTTAAGGGATGCCTTTTTCTGCATTCCTTTCCACCCGGACTCCCAATTCCTCTTTGCCTTTGAATGTCAGGAGTCCAACTCTAAATTTCCAGTTCAGCTTATGTGGACCATGTTGCTGCAAGTGTTCTGAGACAGCCCTGCTATTTTGGGAATTCCTTAGTTCAGAACGTAGCTGATCTCCACTTGCTATAGAGCTCCTTCCTATAGTATCTGGAAGATCTGTTGCTTTGCAGTCCAACAAAGAAAGTTTCCAGTGCCAACACCATTTTAGTCCTTCATTTCCTAGTTGATAGGAGTTAAGGGGTGTTGGCATCCAAGGCACAATCTCTCAGCAGAAAGTCTCCCATTTAGGGTTTCTTCTCACCCCAGGAGAAAGGCCTCTCTCCCCAAAAAGAGGTCAAGCTATCCCTAGTATTCCCCAGCCTGAAAACACAAAACAACTGCAGGCTTTCCTAGGAATGGCTGGTTACTATAGACTATAGACCCAGGTTTGGCAAAATAGCCTGGCCACTGTACAGTGCTGTTGCAGGGGCTGATAATCATCCCTTAGACTGGGGAACAAGCCAGGAAACTGCCTTCCATGCCTTATAACATGCCTTAATTAGTCCTCCAGCCTTAAGAATTCCCAACCTATACAAGCCTATCTTTCTAAATGTAACTGTGAAGATGGGAGTGACTCTAGGAGTATTAGTCCAAAAACTGTGTGATGTTTCTTATTTTCCCAAACCTTGGATAACACAGTACAGAGATGATCACTTTATCTGAGAGCAGTGGGGGCAACAGCCCTTTTAATTGAGCAAGCCACCAAATTAACTTGGGAGCAATCTCTCACAGTCATCATCCCATACCAGGTGAAAGATGTGCTTGAGGCCAGGGGCCACCAGTGGCTTACCAGTAGCCAGTTGATTAAACACCAGGCTCAATTACTAGAGACCCCCGAGGTGCAGCTAAGGATATGTCAGACCCTCAACCCAGCCACCCTGCGACCAGTAGAGAGCCCAAGGTCAGATCCTGAGAGGCCCCTTCTCCACTCCTGCCTTGAGAATTAACCAAAACTACTCAAGCAGGCCAGATTTCAAGGGTGAGTTGCAGTACAAACCCAGGTCTCCCTCCTAGCTCTTATTCCAGACCTTATCCCACTCCTACCATGGGAGAACTGGCAGACCCACATGCCTTCCTGCCATGGCTAAGCATTTCCCGCCAGAAGGGAAACAAGGTGGCTAAGGACCTACTTCGAGATGGTCTATTGGTGACCTTTCCTCACCCAGGACCTGGAGACCAGGTTCTGATCAAAACCTGGCAGGAGAACAGGCCTCGCTGTCAATTAGGGCCAAAATGGAAGGGACCCTACTCTGAGGTTCTAAACACTCCCACAGCTGTTACAGTTAAAGGAATTGCCAACTGGCTGCTCTTATCCCAAGTGAAGCCAGCTGACCAAGGAAGTGCTGGCTCACCAGAAGCACCTGACAGGACATATGAGTGCCAATCATTGGATGGCCTGAAATACCCCTTCAAGAGACAAAGCTAAAAAGTATCTGTGTCAAAGCCAGCTGTTCCTCTAGCTCTAGCCCAAATGTTTATTGCTAGGGGGAGGGCAAGCCAGACACCCCTTAAGAAATCTTGGCTGTTTCCGTGTCCTGTATTTTCTCCCTATACAGTAACTAAAAGGGCAAAGCCTCTTCTCATTGCCCTCTATATTAGTCAGCCAAAGGGGTGTGGTTGCAAAGTATCAGAAATCTGTTGGCTTTTATAAAGGGTATTTATTTGGGGTAGGAGCTTACAGATACCAGGCCATAAAGTATGTTACTTCCCTCACCAAGTCTATTTCCATGTGTTGGAGCAAGATGGCTGCCCATGTCTGCCAGGTTTCAGGCTTCTGGGTTCCTCTCTTCCTAGGTCTTTCTTCTTTCTGGACTCAGGGTTCTTCTTTTCCTGGGGCTTTCTTCTTTTTCCTCTGTGTGCTTACTTCCCAGGGTTCCAGCTTGAGACTTCAGCATTAAACTCCAACATTGAAAACCCTCAACTCTGTTCTTTGCCATGCCTTTTATCTGTGTGTCCCTCCCCACCAAGGGGTGTGGAGTCAATGCCCTAATGACATGGCCCAATCAAAGCCCTAATTATAACTCAATCATGCCCAGGTACAGACTAGATTACAAACATAATCCAATATCTATTTTTGGAATTTATAACCATATCAAACTGCTACACCCTTTTAGCTGTCTTAGGCATAACCACTGCTATGGTAACTGGGGTTAGTAGTTCATATGAAGCCCCGGTGATCTACTAGAATCTCTCCCTAGAGCTAACTAACGGCAGGGAAGGCACTAGCCATGCCTTATAAGCTCTACGACAGCAAACCGAATTTCTTGTGCTGTGGTGCTGCAAAATTGCAGAGCACTTAATATGCTAATAGCACAGGCAGGAACATGTCTGTTCCCGTCTCTATGTAAATCACTCTGAAATAGTCCTAGCCAGCATTCAAAACCTGCAAATGAAGCCCACCTTTGGAGAAACCTGGCCTTTCCTACTCTATGTGGTCTAGTATCCTTTTAGTGGGACCTTGATTTCCAAATTCTAATTAAACTTATTTCTTCCAGAAACAACACCTTATTAGCTGTTGAGGTTATGGTGTGAGACAATTGGGATACCAAGACCAGCAATTGCAGGCAAGGATTTATTAAGAAATCCCATTAGGAAGGGGTCTGAAGATAGAGATTTTAGCCCATCATTGAGGGCTTTATGCAAGTTTATGAGGGTCAAGAGGAAGGGCTAAGGGTAAGGGGTTAACGTGGGGGACCAATAGAACCTTGGTTCGAGGGTGGCGTTACAGGGGGTATGGAGTGTTGCAGGGGGTATGTGGTTCCAGAAAACAGGATCTTCATTTGGATTAGTTTGTTCCTTCTAAGTAAATGCTGGTTGCATTCTCACAATAGGGCAGGTTAATAATGAACTGCAACATTTGTAAGTCATGGCTGTTATTAGGATATAGCTAGGCTAAAGGATGGGGCTTAGTCCTGTTATTCTCAGGTTTCAGTTATATTAAAAATAAAAGCAGGCAGCCGGTCTCGCACATGAAGGATGGGCATCAACTCATTCCGGCTGTTTCCTGCTCTTAAGGGGTGTAGGGGGTTTCCTTCCTGTGTGGCTCGGCTGGTGGGATCTTGTGTTCTGAGATGGTTATTGATTGCTGTTCCTGTAGCAGGGAGGCCCCATTCACATATTCTTGAGTTGTTGTTTGGACAACTCAATGAATGAATTGAGTGAGGAGTTGCAGAAGGCAAGGACCACATTCGAGAAAGAGAAGGATAATTATTAGTGGGATTATTAGGGATATTAAAATGGCCTTCAAGGGTGATGAAAAGTATGAGAGGGAGGAAGAGAGCCAGGATTGGTTTTCATAATTTTCATCTCTTGCTCTCTGAATAATTTCAGTATTTTCTTTTAGGACATTTAGGTTTTGCTTTACTTGTTATGTTTTATGTAAAAACAACAGGTCTCATTAACAATGCCACTAGTTCTTTCTGCCACAGCAGTGAGAACATTGAGGATGCTTCAGTTCTGAATGACTACTGAGACCAGGCTATTGATTATAAATTGTTGATTATTAATTGCTTGTACTGTTGTACTGTTACATTTCAGGATAGCTGGAGTTGTAAGGAGATGTTTAAGATAGCTTGCTTTAGGAGGGGTATTTCAGGGAACTAAAAAAGATTATAGAAGATAGTGTGTCCTATTTTGTTTTTTTCCAGGATCGGGTTATCATGGGGATGGTAACCAAATTCTGGTTCACCCAAAAAGTGTCTTTTCCTGCATTTGTGTTTTGGGGAGAGAGAGGTTTCAAGGAAGGCACCAAAGTTTGGGATTAGGTCAGAGGTGGCCATGTCTTGCAGCTGAAGAACAGAGGCACTGGGAGTTGTAGACACAATAGTGCAGATATCTATTCAAACCACTGGCAAAACCAGATGAGTTGAGTTACCACAAAGAAAGTAAAAGCCTGTTCCCACTAAAGTTAAGGCAGTGGAGGGACCAGAGGGAATAAAGTAGGTAGTAGGATGATTAGGAACATGGAAGATTTGGGTACCTCCATACACTACATTGACACATAGTGGGGAATAATGCGGCTTGGAGGGAATGTAAGTGAGATTGGTTTAACACAGGAGATTTCTGAACAGAAAGGTAAAGAGGTTTTTTGTATTCTTTTTAGCCTTTGATTGAACAGTGTCATATAATTGTCTGGATTGAATACCAATCCCAAACAACTCTTTCTTTTGGTAAGAACTGTTGAAGCACAAGATGTCTTCACTGTAGATTTTTGTACTAAACTTAGGTAGTAACATTTGGTTAATACTGCTGTCATTCCACACTAGAGTAGAACTTAGGTGTTTTATGGTGATTTTTGAGTTGGTCTGCCAGGTTAAAGAGGTGGCATTGAAAATTATAGTGTGATTACAAGAGTGAGAAGCGATGTACCCTAAATTAGTTGCGTAGGACTGGGATGAAATGTATTTGAAACACAATAAAGGTTTATTCATGAGGGTAGTGATTATACAAATAGAGTGGGAGTTGTCTTCCTTTTGTGACTAGTTTAAAGCCTGTCAGAGAAGGAGGATATCTTCATATTCAGGTAAGGATGGAGGGGAGTGATAATTCAGCAGCTTTCAAAGCCAGTATACTCAGGGAGGATGCGTATTAGGGTTTCAGGGCTTAGAGGGAATGCTAGTAGTTATAGGAGAATGACCATTGTCCTTCAGCACCCCCTTAAGAATAAGGGTGTAAACCCTCTGAGGGGGGAGTTGAGGCTGGTTAGTTAGAGAAAGGGAAGTCTAGTCTAAGGCCTGGCAGAAAAACATGTCTGTGAAACATGTGGTCATGGAACCTCACTTGGAAACTCCCAAGGGAAAGATTGCCACCAAGGAGGCTGCCAGAAGGACCCCACGAGAACCCCATTTGGATGAGATCTCATTTGGGGTCAAGAGAAAGCTCCGGATACCTCAAGAATTCTCATCATTGGGCCCCCTGGGGAACTGACATGTGGGGTAACCAATCAGAAGAACAAACAGCTGGGGCCCCTCCCCCAAATATTAGCAAGGAGAGGAATAATTAATAGCTTAACAAAGGTAATCACACAAGCCAAATCTCTCTCTGCTTGGAACAGCCCACACCTGCATCTGGGGATGTGTAATCTGTTATTTTCTCCTGTTTCTGTTCTCTTCTCCTATTTTACCAATAAACTACTGGTTTAATAAACCAGCATATTCTTAATTTCTTTTATGTAATATAACCAAGAACCAAGAGGAACCCATCATCCCCCAACTTTCCTCAACTTCATAACCATGTATGACTCTAAGATACTGTTCTGGGAAACATATTCAGGTTTTCTAGAATGAGCCATAATCTGGGTGAGAGGCGACATCAAGTGCTCCGTAGGCCTGGGCTCCTGGAGACCTCAGGCACTAACTGTGTGCTGGTGATGGAGCTACGGCATCATCTTACTGTGGAGGGAAGCACATTGATTCATAACCAGGTCACCCCCAGCATCTTTCCCCTTTAATAGTTCTAGGCTATCATACATTATACTGTATTAGCTAGAAGTCAGTAGACATGACCAAAAACCAGGAGAATGTGTGAAATTTCATTTTGCTGGTATGGCAGGATTGAAAATAATCAGCTCCTTAAGTCACCCAAGTCATTGGTGAAGGAATTATGGCATGAATCAAGAAACCGGGACTCCAAAATAAATCCTCCATTTGAAACATTTTATGGACTTTGCTGTAAAATGCAAACATTGCAACCCATTGTTGTGGTTGCTACTCATCATTGGGGCAATAATACCGTAATTCATTGGGTTATGTGAGGATCAGATGAGGTAATACACAAATGTTCAATGAATAAGTTATTGACTTCCTTTAATGGTCAACTGGGGGTTGTGGTTAGTGTTTTGTTATTGAGTTGCAAGAGACTTTTGTAAGGATGTCTGATAGTATTTACTGTCAAATTCTCCAGTTTATTGTTTTAAAATTCTGGTTGTTATTATTATTGTTACTTAACACACGTGTGTTGAAATTTTTCAGTGTTGGAATCTGTCGCTCTTTTTATTACTAATAGCCAATATTTATGTGTACCAGGTGTCCAGGCCCTGTTGCCTTTGCAAGTCTTTCTCAAGCACTAGTTTATTGAGCCCTATCAACATCCCTGACGCTGGGGATGCTCTTGTGCCCATTTTACCATCAAGGTCATGGTTCTCAATGCATTCTCCACCTACTACACCCCTGTGGGAATAAAGAGGCCCTTAAAGACTGGTCTCTTTTTAGAAGTGGAAGCGTGTGAGCTTGCAGGTGGGGACAGGCCTCGGGGTAGGGTAGAGAGCACAGAATTCTGATACCTGGGACTTACCAGAATTGTTTTGTCAGATGCCTGAGAGGTAGAAATATACCCTCTGGGGTATGTCACCCTGATAATTGAACCATGGCAATCTAAATTCAGCCCCACCTTGGTTTCTGTGAACAAGGTCTTGATTGAGGCAGTTCTGTCCTCTATTACCTAAGGTTAAAATAGTTCTAGTTGCTTAGTTGATAAACAAAATGGCCCAGCTTGTTTTGAAGTAAAAATAAAACTGTAATGGAGAGTTAAGAATTAACAAATAATTATGATTACTGAAACACTATATAGATGTTTTCTCTTCCTCTTCTGGTATATTAAGAATAGGCAAAAGTTAATACTTGAAATGACTAAAACTCACTAGAATGAGTTTACCTTTAATTATGATTATTTAAAAACTAGGCTCACCCTTGTGTATTCTTGCCATTGTGTTGGTAACCACTCCACCCTCCCCTGTTTATTCTTGCTCCTCTGGTTCTGGGAAGGCAGATTTGAGACGCTCCCATCTCCTGTCCTTTCCCAGGTGTTAATAAACCTGCTTTCTCTCTGGACCATCCCAGTTTGAACTCCAATTCATCTGCTCTAGGAAAGAACCCAGAGGGACCCCCACTGGATTTCCTTGAGAACCAGGGAAAGTTGCTGAAACCCTACCACATCTGGAAGAACAATGGGGGAGAAATGTTAACCAGAGCAGGTCTTCGCTCCAAATTTCCACTGCCTCAGCCTGGAAACTTCCACTGCCTCAGCCTGGAATCCAGGATGGCAGCCCCAGTTCCTTTTGAAGTGATCCCCAGCAGAAAATCTGTTGACAGTAGTTTTCCCCAGGATTATCAGCCAACTGACCACTGGCTTTGACAAGCTGGATGTGGACAGAAGCTTGAACCCTGATTTGAACTTCTAGAGTCCTGACTCTGCCACTTAACAGCTTTGTAAATTGGGACATGTAGAATTGCTTTGTAAAGTACAGAGGTCTATGTGTCAAGGCATAGAGTGAACATTCATGGCACTCCTCAGGGAATGACATCTCAAGCTGGTACTCAGTGACTTTGCTAATGCAGATGCTGAGAACCATTTTTGGCTCTATCTCATCTGAAGCACTGTTGAATTGATGCTGAACAAAAGTGGGTTATTTGTCTGCTTGGTGACCTCCAAAGACCAATTCCCAGGACAGGGGGCTTTCAAAGAAAGAATTTATTTGTTAGTCTAGCAGAGGAGGTCAGTGGCCTAAGGGCTTCAAAATCTACCTTTTCAAGTTTGAGGATTTTAGTTTTTTTGTGGATTCAAACAGGGGGAGGGTAGAGTATATACAATAATAAGTATACACAAGGGCGAGCCTAGTTTGAAATAACCATGAACAAAGGTAAGATCAGTTCAGTGAATTTCAGTAATTTCAGATATTAAGCTTTGTCTATTTTATAATATACTGGAAGTGAAAAGACATCTATATAATCATAATTATTTGTTAATTCTTAACCCTCAGTTACAGAGTGATTGCCCCAAACTCTCTGAGTCAAGTGAACACTTTGATACTGGGCAAGTGCAGATTCCTTTTCCTGACGCATCTTGAAGACACCCAGCTTTCAGAGAGGAAGCTTTTATTTGTTTACATAGTTAAATGAGATCAGTGGTCTTGTGGCACCCAAAACTGCCTCCTGGATCTGCAGAAATTCGAATATTTCATAGCATTAGGACACTATTGAGTAATTGGGGTGGAGCTGGCCTAGGTTTCTTCATTAATAAACATTATGGGGCTTAACAGGATGGGGAGTGGGCACCAACCCAAGGTGAGTCCCAAGGTTCTGGGATAGGAGGGTACAGAACAGAGGTCAGGTACAAGGTTTTTCATATGGATATTCAGCAGAGGAGGGCGGAGTGTTACGTCTATAGAGACTTGGAATGCTCCCTTCCCCCTCCCACTAATTATTTGTGTAGATTGCTGGAAAGGGTGGGGAGGAATTGGCCAGCAATCCATCCTGGGAAGTCCTGCTACACACACACAGGACCCTATGCATCATTAATTTGTGTACATGCTGCCCCTCACTGTTCTGGGAACCCACATGATTCCCCCCATATGTACGCATTCACTGCTAATCATTTACTAGGCTATGTGCACACTTGAGCTGATCTATGCATTAGCTAGATGCCCTCGTTTTGCTATCTAGCCCTATATAATCTTTGTTTCCCTACTGCACAGCACTGTTGCTGCCCAAACAGCTGTCATCAGGACATGTGAATAAATAAATGGTGTGACTGCTGCTGGCATCCCCATGTGGTTTCTTTGGAATATCAAATTATTTGGTCAGTCTTCCCAGGCTCAGCTTTGCTGTGTTACACTATCACAGTAGTAAGCATACACAAGGGTGAGCCTAATCTTAAAAACAAGAGTAAGGACAGTCTATAATCTAGAGTAATCACAAATTCAAGCTAGCTTCAGTAATTTCATGTATACCAACTTTTGCCATTGGTAATATAATGATTTAGCAATCATAATTATTTGTTAATTCTTATCCCTTGGTTACACCTCCCAGCAGGTTCATGAACTTCGTCAAGGGGCTGCTCACTTATCTCCCTCTTCTTGTTCTTCCAAACTCCACACCAACCACACTGAATGCCCGCTTATTACCTCTAGGTTTGGGCACTTTTAGTTCCTTTGTCTAGCATGCCTTCCTCTCCTTCCTATGTTTTCACATTCTTACTTCTACTTCACCTTCAGGATTCTGTTTATGTTTTATTTCCTCCAGGAAGCCTTTCTGACAACCCCCAAAAGTTGGTTTATGTGCCCTTCCACTGTGTTCCCATAGCAACTTCTATTTTCCTACCATGGGGCACATCACTCTGTATCTAAATGTCTTCCCCACTGGGGAGGAGCCTGAGCCTTGTTTATCTTATATCTGCAGAGAGTAGAATTCTAGAATTCTAGAATCACTGACTATTTGAACTGGGAGCATTCCCTAGTAAAGCAGGCTAGTAAAATAGGAAATCAATATATGGATCTGGAACCTGGCAAAAAGTCCACATGGACATCAATACTCCTAAGATGGCTGCCAGAAGACTCTCACGAGATTGTGTCATTCAGAATGAGATTTCCTCTAGAAGCCAGGAAGAGCTCCAGATATGCTCCAGGGACCTTATCATTGGGGTAATCAATCAAAAGAGCAAACAGCTGTGAAGCAGGCTAGTAAGATAGGGAATCAATAGGTGGGTCTGGAACCTGGTAAGAAGTCCATGTGGAAATCAATAACCCCACGATGGCTGCTGGAAGAGCCTCCCCAAGATTCTGCCACTCAGAAAACTTCCTCCAGAAGCCAGGAGGAGCCCCGGATATTCCCCAAGGACTTTATCATTGGGTCTTCCTGGGAGACTGATGGGAGAAATAAGCAATCAAAATGGTGAACAGCTGGAACTTTTCCTCTGCCATTAGCAAAGGGGTGGGATAATCAACAGTTCAAAAAGAAGGTGGGAGGCCTAAGCTCGCTCTTGCTTCTGGACCCCGATGCTGGCTGCCTTCTCCCCCACTTGGATCATAGCGCAAGTAAAACCTGGGGATTTATAATCTGTAATGGGGAATAGACTGTAAATCAGATTACCACTCTTCAGCCCCTTCCTCTCTACCTGGGAGCCATGCCTCTTGTTTTCTCCCATTTCTCTTCCCTCCCTACCATAATTAATTGCTGGCCTAATTAACCCGGCTTGCACTTGAAATTCGTTTCCTGTAGTTTAGCCAAAAACCTAGAGAAAATCTGGCTATACTAGTATCAAGCCTTTATTTTACATATTGTGGAAAGATGGAAGATGGGCCCAGAGATTTAGTGATTGGTACTGAGCAAAAGTGGGTTCTTTTTCCCTCAGTTCATCTTTAAAGCCAGGGTTTCAAAGAGAGAAAAAGTTTATTTGGTTGTGCAAGCAAAGGAGCACAGTAGGCCTAATGGCCCACAACTACATCCTGATTTGTAGAAATTCTAGTATTTTATAATATCAGGATGCTAAAGGGTAATTGGGTGGGGTTTGCACAGTTTCCTTCATTAGTAAACATTAAGGTGCTGATCCAGGATGGGGATGGGTAATGAGCAGGGGTGAGTTACCAAGTTACAACCATTGTAAGATGAGATGAGGTCACTTAGGAGAGAGGGATATTAAAAACAAAGGTCAGCTACTCGCTTTTACATATGGATCTCAGACAGGAGGGTGGCAAGGTCACTCTTTCAATAGATATGTTCATATACAAAGGCGAGATCTGTCAGGAGTATTCATTACAATGGCAGGTCTTTAGTGGGAAATGGCGACATACAAAGGGTGAAGTCAGTCTTGCCACTTTCAGTAATTTTAGATATTAACCCTTTTGGCTAATTTAAAAAAGCATCTATATGTTTCTTAACCTTCAGTTACATGATTAGCCCAAAGGCCACACATCTATTTTGTAACAGAATCGAGTAGAACTCAGGTCTCTTGCAGCCCATGCTTTTCTCCTACCACATGGAATTAGTGAGACTAGGATTTGAGCATTGCCTCAACCCCCCCTCCAATACCACCACCTCCCACCAGTTGCATGACCTTGGGCAACTTGCTTTACCACCCTGGTGTGTTTGCACTATGCAAAATAAGAGCAACAGTACCTAGCTGCTAGCTGCTGTGAGCATTGTGGGCAATCTATGCAAAGCAGAGAACAGGTGTTTAGAATGGGGGTGGGAATTTAGAATTCAAAATCAAGCAACTGGTGTTATATTTCCACGTTGGGCCTGGATCCATGATACTGACAGGACATGACTAAGTATTTCGAGGGTCACCCCCCTTTGTAAGCTCCAAGAGGGAAGACCTTTGTTTAGTTCTCCACTGTATCCTCATAGCTTGGAAGTGTGCCAGGCACATAATAGGCACTCAGTAAATATTAGTTGAATGAATGAATGAATGAGGTACCAGGAAACTCCATGAGATGATTGGATCTTGGTGACTGGTCCTGGTTCGGGACTTCTTTTTTCCTTATATTCTGTATCTTATAAGAGCCTTCCTTCACCCCAAAGGAAACCAGAGGATCCCAAACATTTTTACCAAGCATCTTTCTTTGCCATAAGTTTGAGAAAAGTTATTTACCTTGAAGAGAAAGCCAGAAGGGAGAGAACACCTTGTCTTAACCTCCAGCACCAAATGGTGCCCGAAACATACCACCTACGCAGCTCATGTTCTTGGGAGAGAGACACTGTAAAGTGGCATCTGGAAAAAACTCAGTTCAAGCCAAATTTGTGTCATTTCCTTCTCTATCAGACTGTGCTTCCCTGTAAGTGAAGGATAACATGATGACAGCTTTATAGAGTTCCCTCCTTTTTCTTCTTTCCTAAGAAAACTTTAATTTAAAAAAGTGTTTATGACATGAAGGGAAAAAATTGTCCATTAGGACCTTCTGTAATGATGGAAATGTTCTACAATCTGCACTGTCCAGTATGTTAGCTTCTAGGCCCATGAGGGTATTGAGCACTTGAAATGTGGCTAGTGCAACTGAAGAACTGAGTTTTAATTTAATGTCAACCAATTTAAATAGACACATACAGCTAGTGGACCATGTATGAGACAGCACAGTTAGAAAGTGTAGGGATGAGAAGATGAGGGATGCGAAAGGGTCCTCAAACAGGGATTTGATCCTGGAAGTCTTCAGTTGACCGCTTCCAAGGACCAGAATCAAGAAAAGGCCACCAGTTTTTCTGTGCCTTTTAATGGTAGCTTAGGGTAACACATGAAGTTATTTCTTTTAATATTCAAACCACGTGACTCTGAGCCTTTAGCCTGCCTCTCTTCTCTCACTCAGGATTCTCCTGCCTTGGGGATTTCTCTGTCCAAGGGGTCAGTCACCATTATGCTCACCTCCAGGAGAGAAAGCCAGAAAAGTTGCTTGTCACCCAGAAATCCTGGCTCTCTGGCTGCTGCTGCTTTCTTGGCCACTAGATGTCACCAGTGGTCCCACAGCCCAATGAGAGCGAGGAGGCAGGTACCAAGTTGCAGGGCTGGCATGGAGGAAGGGGTCCCCCAAGAGTTAAAAACTTAGTTAACAGGTTCTGAGGGTAATGGATGGTGATAATGGTAGCACAATATTGTGAATGGAATTAAAGCCACTGAAGTATATATTTGAATGTGGTTAAAGGGGGAAATTAGGTTGTATATGTTACTAGAATAAAAGTTAAGAACAAAAACCAAAAAACCAAAGGACTGTACAATACAAACAGTGAACTTTATTGTAAACTATGAACTATAGTTAATGGTACAATTATAATATTCTTTCATCAGTTGTCACAAAGATACCATAGTAATGCAAAGTGTTGATAATGGGGGGGTGGGGAATGGTGCATGAGCACTCTTTATGTTCTGCAGTATTTTTCTGTAAACCTACAACTTCTTTAACAAAAAAATTTTTTAAAATATATATTAAAATAAAAACACTTCTGAGACAAAGGTGGAAGCAACCCAGTTTCCATCAACAAATGAATGGATAAACAAAATGTGATACACATGCATTGGAATGTTATTGGTCATAAAATGTAATGAAGTTATACATGCTAAAACATGGAAGAGCCTGTAAGACATGTTTCATGAAATAAAACAGACAAAAAAGGACAGGTATTATATGATTCTCCTAATAGGAAATTCACAGAGACAGAAAGTAGGTTAGGGAAGCGATTGGCTCAACTGATAGAGCATCCACCTACCATATAGGGGGTCTGGGGTTTGATGCCCAGGGGCTCCTGGCCCTTGTGATTAGCTGGCCCATGTGCAGTGCTGCTGCGTGCAAGGAGTGCTGTGCCAGGTAGGGGTGTCCCCCCGCGTAGGGGTACCCAATGTGCAAGGCGTGCACCCTGTAAGGAGAGCCACCCTGCGCGAAAAGAGCAGCCTTTCCAGGAGTGGCACCACACACACGGAGAGCTGACGCAGCAAGATGACACACAAAAAGAAACACGGATTCCTGGTGCCGCCTGACAAGAATGCAAGCGGACACAGAAGAACACACAGCAAATGGACACAGAGCAGACAACGGAGGGAGAGGGGAGAGAAATAAATATAAAAAAATTTTTTAAAAAAGAAAGTAGATTAGAGGTTACCAGGGGCTGGTGGGGAGATGTGATGGGGAGTTATGTCTTAACGGGTACAGAGTAATGAAAGGTGGTGGTGGTCGCAAAACACTGTGAATGTAACTATTACCACTGAAATGTGTGGTTAAAATGGGATATTTTGTGTTTTATATAAATGTTACCACAATAAAAAAATAAAAGAGAAAAAAAACACCCTGAGGGGTGGAACTCAGACGCCTGACCTTACTAGAGGGAACAGATAAGTATCATGTGGGGAGTGAGTTGGGGAAGAAGGATGAGGCTTAGAAACATTTGCTGTGTGCCTGTTCTGACAGAATTTTTCCTCACTCCAGTCACCAGACCCATGGGCATCCTGTGACGGAAGCGACTTTTGCAATATCTACCCTCTTGCCTCAATGGACCTCAACAGGCAACCTCCCTCATTAGGTGAAACTGTCTGATGTCCATCCCATCATAAGGTTTGGGTACTAAGTCCTCTCCATGGTGACCTGGAATGTAGGAGGAGGAGTGTGTGCTCACAGTAGGAGGTGCATAGACCTGGGTCCTGGGTCCCAAAAGATCCTAAGCACCTGTATCACAGAGAAAATGAGACCTGCCACTTATTTTTAAAGATTTTATGTATTTATTTCTCCCCCGTCATTGTTTTGTGCTTACTGTCTGCTCTCTGTCTGCTTGTCATCTTTTTTTTGGGAGGCACCAGGAACTGAACAGGGAGGGAGGGAGGCGCCTGATTGCTTGAACCACATCTGCTCCCTGCGTATTGTGTCTCTCATTGTGTTTTTCCTTGTTGCATCATCTCATTGTGTCATCTCATTGCATCATCTCGTTGCATCATCTCGCTGCATCATTCATTGAGTCATCTCATTGTGTTATCTTGTTGTATCATCTCACTGCACCAGCCCAACATGTCAGCTTGCTATCTTGCTCATCTTCTTTAGGAGGCACTGGAAACCAAACCTGGGACCTCCCATGGTGGTAGGTAGACACCCAACTACTTGAGCCACATCTGCTTCCTGTTGCCACATATTTTTGCAGCTTTTTTGTCTCCAAGTTGAGATTTTAGTTTCCTGACAGCCCAGTGCACAGTAGAGTTTCAAATAAATACTTGCTAGTTGATTGAATGCTAGTGTTTTAGTTTGCCACAGGGCTGCCAATGCAAAGTACCAGAAATGGTTGACTTTTATAATAGGGATTTTATTTAGGATAAAATTTTAGAGTAACAAGCCATGAAATGTCCAAGTCAAAGCACCATCAGACGTGCTTTCTCACCAAAGTCAGCTACTGATGATCCTGTGTCCTGCCATTTGGCGAAACAAAATGATGGCTGATCTTTGACGAGGTCCCTGACTTCCTCTCCAGAATCTACTGTCTCTCAGAGCTCAGCTGTGGGCAACCAGGCATAGGGCTTGTCTTTTTCTGGGCCTCCCCACTCAGTCTTGTTTTTTTCTGCTTTCTTTTCAAGTTTAGCTGTGGACTCTCAGGCATATAGCTCATCTCTTCAGCCTTGAGCTGCTCCGTGGGCCCAGCTGTTGGGGACATTGTGCTTAAGCTTTGGCTGCTAGCGATTCTCGAGTTCTCTCTCACACAGCAGGGTCAAAAATGGCAGCTTCCTTTCTCAGTGTCTTTTTCTCTGTGTCTCCATACAAAGCTCCAGTAAGAAGGTAGAAATTCCAACTAAGTCACACCTTACTGATACATCCAGTCAAAAGGGCCCCATAAACTCTTTTTTGGGATTCACCAAATTCAAACTGTCACAGCTAGTTTGAGGGTTATTAATGTAGGTGGGAGTGATCTGGATTTCCTCTCTGCTGAGATTCAATGAAACTTTTGCCACCCACAGACCTCCAACTTTCTGGAGTCAGACTTGGATTTGATTTCAGCATATGAATTAATTGGATATGTCACTTAATTCCTCAGCACCTCAGTTTCCTCATATGTAAAAATGATGTCAATATCTAACTTTCAAATGGCCGTGAGGATTAACTGAAATAACAGTGTGAAAATATCTAGTACACAGTTCATTGTAGGTGCTTAATAAATGTTGTTTTGTTATCCATCCTCCTAATTCTCTTGGTCAGACATTAAATAGTCACCTAAAGAAAGGAAAAAGACAGTCAACTTGCATTATTTGCTGAATCTTTATTTAAGAATTTGCTCATTTGCTAAAATTTATTAGTAACCCCAAAATTAATACTTAATACTTTTGGGGTCATTCACAGACATGCACAGAATAACAAAACATTTGAGTCACTTGAGGTGCACATTTCCAGCTGAAGTCAAACCAGGTGACACTCTACCTTCTTGTTTCAGCTCTCCAACTGTGAAGAAGTGCCCTTTTTGTAGTGTGTTTAGTGCCATATTTTACATATTTTCATGCATTTTTGTTGGCAATTTCATTATTTATTTCTCTCTTTTTTTAAAGATTTATTTTTTACTTATTTCTCTCCCCTCCCCGCCCCAGTTGTCTGCTCTCTATGTCCATTTGCTGTGTGTTCTTCTGTTCTGCTTGTATTCTTGTCAGCAGCACCCAGAATCTGTGTCTCATTTTTGTTGCATCATCTTGCTGCGTCAGTTCTCCTTGTATGTGGTGCCATTCCTAGGCAGGCTGCATTTTTCGCACTGGGTGGCTCTCCTTATGGGGTGCACTCCTTGCGTATGGGGCTCCCCTATGCAGCAGACACCAATCTGTGGCATGGTGCTCCTTGCCTGCATCAGCACTGCGTGTGGGCCAGCTCATCAGATGGGTCAGGAGGCCCTGGGTTTGAACTTTGGACCTCCTATGTGCTAGGCAGATGCCCTATTGGGCCAAATCCACTTCCCAATTTTGTTATTTAAAATGGCCCCCAGGGGTAGTGCTGAAGTGCTGTCTAGTGTTCCTAAGCACAAAAAGGCTGTGATGTGCCTTCTGGAGAAAGTGTGTGTCAGATAAGCTTCATTCAGGCACAAGTTATAGTGCTGTTGGCCATGAGTGCCATGCTAATGAATAAACAATATTTTAAGTAAGGCGGCCTTAAACACACATAAAACAAGATTATGTATACTGATTAAGATGCTGTGACCAGAACCTAACTCCGTGTTTACTCTAGGAACAATGGTTCAGTATTAGCTAGTTCAGTATCTGCAGTGACTTTATAGAACATTACTGTGAGTAAAAGAGTCAACCCTCCTTAGAAGTATGGCACAGAAATCCGCTGGTCAGTCTGCCAATGTTGTCCACTCTCAGTGGACTGCCTGGTGTCTCTTGAATCACTTTCCTGACAGAGGACACTTCCCTAGGCACCCCCTACTCCACCTGTCTCCCATCTCTAGAACCTTAGAAAAAAAAGGCACATGGCTTTCTTTGTTCCCAGTCACTAATGGCTCCTGGGTAGGTAAGAGTAGGAGGGAGAGATAATTCCCTCCTCTTCATCCTCATCAGTAATCTCTACTAAGCCACACGTGTCTCTGGAGCCTGAAAGGTGAGGGGGTGGGTTCATTATGCTTCTTCAGATATGTAAGACCTCTTTTCATCCAAGTGCTTTTTGCCAATTGATGGCAATTAGAATTATTTTTAGCATATTTGAAAACTTTCTTTCCCATATTGTACTTGGGAAATCTAAAGCACTGTGCTACAGTTAACTTTTCCCTCTGCTTATGACTAATATAAAATAATAATAATAATAACTCACACTAAACATTGATTTTAGGTCATTTTAAAGATCATTGTTATTATTTTTGTAACTTAAAGCTTAGCCTGTATATTAGTTTTCTATTGTGGTATAAGAAATTACCATAAGCTTCAAAGCTTAAAACAACATCCACTTACTATCTTGCAGTTCTGTCATCAAAAATCTGGGCATGATGTCAATGGGTTACCTGCTCAGGGTCTCAAAAGACTGAAGTCAAGGTGTCAGCCAGGTTACGTTCTCATCTGGAGCCCAGGATCCTCTTCCAGACTTACCTGGCTTATTGAAAGAATCTAATTCCTTGTGATTGTAGGACCATCAGCTGGGGATTGCTCTCAGTTCTGAGAGACCACCCCCAGATCCTTGTCACGAGGCCCCTTCTGTGAACCCCTCCCACTCTCATGCTTTGAATCTCTCCCTTGGGAAGGGCACAGTCTCTTAAGGACTTGCCTGAATAGACCAAGCCCACCCTGGCTCAAAGTCAACTGATTAGAACCTTAATTATATCTGCAAAGTCCCTCTGCCAAGAAAATAATACAATCATGAGAGTGATGCCGTCATCTTCATGAGTCCCTCTCACACTCCAGGAGAAGTGATTATGTGGAGGGTGGGAATCTTTTTTTTTTTTTAAAGATTTATTTATTTATTCCCCCCCTCTACCCCTCCCCCCGGTTGTCTGTTCTCTGTGCCTATTTGCTGTGTGTTCTTTGTCTGCTTCTGTTGTTGTCAGCAGCACGGGAATCTGTGTTTCATTTTGTTGTGTCATCTTGTGGTGTCAGCTCTCCATGTGTGTGGCACCACTCCTGGGCAGGCTGCACTTTCTTTCGCACTGGGTGGTTCTCCTTACGGGGCGCACTCCTTGTGCATGGGGCTCCCTGGCACGGGGACACCCCTGCATGGCACGGCACTCTTTGTGCGCATCAGCACTGCGCATGGGCCAGCTGCACACAGGTCAAGGAGGCCCGGGTTTGAACCACGGACCTCCCATGTGGTAGACAGATGCCCTAACCACTGGACCAAGTCCACTTTGGAGTGTGGGAATCTTGGGGACTAAGAATTCTGCCCACCACACTACATATCATAATTATCATCAATACTCAGTGGTTCCTTTTGTGATTTTCCTGTCCCCAAAGTGGAAAAAAAAACCCAAATCCCAGTCTTACAATATTTTTTATCATTCATTTCCTTAGTTCTTTTCCCAATAACTGGGAGTGGGGATGATTGTGCTAGTAATGAAAATAGTCTTTGTCTCAAAATTCTTGGCCAGGAGAATTTCAGAATAAAGGGGGGTGGAGAGGTCTCCATTAATTCATCTTAGCCCTGGGAGGGTCTCGAGTGGCTGACCTCTCTTTCGGCCCCCACTAAAGTTTTACTGGAGTTGCTATTGGTACTTCTGTTTTACCATCTGATAACCTTAATCATTGTCAGGGTTCCCCTTCAGGAGAGGACTAGGGTGGGCCTTTCCATGCTGCCATGCAGGGTACTCCTTCAGGCTCCTCTCTGACTCTTCCTCATTTCTCTGAGCTTCTAAAGCAGGATTGGTAATTACGCCATGTGGACCAAAAACAGGACCACATGCCTGTTTCCATATGGCCCATGAGCTAAGAATGGGTTTTTACATTTTTTTAATGGTTGGAAAAAATAAAAGAAGAATATTTTATGACACCTGAATATGAAATTCAAATTTCACTGTCCATAAATAAAGTTTTGTTGAAACACAGTCACACGCATTTGTTTGTTATTGTCTATGATTACTTTCATGCTACAATGGCAGGGTAATATAGTTGTGACAGAGGTGGTATGCTTGCAAATCCTAAAATATTTACTCTGGCTGTTTACAGAAGAAGTTTGCCAACCTGTTCTAGACGGTGGTATGTTTCTGGATCCTGTGTATTTTTGCTCATATGATCTCTTTTGGTGATACTATCTGGGCCATGACTTTAAGTACCATCTATATACTGATGACTTTAATAAGCTACAGACTCATAGATCCAATCCTTCTCTTCTTGAATATCCAACATTTTCCCTCCTCTCACCCCTGCTTCTCATAATCCATCAGCAGGTCTTGTTGATTCTATTTTGATAACATCTCTTAACCCATCCGCTTCTCACCAGCTGCACTGTCACCCAATCCAGGACCATCTCTTCCCCAGACCACTGAAACACTCTCAACTCATCTCCCTGCTTCCTCTGTTGTTTAATTTATTCTCTACACAGAAGCATTTTATGGTCTTAAAATTTAAATAGACCATTGCCTCTACCCTGCTTTAAATTCCACATGGCTGCCCACGGCTTCCAGGATAACCTCCCAAGTCCTTACAGCAGCCCCCGAGACCTGCCTACCTCAACATTCTTCTCCTTTGGCTCTTTCCCTCCTTTATTAAATGTAGCCCCAATGGTTTTCCTTCAGCATTTCCAATTGCCAACCCCTTTTGGATCTCAGGGTCTTTTTACTTCCACTTCCTGGAATGCTCTTCTGCCTGCTCTTCCCATAACTCTCCTTCTGGCTTTCCAGGTCCCAGATTACATACCACCCCTTCTAAGGTCTTCCCTTGCCAACCAAGCTATAGTAGTTCCCACAGTCCCCACTTCTCTCTGCTTCAGCTGGTGCTTGTTTCCTTGTTGGAACTCATCAACATTTGTAATTTTTATATTTATTGGATTTTTTTTTCTGTCTAACCTTACTAGGAGATAAGAATCAGGAGGACAGGAAATATGTCTGCCTTCTCCTCTTTTGAATCCCCTGGTTTTCACAGTGTCTTTCATATAGTAAGTTCTCAATAACTATTTTTAGAGATAATAAATAAACTGGAGGTGGATGTGGGCTGCTGGTGTGGGAAAGCATGCTAGAAGACATGTTACATCCTCCAGCTACTGGGCAGGAGATACTTTTTACAGTTGCCTCAGCTCTGGAGTTTAAACCTTGGTTTACCAGGATCTACTGCTTCAACAGTTTCTTTTTCACAGCCAGAGGTGTCTATAGGCTTCACTGCTTCATAGCTCCTATATACCAGTGTTGTCCTAACAGAGGGGCAAAAACACTCTCATTCCAGGATTACAACTCATCAGGTTCCAAAGGGGTGGTGTCACTCTGTGTTCTTCTGATTAAATACAACTTTTTATTTTAAACAATACACAGATAAAGAAAACAATGCAAATGAGTGACTTAATGAATTATTCTAGGGCAAACACCTGTGTACCTATCACCAGCCAGGAACAGAACTTGGTCACCATCTCTGAAGTCCATCTATGTGTCTAGTCCTAACCATACTTCCCTCCCTCCTTACATATAGGTTTCTTCATCCAAATATGCACCCCTAGTCAATGTAGTTTAGCCCAGACCATTTTAAAAACTTTGAGGGAAGTGGGTGTGGCTCAATCAGTTGGGCACCTGCCTACCAAATGGGAGGTCCCAAGTTTGGTTCCTACTGCCTCCTAAAGAAGATGAGCAAGACGGCGAGCTGATGCAACAAGTGAGATGATGCAACTAAGAGACATAGCTAGAAACACAATGAGAGACACAACAAGCAGGGAATGGAGGTGGCTCAAGTGATTGGGTAACTCTCTCCCACATGGGAAGTCCCAGGTTTGGTTCCCAGTGCCTCAAAAAAAAAAAAGACGAACAGAGAGCAGACAGCACGTGAAAACAATGAGGAATGAGGGGGGCAGGTAGAAATAAATTTTTAAAATATTAAAAAAAACTTTGGTATATCTTTTAGTCTCTTTTAATCTATATGATTCCTCACCATCTCTTTTCCTTTTAATTTATCTGCAGAAGGACCTGTGCTATTTGAGCTGTAGAAGTTCTCACATTCTGGAGTTTGCTGATTTCATACTCACAGATAGTTCACCATGTTCCTGCAAATTAGTAGCTGGATCCAGAGACTGGACTGTCTTCAGTTTCAATCCCTGTGGCAAAATTAGAGGAGGTACATAATGCCTGGTTCTCTCTGTTTTTGTGATAGAAGCAGCCATTGTTGCTTAATGCCGATACCTAATAATTCATTGGGGTTTGTGAAATGGTGATATTCTATGATTTCTTTTCACTTAATAGCTGAAATACTTTCATAAAGAGAAAATTTCTCTTATCAACTATTTGGTTAACCAGGGATAAAGATAATATAAGGAAGACAGGGATTCTTTTCTTTATTTGCCACTTTTCAAGGTTAAAAAAAAAATTGGTTCCCTATGATCGTCCAAAAAGAATCAAAGATATATAAACTCTTGAATTTAAAAATATTTGGTGGATTTCAAGCCATTGCAAATTGTCACCATTACTGAAACTCAAACTGTCCTATCTTTGGCCAGTGGGAGTCTCTCCAACTTGGCTTTTGAATCTCTCTGACATGACCTTAGTGGTCTTTGGTACTTTTTTGCTATCTTGTAAGACAACAGGGTCCAGACTCACCTTGTACATTTCCTGCCCAGATCTGGACTCAGCTATCATTCCATGAAGCACGGTTTCTTTGCTTGTTTGTTGGTTTTCGTGAGAAATTATATTTCAAGACCATAATCTGGGTTCTAGGAGTGCTCATTGCTGCCAGGTTGGTCATTGTTTCTAGCCCAGTTTGGTGGTCAAACTCAATGGACAGGGTTCATGGTCATGAAAAGGGCTAAGAATTGCTCTATGTAAACAGTCCATAATAATCAAAGTCCTTTAGCCCTAACTGACCTGAAAAGTTCCCCAGAATTGTTCTCCACAGGAGAGGGTGTCAGCTCTGTCATCTAAACCAAACTCTGGTCTTAGTGACAGTGTTGTACCAACCTAAAATCTTCCACTGCAGCTTTAGTTAAAAATAGCACAACTTCTTCACTTTCTGTTCTCAGTTGCCACATGGTTGCCACATGGGGGCTCATGTGGAAGCTGCCTCCCTCCTCAGGGGTGAAGTCATCCCTATAGATAGCGCGGTGTCCCCAGATTCTCTTCATCACCTGGTCATATGCTGGCAGATATTTCCCCTGGCCACACTACATAGAGAAAGGGTGAGCCCTCCTCGTCTCTGCCTTGCCATGCTCCTCCTACCACTCCTTAAAGCTCTCCCAGCCTCTCTCCTGCACCCACAGCCTTCAAGATCCATATCAGGTCTCAGGAAGTCTTCCTGGACTACTTAAGCCTCCCTGTGCCTTAGTTTCTCCATATGTGAAATGCAGAGAATTAAACTCACCTCATCAAGTTGTGAACTTTATACAAGTTATACCTAGAATAAGGCTCAGCACAGCAAGTCCTCAATAAATTTGAGCTTTTATTCTTACTCTAGTCCAATAGGTCTCAACCCTAGCTGCATATTAGAAACATATGGGAAGGTTTTAAAAGAAAATAGTGGGGAGTGGAAGTAGCTCTGTGGTTGAATACCAGCTTCCCATATATGAGGTCCCAGGTTCAATCCCCAGTACCTTTGAAAATTAATAAATGAAAATAGTGATGCTTGTCCCCAAATCAATTATGACTTAATTGGTCAAGGAGTAACCTGGGCATTGGGATTTCTCAAGTTCCCCAGGTGATTCTAGAGCAGGGGACTCTAGCAAACTGCTGCTTCTTTTGGTAAAGTTTACCTGGAAAACAGACATCCCTATTTGTTTAGGTGCTGTGTATGGATGCTTTCCCACTACAAAGGCAGAGTTGGGTAACTGTGATTGAGACCTAATGGGCCACAAATGCAAAAGTGTTTACTACCTGGTCCTTAAAAAAACAGTCTGCTGACTCCTATTCTAGAGCCTTTCTACTCACAGGGTGTTCCAATAACCAGCCGCTTCAGGATCCCTTGGGAGCTTTTAGAAAAGCAGAATCTCAGGCCCCACAATGGACCTAGTGAGTCAGAATCTGATTTTTCACAAAAGCCCCAGGTGATATACGTACTTACTATGGCTTGAGAAGCAATGCACGAGAGCACCTTTTTCTAAGCAATTCACATCAAAATTTAATGACACAATCTATTTTCTTTGTTGAGTGTTTCCTCTACTGAACTGGCAGCTCTTTGAGCACAAGGGCTGTATCTTGAATAGGCATTCCTATTTTTTAAAAAAATTAATTAATTTTTAATGTTACATTAAAAAAATATGAGATCTCCATATACCCCCCACCCCCCTCACCCCACTCCTCCCATAACCACAACCTCCTCCATCATCATGGGAAATTCATTGCACTTGGTGAATACATCTCTGAGCACTGCTGCACCACATGGTCAATGGTCCACATTTAAGTCTACACTCTCCCCCAGTCCACCCAGTGGGCCATGGGAGGACATACAATGTCCAGTCACTGTCCCTGCAGTGCCACCCGGGACAACTCCAAGTCCTGAAAATGCCCCCACACCACATCTCTTCTTCCCATTCCCACCCTCAGCAACTACCATGTCTACTTTCTCCATCTCAGTGCTACATTTACTTCCACTACTAATCACATTAGTTCCAGAATAGAGTATCAGTAAGTCCACTCTAATCCATACTCTATTTCTCCATTCTGTGGACCTTGGGATGGCTATATCCACTCCACTCCTCTATCAAGAGAGCATCCCTATTTTTTATGCACCTTCACATTTCATCCATCCATGTATGTGATGCTGCCCAAATAAAACCTCTATGGCCTTGTATTTTCCTAAAGGGAAATAACTATTATTTAATAAGTAATAGTTATTAGATCACAAAAGCAGAGTGAAGAAACATAACCTTGTGAATCCTGCCACATGTATTATACTAAGGATTGTACCTTAAAACAGTTTCAATCCTGGTATCCACAAAGGAATTGCATTTAGAAGTGAGCTCCACCTCCTCCAGGTGGATACAAGTCACTCCAGGAGAGAAGATTTTAATAACTAAACCTTTGGGAAGTACTGCTCTGGTGGAGGGCAGCAGAACCCTTCCCACGCCAGTCTTGAGCCTGGGGCTCCCGCCTGACTCTCCGCTGGAAGTTGGTGGATCCCTGGATGAATCTTGTGGGTGTGGGTCCTGAGAGCACGGGGGAAGGGCAGGAGAGAGATGTGGAAGGTGGGAGGGGGCGGCTGTGAAGGAGCCTGAGGGACCCTCAGTAGACCTGCGGCCCTCGCTGGGGGAGGCAACTGTACAGGCAGGGCAGCCGTCTGCAGGGCCCTGCATGCTTTAGGAGAGAGCCAGGACTGGGGCACAGGAGCCTGACCAGCCAGGCACAGGAGCAGAGGAAAACAAGAGCACGAGGCTCCCTGCTGGGAGGACCATGCTGTGAGCAAGCCTCTACCTCCCCTCCGCAGGTAGAAGAAAACAAGCAAGGGGCTCTGCCCTTCCACTCAAGGAGAGTGTCAGTGCCCTGGGGTGAGGACAGGAGAGTCTAGGGACCTGAGACTAAGGCTTAGAATGAACAGGGCTGAGTCATTAAATACCCAAAGGAGACTGTTTTAATAACTAAACATGATTGAAAAGTCTTTGAGCAGGGCCAAAATGATATAAAGAAGCCCCTACCAGGTGGGAAGGTGGAAGTATTCAACAGAGTGGAGAAGGAGAAGTTCTTGGGGTGGGGGAGAAGTGCATCATAGTTAAACCCCAAGCGAGTGGAGATGCCTTGATAAATGGGTTATTTTATCAAGCACTTCTGGGAGGTGCCGTATGCCCTGCTCCTGCCTGAAACCCTACCCAGTTGGACTTTCCATCCCTGCCTGCCATCGGCCTCTTGTCCTCCTGTCCTCTCACTGCACAACCTCCTCCATGTGTGGACATGGTCCTCCTTCCCTCTTTCCCTACAGGGACAGCAATGCAAGGCCATTGCTCTATTTTAGAGTCTCAACTTGGTTAACATCAGCTCCAACACAGCCAGGTGATTCTGCTCTGGTTGCCAAGCTGGGAACCTTGCTTACTTTGGACTTGGAGAAAAATGACTTCAAGGTGTGTTGACTGACAGGGAAGCCTATCCTCACCTGTGCACACTGGGGATGGGCGGTGGAGGCAAGGGCGGCACATATGGAGATGAGAAGGTCTGGCACTATTTTCACAACTGTTCTGAGCACTTTTTGGAGTGTCTTTTGCATCCTAAAACAGCTCCTCTGTCTTAACTGTTTCCTTCACACGCAGCAGCCCTCAACCTCAGCAATTGTTTTACCATCTGCTCTTGCTCCCAGCTGATTGGACCAGGAATTTGCCCTGATCAAAGGCTGGCCCATCAGCAACTCTTCCCCAGGAACTCAGGACCGAGGGAGATGGCCAGTGTCTGCGTGATAGCACGCTATGCGTGCCTGTGGACTGGAGAAGTGGAGGGCACACATGGGATTTGTAGAGAGAGAAGACAGGAGCAAGGGTAGAAGTGGAGAGAGGGGCTTGACAACTTCCCAGTACCTTCCTGAAGCCCAGCTCCATTATTTCTTTTGGGTCCTGTGCATTGATATACTTCTGTACCATGTTAATACATTTTTGCTGACTCTAGGTTGAGCTGGTTTCTGTTACTTAAAACCAAAGGAGGCCTAATGAATGCAGGAATGATCTGTAAGACAAATTGTTACCTGGAGTTCAGCCTTAGGCCGCTCCCCCACACCTACTCCCAGGAGTCCCCTTGGAGGTTGCTTCTGCTCTGGTGATTGGGGCACACGGTTTAATGCTATCTCCATCTGTAGGGAGAGCCACCTACAACTTTACTTAGTAATACATTTCCTTTCCTTACCACATTAGTTCAGCCATTTTGAGAAAAAAACATAACAATTTTATCTTTACTATTCCCCCATCCCCCTGCCTTTGAAACCACCACTGCAGCTGCTAACAGAAGCATCTCTATGTAGAACATTCTTTGTCCTTCTGCAGAAGACAAAGAATTATTCAAAAAGCAGCCAGCTGCTGGTACTGGCAGGAGAATGAGCGGAGTCTGTCAGCTTCACTCTTTCTCAGCTGAGTCACCACTATCTTCCTCTTGATCCTGATTTTCCTCTTACTTTTCCTGGTCCAGAAGATAGGGGCCATGGCCCTATTCTAGCTCTCTAACTCTGGGAAGACCCACCTGCTCAGTGCTCCCTCTTTGTTGAATCTGCATGTCTTTTTAAGCAAGCCTGACAGTTAAGACAGGGCCCCTTGACTCTAAACAGCACCTCCACACACAAACACACAGCTCATCTAACAGTGCAAGATTTACTGAAAAATGTCTCTTGTTCTAAGCATTGAGGACAGCCAGAGAAAAGAAGAAAGAATGACTTTAAACGTTTCTAGGGATTTTCCTGTGTCTCTGGGAAATCTACTTCGGCTTTGTCTCCTGAGTTTGCTACTTGCCAAACTGTGTGTTCTTGGACAAGTTATTTAATCCTTTCTCTTCTCTCATGTGCACCACGGGGATAATGACAGTGTCTACCTCATGGGGGTTAAATGAGATAGGCAGTGGGTCTCAAATTTAGAATTGTGGAAAGAGTTTTAAAAATTCCAGTACCAGGTGGCACCCAGATCAGTTAGGTAAGAATTTCTGGAGGTGGGAGCCAGCCATCAATTCTTTCAAAATCTCCCTAGGTAATTCCATTGTTTAGTCAAATTTGAGAGCTGGTGAGATAGTATTTATAATAAACACTCAATGAATGGTAGCTGCTTCAATTATTACAATCAAAAATTAAGTGAGAGTCCCCAAAATTAAAGAGATGACTGTAATTGAAGGCTTGCTGGGACCAGACTCATTCCTTCTTTAATCCACTCAACCAAAAATGACTGAGTACTTACTATGTGCCAGGCTCTGTGTCCTCCCCATTGGGAAATAAAAAGATCATATTGCCTTCAAGATGAAATTCAAGCTCTTTAGGACAGTCTGGCCTCTCTCCACCCCTGTGGTGTCCATCGCCTGCCAGGGCTATGGCCCACCTGCTGGTGAGCTCCAGCCACACCAGATGGTTTGTACTCAGTCCAGGCCCTCCTGTGTCTTGTGCCCTTCCCCATTTTCTTCCTTTTGTCGAGGAAGCCCTTGCCATACGTCTCCCTCTGCTTTTTCACCTGGCCTGCCCTATGGGATGAGTTCCTGATTCAGAGCCCAAAGAACAGATGGGGCCCAGCACTCCCTGGCAGCCCCCACCAATTCCCCTCTGATAAGTGAGCTGGCCAGTGCCCCATCAGGCTCAGGATTCCTTGAGCACCCTGCAGTGTGTGAATGATGAGCTGCCAAGCTCTTTTCTCCACAGAAGCACTGGACAATTCTCTCTCTGCTATCCCTCCTGCTTCACTTAGGCCCAGGCAGGCTTCCTTTCCTTTGCTTTGCCTTGCTCCACTGGCTCTGTTGTTCCAGGACTACATGGAGCTGTTCCCCAAGGCCCCCCTGAGGGACAGCACTCTCCTCTTGAGTAATCCATGGGAGTAGGGCAGCTCAGAGCCCACTAATTGGCTTGTCCTGAAAGCCTGGAGGCTGGATCTGCTGTGGCCACTATATGAAACCCCATGAAGTTGGCAGTCTTGGGGGAGTGAGGAGCAACACCATTTTGCAACCAGGAATGAGACCCTCTAACAGCTCTGCATTGCAGCCCTGTGACAGCCGAGGGGTGTGGTGGCTGCCACAGCTGTGAAGAGTTCTGCTAAAGCCAAGAGTTCTGTTAGGGATCTTCTTTGTCTTGAGCCCACATTCCACCCCCAAGTGGTCCTGCTCAGAAAGGTCCCAGCACTTTCTTTGCATCTGAGTCTGTCAGGAGGTGGCCCCATTGTATAGATTTGTGTGTCTTCTCACTGGGCCCATGGAGATCTTTCTGTCATGTCTGTCTGGGCAGACCTCATTCAGTATTTCAAGCCCACACACACACCCTTGATTCAGGCTCTTCTAGTCCCAGGCCAGTGCCACTGAATAAAGTCATTAACTTTGCAGCCAGGCATAGACAGGGTGACATCTTCCTTCTGCATTCATTCTTCAAGATTTATCTTAAGTCTTTGGGCATGGGAAAGAGGGAAAAGAACTAATATTTGCATACATTTATACATGTTATCTAACTTAAACTTTCACAACAAACTTAAGTAGTTGGTGTAGTTGTCCCTATCTTTCACAAGGACATATAGCTGGAATAGCAGTTAGCTTCTGACGTGTAACAAACCATCCCCAAAATAAGTGGCTTAAACAACAGCTACAGGGGAGCAGACGTGGCTCAAGGGGTTGAGTGCCTTCTTCCCACATAGGAGGTCCCAAGTTTGGTGCCTCCTAAAAACAAACAAAAAAAAAACAGCAAGCAAACAAAGGTAAAAACTAACTCAGGGGAGCCAATGAGTGCCAGCTTCCCTTGTGCAAGGTCCCAGGTTCAATCCCTGGTCCCAGTACCAAAAAAAAAAAAAAAAAAAAGAAAACCACCACCACCACCAGAAAACCCCAGCTGTTTTGTTGCAACAATTCTAGGGAGTGCCTGGTTGTCAGTTGGGGCAATAGGAGTAGCGGCACATTTGGGCCACATGATCTCTCTCATCCTCCAGCAGGCTGGGCTGGGCTTGTTCACATGGCAGCCTAGCAGGATTCCTAAAGGAAGAGAGGAAGGGCGAGGGTCTCTTGATGCCTGGGCTTGGACCTGACCCAACATCACTTCTACTGCCATTTATTGGTCAAAGCAAGTCATGAGGCCAGATCAGAGTCAAGGAATGATGGAGTGGGCTATGCCTCTTAATAGGAGGATAAGCAAAGATATTTCAAGTGGGTGTGCATTCATGGAGGGGTGGAGAATTGTGGCCAATTTTTCAATATACTCTATTTGGTAGGCAGCAGAGGTAGGATTTTATTTTTCAATTATGAAAATAGCACATGCAGATGAAAAAATTCAAACAGTATAAAAGGGCATATAAGGAACAATCTTACCCCGAGGTAGCAAAACACATTCTAATCTAGTCCTACTCTCCACATGTAAATACCATTAAGAGTTTCTTGTGTATTTTTATATGATTTTTTCCATGTATATATACAAACAGATACACTATCCTGAACTTTGTTCTTTTCATGTAACAATGCAGCTAAGAGCTCTTCTGTAAACACAACCAGAGATATTCCATTCCTTTCACCACAATAGCAGTCCACCGAATAAATGTATCACATTTTATTGAACCACATCCCCTACTGGTAGACATTTAGGTTATTTCTGGGGTTTGTTGCAAACAATGCTGCAATGAACATCCTTGAATATCCTTCTTTGCATACTTGTAGACTAGAGTCCTACAAATGGGATTGCTAGGTCAATTATCAGATTTGAGCCCTGATCTGTTTTCAAAGCACATGCTATTTCCAAGATGGGACTCAGGTTCCCAGGTGTTCCAGATTTTTCTCCTACTAGAAACTACCTTAGGAACCAGTGACCCATATGAAAATGACCCTGTGTCACATGCCTCCTTACATCCCCTTCCCCCATGCTCTTTCCCTCTTGGGAAGGCTCAAGAGATCCTGAGATATGCATTATTAAGCTTTCCAAGGCAATCCAGATTAGTTGTCTTTTTTGTGCCTTCCTTTATGAATTCTTTTTTTTTTTTTGACAGGCCAATGAGCAAAGAATCCTAGTAACATGTAACACGCACATGATGGGTTCCATTCAGGTGAAGGCCTAATGCGTAAATGAAAGAAGATATCACAAGTAGTACAAACAGAGGCAAGTGGTAGAAGAATGAACTTGAATCACAACAGCAAATATAGTAGTATATACCAGCTGTCACATCTAGAAGTTGTATTACTCGAATTCCATCCTTGTACTTTACCAGTTCATGAACATTAGGTAGGATAGCAAATATACAGTGCAGAATATCTTGAGGTCATATATTTCATTCTTTAATATTGGTTTGGGGTTTCTTTATGGATCTTTTTTATTTTTTAATTTTTTTTTGAGGTACCGGGGCTGAGGACTGAACCCGGGACCTCATAACAGGAAGCTGGTGCTCAGTCACTGAGCCACATTGGCTCCCCTGAGGTGGTTTTTTTGTTTGTTTGCATTTGTTTTTAGGAGGCACAGGAACCAAACCCGGGACCTCCCATGCGAAAGCAGGCACTCAACTGCTTGAGCCACATCTGCTCCCCTCTTCATGGATCTTGGTGTCCACATCCCAGGGCTCACTGGAGCCCTGAATTTCTACCAGGTATGTGTGGACTTCTCTCTATTATGAACATCAGATTGGCGACTGTCAGAATCTGGGGATAGCATGTAGGTGCACTCAGATATCCTGCTCTATTTCTCACCTCCCCAATTATTTCCCTGAGTAGATGTAGCCAATAATTCTACAAAAGGGGATAAAAAACAGGGACTAATTTCTGTGACTGGGGAGTCTGCATTTCAGGGCTGTTCTGTAGCTAGGTTAAACGTGGATTTTCAGAGAATACAGTTTTAAAAGATAATTACTTAATGGTTTGGGAACTTTACAGAATTATAGGCATGTAACTCAGAATTCAAAGCAGGAGGTACCCAACTTCCCATCTGCCATTTAACATTACAGATATTGCTGCTGTCAAAAAGGCAGAACTCTGAAAAGCTACGATTTTTTACAGCTCAAGGAAGAATGATGTGTTATTCCAGGGTACCCTTAACAGCAGAGAACTTAAGGGCTAAAACGTTGATCAGTCACATTACTTTGCTCATTCCTTCACTTATTCGGCATTTTAGTGAGTGCCACTTTGGGCCAAGCACTGTGCTGGGTATTGGGGCTATGAAGAGAAATACAATACAACCTCTGCCTGACCAGTTAGTTCTTCGCTACATAACAGATACCTCAAAACTTAGTGGCTTAAAACAAATGTTATTTATTTAACTTACAAAGCTCTGGGTCAACAATTGAGCTGGTCAGTTCTTCTGGTCAGCCACTGGCTCAGGCAGAGCTGGCTGGTCTAGGAGATTTTCAGTCGGGATGGCTTCTCTCTGCTGCACCTGCTCTGCCTTCCTCCAGCAGGCTAGCCTAGGCTTGTGCATGTGGCAGCAATGCAGATTCCAAGAGGATGGGAGAAAGCGTGCAAGGTCTCTTGGATATTAGGCTCAGAATTGACAGGACGTTGCCTGAACCATTCTATTGGCCAAAGCAAGTCACAAGGCCAGACCAGATTCCAGGGATGGGGAAACCCCACTTGGCTGTCATTGCTAAGAAACTTAAAAACAGGCAGGGGAATAATGTTGGCTAACTTTTGCAGACAATCTAGTCCACAGACCTTTAGGAGCTCCTGGTCCAGTCAGAGAGGAAGGAAATTGTGATGTGCTGTTATAGAGGGTGTGTCCTCTACCCACCCCCACCACCACATCTATCTCTAAATTTTATTAACCTTTGTACGTTTTCCTGCACAGAAATCTAGTAACTCGGTTAAAATACTTAAATTAGTAAAATGTTTAGTGCGGTGCCAACACTGTATGTTTCTCCTTTTTTTCCCCCCAGGAAGATAGAAATTTATTTTTTCTTTCATTGAAAGGTCAAGATGTAGGAAGTTCAGGTCTGATATGAAGATTCTGCAGTCCTCTAGGTCCAGGCTAGACCACCAGCCCTAGAATGTGCCCCTCATCGTCATGTTCTAAGATGTTGCTCCAGACATCACATGCATGTTCTTACGAATGGCTCAGATCATGCTTGGTTCAATGAGCTACCATGAGTATCTGCCCCATTTTTATATATATAGTAACCCTGCTTGCACACCTGGGGAAAGTCCTTCTTGATCATGAGGTGTTCCTTTTTAAATATTTCATTGAATTTGTTTTGGTAATATTTTTATTTTAAGATTTTTGCATCTGTGCCTGTATATGAAATTGTATATTTTTCTCTTCTTGCCTGTCCCATCCACTGACTGAATAAGATAAGAAGGGCTGCTTTCTCTCTTTTTCTATTGTTTTTTGGAAAAACTTGATAAAATAGGGATTATCTCTTGAAAGTTTGGTAGCACTCAAGGAAAGTCTGATTACCATTAAAATGTTTTGGATGGTCATTGGTCTATTTAACTTTTCTATTTCTTTTTGTTTCAGTTTTGCCACTTTATATATATTTTTTAGAAATGTATCCATGTCACTTAAATTTTCACATTTAATGACATGAATTTCAAATTTTTGTATATTTCAAAATCCAGGGAAGTAGATGTGGCTCAAGTGATAGAAGTTTCTGCCCACCATACGGGAAGACCCGGGTTCTATCCCTGGGGCCTCCTGGTGAAAAGAAGAGAAAGTATGCCTGCATGGCGAGGCAGTGCCTGTGTGGTGAGCCAGTGCCCACGCAAGTCCCCGCATGGTGAGCCAGTGCCTGTGCAAGTGAGTTATGCATCAAAAGAGACAAGGGGAGAGTCAAGGTGAAGTGTGGCAGAAACCAGAAACTGAGTTGGTGCAATTGATAGGGAACCTCTCTCCACATCGGAGGTCTCCAGGATCAAATCCTGGTGAATCCTAGAGGAGAGAAAATGAGAAGACAACACAGACAGTAAAAACAGCAGGGTGGGAGGAGAAGAGAGAAAGAAAATCCATTATACTTAGTTATTTTCCTTTCTTACTATTTTATTTTATTTTTTCCTTTTTAAAATTGTTACTGGCAGAAATTTTTTAAATAAATCATTTAAAAGAACCAGATTTTAATTTAGAAAAATCATCACTATTAGTTATTTTTTGTTGTTGCTGTTGGCTCCCTTGTCTGTTTGCTTGTTGTTTGCTCATTTGTTTTTGTTCATTGTCTGTTTTCTTTAAGAGGCACTGGGGGGAAGCGTACGTGGCTCAACTTATAGAGCATCTGTCTACCATATGGAAGGTCCAGGGTTCAATCCCCAGGGTCTCCTAATAATCCATGTGGTAAGCTGGCCCATGCACAGTGCTGCCATGCGGACGGACTGGGCCAAGTCCGCCGCCCTGTGTTAGTTTTCAATTACTAACCACTGGGCCAAGTCCGCCGCCCTGTGTTAGTTTTCAATTACTGCTTTAACAAATTACCATGCAGGGGTGCCCCTGAATAGGGGTGCCCCACGTGTAAGGAATGCACCCCACAAGGAAAGCTGCCCATGTGAAAAAAAGCGCAGCCCACCCAGGAGCAGTGCCGCACACATGAAGAGTGATACAGCAAGATGATGCAGCAAAAAAGAGCCACAGTTTCCCAGTGCCACTGGATAATGCAAGTTGATGCAGAAGAACACACAGCGAATGGACACAGAGAGCAGACAATGGCAGGTAAGGGGAGAGAAATAAATAAAAAATAATTTAAAAAAAAAGGGGGGCACTGGAACTGAACCTGGGACCTCCCATGTGGGAGGCAGGAGATAAACCACTTGAGCCACATCTGCCCCTATTAGTTATTTATTTTACATCTCTATTTCATTGACTTCTGCTTTGCCATTATTTCTCTTCTTTTAAACTTTCTCTAATCATCTATTCTCTAGATCCTTAAATTGACACAAAGTTCATTTATTTTCCATTTTTCTTGTTTCTAATTGTATTCGAAGCTTTAAATTTTTCTCTTAATATTTAACTGCATCACACAAATATCACCATGAATCACTCGATCGTAATAATTTTATAATGTCCCCTTGTGGTAGGTGGCTTCTGAAATGGCTCCAACCATCCCTGCCTCCTGGTACTCACCCCTGTGGAATCCCCTCCCTTTGAGACTGGGCTGGATCTAGAGGTTTGCTTCTAGAAAACAGAACCTGGCAAAGTGATGGGATGCAATTTAGGAGATTAGGGTGCAGAAGCCGGCCTCCCCATGTTAGCATGCCCTCTTTTGCCCTCTGGCTTGCTTGCTGGCTCTGATGAAGCAAGCTGTGTGTTGAAGAGGTCCACAAGCCTGCAAGGAACTGAGGGCAGGCTCCAACCAACAGCCTGTGAGGAACTGAATCGTGTCAACAACCACATGAGTGAACCAGAAAAAGATCTTTCTCCAGGTGAGCCTCGAGATGACTGCAGCCTTGTCAGAGACCCTGGGCCAAAACTCGCAGCTCAGCTGCATCTGGATTCCTGGGCCAATGAAATTGTGAGATAATACATGTTTTTCCTTTATGCCACTAAGTTTTGGGATAATTTGTCAACAGCAATAGATGACTGATATAACCCTCTTTAACCCATTAATTATTTAGTATTATATTAAAATATTTCTAAATCATATAGGATTTATTTTTAGCTAGACTTCTGTGTTTTCTTTTTTTTTAAAGATTTATTTATTTATTTCTCTCCCCATCCCCCAACCCCGGTTGTCTGTTCTCTGTGTCTATTTGCTGCGTCTTCTTTGTCAGCGGCACCAGAAACTGTGTTTTTCTTTTTCTTTTTTGTCTTTATTTATTATGTGTTTTTCTTTTTGTTGCGTCATCTTGTTGTGTCAGCTCTCTGTGTGTGCAGCACCATTCCTGGGCAGGCTGCACTTTCTTTCACGCTGGGCGGCTCTCCTTATGGGGCGCACTCCTTGCGCGTGGGGCTCCCCTACATGGGGGACACCCCTGCGTGGCAGGGCACTCCTTGTGCTCATCAGCACTGTGCATGGGCCAGCTCCACATGGATCAAGGAGGCCTGGGGTTTGAACTGCGGACCTCCCATGTGGTAGACAGACGCCCTAACCACTGGGCCAAGTCCGCCGCCCTGTGTTAGTTTTCAATTACTGCTTTAACAAATTACCACAAACTTAGTGGCTTAAAACAGCAAAAATTTATTACCCTCCAGTTCTGTAGGTCAGAAGTCTGCCAGGTCTCATGCAGCTAAAGTCAAGATGCCAGCAGGGCTTTGTGCCTTTCTGGAGGTTCTAGGGGAGGATCTATTTCTTTGCTCACTCAGGTTATTGGCAGAATTCTGATCCTTGCTGTTGTAGGGCTGAGATTTCCATTTCCTTGCTGGTTGTCCAGCTTATAGAGGCCACCCACATCATTTGACACGTGGCCCCTTTCTCTGTCTTCAAAGCCAGCAATGACAAGTCATGTCATTCTCATGTTGCATCTCTCTGCTTATTCACCCATAGTCATGTCTCCTTCGGGCCCATTTCCACTTTTTAATCTGGAAGGCAGTTGGAATGATCCATGAAATACCACAACAATGAACATGTTGACAGAAACCTGGAGATAGAAAACCATCTCATTAAAGCACATGGTGTGAAACCAGTGAAAATGGGAGCAAACTCTGTAGCTGTAAAATAAGCTCTTTTAATTAAGGGGCTTATTTTTGACTCCATCAGAGAGGATAGGCCAGAGATGTCAGTACCAGATGCACCTAATTAAATTAATTCCAAGTTCTTGCTGTGCAGGAACACGCTGTGTTTGAAGCTTGTCCCCACCAGGTGAATCACTAAGGGGGATAAGAAATATTAGGTGAGTGGTTCTCAAACTGTTGTGGGTATGAGAATCACCTGGGTGGGGATGGGTTGTGCATCATCTTGTTAAAGATGAGATTCTTTTATTCCATCAACCACTCCCATCTTGGTGATGCACGTAGGTAATTTTCACATAGCCGGTCAGAATCACACTTTGAGGATCACTGCTTTGCTTATAAAGGAGGTCATAGTTCAAGGAAGAACTTTTTCAGAAAGAATTAGGGCCTTTCAACCTTCATTATCAAGCAGAAAAAGCCCACTTTTTGCCAACGATTTTCTCACGAGGACTAAATTTACAAGAGAATTTAAGGTAAATACCCAGCTTTAAATCACTATTCAAGGCCCAAAATGCCTTTCTAAAAATCTAATTTGATATGAAGGGGAAATATTTCAGCTGAGGATTTGTGGATGGGTTACATAGAGCTATTGCTGGAATTTTCTCTTGAATTGTAGACCTATACTATACAAGAGTTCAAAGAGAATTTGATGCTACCTAAACTCATTTTATGGATAAACTGAAAGTGTCTTCTCTAAGTGGCAGAGATGGGATTAAAACCTAAGTCTTCTGAGTCTTTAAAAATTTAGTTTTCTCAAGATGTGTAGACTCTGTGGTACTCAGCCAGTGTGATAGTCTCTGGTTGTAGTTTCTCTTGTGGGGCAGCCAGCCTCATGGTGGAAGAAAGGCCATCCCTAAGATGGTCCTCAGTGCCCCTTCCCAATAGAAGCTCTTCTGGAGTCAGGAGAGCTGAGAGGGCTTGAGCCTTTGGCCCAAGAGGTGTCAAGGATGCTACAGCACCCCAGGGACTTTGTCAGGGATCCTCCATGCTGCGGTGGGGCAGAGGTGTACTGTGGGAGTCATCCTGAGATTGCTGCCAGCCATCCTCTATGATGCCTGGTTTCAAAATCCTCCTCAAGACAGGTCTCCAGGCAGTCACTTTGCATCATCCAGTTAGCATGCGAGACGAGACTTGTTTGCAATCCTGCTTCTAAGAGAATTTGTCTAAAGTAATTCTAAAATCAACCTCCAGAGAATAGGATTTACCAAGCCATTGCGAGTATGGTGGGTGGTGGGGCACTGTGTCAGGACTACCAGAGAGTGTGGCTATTGCTCAGGATTGGGTTGTCCTGTTGTGGAATTTAAGAGAAGTTTAATTATTTGAGTATAGAGAGGCCAGGACTCAGCAATGATTTTGAGAAGGAAAAATGGTTTATTGACAGCCGGCTGGACTCGGGAGCTTTCAGTTTGAATCCCGAGCCCTGAACAAGATTTTCAAACGTCTTTTATACAGAGAGGAAAGGCCAAATGGTCCCTTTGTTTCAGTTCTCAATAGGCTTCAATTAGCATATATCTTCCACATCTTTTCTAAGCTTTTAGCATGGACTCCAGACATTTTAGATAAGCCTTTAGCACATTTGGTTTTTGCATTTCCCCTAAATACTTAAAGTTTATAGCCCCCGCATTGTTAAACATTTCCTGGGACTGGAGCCGCTGCCAGTCCCCAAGGGCAGGACTGCAGCCCCCCACCGTTCCACACCCACAAGTCAAACAACTTAGTTATCTCTGAAGAGACAAAGAGCCCTCCACCCATAGCCCACATCATTCTCCCCTTTTGTCAAAGTTTACTTGCTAAGCTTTGGCATAATTATTGTTGGAGCTATGAGGTGGATGGCTGTTTGTTGTCTTGACTGATTATTTATCAGTCTTTAGTACAGCATCCAGGACCGTTTTTAGAAGTTTAGAACTTTTCATTCTGGACAGCAGAATCTTGGGCAGGGGCTTCCTGCAGTTATTCTGCTGCCACTGGCACTCACGTGGATTTCCAGTCAGGTTCCAGATCCATCTATTACTTTTATTTTACTTTTAAAGAGTTTACACCTTTAATTTAAAAGGGGTGCTGAAGGGAGACGATCTCTTTTCTGTAACTGCTTCCTGCTGGCCATGGGCTGTAGTCATTGCCTAATAAGGTGTAAAACTCTTTAATTTATTTTAACTGGAGGAAGATGGATCTGGCATTCTGTACGAAGTTGGATGAAGTTTTTATATGGTTAATAAGATGTTTACTCTGAAAGAAACAAACTTAATTAAAATTTTGGAATACCTGTTTTTAAAAGAGGACACATTGGATTACAGAGGTAGACAAGGTTAGGTGCTTATAAAGATGGCATTCCTTAAAAGCTGGTGGGAACAGCATATATATTCTTTTTTTAAGTTATCTATCTTTAGAGAGAAATTGCAACAGACACTTAGCTTTGTCTGAAGACACATTCTAAGCTGTTCAATGATTGACACTCATTCGCTCTGTCAGATGCTCCTGGTGAACTGGTACTCCTTGGGCAACTGGCTTCACTCAGGATTAGAACACTAATTTGGAAATACTCTTAGTTTTTACCTGTGGGAGTGATCAGAACTACAGAATAAAGATTTTTACACCTTGGTTTTTATTGTACAATTTTTAGCAATTTTGACTTGTTCAATAGGTGACTCACCATCAGCAAGCAAGCTTCACTTTTGCTACACAGCAGAGTACAGCAGAATATGGAAGCTGACTGAGACTGGCTGAGACTGCCACCTTATTTTATAGACATGTTATTAACTGTTTAGAAAATGATTTTACCAGGAATTTAACATGTCTAATATACTTCTGCACTTGATCTAAAATAGAAAATATAACATTACAATTATTAGGCATATATTTAGTACAGGATAAAAGTACAGCACTTAATACTAACTAATGTATTACTTAATGCATAAGGATTTAGAATTGCCATTATTAGTTTTGAGTTTCAGGTTTGTAATACTTTACATGTTATCTTTCTATGAGAGCAGGCCATAATGCCAATTGTGTTTAAGTTTTACTTACAGTCTCCTGGTATCATGGCTCCACTTAGCATGTTCTTTAACGCAGTGAGCAAGTTGCAGCATTCTTCTAGTATTCTAGAGATTTTCCAGTATTCTACTAGCTTGGTGCATAGTGCTCTCTGGCACCATGGAACAGTGCCAGTCTGGAGGCGATATCCATTGTACACTTGGCTGTACAGAGTCATTATTGGCTGCAGGAGCTTGAAACTGCAATATAGTTTCCATCAACTTCAGGAGCAGAACTAGAGACTGATATAGCACATATTTTTAATTGAGGGGTCAGTGACCAGCTTAGCCAATAACTCACATGGAGAGGCCACCTGTAATGTATACAAGGCCTGGTTCGAATGCACAAGAGTTTGACAATGTTAAAGTTTATTCTTTGTTTTATATATATTTTAAACAACTTAACGCAATACATATATCAAATGACTATTTACTTACACAATTTTACTATGAAGATAACAGTAGGTACTTTACTTTAGTAATAGAGGAAAAATATTATTTTTCATTGTTAGAATGAAAACAGAATATTTCCAATAGAATCAAGACAACTTTTTATTACCATTTACTTAAATGTGTATTTTGCAGTGGCCTTCAGACAGGTTTATTATCATGAAGTTATTTCTGCTACCAATACCAATCTAAGTTTCTTTAGTTAACAATGACTTCTACAACTAGAACTATTTAAACATTTTCAGTTTGGAAGATGTTTTACAAACTCTTTATAATTGACTATAACCGCATTGACTAGACACCTCATGTTTAAATAAACTTACTAAATTACAATTACTAATGAAAGAAATTTACTCTTTATTTAAGAGAGCATATTTACAATTTTTTTCCTTTAGCTTAATTTCACCAATGTGAACTTACAATTTTCATTACTTTAAAGATTTTGTACATAATGTTAATTCAGTTTATAAATTAACTATGGGAGATTACACTCAAGTTAAATAAAATTGAAACTATAATAGTTTATGCAAGGAATGTTCTCTTTTTCCTTTACAGGAAGCTAAAAACTTCTTTTTTTTAAGTTATGAAAATTATTAATTTAAAAGCATAACTGACTACCAGGTTTTAAAAACACATGCATACTGACTACCAGGTTTTAAAACACATTACACAATTACTTAATTTTTTTAAAATCATAACCCAGGAAAGATCTCTCCATAGTTTTTATGGACTTTCCTTTACTTACTGAAATTTGTCAATAGAGCCACTAATTACTTTTATTTCGTTGGAAAGAAATCTTCTGGAAGAATTAAGGCTCACCAGATTGTGGAGAAGAAAATAATTTATTCTCAATCTTGCAAGAAGGGGTGCAGAGCCAGATATGGCTGGTGCCACGAACAAAGAAAAATGACACAATTTATACCCCTAAGCCTAGCATGCAAGCTCTTTTTGTTTTTCTATAGATTGGATACTTCAGAAGTTACAGCTTATCTGAAGATTTAACTTTCTCACGCAAAAGTTTGATTTAACTGCTTCCTCTATCACATTCTAACCATTTTAGTTTTTACCTGCTCCCCCCTTTTTCAAATAAGGAATAGAATTTAGTGCTGAAATGGCACCGACTTAGTTAGCTCTTTCTTGGGCATCCTTCCACTGCCCATAGGACTGGCCTAAACTGGTCTCCTCCACTGCTGTCCAACCCGGGAGTGGGAGACTGAGGCAGCAGGCCGCCAGGTTACATCAACATTTTTTTTATGTGAAAATTAACTTAATCTTTGTGTGTGTGTTTTTTTTTTTTGCAATTTATGGCTGACAATGGTTTAAACTGGGAAATTACCAGGCAAACTGATTCTTAATTCCCTAGCCTAGTAGATAGGTTTAATCTGCCACACCTAGTCTTGCTTTAAAAGCTCTTGCAAAGAGGAGGCCCTTTCCCAATTGTTTCCATAATCAGATTTCTATGACTTTTTCATCCTGCTTAGTTTAATTTGGGCTTTAAGAATATTTATAAATATAACTGCATATTTAATTTTTAACAATTTGAATAGACCTCTTTTAAGAATTTTTATTTGTTAATTTGATATTATCCTGATGTATGAAGGCATACATTGAGCATTTTTTTTTAAATGGGCAGACACAAAGAGTTAGACACAAACACAACTCATTGATATTACTTATAATTTGCATTATTTTATATACTGTTTAGCTTAATTAATTAGGGGTCCAGAAATGCATATTACTTATATAACTGCATATTTAGCCTCAACAATTTGAGCAAATAGGCAGACATGAATAGTTTGACACAACAACATGACTTTAGTTACTTTAAACTTTTCAAAGACTTTTGAAACTCTTCTTAATTTGCACTATGACCATGCAGTTTACCACAAGAATTTTCTTTCTTACTTAATGGATTGTAATAACTAAAATGTTCTCAATGCCTTAGCACCATTTTGTTTTAGAACTTTATATTTTACTTTGAAATTAGCAGAATTTTGGATAAGCAACAAGATTAATTTTATATATATATACTGAGGCTATTTGAAGCCTCAGGGAGACAGACTGCTTTCTCTCATGAATTGCCATTCTTAGGAACACTGACCGTCAAGGCAGGAGACTTCTCCCCCTCCACTCCCTTTTTTGGTTTTGGAGATAATAAAACTCCAGTGGCCATTTCACCTTATTCTATCAGGCAGCAATTTATTTAGTTTACACTTGAATTCATGAGAGAAAGGGTTACTAATACCAGGAGAGGAGACAGTGATGTCCCAGCTCTTCTCAATTATGAAATAACCGTAGGCAAAGGCAAAGGGTGAGGTTATGATGTGGGCTATGGGTGGAAGGCTCTTTGTCTCTTCAGAGATAACTAAGTTGTTTGACTTGTGGGTGTGAAACGGTAAGAGGCTGCAGTCCTGCTCTTGGGGACCAGCAGGCTCCAGTCCCAGGAAATGTTTAACAAAGCAAGGGCTATAAACTTTAAGTATTTAGGGGAAATGCAAAAACCAAGGCTTATCTAAAATGTCTGGAGTCCTTGCTAAAAGCTTACCTAAGATGTGGAAGAGATATATGCTAATTGAAGCCTATTGAGAACTGAAACAAAGGGACGATTTGGCCTTTCCTCTCTGTATAAAAGACGTTTGAAAATCTTGTTCCGGGCTCGGGATTCAAACAGAAAGCTCCCGAGTCCGGCCGGCCGTCAATAAATCATTTTTCCTTCTCAAAATCATTCCTGAGTCCTGGCCTCTCTATACTCAAATAATTGAACTTCTCTTAAATTCCACAACAGTTAGGCTTGAAGTAACCATAAACAAAGGAAAGGTTAGTGTAGAATTTACACTTAAATAATAGTTTCAGGCTAAATTCACCCAGCTATAATCTCAGTTATTGTCTTTCTACTGTTTTATAATATAAATGCATTTATAAATGATTTTAACTCTTAGTTACAGTTTTTATTAATTTTTTTAAAACCTATTAATTTTATAACACCTTTAAATACTTTTCATTCAACTTATAACATATTAAATGAACTTAACCATTACTTTAATTTTTCCTTTAAAGTAAAAGAATAAATCTCTTGCAGTTAGTTTGAAATAAAAGGCTACTTTTCAGGATTTGATTTCTAGAACATAAAATGTTCTTTTAAAAGAGGTAAGACTTTTCTTCAAACATTGAGGATATGATGAGGTTAAAGCACAAGAAGCTATTGATAAAATATTTTCTTTGTATATTGATCTTACTCAATTTAATTATAAAAATTTCCCTTTTACAAACCTTTTACACTTTCAGTATTCATTCAGGTTCTGTCCCACACTCTACTCTTTCCAATAATTAATCATTTTATCTTAGGACAAAATTATCTTCTGTTTTTTTAACAATAAAAACACACTCCATATATCCCACATACTAAGTTACCAGGCAAACTTCTTACAACATATAATTGCCATTAATACTAAACAAGTTTGTTAAAATAATGAACTTTTTTTCACTTTAAATACTTAGTAGCATGTAATACTAGAAACAGTTTTTTGGAAGCAAGTTGGCAGGGGAGATTGGCTGCCGAATAAGTTTGTTATAAAATTGCCTTTTATTATTATTATTATCAATTCAGTTTTGTTAAATAATGACTTTCTGCAATTAGCCACTTAAATACCTTAAACAATGCTTTGTAAAACTTTTATAATTATTTATACCCTTAAGACAAATTTTACTTTCACAGAACACATTCTATTACTTAAGGTTACTACAATACCTTCTAAGAACCTGAGCAGAATGCAAACGTATTTTGGCTTTGACACCCTAAGGAGGGAACTTTACTGCATTTATTCTGATTTTGCTTTTCACCTCCTTCACTTCCCCCCCTTCCAGGCAGTCGGGTGCACAAGAAACAGGAATGCGGCTTATGAATAGAAGGGTGGACTCACTGGAAAGGGGCAAGCCGCTCCCCCCTTTCCAGCTTTCAGCTAAAATGGGCAGACAGAACTTACTCAAATTTGGCAACTCTCCCAGGAACCCAGCCGCCCTGACTGGGACATTCCCAACAAACTTGGGTGCTTGGCGCGGACACAGATGGCCTCCAAGCCCCGGCAAAGGACCAGACCAGAGACAAGACAGCAGAGCATGCACAAACATCTAGACTCCACAAACAGCCAGACTCCTCAGCTTTTGCCCCAGAATCATTTCACCCCCTTGCCAATGGCAAGGGAGGGCTCCAGCTCAGCTGTAATTCCACTCTACATAAGGATACAACTCTAACACTAGCCTTGAGCTGACACAGACAGAAGCACAAAGGTCACTAATCTGACCCACAAGTTTATATATTTATTTTCACCATGGCTGCCCCCACAGCCATCACAAACCTCAGAACACTTAACATTTGGTGTAAAGCGAATTCATTCACAAATTAGCACCATAACAAAAGATTTCAGCTAGACTTTTCCACTGTTTAAACTTTACACCCAGACCAAGCTCCACCAGAAAAGCCGATCCATTTTCCTGTAACCAAGTTTTGTTTCCCTTAATCTAGACCAATTTCCAGGACATTAGGACTTGAACCTATAAATAGCCCTTCCTATTAAAATCGAGACTCCACTCCTTTAGTGGATATAAGACCTGTACCAGATTCTAACATGCAGTTAGACAAACCCAAAACACCAGGGCTTTTCCCCGGTTTTCCTCCTTTTCCCAAGCCTAGAGAGAACGGCTTCCCCCCAGCCTTCTGGGGCTACTAGGGTTCTCTTGGGAGGTGATCAGCCTCCCCTTCCTAGCAATTAAAGCTAGGGCCTTCCAGACTGTGCTCACCCGGGGAGTCTTACCTTCTTCCATGTTCGGAGTTCTTTTTCGTTCCCAGAATCTTTCTCTTCAGACCTTCCATTGCCCCTCGATTTTGTCGGGAAGATTCTGGTGGAGCCCACATCTTTTCTGGATTAAATTTAATCCAGGGGCACCCAGATTTGGGGTTCACCCGAGTCCTCCCGGCTTCCTCGGGGATTTGGAAGGGGCAGCAAAATGCTACCGTCTCTGGCCTTCATTTATTATCCCACCAGAGTCACCAAAAATGTTGTGGAATTTAAGAGAAGTTCAATTATTTGAGTATAGAGAGGCCAGGACTCAGCAATGATTTTGAGAAGGAAAAATGGTTTATTGACGGCCGGCTGGACTCGGGAGCTTTCAGTTTGAATCCCGAGCCCTGAACAAGATTTTCAAACGTCTTTTATACAGAGAGGAAAGGCCAAATGGTCCCTTTGTTTCAGTTCTCAATAGGCTTCAATTAGCATATATCTTCCACATCTTTTCTAAGCTTTTAGCATGGACTCCAGACATTTTAGATAAGCCTTTAGCACATTTGGTTTTTGCATTTCCCCTAAATACTTAAAGTTTATAGCCCCCGCATTGTTAAACATTTCCTGGGACTGGAGCCGCTGCCAGTCCCCAAGGGCAGGACTGCAGCCCCTCACCGTTCCACACCCACAAGTCAAACAACTTAGTTATCTCTGAAGAGACAAAGAGCCCTCCACCCATAGCCCACATCAGTCCCACTTTCATGTGGTGGCCTCCAGATGGGTGAGACAATCTCTTCTATTGTGTAGTCAGTGCTCCTCTATGTGTATGTGTGTGTGTATATAACAAAGACCCAAGATTACAGGCTGCAGCTAAGGGTTCTGTCTGTACCCGTAGAATAGAGTGATCCCAATTGTTTTGTGGAGATCAAACCTATGTCCTTAACTTCCCTGGTGTGGTTCTCAAGCAACTGAGCTAAACTGTGACCATTACAGAACATAAAGGCTTGCCATTCAAAGTGTGGTCCAAAGACAGGCGAACTGGTCTTCCTGGGCACTTGTTAGAAATTGAGAATCTCAAGCTCCACACCAAACAAAGTAAAATAGTGAGTCAAGTTTTAACACATTTTATTAATAAGAAATATAAGTGACTTATATGCACATGAAAGCACCAACTTACAGGACTCACCATATAACACAATGGCTTTAAACTGATAGTAACTTAAGGGTCTACTGTGTCCCCAGAGTGTGCTGGCCTCTTTAGTGGATACCAATAAAGCACATGACAGGCCTTGCCTTCAAAGGTAGCTCTTTGCATGCAAATGCACCTTGTGACTTGTATTGTTCTAGAATTAAAACTTGTTCTTGCTTTGTTTGCCTCTTTTCTTTCTCCTCCTGCTATTAATTCCTCCACCATTTTATGTTGCTCTGCATGAGCCCTAATACCCAACTTTCAGAATTTCTCCTAGCCTCTTGTGTGCTTGGGGGTTTGTTTCAGCCTGCCTCCCCCACCCACTCCCCATTTTCATTATCTGAGTGTCTACCACTTTCTCATTGGCTCAGGGTTTTGACTGGGATCCTGGTTTTGCAGGAAACACTGATAAGTCTTTCTTCCAATTTAGCTGTTGCTGATTCGCTTATTCTACTTAAGGATCCAGAATCTTAGATAATTCAAAAGTCAATAATGAGGCTTGAAATAGGATAGCATAGCTGATCCTGTTTGCCCATAAAAAGAGACAAGAGCTTTCCTACTCAATGGGATCCCTTGGTTGGGAGTACTTCACCTGTTCTGGAATCTGTCAAACAGCTCCCTAGGTTGGGATTCTTATCCAGGTGGGCCCTGAATGGCCAAGTGACAGATGCCTAATATACTGACCAGGTAACATTCCTCATTACATTTCCTTCCCATCTGCATGTGTTTGCCACCCTGTACTGCCATTTTGGAAGCCTGCTCTGCCCAGTACTAAGTAATGGCTGGCTGGCAGTCATCCCTGTTAAGTTCACTGCTATTGATCAGACACAATGGGGAAACCATTTGGCGATGTCCTCTAAACATTTAGAAGAACAGTGATTAGAAGGAAGAAGACAGAATGTCTCTAAAGTGTGTCAAGTGAAGAAAAGATTAACTGTTAAAATGGTTCTGTTTGCCTTCACTGACCTTGTTCAATTTTTTTCAAAGTGGCATAAGGTGCCACACAGCTACTATACCTGGCTTCTGCTGGCTGCCAACATTCGGAGAAGGTGGCCTCTTCAAACCTGAATAACCAAGTCCATGGATTAATTGTATTTCCTTAATTCAGACACTGTTAATAAGAATCTGTCAGCATCTCCATTAAAAAAAAGATTAATGAATAATGTAAATTTCTAGTTGTACCAATTCTGGTGTTGTTAATTTTTCCTCCCTGAGGATTATTTTAGGTGAAGATTTCTACTCTTAGGTCAACTTTATACAAAGCTATATGATTCTCTGCTGTCCAATACAGTAACCACTAGCCACATGTGTCTATTTAAATTAAGGTCAGTTAAATTTAAAAATTCAGTTCTTCAGTTGCCCAGGATTTTAGGTGTTCAATAGCCTAGTGAAAAAGGGCCTTTCCATCATCTCAGAAAGTTCTTTGGGATGGCACTGATAGTGGCTCAGTAGAATTAAGGAAGCAGAACAAGATCTATTGAGTCTCACTGGCCTGAGTCCAAATCTTATTTTTCCTACTAAATATCTAAATGACTTTGGGCAAGCCATTTACCCTCCCTAAGGGCTCAGTTTCTGCATCTGTTAATGGGGTAATAACACCTTCATCTCAGGGAAGCTGTAGGATTAAATGGGAAGGTGCTTTTGGGAGCTCCTGGCATAAGTGCTCAGTCATTGTCCTATTTTCTTGGCCCCCCCCCCCCCCTTGCCAAACATTTTATTTCCTTTCACCCTTAGATCACCTTTATTACTAGGAGCTCAGACTGAGCTTTGAGACCTGGCCAGGAGTGGAGAGAATCACCTTTCCCTTAGTGTAGAATGGGGGAATCTTGGGGATGATTCTAAGATTGTGATGTCCACAGGCAGCTGAGGGAACTGCCTGGGGAGCAAAGGGCTTTATTTCATTACATCTCACTCTCTATGCCTTTACCTGCAACAAATGGGTGTGTCACAATCAGGAACATTTGTTATTTAATATGTCTGAGTTTCAGATGATTATGTTGTATATAGATCAGTGGTTCTCAAGCTTTAATGGGCATCAGAATCACCTGGAGGGCTTGTTAAAACAGATGGCTGGGTCCCAACCCTAGAGTTTCTGATTCTTCAGGTCTTGGATCCAAGAATTTGCATTTGAGTTGCTGGTCTGCAGCTGTGGTGGACTTGTGGCAGCTAGAACACGACACTTTCATAGGCAAAGATTATGTGATCTGTACCCATGGGTTACACTGAGAGGGTCCATAGGCTCATTCTTGGGTCGTGAAGATTCTTCAAATATTTAAAATTTGATTTCATCTTTGATCCTATTCTGGATCATAAACCAAATGCCTGTGACTTTTGTGCCTGCTCTTGCACTTACGTTTACAGTTACATTAACACCAAGCAGTTTCCATGGGCAATACTTAACTTTTGATGTGGTGTTTCTCAAAGTGAGTTCTGTGGAGATCTTTGGTTATGTATGTAGGAGTCCAGGAGTCCCCATGTTTGAGAAACAGTTGCCTGGGGGCGGAGGAGTAGGGGCAGCAAAAACAAGCCTTTCTGTGTTTCTCACAGGGAGCTTGTGGCATTTTGAGGGGACCTGCCAGACATCTTGCAGGGCATTTAACATCACTGGGCCCTGCTTAGTTAGTGGCTCTGGAGTTACGTGACAACCCCAAATCATTTGCACACATTTTCAAATCACTTCATGAGGGCAGTTCTGTTCACCCTTGAGTGAGAACTGTTGAGAACACAGGTGTGGCTTAAGAAAGGTTAGCCTTTGCTCTTTCTGGTGATACTAATGGCTGGAGCTGAGTCCTTGGGCCTCTCCCATGTGTTCCTTTTTTCTGTCATTCCTAGGCCACCTGGTATGAAATTCAGAGAGCCCACTTTCAGGATGCTTTCTGTGGGTGATCTTCCTATTCTACCGTGTTGACTGTAGAGGGCAGCAGCACCAAGAACTTGTCAGCTGCATTTTAAATGGATGAGATGTGCTAGGCATCTCTCAGTCCCTCTATCTCTCTTCTCACCTTGCCTTTCTTTTTGGCAGTCATGTGTAGAAGAGTGACTGTCATAAGTGCCAGGGAGGAAGCCTGGAGAGCAGCAGTGGTGTTGGCTGGAGATGCACCTGCTCTTTCGGGATGCTGAAGCAGGGGTGCCCGCTCCCCACTGCCTGAGCATCAGGCAATGCTAAGTGCTTGCAGGGTGCAGTGGTCAGTCTGGTGGCCTGTGGGCCACTGCTGCCTGCCCTGCTGTTTTGCTCATTCATTTCCTCTCACTTCCTTGTCCCCTAAGTGCCTTTTTCCAGAAAGAATCTGAGTCAGTTTCTTGTCATTAGATTAGTTCTTGCCAAACTATGGCAGATGTTAAAGCAGCTGACAGGAAGACTATAATTCTCCCTGGCTCCCACTACAAAAGGTAAAGGGGAATAAAGAACATGAGAGGAGAAGGTTATCTGGCAAAGTTCTGAGGAGGGGAGATAGGAGATAGTTCTGTTTTGGCAGTTCAGGAATCTCCACCATCTCCCCTGCCCAAAATGAGAAAAGGGAGCTGGAAGGAGTACCACTATATCACCTGTTGGACTAGCCCAGAGTCTTTGGATTTTTATTTTTAAACCAGTTTTATTGATACATATTAATAAAACATACAATTCATCCAAAGTGTACAATCAATGGTATTTGGTATAATCATATAGATGTGCATTCATCACTTCAATCATTATTAGAGCATTTTCATTATTTCAATAATAATAAGATCAGACAAACTAATTCTTCACCTCTCAATCTCTTTATGCTTCCCCTGTTGTACATAGCAACTATTTCTGGCTATTCTTGCACAATTTATTTATTAAGCAGTTTTGTTGAGATATAATCACATACCATACAATCTAGCCAAAGTGTATAATCAATGGTTTTTAGTATAATCACAATGGAGTGCATTTATCACTACAAAAAATTTAGAACTATTATATTACTCCAGAAAGAAAAAACTCCACACCCCTTAGCAGTCCTTCTCAACCCTACATAACCACAAATCTAATTTCATCTTTATAAAATGATTTATATTTACATTTTATCTAAATGGAATCATACAATATGTAGTACTTTGTGTTTGGTTTCTTTCACTTAGCATAATGGTTTTTTTTTTTGTCTGAAATTAACAACTTGTTGTATTAACATACATGTGTTCAGTTTTAAAGAAAGATGGTCTCTTTTTTTTATTTTATTTCTCTCCCCTTCCCCAACTCCCTTGTATGTTCTTTGTCTGCTTCTGTTGTTGTCAGCGGCACGGGAATCTGTTTCTTTTTGTTGCGTCATCTTGTTGTGTCAGCTCTCCATGTGTGTGGCACCATTCCTGGGCAGGCTGAACTTTCTTTTGCACTGGGCAGCTCTCCTTACAGGGCACACTCCTTGTGCGTGGGGCTCCCCTGCGTGGGGGACACCCCTGTGTGGCATGGCACTACTTGTGCGCATCAGCACTGTGCATGGGCCAGCTCCACATGGGTCAAGGAGGCCTGGGGTTTGAACTGCGGACCTCCCATGTGGTAGACTGATACCCTAACCACTGGGCCAAGTCCGCTTCCTGAAAGATGGTCTTATATATCCAGTTTTACCCATATTCACATTTCCCATGTGGTTTTACTATGCTATACATTCCCATGTTATATTTTTTAGCTTTTATTTAGTAATATACATGATCTTAGACTTTCCCTTTAAACTATTTTCATATCTGTATACTAGTACTGCGAGTTACAAACATTTAATTTGACTTTCATCTTTTCCATTCATTTACAAAGATTAACACATCCTTTTTGCTAATTCTGCACAAGTTAACCCTCAGCTTTCCATTCTTTACCCTCATTCTATTTTATGGTAAGCCATATTCAAGTTCTTAACTCCATGAAATTACACAATATATTTAGTTCATAATAGCACAATCCTATAGTATTTGTCCTATTGTGTCTGGCTTGCTTCACTCAACATAATGTCCCTTAGGTTCATCTATGTTGCCATGTGCTTTACAACTTCATTTCTTCTTACAACTGCATAGTATTCCATTTTGTGAATACACCACAGTTTATCCATTCATGAGATGGATACCTGGGTTGTCTCCAACTTTTGGCGATCATGAGAAATGCTGCTATGAACATTGGTGTGCAGATGTCTGTGTCACTGTTCCCAGTTCTCCTGGATATATACCCAATAGTGGTATTTCAGGATCTCATGGAAAAATCTGTATTCAACTTCTTTAGGAACTGCCAAACAGTCCTCCACAGTGGCTGTGCCATTCTACATTCCCACCAATAGGGAATAAGTATTCCTATGTCTCCATGTCTTCTCCAACACTTGTAGTTCTATCTTTTTAACAGTGGGCAGTATAATAGGTATGAAATGATATTGCACTATAGCTTTGATTTGTATTTCCCTAATTGCTAGTGAAGTTGAACATTTTTTTTCATGTGTTTTTTGCCATTTGTATTTCTTCTTTGGACAAATGACTATTCAAGTCTTTTGCACACTTTTTAACCATGTCGTTTGTCTTTTTATTGTTGAGTTGTAGCATCTATTAATATACCTTGGATATTAAACCCTTATCAGAGATGTGATTTCCAAATATTTTCTCTTATTGAGTTGGCTGCCTTTTTCACCCTTTCGACAAAGTTCTGTGAGATGCAAAAGTGTTTCATTTTGAGGAGGTTTAATTTATCTAGTTTTTCTTTTGTTGTGCAGGCTTTGGGTGTAAGGTCCAAGAAACCACTACTTACCACAAGGTCTTTAAGATGTTTTCCTACATTTTCTTCTTGTAGTTCTATGGTCCTGGCTTTTATATTTAGGTCTTTGATCTAAATATCTAAGTAGGTCTTTGATCTTGTACAGGGAGTGAATAGTCCTCTTTCATTCTTTCGGTTATGGATATCCAGTTCTCCCAGCACCATTTGTTGAAGAGATTGTTTTGTCCTGTTAACGTGGTTATGGTAGGTTTGTCAAAAACTTGTTGGCCGTAGAGGTGAGGGTTATTTCTGGACTCTGAATTCTATTCTACTGATCAATGTATCTATCTTTATGCCAATACCACTGTAGATTTGTAGTATTTTTTTTTTTAAAGAAAATAGTCATTCTCTTTAATTTTTAAAAAATATTTATTTATTCCATCCTGTTGTCTTCTCTCTGTGTCCATTTGCTATGCATTCTTCCATGTCTGCTTGTCTTCTCCTTAGGCAGCACCAGGAACTGATCCTGGGACCTTCTGGAGTGGGAGAGAAGTGCTCAATCTCTTGTGCTACCTCAGCTCCCTGGTCTGCTGTGTCTCTTATTGTCTCTCTTCTGTATGTCTTTTTGTTGAGTCACCTTGCTGCACCAGCTCTCCACTTGGGCCAGCTCACCATCTGGGCCAGCTTGTCTTCACCAGGAGGTCCTGGGAATTGAACCCTGGACCTCCCACATGAGAGGTGGGAGCCCAATCGCTTCAGCAACATCTGTTTCTCTGTAATATGTTTTAAAGTCAGGCAGTGAAGTTCCTCCCATGTTGCTCTGTTTTTAGAATGCTTTTGGCTATTCAGGTGCACTTTCCCTTCCAAATGAATTTGATAATTGCCTTTTCTATTTCTGTAAACTAGGCTCTTGGAATTTTGATTGGTATTGCATTGAATCTATAAATCAGTTTGGGTAGGATTTACGTCATGACATTTAGTCTTCCAATCCATGAACATGCAATGTCTTTTCATTTGTTTAGGTCTTCACTGATTTCTTTAAGCAATGTTTTATAGTTTTCTGCATATAGGTCCTGTACTGCTTTGGTTAAATTGATTCCTAGGTATTTGAGTCTTTTTGTTGCTATTGTAAATGGAATTTCCCCCCTGATTTCCTCCTCAGATTGTTCAGTACTAGTGTACAGAAACACTACTGATTTGTGCGTATTATATTGTATCCTGCCACTTTACTGAACTCCTTTATTAGTTCAAGTAGCCTTATTGTAGAAATTTCAGAATTTTCTAAACATAAGATCATGTCATCTGGAAATACTGAGAGTTTTACTTCCTCTTTTCCTATTTGGATGCCATTTATTATTTATTTATTTATTTATTTTCTAATTGCTCTAGCTAGAACTTCTAGAACAATGTTGAATAACAATGATGACAGTGAGCATCCTTGTCTTGTTCCTGATCTTAGAGGGAAAACATTCAAACTTTTCCTACTGAGCAAGATGTTGGCTGTGGGTATTTCATATGTGCCTTTTATCACATTGAGGAATTTTCCTTTTATTCTATATTTTGCAGTGTTTTTATCAAGAAAGGATGCTGGATTTTGTTGAGAGCCTTTTCTGCATCAATTGAGATGATCATGTGTTTTTTTTCCTTCAATTTGTTAATGTGGTTCGTTATGTTGATTGATTCCCTTATATTGAACCAGTCTTGCATACCAGGAATAAATGCCACTTTCATGATGTGTAAGTCTTTTGATATGCTGTTGCATTTGATTTGCAGGTATTCTGTTGAGAATTTTGAGAGATTGGTCTGTAATTTTCTTTTCTTATAGTGTCTTTGTCTGGCTTTGGCATTAATGTGATATTGGCTTTATAAAATATGTTGGGGTAATTTTTCCTTCTCTTCAATTATTTTTGGAAAAGTTTAAACAGGATTGGTGTCAATTCTTCTTGAAAGGCTTGGTAGAAGTCACCTGTGAAGCCATCCAGTCTTGTCTTTTCTTTGTTACAAGATTTTTGATGATGGAATCAATCTCTTTAAAAGTGATTGTTTTAAGTTCTCGTATTTCTTGTATGTCAGTGTAGGTGGTTTGCGCATTTCTAGGAATTTGTCCATTTCATCTAGGTTGTCTAGTTTGTTGGCATACAGTTTCTCATAATATCCTCTTATGATCCTTTTTATTTCTGTTGGGTCAGTCATAACTTCATTTCTGATTTTATTTATTTGCATTTTCTCTCTCTTTTTCTTTGTTACTCTAGCTAGGGGTTTGTCAAGTGTCTTGATCTTCTCAAAGAACCAGCTTTTGGTTTTATTGATTTTCTCTTTTTCTTTTTGTTCTCAATTTCATTTATTTTTGCTCTAATCTTTATCTTTCCTTCTGCTTGCTTTGGAATTGGTTTGGTGTTCTTTTTCTAGTTTCTGTAGTTGTTCAGTTAAAACTTGAGTTTAGTTCTTTCTTCTTTTTTAATATAAGTGTTTAGGGCTATAAATTTCCCACTCAGCACTACCTTTGCTGTATCCCATAAATTTTGATAAGTTGTATTCTTGTTTTTATTTGCCTTAATATATTTACTGATTTCACTTGCAATTTCTTCTTTGACCCACTGATTATTTAAGAGTGTGTGGCTCAGCCTCCACACACTTGAAAATTTACCTTTTTCCTGTCTGTTATTGATTTCCAGTTTCATTTCATTATGATCTGAGAAAGTGCTTTATAATTTCAATCTTTTTATAATCATTGAGAGCTATATTCATGTGGTCTATCCTGGAGAAAGATCCATGGGCACTTAAGAAGAATGTGTAAACTGCTGAGTTTGGATTCATTGTTCTGTATACATCTGTTAGATTTAGCTTGGTTATCATATTGTTCAAGTTCCTTGTTACCTTGTTGATTTTCTGTCTAGTTGTTCTATCTAATGATGTGAATGGTGTGTTGAAGTCTCCAACTCTGATTGTAGAGATGCTTGTTTCTCCCTTCAGTTTTACCAGAGTTTGTCTTATGTATTTTGGGACACCCTGGTTAGATGCATAGATATTTATGACTGCTATATCTTCCTGGTGGATTTTCCTTTTTATTAATATACAATGGCTATCTATATCTCTTCTAACATTTTTTGTACTTAAAGTCTGTTTTGTTCAATATCAATATAGCTACCCGTGCTCTTTTTTGGTTACTGTTTGCATAGAGTATCTTTTTCCAACCTTTCACTCTCAGCTGTTTTGTATCCCTGGGTCTAAGGTGAGTCTCCTGTAAGCAGCATGTGGATGGCTCATGTTTTTTTAATCCATCTGTCAGTCTGTATCGTTTGATTGGGGAGTTTAATCCATTCACATTCAATTATATTACTGTAAATGCATTATTTACTTCCACCATTTTATTCTTTAGTTTTTATATATTATATTTTCATCTGTCTTTTTGCTCTTTTGATTATCCTTTCTGCTATTCTTTCTTCTATACTCTTCTCCAAGCCTCTCTCTCCTGTCTTTTTCTTTCAGGCTCTAAGGTTTCCTTTAATATTTCCTGCAAAGGTTGACTCTTTTTTTAATGCACTCTCTTAGTTTCTGTTTGTTTGTGAATATTTTATACTCACCTTCATATTTGAAGGACATTTTTGCTGGATAAAGAATTATTGGCTGGCAGTTTTTCCTCTTTCAGTATCCTAATTGTATCATACCACTGTCTTCTTGCCTCCATGGTTTCTGATAGGAAATCTGTGGTAAGTCTTAGTGGGTGTCCCTTATATGTGATGGTTTGATTCTCCCTTGATGCTCTTAGAATTTTCTTTTTATCATTGACATTTGACATTCTGAATTGTATGTGTCTTGGAGTAGGTTTATTCAGATTTATTCTGATGTGGTATGGTGTGCCTCTTGGACATGTAAGTTCATTTTTTTCATGAGAGTTGGGAAATTTTCAGTTGTTATTTCCTCAAATATTCTTTCTGCCCCTTTCCCTTCTCTTCTCCTTCTGGAACTTCCATGACATATATGTTGTGTTTTGTGTTGTCATTCAACTCCATGAGCCCCTACTAATTTCTTTCCCATTCTTTTCTTTCTCTGGTCTTTTCTCTCTTCAATTTCAGCTGTCTTGTCTTCTGTATCACTTATTCTTTCTTCTATCATTTTGAGTCTGCTATTGTATGTCTGTAATGTGCTTTTTTCATTCATATGATCTCTGTTACTTTTCTATTCAGGATTTCAAATTCTTCTTTGTTCTCACTCAGTATCTTCTTGATGTCATTTATCTCTTTAGTCATATTGTCTTTCAACTCATTAATTTGATTTTGGAAATTTGCATGCATCTTGTTAATTAGTTCTTTGAAATCCTGCATCTCTTTTGGTCCTTTGACATATTTCTTTTCTTGGGCCATGTCTTCCATTTTCTTAGTATGGCTCATAATTTTTTGCTGATGTCTAGGCATCTGATTAGGATGGTAGTTTACTCAGATGCTCAAGTTCTTTCTCTTTTGTAGGTATTTAGTGGTGGGAGGCTGTGTGTTACTGCTGCTCTTTTTTTCTTGGTTCAACTGTGATCATTGGGATTGTTCCTGTTAAGTTGCTCAAAACTGGGTTCTCAACACAGTAATGTGTTGCAGACCCACTTCCTAGGGCCTTGGAGATGGAGACTATTAAGGCCAGAAAAAGCCTCTCTTATTTATTTTTAATTTTCTCACATGCAATTCCTTGTCCTCCAGCATATGGCAATCTTCAGCAGCTCTCTCAGTTCAATGCCTGGTTGGAGTGTTTGTTGTAATAGTGACAAGATTAATGTGACAGAGGATCTTGCCTGAAGGCTAAAAGCCTTGTAATTCAAACTTTCTCAGAGACAGTACTCCAGCCTTCTCTGGCAGCCCCCTCCCTTTTCCTGGATAGAAAATAATTCCACTCTTCTCTGCATCCTCAATAACCAGTCCTGGTTAGTAGAAAAGGAGATTGGGAGGGTTATATCTCTTTAGCCCCTTGCTGGTTCCCAGGCAAACAGTGGCAAGGCCTCACCCAGCCTGGAAGGGCTCATAGGACACAGAAGACCAAATCTGTGGGTCAGAAGGTGAGTCAACCTTATGCTGCATCCCTCTCTCTCTCCCCTTTCCTGGGGTGGTGGATCCCTGGAGCCCCCTTTGACTGTAGCCAGCTCAGAGGCTTGAGAATTTATTGTGGGGGAAGGGTATAGCAGTGGCAGTCATTCAACTCACAGTTTTCCCATTATCACAATTCCCCTCCTTTGTCCCTCTCTCTTCTGGGCAGTGTCCAACCTTTGCCTGTTGTCCTAAACCTTTTTCCAGGCAATTTCAGCCTGTCTTCTAGCTATTTTTGTGGCAGAGAAAGTCCTATGTCTTTCTAGTCTGCCAACTTCCTGAAAGTCTCTAATGTGCTTTTTTTAAAAGTATTTATTTATTTCTTCCTCCCACCCCTGCCATCATTGTTTGTGCTTGCTGACTGCTTTCTTTATCCATTTGTTGTGTGCTCTTCTTCATTTTAGGAGGCATCAAGAACTGAACCCAGGACCTCCCATATGGGTAGGTGCCCATTGGCTAAAGCCACCTCTGCTTCCCTCTAATGTGTTTTTGAACTTACCTCTTGTAATTTCATTCCCTGAGTTCTGTTTATTTTCTATTCAGGTTTTCAAATTCTTCATTGTACTTGCTCAGTGTCTTCTTGAGGCTCTTTACATCTTTAGCCATATTGTCTTTCAATTTATTAATTTGACTTTGGAAATTTGTGTGCATTTTGTTGATTAGTTCTCTCAAATCTTGTGTCTCTTTTGGTGCTTTGATATATTCCTTTTCTTGGGCCATTTATTTCCTTTTTTTAGTATGGCTTGTAATTTTTTTGCAGATGTCTAGGATGGTGAGATTACTCAGATGTTCAATTTCTCTCTCTCTCATAGGGATTTAGTGGCAGGAGGCTATGTGTTACTTATGTTCTTTGATTCTTGGTTCAAGCTATTCTGGGTCTTTAGGGTTGTCCTTGTTAGTTACTTAAATCTGGGCCCTGGACCTGGTAATGGGTTCCAGACCTGCTTCTTAGGGCCTTGGGGAGTGTAAAAAATGGAAATTACTTTAGTTTTCACATAAAGAAAGAAAATATTAATTAATGTTACCTGGCAGCCTACTGCCTCAGTATCCCACTCCTGGGTTAAGCAGGAACAAAGGAAACCAGCTTAAGCCAGACCTATAGCCAGTAAAAAAACTGCACAAGAAAGAGCTAAGTCAATACCAATTCAGCACTAAATTCCATTTCTTATTTGGCAAAAGGAGCAGGTAAAAATTACATTGTTGAATGTGATGGGGGAAGCAGTTAATCAGAAACTTTTGCGTGGGAAAGTTAGACCTTCTCTGATAGGCTGTAACCTCTGAAGTATCCAATCTATGGAGAAACAGAGGACGAGCTTGTGTACTAGGCTTACGAGTATAAATTGTGTCATTTTTCTGTGTTCAGGATGCCATCCACATTTTCTGATTCTGTGCCCCTTCTTGCAAGATTGAGAATAATTCTTTTCTTTTCCACAATCGGGTGAGCCTTATTTTCTTCCAGAAGAAGATTTCTTTCTTACAGCTTTGGGAGCTTGTCTGGGATTCTGAAGCTTCAGAGAGCAGACACTGGGAGTGGATGATGGGGAGGTGCATCCCGCTGTTTAAGCGGTCTTGGACTCCACTGGTGGCGGCCTTGCCTCTGGCAGCCGGGAGACCTGAAAATAGATGCTTAGATCTGCTGATGTGGATGAGAAAAAGGGAAGGGAAAATCTGCCTCTCACTGACCAGGTAATTCCATGCATGGACCAAGGTAAGAACAAAGGCTACTAAGTATTAGTACCTTGGTGGTCAGAAATTCTGATGAGTCTGAGGTTGACTGTGCATGAATGAGACACGTGACATACTGTACAAAGTGAGTGCAGAGCCCCAATTCATGTTTCCCTTCTCCCATGAGGGAAAGGGCTGGGGACAAACAAAGCAAAAGATTCAAGAGTAAGAGACCGAGACAAGATTCTGAATGGAAAATAGATTCAGAATGGAAAATAGTTGACAGGGAAAAAGGGAAAGGGGGTATCTGTAGGATCCCCCAGGAATATTCCTCCAGACAGTCCATTAGTGAGGATGTTAAGGGATTGGATCGATAGTGATCATGATAAAGCCTGTGCATGAATTCAAATTTCTCTAATTCTGTATCCAAGTGTGCCTAGTTTCTAGAAAGCCAATTAAGTATATAGGCCCTATAGGCTTTGAATATTCAGAAAGTATGTAAACTGAATGTGTATTCAAAGTTACATCCAGACAGAATAGTTAATTCAAGCTTACCTGGAAAGTGGGTGATATGTTAATTCAAGCTTACCTGGAATGTGGGCAATATGCTAATTCAAGCTTTGCTAGTATTCAAACAAATGGCTAAACCCTAAAAAACTAACAACGAAAGTCTTTGTGACCCCTAAACCTCTCCTGGCTCCACCACATGTGTCTCTTGTATAAAAATAACCTTAAGTCTCTACTCAGAGCTCGCTTTTTGAACAGGAGGCCACTGGACCTGGCCGGTTGTAATAAATCTTTCTTTTCAAAGATTCCTGAGTCCTAGCCTTCAATATGCGATTACTGAATCCTCTCTGTTTCCACTAAAATTGGACCAGGGGAAAAGACAAAAATAATTAAATACTGCTATTGTATCTAGACCAAGCAAAGTATTTTACTGCCTGACATATTCTGGCCAAAATACGGGGCAGATGAGGATTGGCTTTGTGCCGACCTTGTACTGTATGTTAATGGGAAAACACCCTTCTCCAAAGAAGAGTCTGACTATGCTGTGTGCTGGTTAAAGGGAAAGTGGGCCACTCTCTATCCTATGAAAGCTAAAAATCTAGACCCCGAGACTAAGCTTGCAGAAACTAAGGCTACAGAAACAAAAGCTGCAGAAACTAAACTCTGGGACCCCCTGTTGAATCTCCCTTCTCCTTACGTTCCCCCTCCCCTCCCAGGAAAAGGGCCATTGAACTTGGAGGGCCCAGTAGAACCCATTCTAAACCCTGGGGAACCGGAGACTCAAGTGGAGCCAACAGCCCCACTGGTTACAACTCACCAACAACTGAGGAAAGAATTGGAACAGTGTAAAAAAGACATACGAAATTTTCCATTCCCCAGAGCACCTGAGGAGAAGAGAGTGAAAGAGCAAAACTCCATTAAGCCTTTGTATCCGCTAAGAGAAGTACCAGTGGGGCCAGGAGAGATTAGCTATGTAAATGCCTCACTGATGAGTACTGAAATAAGGAACTTCAAAAAGGAGATGAAATCACTAATAGAAAACCCAGTGGGGCTAGCTGAACAAGTAGATCAATTCCTAGGTCCTAGTTTATATATATGGCCTGAACTTATATCCATACTGAATATCCTTTTTATGGAGGGCAGTTATGAAGGAGTGGGAAAGGCAGCATCTGCTGGGGTAGGGGGTAATGGCAGCAGAATAGAAGTTCCCAAACACAGACCCTAATTGGAAAAATAATGACCTGGGGGACAGAGCACAAATAAAAGATCTTAGAAACCTCGTTATACAGGGGATCAAATTGGCTGTACCCAAATCTCAAAACTTGAATAAGCCTTTGAAGTAACCCAGGAGATGGATGAGATTCCCTCTGCTCACCTGCAATGATTGAGGCACCAAGTGAGGAAATATTCAGGGATGGACCCTGATGATCCTGTCTCAGAGAATGTTAAGTCAGCCATGTGAAGGGGTCTTGGCCTGATATTCAGAAGAAGATTCAGAAAATAGAAGGATGGATGGATAAGCCATTGGAAGAGTTATTGAGAGAGTCCCAGAAAGTGTTTGTAAGGAGAGAGGAGGGAAAGCAGAAACAGAAAACAAAGGTTATGATAAGCACAGTTGATCAAATGGTTAAGAAAAGATTGCAGACGGGTCAGGGAGGGAATGATAAAGAGGCAAAATGGGCTTATTTAGATAAGGGGTCAAAGAGAAAGTCAGGCTCTGCATGGTGCTATCACTCTGAGAGTCCCAGTCATTTCAAAAGGGAATGCCTGAGTTGAAAAAAGAGAGTCGGGTAACCCCCTCATTAATTTTGAGGATTAGGGGGAGGTCTGAGCCTCCTCACTTCTAAAGCCCACTGGAAGCCTTTAATAAATCTAAGGGGAGGGCCCATATCAGGAAAAAAATTACATTTTAGTAGATACCAGGCAGCCCAATCCTCTGTAACTTATCTTTCCAAAGGAACCAAACTTTCTAGCAGTTCCCTTACAGTCTCAGGGGTAAAAGGAGAAGGATTTGAGGTCCCCATTTTTTTCCCCACTAATATTTGTTGGGAGAACAATCAAGTTGTAAGCCCTTTGTTGTACATCCCAGAAGCTGGGAGTAATTTGTTAAAAAGGGACTTAACAGTATTCATGGGTCTGGATTTGGAAGTAAGGGATGGGCAAATAGAAGTAGTCTTAGCCCATGCCCACTGAAAAAGATGAAAAAGATATCAGAAAGGAAGTGTAGGTGAAAGAAGGGAATAAAGGGAGTTTGCAAGTACCCTCTATTAAAATCAAATTGTAAAAAGAAGGAAAAATTATTTGTCAAAAACAATATCCCATTCCCCTTAAGGGGAGGCAGGGACTTCATCTCATCATCGAAAGCCTCCTTCCAAATCGACTCTTGGAGCCCTGCATGTCCCCCTTCAATTCTCAAATCTTGCCCATTCAGAAATCGAATGGTAGTTGAAGGATGGTACAGGATTTAAGGGCCACTTTAATCAAATTGTTCAGGATCTACACCCAATAGTTCCAAACCCATACACTCTCCTTAGTAAGATCCCCTACCATCATAAATAGTTTAGTGTAATAAATCTAAAAAATGCCTTTTGGGCCTGTCCCCTTAATCCAGAGAGTGAAAACTTGTTTGCCTTTAAGTGAAAAAATCCTTTTACCAGAAGAAAACAGCAAAACAGGTGAACAGTTTTACCCCAAGGCTTCACAAAATCCCCCAACTTCTTTGGACAGGAACTGGAAAAAGTTTTAGAGAAATTTGCAGTCCCATCTGAAATTTCCTTTTTACAATATATAGATGATGTACTAATATCAGGTAAAGAAAGGCAAATAGTGGCCCGAACTACAGAGAGCTTATTCAATTTTCTGGGAGATCAAGGGCTAAGAGTGTCAAAAAAAAAAAAAAAAAAAAAAAGGCTACAATTTGTGTAAAAGAAAGTCAGATACCTGAGTCATTTCATTAGTGAGGGAAGGAGGAAGATAAATCCAGAAAAAATTCAGCCATTACTGAATTACCTCTTCCCCGAACAAAAAAAGAACTAAGATTTTAGGACTAACGGGATATAGTAGATTATGGATAGATTCTTTCTTTTGTTGTTGTTGCATCATCTTGTGTCAGCTATCCATGTGTGTGGCGCCATTCTTGGGCAGGCTGCACTTTCTTTCGCACAGGGCAGCTCTTCTTGTGGGGCACACTCTTGCGTGTGGGGCTCCCCTACGCGGGGAACACCCCTACATGGCAGGGCACTCCTTGTGTGCATCAGCACTGCACATGGGCCAGCTCCACATGGGTCAAGGAGGCCCGGGGTTTGAACCTTGGACCTCCCATGTGGTAGACAGACACCCTATCCATTGGGCCAAGTCCGCTTCCCTGGATAGATTCTTATGCATCCCAAACCAAAGGGTTATACCAAAAACTGTTGGAGAAGGAGCCTGACAAATTAGGGTAGAAGGAGGGGGAAGTAAAGGCCTTAGAGGGGCTCAAGTGGGCATTGGTGCAAGCCCCAGTTCTAGCCCTCCCCTCCCTTGAAAAACCTGCCCATCTGTTTGTTACAGTTGATAAGGCGACAGCCTTAGGAGTCCTAACCCAGATCTGGGGAGGCCAAAGGAAGCCTGTGGCCTTCCTTTCCAGAATCCTGAACGCTGTCTCCAGGGGATGGCCAGGGTGTGTTTAGGCCGTGCCAGCAACTGCTCTCTTAGTAGAAGAAAGCAAGAAACTGACCTTTGGAGGGGCCTTAGTTGTTAGCCCCCCTCATCAGGTCAAGACTATTTTGTCTCAAAAAGCAGGAAGGTGGTTAATGGATTCCCAAATTCTAAAATATGAGACAATTCTAATAAAAAAAAAACAACGATTTAATATTGACATTTGATCATAGTCTGAACCCAGCCTCTTTTCTTTGGAAAGGATCCAATCAGATAGAAACTCTTAAACATGATTGTTTAGACTTAATTGAATACCAAACCGGAGTCCAGCCCAACCTAGGGGACCTTCCCTTACATTCAGGGGAAAAATTGTTTATAAATGGGTCTTCTAAGGTCCTGGAAGGAAAAAGGCACAATGGCTATGCTGTTGTTGATGGGCTAACTTGTGAGGTGAAAGAGGCTGGCCAACTGCCCAGTGATTGGTCAGCTCAAATCTGTGAGCTGTATGCATTAAATCAAGCCCTTAAATTATTAGAGGAAAAAGGTGGTATAGTCTACACAGACTCTAATTAAATATACCTTTGGCATGGTCTACATCTTTGGAAAAATTTAAGAAGAAAGGGGATTAATCAATAGCAGAGGGAAGGAATTAGTCCATGTAGAACTGGTAAAACAAGTGTTAGTCTGCTCTTACCAAGAGAAATATCCATGGTACATATAAATGGGCATCAGAAATGTCACACTTGAAGCGAAAGGCAACAAACTGGCTGTTAAAAAGGCCAAAGAGGCTTCCCTCTGTTCCCTTCTGGAATTGATGGTCCTGATACCCTCCATCCCCAAAGAAACTGGAATCTCTGTATTCTCTGAAAAGGTAGTAAAAGAACTAAAACAATTGGGAGTGACCTTAGATATCCAAGAGAAGTGGCTCCTCTCAGATGACCAGCAAATGTTAAATAGGCAAATAACGAGGGAAGTACCAGCAGTTTTGCACCAAGGAAGTCATTGGGGTGTACAGGCCATGTGTGACATGGTCCTCAAGCATTTCGGGTATGTAGGCCTTTATACTATAGCCAAACAAATAAGTGAATGGTGCATAATCTGTCAGAGTTAATAAGAAAGTTTTAAGAAAGCAAGTGCCAGGGGGAAGGAAGCCTGGCCTCAAACCATTCCAGAGCATTCTGGTTGATTATACTGAAATGCCTCCTGTAGGTCAACTAAAGTATGTTCTGGTTATTGTGGATCACCTGACAGGGTGGGTAGAAGCATACCCTCTTACTTCAGCTACAGCATCAGGGACTTCAAAAATTATCCTTGAACAAATCATTCCCCAATATCTGTTAGTAGAAAATGTAGATTCAAACAATGGTAGTCACTTTACATCCAGAGTGTTGCAAAATATTATGCAGGGTCTTGGTATCACATGGAACATCCATACTCCCTGGCACCTGCCGTTCTCAGGAAAAGTGGAAAGAATGAACCAAACCTTAAAAAAACATCTAAGTTGGTCCTAGAAACCAAATTACCATAAGTTAGATGTCTGCATATAACTCTGTTAAGAATCCAAACTGCCCCTAGAAGGGAACTGGGAATTTCTCCTTATGAAAAGTTTTTTGGCCTGCCCTTCCCTGGGAAGCCTGGAGAACTCCCCTCCTTTGAGTCGAAGGATCTCTCTCTTCAAAAATAATATACTAGCCTTGTCTTCTACTTGGTCATCCCTCAGAGACTGGGGTTTGCTGGCTCAGACTCCACCTCTTGAATTTGCAGTCCACCAACAATGACCTGGTGACTGGTCCTAATCAAGCCATGGAAAGAGTCCAAACTCCAATCAACCTGGGAAGAACCTTATTAAGTCTTGCTGACAATTGAAACGGCAGTCTGAATGGCAGAAAAAGGCTAGACTCACTACTTTGGAGTAAAAGGACCAAAATCTGGACCAGATGATAAGTACCCAACAACTTTATCTGAATCTTGGAAAATAACTTCAGCCCCAGACCCCTTAAAAATCACATTGAAAAAACAATAATTGGGGAAGGGAGGGGTTGAGCTGTGTATTGTCCCAGTCAACAATGGCCCTAGTCCTATTGGAATACCAAAGAAGGAATTCAGACCTTAAGTTACAAGTGAAAATAATCTTACTAGCCATGATGTTTCAAAGTTGAAAAGCAACTAGCCCCATTAAATTAGTTATAACTGTGACTGAAGGTCGAGTCCCAGACTGTGCAATTTGATACCTGCCAAGTAATAGACTGTAGAAATTTAGAACCCTCGTGATAGCTGAGTGTGAAAAATAAATACCTATGCCCAGAGCCAGTGGGGAATGGTTACAGTAGAGTCCCCCTTTGCCCCTCCTGGGATGATGTATGGTGGATTACCCAGAATAAGGGATGGACTGTGAATATGGGATGGATCTCACCAAGTTTGAGGACATTAAAGGGTAAGATAACCTTTTATAAAGGTAATACCCTGCCAGACTGCAAAAGTCTTCAGTGCAATCCAGTAGTAATAACTATTAAGAAGGCAAACAGACTAAAAACTGGGAGCAGCACCAGGGACCAAGTAGTCAATAGAATATATGGAATGGAAGCAGATGTTACAGGTAAAGATCCTCTGGGGAGGTTCCTTATCCGAGTCCTTCCTCCCTGTGTAGATACGACATCAGCAATGCCCTCTCCAGCTAGCCCTTCAGAAATACCACAGGAAAACCAACCAAAAGCTAGTTTCCAATTCAAAATAACCCCAAAGCAGTAAGGATACCTAAGGCAGAAGATTTAAAGCAAACCATAGAAATAGTGACAGGATATGGGGACACAAATGCTTGGGTAGAATGGATCAAATATACAGTCCAGAGTCTAAACAAAAGCAACTGTTAGGCTTGTGCAACAGGCCGACCCACAGCTCATATTGTACCCTTTCCTCTAGGTATGGAAAAGCATAAAAAAGGAGTTTAAGTGCATGATACTCCTCTTCCAAAATGCTACTCCTGGTAAAAATTGTAGTACGTTGTCCTCTTTCTTCCCACTGGTCAAAAACAGAAATATCAAGGCCATACCCATCTTTTGTCTAGGCCCAGGGAATCACTCTTTGTCTCTCTAGACAGGGGGAAGGATTCCGGGGCCTTAAAACTATGGCCTGATGTACACAAGTGTGGAATGTGAACAGTAATCGTACTGACAATTTCTCCAGTTTGGTCAAACCTCAAACAAACCTATGGTGGTACTGTGAAAGGCTGTTCTCGACCAATACTGCCTGAGAGTTGGGGTGGAACCTGTGCTCTGGTCCAATTGGCTATCCCATTCATCTTGGCATTTGAAAAAGAAGCAAAAATAATATCCTAGGGAGGGAGAGAGAAGTCTACTTGTTCTTTTTTTAAATTTTTAAATTTTTTTAATACTACACTAAAAAAAATGAGGTCCCCATATACCCCCCACCTCCTTCACCCCACTCCTCCCTCCATAACAACAATCTCCTCCATCATCATGAGACATGCATTGCATTTGGTGAACACATCTCTGAGCACCGCTGCACCTCATGGTCAATGGTCCACATAATAGCCCACACTCTCCCAAAACTTTGTTCTTTTGATGAGTGGATCTATCTAGACTATATAGGAGTTCCCCAAGGAGTCCCAGATGAATTTAAGGCTAAAAATCAGGTAGCAGCTGGGTTTGAATCATTCTTGTTCTGGTGGGTCACCATTAATAAAAATGTAGATTAAATTAATTACACTTATTATAATCAACAAAGGCTTATTAATTACACCAGAAATGCAGTTAAGGGAATTGCAGAACAATTAAATGCTACTAGCAAAATGGCATGAAAAAATAAAATGGCCTTAGATAGCTAGCTGAAAAAAGGGGGAGTCTGTGTTATTATTAGAAGTAGTTGTACATTCATCCCCAGTAACACTGCACCTGACACAACTATCACTAAAGCTTTACAAGGCCTAAAAGCCTTATCTGAGGAATTAGCAGAAAATTCTGGCATTAGTAATTCACTCACAGGATGATTTAAAAATTAGTTTGGGAAATAGAAAGGGGTTACACTGTCCATTTTAACTTCCCTCATTTTCTCAGCTGGGGTGCTTACCACAGTCAGATGTTGTATCATTCCATGTTTCCAAGGGCTAGTTCAAAGACTCATTAAAACTGCCCTAACCAAACAAATGTCCATACAGTATAGGCAAAACAATCTGTACCCCCTTAAAGAAGGAGATCCCTATGATAGAGAGTGTGAAATAGCTCTGAGAAAATTTGTAAAATGGAAATGTGAAAACTGAAGAGTTTAAAAGGAAGAGGGACGACTGTAAAAAATGGAAATTAGTTTAGTTTTCACACAAAGGAAGAAAATATTAATTAATGTTACCTGGCAGCCTACTGCCTCAGTCTCCCACTCCCGGGTTAAGCAGGAACAAAGGAAACCAGCTTAAGCCAGTCTTATAGCCAGTAAAAAAAATGCACAAGAAAGAGCTAAGTCAATACCAATTCAGCACTAAATTCCATTCCTTATTTGGCAAAAGGAACAGGTAAAAATTAAAATGATTGAAATGTGATAGGGGAAGCGGTTAATTAAAAACTTTTGCGTGGGAAAGTTAGACCTTCTTGGATAGGCTATAACCTCTGATGTATCGTCTATGGAAAAACAGAGGAAGGGCTTGCATACTAGGTTTAGGAGTATTAACTGTGTCATTTTTCTTCATTCAGGGTGCCAGCCACGTTTTCTGGTTGTGCATCCCTTCTTGTAAGATTGAGAATAAATTCTTTTCTTTTCCACAATTGGGTGAGCCTTATTTTCTTCCAGAAGAAGATTTCTTTCTTACAGGGAGGGAGACTGTAAAGGACAGAAAAAAGTCTCTTACTTAACTACTTTTAATTTCCTCACATATCCGTCCTTGCTCTTCCAGGATTTGGTGATCTTTGACAGCACTCTCAGTTCAATGCCTGGTTGGTGGGTGTTTGCTGCAACTTGAAGTGGATCAGTGTGATAGAGTATCCTGCCTAGAGGCGAAAAGCCTTGTAATTCAAACTTTCTCAGAGGCAATTCTCCAGCCTTTTCTCAGGTAGGAAATAATTCCAATCCCCTCTGCATCCTCAACAACCAGTACGGGTCAGTAGACAGGGAGATTGAGCATGTCAGATCTCTTTAGTCCCTTGTTGGTTCTCAAGCTTGGAAGGGCTAGTGGGACACTGCAGACCAAGTTTGTGTGTCAAAAGCTGAGAGAGCCTTAGGCTGTGTCTTCTCTCTCTCCTTTCCTGGGAGGTCAATCCTGGGGGCTCCCTTTGTTTTTAGCTGCTGGCCTTGAGGCATGAGAATTCAGAAGTGTTTATAGGATGTGGGGCAGTTGCAGCTATGGTTTTTTACTCACAGTTTTGCTATCACAATTCTTTTCCTTTGCTCCTCTCTCTTCTGGGCATTGTCCAGCCCCCGCCTTGTGTCCTTAACCCTAGAATATTTTTTCCAAGTCATTTCTGCCTGTCCTCTAGCTATTTTTCTGGGAGAGAAGAGAGTCCTGCATCTTTCTAGTCTACCAACTTCCTAAAAGTCCAGTCTTTGGATTTTATGTTGCCTTAGAGTAAGAACATTTTCTTTTCTTTTGATAAACACCCTGTTGGAGTTTTCAGAAGTTTTAGGGGGGGGGGGGATTGATGAGGAGGAAGATTTCTAAAGACGTTTCTGGTGTAAAAGAAGGATTTGGTAGGAAGAACAGGTTTAGCAGAGGAAGGGAAAGAAGGAAAAGGAATGCCTGAATGTAAGGGATCTCTGGCCATCTGTCATTACACTGGATAAATTTCTTTAAGTCTTGGAGAACTGGGAAATCAAAAGTGCCATTTCTCAACCATTGACTATCATTGTCCAATTTGTATTGCAGCCACATAGAGGTCGAATAGAAAATGAGTTTTTTGGGTCTGATATTTCCTTCCGGGTACAGAGTTTTAAGGTTATGAAGGAGACAGCCCAGAGGCATGGATTTTAGGGGGGCCAAAATTGAATTCCCTATTTTAGATGGCTGGGGTGAGACTAAGGATCTCTAGGACAGGGGAGATTCTGAGTGAGACAAGCGTCCCTGAATCAGTCAGTTATCTCCAAGGAAACGGCTTGGAGCCAGACGCCTCTGGAGTCAAGGTGTTTCTTCCCACAAGGACACAGGCGAACCTCCTGCCGTGGCCCTCGGGGGAACGGTGAGGATCCTGATCTAGCAGTAGGTTTGCCCAGTGGGTTGTCCTGGACAATGGGAAAGGGGAGAGAGAGACAGCAGGATCTTCTGACGGAGAAATCCTTAACTCACCCAGCTGAGGTTTGATGTTTGGTGTTGGATGGGTGTTCAGCTATGGCAGATGGGAGATTCCTCACTAGTCAATCAGTCTCAACATGACCCTAGTCCTGGGTTTTTGACATCATATGTGGGGGGAAATGGCACTTACTGGGACACAGAGACTGATATAGCCACAGGCAAAGAATTTATTGAGAAGCTCTCCCAACCGAGGGGGTCTGAAGAGAGACTTCAGCCCACTCCTGGAAGGGGGTGGTGGTGGGGGGGATGGGATTTGAATTTATACAGAACTTTCCCAGGCACGGAAATGATAGTTGGTGGGAGAGGGGTTGAGGGTCCAAGTGAGGTGCAGGGACAAAGAGGAAGCCCTAGAGGTGAAAATTTTCCCTGATAATGACTAGAGAATAGTGGGTTAGGGAGTTATGGTTTCTTGGAATGCTGCAGGAGCAGATGTTTCTTTGATCTGTAGGAATTAAAGAGTTTCTTTATCTCCCTCTGATATGCAGGTAGGGAAGGATTCCATTTCCCTTTACTCCTGAGTCTTTACATGGTTTCTTTGTTTAACCTTTGGGGAAGTGCCATGCCCTTAGGCACACAGGCTTATGGGGAGGGGGGTTAGCCTTTCCCCAGTGCATATCAGGGAAAACTGAGCTATAGCTTGTTAATTATTGCAAGCCTCTAACACATACCTTGACCTGGCTTGCATGCTTCCAGATGTCACTATTTCTCCCAGTTTTTCTTATTTGCATGCTTTCTGTGAGTGCTCACTCATGCACTATCTCACACACATGGGCTTCAATTAATTTTTCTGTGAAATAGGCAGCATCTATCCTATCCCCAGTGACTTTTTTTTAAAGATTTAAAAAATTTTTATTTACTTCTCTCCCCTTCCTCCCCCTGCCCCAGTTTTCTGCTCTCTGTGTCCATTTGCTGTGTGTTCTTCTGTGACAGCTTCTATCCTTAGCGGCACCGGGAATCTGGTTTCTTTTTGTTGTGTCATCTTGTTGTGTCAGCTCTCTGTGTATGTGGCACCATTCTTGGGCAGGCTGCACTTTCTTCTGCACTGGGCAGCTCTCCTTATCACTCCTGGGGCTAACTGTGGCTGAACTTCGTTTTCTAAGCCTAGGAGGTCACTCTGCACTGCTCCCAGGAGTTCATTTGATTTGGGCTCCTCATGCTAGAAAGTCACTGCTGCCAGTGACCTAGGATCCTGCTGTGAATCCTTTTCCTTGGGGGAGAGGATACAAGATGTGACACATCCTGGATCTAAGAACCCTGGCAGAACAGTTCACTTCAGGAAAAAAAATCCAGGGTCACCTGGACTTTCTTTGTCAGAGAGAAGTCAGTCAACAGCAACCCCAGGAGAAATATTCACATCAAACTTAGGGACTGGGAGGGCAAATAGCCTGGAACTGAGAGTGCAGAGAGCTGATTGCCGAGGCAGGCAGGCAAGCAAGCATGCCGAGGAAGAGGATGGCAGCCCGGTCTCTGGCATCCCCAGGCTTCCTGACCACTGCCTTTTGGCTCCTCATGTTTACTTCTTACCTCAGGCATCACCTGCTTCCTCTTCATTCCCACAAAAACTTACCTCCTTTTACACTGGGATGCAAATGACTAATTAAAGCTGAGAGTGATAGAACAGAAAAGCTTTCTCTTGGCCACTCTTTTAAGCAATTATTTATAATGGAAATTTCAATCACAAAGAGACAGAGACCAAACCCTATATATCCATCACCTAGCCTCAACAATCATCATCCTGTAGCCAGTCTGGTTTCTTCAATACTCTACCTACTTCCTCCCATACCTCTGGATTATTTTGAAGCAAATCCAAGATATTTCTTTTTAGTCTTTAAATGTTTCCGTGTGTGCAGAAGACTTTCTTAAGCCGCATTCTGAACATGTCATGTGCTGGTGAAGAACCTTTGGTGGCAGGAGAGAGTCCAGGCTGCTTGGCGGGTTAGAGAAGGTCCTCACAATCTGTTAGCACCCTGCTTTTTGGTTTATATCCCTCCATTTCCCAGTAGAGCCTGCCCTTCAACCACGCTAAACATTGTTTCCCAAAATGTCATAATTTTTTTTTCATTTGTCACTTGGCCAACAATGTTTCATTGTTAGTCTTCTCTTCATCCTCAAGCCCAGCTCAGAGGCCATCTCCTCCTTGAAGCTTTCCCACAAAACCCCAGATGGAGTGAATTACATCTTCCTTTGGGCTGTGATGGTGTGGCATATCCATTTACAACACTTAGTTATCAAATGGGGGTGTATTCTTTACTGTAGGCTAGACACTGTGCTAGGGATGTTTCAAATAAATATTAACTGCTTTCACCTGTGTAAAAAAACCTCACCAGATAGGTAGTAATATTAATATTATTCCCATTTTAGAGATGGGGAAACCATGGTACAGAAAAGTTTAGGTCACCCAGTAAGTAAGTGGCAGAGCTGGGATTCAAACCCAGGCAATCTGGCTTCTTAACCACTGCGCTAGGCTGCTTATTCAAGTACAGGGCCTTCCTTGAGACTGTAAAGTCTTTGAGAACAGTACCCGGGTGCTCAGTCCTGTTTCTGGCACACTGCAGGTACTCAACACGTACTGCTGAATGCATGAAGAAATGTAAGGCACTCCAGGTGGTCAGTTAGAGAAACTCCCAGGCATGGACTCCTCGTAGTGCCATCACCATTTCCAAAAGAATTAGGGCCTTCAGCGAAATACCATTCTCTTTTATTCCACCCACCACCTCTGTGAGTTATGGCTCACTCCTTACTTGAGGGCTACCTATGGCTCTCATCTGGAGAGAACTTTACTATGCAGAGGGGGACAACTGGAGGTGGAGCTAGGTTTCACACAGGTAGTTTGCAAAAGCCCAGTTCTGGGAGAGGCAGACTCAGTTAAGGTTCACTGAGCTGGTGAGATAAGACACTAAGTGGAAATCCTAGGCCATGCCCCAGGGAGTGTGGGGGTGTGGGGATTTTGAGGATGCTGGGAACAGGGTCCTCCCTCCACCTCCCAGGCACCTCTAGAGCCCACCCCTCAATCAGGCTAATGGGAGGAATGGCCTGATTTGCCATTCCCTGTGAAAAACGTGGTGTTTTTTTTCCCTTCCTTTTTCTTTCTTCTGAAGGCTAGCGAACTGCTGCTGGGATTGATTGCACATTTGAGCAAGCGAGCAGGAAGAGACAGGAAAGCCAGAATGATTACAACCTCCCGACCTGATTCTATTTCAAGGATGTGGGTCATTAGCTGCTGGCAGCAGACAGATCTGCATGCATCCTTTTCAATGTTTTTGTGACCAAATTTGGGCATAGTTATGTTTTTATTTTTTAGGTTGTTGTTTTTGGTCCCTGAGGTGATTATTTTTTACTGGAAATTCCGTTATTAAATCCTTGAAAGCCTTTCTTTTCTTTCTGCACAATTCACACTAATTAAAATGTGTTATTATTTAGTGACTGGCTATAATCTAACTGATGATCTAACAAGACTTTTTAATGAGAAAGAATTTTATCTCAGTTCTCTAGTACTCCAGCTTGTGAGTGGTAAACACTCAGCTCAGACCCTTGTGCATCATGGTTGGACGTGTAAAACTCCCTTGACAGCACGTAAAACCCCTCAGGTGCACTTTGGCTATTGCAGAAAACACTATACACAAAACAAAAAACAGACCATAATATGCAGTTCTACTGTGTGACCTCAGGAAAGCATCATGACCCATTTAGTGCTCATTTTCCTCATTTATAAATTAGGCTAGAGCCTGGGGTGGCAATTAGGTTTTTTCTTGCATGCCAATGTGACTGACTTAGGCTGCCTGGAATGCTGGAAAAGCATGGAGGGAAATGGTGATGTGATTAATTACTGATGCCCGCCATGGGTGAGGGACCATGAGTGGTGCCATCATTTACCAAAGGATTGCCAGTTCTGGGCATATAATATTTTAGGTCTGTCCTGGTAGAAGTATAGAGAATATAGTTAACCTGTGAACTGGCTCTAATGGCAAGGTTAGCCAAGCAGCGGCTCAGTACATGTTATTAGTAGATACTGATCATCAAAGCCTCCAAAAGATGGGGGAGTTCTAGGGGTTTTGATGTGCACCAAAATTTTTCATGTTCCGGTTGAGCTTGATGCCAGGACTGAAACAGAATCCTTCCTGGTCTGTTGTTAGTAACTAGCCTAGGCTTTTGATCCCCAGATCACCTGTACACTGCTGGGGTGGGCTAGATGAGGGAATGAGATCAGGGGCAGCATTATACCTTAAGCATCCCAGGAAGAGATGGGTTTTAGAGGTGTATTGAATTATTAGTGTACTGAGATGAATAATCAGGATTACTGTAACCTTCAAGCTAAGGTAGGGTTCAGGCATCCCAATAAAGGACCAATTTAAAAGCTTTCTAAATCTTGAAGATGTTATATAACTTCAAGTTTATACAGGGTTACGAATGGGAGGAGGGGCTAACATTTACTAAAAGCCTCCTCTGAGCTATGCACTTTATGTAGGTTATAGCTCATTTAATCTTTCCATAACCCCATGGGATTTAATAATATAGTAATATTATTTCATAGACCAGGAACTGGTGATACAAAATCATTGAGTAACTTGCACACGGTTGCATAGTAAGAGGTGGACTAAAGTTAAGTTTTTCATCCCATTTCTGGATTCTGATCACAGTATATTTTGTATCAAGGCTTCTTATGTTTGGTAATTGCCAATGAATTTGGGCCCAGGAATTTGATATTTGTGACAACTAAGGAACTAAGGAGTGCTGTTTTGCTTTTTTTTTTTTTTTAAATTCTATGATAAAGAAGTTTGTTAGCCTGTAAGCAAACTGTCAATACAAATAAATGCTAGAGGAATTTTGAAGATATTAAAATTGGAAGTGTTTTTCAAGCCATTAAGAAGTACTTCTTTTTGTACAAATAATTGACAAGCTAATGAAAATTGCCTTTTTATTAATTAACACCAGGTTCCCCAAATATCTCTCACAGTTGTCTATTGTTCACCAGTTATGGCAGTTTGAGATTATTTATAACTTCCAAAAAGAGAGGTTATGTTTGTAAACTGGTCTGTTCCTCTGGGTATGCTACCCTTTGATTGTATTAGATTCAGCTGAGATGTCTTTGATTCAATTATGTTAAGTCCCCTCCCCCTTGGTAGGCTGATAGAAATGGACATTCACTCAAGATACATGGGAAGAGAGAGCTCCATAGATGCTAGAAGAGAGAACTTTGGTCCTCAAGCCCCAGGAAGAGAGATAAACCCTATGCCATCCTGTAGCTGAGAAAGAGGAAGGCTGAATGCTTGCAGAAATCTGTAACCATTTTGCTTCAACATTTGGCAACTAACTTTGGTGAGAAAGCAACCTTGAGTTGGACTCTTTAGGGCCTTGTAACTGTAAGCTTTTACCCCAAATAAATACCCTTTATAAAAGCTAACAGATTTTGGTACTTTGCATTAGCATCATGTTTCAAGAAGTATTTAAAAATGTACTTTCTTTTCTTTTTTTAAAGCTTAAGGAGTATACAAGAGGCTGCTTTAGTTGCTTAGACAAAGATAAAATAAGGGTGGATCTGGTGCTTGGGAGTGAGTGTTGAGGAATGATACTCTTAGACCTGCTCAGTTTACATTTTAGGTCTGTCTTCAGACCAGAGAAGGGTTTGCTTACTCAAGAAATCAAAACCCACATCAATATACAGAGAACAAAGCCAGGGTGGGAAGCAATTTGAAAAAGTTACTCCTAGCTAACTTAAAGGATATTAAGTTTCTAGGCCTCAGGCAAATGACAGCTCAGGGTGCTGAGAACAGTTGTGTGTGGGACCTTCCACACCTTGGTAATCCTCAGTGAAAGATATGAGCAAAAACAATCCCAACTTTTAAAATGAAGAAAAAGATTGAAAGGGTTAATTGAAGCCAGTTGGCCTGAGGTTGTTTCAGGCTAAAATCTAGAAAGTGTTATTAAAAGTGGGCTCCTTGAGCCGAAAGTGACTACAGCTGCAAGCAGGAAAATCACATCTGTCAACCATGTGGGATCTAAGCCCCCTCTTGATATAGAGGTGGAGTGGACATTACCATCCCAGGGTCCACAGAATGGAGGAATAAAATACAGATTAGAGTGGACTTACTGGGATTCTACTATAGAACTATTGTGACTAGTAGTGGAAGAAACTGTAGCATTGATGTGGAGAAAGTGGCCATGGTTGCAGAGGGCAGGGAGAGAGAAGAAGAGATGTGATGCGGTATCATTTTTGGGATTGGAAATTGTTCTAAATGATATTACAGGGACAGATGCTGGACATTATATATCGTGCCATAACCCACTGAATGTACTGGGGGAGAGTGTAAACTACAATGTAAACTATTATCCATGTGGTGCAGCAGTGCTACAAAACGTATTCACCAAATGCAATGAATGTGCCACAATGATAAAAGAGGTTGTTGATGTGGGAGGAGTGGGGTAGGATGGGTGTGGGGTATGTGGGAACCTCTTATATTTTTTAATGTAATAGTTTTTTGTGATCTATGTATCTTCCAAAAAATACAATTAAAAAATGCAAGAAAAAAAAAGTGGGCTCCTTGAGCATTAGAATAAGGAATACTCATCATTAGGGGCAAGCTTTGGGTTCTTCCAGAACACACTCAGGCCAGATTTTCTCACACATTTTTCTAATATGCTGCAGCTTGTTTTGTGGTAGTTATATGTCTGAATTTCAGCAGTGCATTAAAAAAATAGCAAATATTCATTGGTTGTTATGGGTACTCTGTAAGTATATAATATTTTTTTTTTTTTAAGATTTATTTATATTTATTTATTTTGCCCCCTCTTGCAGCTTGCTTGCTGTATGCTTTCTGTGTCCATTCGCTGTGCATTCTTCTGTGTCTGCTTATCTCCCTTTGTTGCATCATCTTGCTGTGCCCGCTCTCTGTGGGTGCGGGCTGTCAGCTCTCCGCGGGTGTGGGCCAGCTTGTCTTCACAAGGAGGCCCTGGGACATGAACCCAGGGCTTCCCATATGGTAGATGGGAGCCCAATTGATTGAGCCACAGCTGCTTCCCTCTATCATTTAATTTAATTCTCAAAGAATCCATATTTGAGGTAGATAGTACTATTACTTCTATTTTATAGATGAGGAAAGCAAAGCCCCAAGATTATGATGCCACATGCTCCTGGTTTGCCTCCAATTATCTGATGTTCTTTTCTTAGTATTTTTATTTGGCTCCTCTTCTTTTTTTTTTTTTTTTAAAGATTTTTTACTTTTTAAATTTCTCTCCCCATCCCCCATTGTCTGCTCTCTTGTGTCCATTTGCTGTGTGTTCTGGGTCCGCTTGTATTCTCGTCAGGCGGCATGGGAATCTGTGTCTCTTTTTGTTGTGTCATCTTGCTGCGTCAGCTCTCTGTGTGTCCAGTGCCACTCCTGGGCAGGCTGTGCTTTTTGCACAGGGTGGATCTCCTTGCAGGGCGTATTCCTTGCACAGGGGGCTCCCCTACATGGGGGACACCCCTGCCTGTCATGGCACTCCTTGAGTGCGGTAGCACTGCATGCAGGCCAGCTCACCACACGGGCCAGGAGGCCCTGGGTTTGAACTCTGGACCTCCAATATGGTAGGCAATGGCTCTATCGGTTGTGGCTCCTCTTTTTACATGGCAATTTCCAGGCCGGTGTTCCTCAAAGCTCAATATAGGTGATAAGATTAGGATCCCCAAAAGATCTCAAGAGATTAATAAAGTAAAAGAGTAAAATCAAATAGGGCTCACTCTATGGTCCTGCCCTTGATCCTTTCAACTGAACGGCAACTAATGGACAAGGCTTAAGGTTTGGCTGCTTGTGATGTCACTATGAGTTGGTGTTTTAGTTTCCTGGGCTGCTCAAGCAAATCTCATGAAATGGGTCAGTTTAAACAATGGGACTTTATTTGTTCACACTTTAAGGCTGGGAAAAAGTCCACCTCAAGGTATCATTATGGTGATGTTTTCTTCCCAAAGACTGGTGTTCTGGGACTGGCTGCTAGTGATTCTTGGTCCTTAGCTTGTTTCATGGCAAGGCACATGGTGGTGTCTCCTGATCTCCCCCTTTTCTTCCAGGTTCCACTGGTGTTATGTTCCACTTCTGGCTGCTGCCTCTGGCTTTCCCCTTAAGTTTTATTCCACTTATAAAGGATTCCAGGAATAGGATTAAGACCCATCCTGATGGAAGTGGGCCCCCCCTTAACTGAAGTAACCCCATCAGAAGGTCCTATTTATGATACATTTGCGTCCACAGGAATGGATTCATCCAAGAACATGTTTTTCTGCTCTGAATGTTCCAGGAGTATTGTGATTGCTCTGGGAACCCCATGTAGAGTTTTAAGAGATTATATCAAAGGAAGAATGACTGAGGAAATCCTTTAGGGTCTGTTCTGACTCTGAGGATCTGGAGAATATTCAATAATCTAGGGTTGTATGGACACACTGCATGTCATGTAAGACAATCAGAGGAAGTGATGGTGATGAGTACTGAAGGGCTGTGTAGTACGAGGCGGGGAATAATAATAGCTACCATTATCAAGCAATTATTATGCGCACGGCAGAGTGCTAAGTATTTCATTTAATTATCACCACCATCGTGTAAGGCGGCTATTATTAGCTCACATTAACAGATTATAGAGAGGTTAGCTACTCGTCCAAGGATACATGACTGAAAAGTAGTGAGTCAAGGCTACAGATTCAGAACAGTTTACTCCAAACCCGGGCTGTTCCTCACAATGCTGCAAACATCTTAGAACCAAACCCCATGAAGAGAAGCTCTAGGAAGACGGAGTTTGGTTTTCTATATGATAGACCTTTCCATTAGCCAGGTGTCTAGAGACTGCCTCATTTTGACCACTGAGGAGAATTTAGGAGAAGAAAGTTAGACTTTAAGTGAGCAAATCAAGAAAATCCCTTTGGGATCCTTTCCAACTCTGAGGCTCTGAGAGAAAAGTCTATAATCCAGGCAGCTCATCCATTCAGAAATGTTTCCTCTAATTAGGAGATTTTATTCTATTGAAGAGATTATATGGACTTTTCCACGTGATATATTACACTTGAATACAGTGGAAAAAGGGAGGATAACAGGAATGGTTACATTCTCATTTATGTGATGTATATGCCATGACAGTTGTGATAAATAAGCCATTCCAATAGAAATTTAAAAATAAAGCGACTGGGGAACTGATTTTTTTCCATGTGCTATGATTGTTAGGTAGAAGGAAAACCTCTTACCATTTCCCATCTCTGAAGTGGAGGTAAGAAAAGAAACGGAAAGACAGCCTATAAAAAAAATGCCTGGCTCCTAAGAAGAATAATCTTATCTAGAGGTTCCCACACCATTAGGTAAAATAAAATGGCTGCCTGCATTAGGGGTTTCTGGGAGGTGACCTCTTTCCCAGAAGGGCTTGTCTAGAAAATAATTGACCTGCAAGAGCTTTCTGAGAAAAACCGCAGATAAGCAACACCTACTGATAAACCAGTTTCCATCCAGGCTTATCAGATTGGACAGACAAACCACCTTTCTCAGTGTACACCTGCTCCCCCCATATAAAATGGAAACTTAATGTCAGTTAATCTCAACATTTCCTTACTTACTTATGCATTTGTCCCCCTCTCCACCTCTTGGAGGAACTTCCTTCTACTTTCTGAATGGGATGCTGCTGGATTAATGAGTTGCTCAATAAAGCTGTGAGATCCTAAAGTTAACGTTGTTGAAAAGTTGTTCTTTTAATAGTACTAAACCTTCCAACAGGGAGACAGTGACTACACATTCCAGTGGCCAGGCTGCCTCTGTGAGCTCTAGGCAACCAGGCTGGTGGAGGCGGTAAGAGAAAATCAAAATGACGACAGGTACAGAAACCTTGTTGTGCTTTGCAGGTGAGTCCAGGTGACAAATAACTGATTTTCTTTTTTTTTTAGTTACTGTGTATCCAGCTGAATGTCTAATTATCACCAGTTGATTTTGAGGAATGTTTGCTTTCATATATTGGGAAATTATAAAACCCTTTTTCATTCCTTTCCCTATGTTCCTGTCCTGTTTCCTTTTGAAATACATCATCCCAAGAACATGCCTTTTGTGCAGAATGCAAGGAATAGGTCATTGCAGGAACAAAGAAAAGAACCATTATGCACTCCAACCCTCCCAGTGGAGGGTCAGTCCACACACATCTCCAGATCAGTTTTAAGTCTCTGCCACATGACTCAATGAATGTAAAAGTCCTTTTATTTGAACACTAACAACTGGGTTATTTGAGTACTTAGTGAACCTGGAAATGGTTTTCCACGATTCTGAATTGAGACTCACTCACCAAATATGGCGATTTATGATTGTATTTTGCAAATCCCTTCTCTTTCAGTATAAAACCTAGTATTTCTTGTCTTTGAGGACTGTACCAAGCCTTTGAGGCTAGCCCCTAAATGGGATCAGGCAAGGGTATGGCCTGTGCTGCTCTTCAGTGGGCAAAATTGGTTGAAAAGGATTAATGTGGATTTGAAAGGGAAAAACAATGTAGACTGTTGACTGCGGATAATGTCTCTTGGGAATGAAGCTTGAAATATGGAGAGGATGACCTTAGGTGTTAATTTTTTACCATCTTTGGCTCCCCTAGTTTCCAGTGGAAATCTGAGTAAAATAAAGAGGAAAAATCATTTAATTGTACTATATAGAGAACTGATCAAAGATTTTAATCAACCTATTGATTATTGCCCAGAAATCAGCACTGAAGAAATCAACCTTAATATAATTCTGACTAAAATGCTTATATTCTTAAACATAGGATGAAAATACCATAAGGGTCAAAAAACAGATTTTTACATATTGGGTTGAATGCAAGGCTGAAATGTCCTGTTCTTTTTTCCTAAAGTATTCATATGTCCTTCTGAGAAGTGGGATTCATTGTGGAAGGAAGGGAATGAGAGGAGTGTGGGTTTAAGCTTTTCTTAAACTTGGCTGTGTGTCTTAAGCCCATCAGACTTTCCTGACAGAGACAGGGCCTCACATCCTCCTCCAGTGTGGAAGCTTCAGGACAAGGCCAATGAGCATTCACTAAAAAGGTCACCTCAGCGCACAGCTTTTGGGATGTGGTATTTCCAAGGTTGTGGCTTGCAGAAATCCCCTCAGAGAAGAACAATCCTTTTCTCAGAGAAAGACCTGGAGACTCAGAGAGAGGCAGACCACCTCAGGCCAGAGGTATTTGGTAAGCTGCCCAGCTGTGCGGAATGGGCTAAAGGAGGAGAGTCTCAGAGCTTCAGTAGTTGCTGTTCACACCCCTCCCCCGTGTGTGTGCGCGTGTGCATGTGCATGTCAGGAGAAGCTGAGAGAGAAAATTAGAGACTCCAATCACAGATTATTTGACAGGATTATAGCAAGGGATCAAAGGCAACCACTGGCTGGAAGTCTAGCCATCCTGCAATTTTGCCTTCCCCCACCTCTGTCCCCAGGGAACACGTGGCAATGTCTGGAATTACTTTTGTTAAACAGGCGTCTATTGGGTAAAGGCCAGGGATGCTGCTAAACATCCTAAAATGCACGGGACCATCTCCCACAACACAGACTTTTCCAGCCCCAAATGTCAATTCTGTAATAGAGGTATTAAAACTCAATCAATGCAGCTGGTATGTATATACCTTTTATGGAAAAATGTGAGTTAAGGAAAGAAGAGAAGAGGTAGATCACTTGGCTGACTTTGGTGTCCTCATCCTGTCTGATTGCTTTTGTGCTCCATAATTGTAAATCCTGGAGTTGGGGTAATTATGCAGCTAGAGGAAGACAGTACAAAGCAATGATTAAGAGCTCAAAATTGAGTAAGACTCAGGTTCCAGGGCCCGTTCTGACACTTATTGTGTGGCCTCGGTCCTGTTACTTAACTTCTTTGAGCCTCATGCACTTATCTGTAAAATGGAAATAAAGGACCCAACTCATTATTGTGGGTTGTTAAAATAAAGGAAATGCTGCATTTCCTTTCTCCTCAAATGCAAAGCACTTACTGCAAATGCATCGTTGTCAATAAAAAGTGTGGAACTCTGGTTAGAGCAGACTAGAAAATTACCATCAGAAGGAAGAACCTCCACCAGGCAAAGAGATTAATTGACTACAATCAAGTGGTGTAGGAAATTGGCTGTAACTCAGGTGCGGCCACAGAATTCGCCTACCCAAATGAGGAGACAACATTTTGAAAAAGATTTCAATTAAAAAATGGTAATGGTAATAATGTCCATTGGCTTGCAAAATCAAACCCACCTGAAAGGCAATGGACTTGGTGAGGAAAGGGCCCTCCATGGATACAAGACAGAATGTGATTGAGTTAGAGCATTATATGATTACCTTTGGCTACACTAAAATCACCCAGGTCCTATGTAGGGCCCAAATGTCATGTCTTGAGTCAATTCTCTAAATGATAAAAAATGGTATTGTGTCTCAGATCCAGAATCTTATCTTGTCAGAGTTGGTAAATCTGCTCATTAACTGGGGAGTTGTCAAAGTCTGGGAATATATTTTAGAAATGTAGAGACGATGAAGTAAATTGAATTAAAGTATTAATAATGTGTTTTGGTATGGTTTAGGAATGAGTTCTGTGATCATTGGGATAATTTGGGTGCATCTGTATTTGAAGGCGTTTGAAATAAATCTGGCATATTAGATAATCTGATTACAATTTGAAATGTGCAATTTATATTGGACTCATGATATTAATTTTAATGGTGTAGTACAGTTCTATCAAGTTTGTAAATGGTATCTAAAATATTTAAGAGAACCCAGCTTATTGAATTTTATTTAAGTTTGATTTATTAGACTTACAGGAATTGCTTAAGTGCATAGGAGGATTTCGTTTTTTTACATCTGTCAGGCTTTTGGAATGTTTGAGAGAATTAGGTATATTAAATATGTACATTTTAAAAAGTGCTTAAAGGAATTTGATGAACTTTAATTATAAATAGGATTATTTAGAATTTAATGTCTGAAATTTATGTTAATTGAGGATAATCATAGAAGAAAGTGACAGTGAAATCTTATAGAAAATTTTAGATTTATAGTAAGACTTCTGAGTTGCATTTAAAGGCTTGGGGGAAACACTAGGTTTTTAATTTACCAGTTAAATATATTTAATTAAAATCCAATAACTCGACAAAAACCTTTTCATGCACAAAGTTCCCTTCAACATTTAAAAGTTCAAATGACACTATTAAGTACCCAATAAATGGTAGTTATGATTAACAATAACTCCTGCTGCCCCTCTGTTCTCTCATCCTTGTAATGTAACTTCCATGTTGTGTGCCCATTTCTTGAGACCCTGACAGCCCTGATTAATTGAAGGCAAAGATTACTCCAAAACTCATACAATACTTCTTTTGAGTTAATAATTTTATTACTAGTATTTTTCACACTGAGAAGACTTAGTTACATAAAGTGATATTCTATGAGTTTGTCAGTAGTAGAAGCACAAAGGTGTGGAAAGTGTAAAACCTGAACACAGTGAAGAAACACTCTTTATCAGAGCGAAGTCCATGTGACAGAAATACATTACTCCAAACAGCCTATGTACAAATAAATAGAGCTTTCAGTCTCTGCACAGACATATTCACAGAGAAGGAACTGATGCAGTATCTCCGTACATCTTGTCATCTGGTGAAAACTGCTCATAATAAACAATACACACACACACAATGACAAAATTCCTTTGGAAGTATATCAGTTGGATTCTTGTGGAGTAAAGATGGGTGTGGAGTGTTTAAAATGCTTCTTTAAAATGGAGGCAAAGGAAGGATGAGACAATGTCTCTTCCTAAAAAGATCCTTTATAAAAATGGCATTGAAATGTTTTAGGGAAAGAGTTATGTTGGGGTCCATGTTTTAACATTTTCTCTATTTTAACAATATGCAAAGAACAAAAGTGTTAAGTGGGAAAATGTGTACCCGCTTCCAGATGGAACGTCTCTGCTCTTTGGATATACTCTTCAGAAGATGAAACAGCCTCCAACAGGGGGAAATCTCTGGCACTGGATCAAGGCACCCTTTCTTTAAGGCAAAAGACCATTAAGGATAAAATTGATGGGGTTGTCCAATTCAATACATGGGTTTACCCTATATAGTTTAAGTACCCAGTTATGGTAGATATTTCTGGGCTATTAGGTGCCTTTTAGTCCTTACTTTAGATTTCTTTTAAACTATATAAAGAGTTGTGATGAAGTGAAATATGAAAGTTTTTAGTTATGGAGACATCTGTGTGTACACATGGGTCATGTGTGTAAGCAGTCTACCATATAAGTCAGAAACTGTATATTTTGGCAGAATGAAAAAACACCAATGCATTTCATAAGAAATCTGCTGTTTCACTTGTCCTCCCAAGTGAGGTCTATAAATTATTACAGACATAGGTTATTGACAAATTGTATACCTCTATTTGCCATTTTTATAAGGGAACTTCTTAGACCCATGCTATATTTATTTAAAAAAACTTAAACACGCCCTACATTTCTTAGGTATGTATTTGTTAATTTTCCATTTCTCTCTCCATTTGAGTGAACCTTGTTTTACATAACAAATGGATTCCTGAAAAATAGTGAATCTATAATTTTAAGAAAGGAAGTATTTTCAAAGTAATACATAATCTTGCTACTCAAAGAAACTGTGCAATAAGCTATATTGAAATGAAGAATTCTTTTGTGAAATGAATATCTTTGATTTTTCAAAGTTTTATTAAAGTACCATCTAAAATTTATCAGTAGATTAAGATTGTCTAGAACAATAATTGTATGTAATAAAAATAGAACAGATAAACACCAATTTACAATAAACAATATGAAACAGGAATGACTCATGGACTGCTTATTGATTGACTATATTCAGAAATCCTGAATATATGTATTATTGGTATTTTATGGCTTTAATTAAGACAGTTGTCTCTTATGAAGTACTATACAGTGCAATATTAAAAAAATTAAAAAACCCAAAAGGCATCCAATGTCCCTCAGTTTCATCCTTATGAGGAGAATTGGAGATTCATTTAGTTAAAAGGTAAGGAATTATTTACTCTTAATTCACATATGAGTAATTACCTTATTCAGTGATTGAGACTTTTTTTGGGTGATGAGATTTTTAAAAATTAGTATTGTTTTTTGACTGAGTGTTTTAGAAAATCAGCAGTTCCAAGACCTTAGTTATTTATGGATCCATTATAAAGGAATATGCACGCCAATGTATGAGAATGCGAGAGGAAATTTCCAGTGAGTTGTAACCCATGATCCTAGGCCAGGACACCAACCAGCAACCTTTAATTCCTATGGAACCTACTACATGAGGGAGAGTATACACTACTGGTTGATAAGAGAAGGTCTAATCATTTGCCCTATTTCCTAAAAGGAAAATAAAAATTCCTCTTGATAAATAAAACGCAGGTAAATGCCTGTCCAGAGTTTCTGAATGATCTACATTGATGCCCCCCACATTCTGATTTCTTTCTGAGAATGGCACCATGATCTTAAAACCAAAGCTTGACCTTGATCTTACCAGTGTTCATGCTTTTCACCAGAGGATAAATGCCTGTTGGAGCTTGCTCTATTCAAAGCTTACTGGTGCTCTTAAGGTATTTCAGTGAATGGGTGCTCTAGCAGGTGTGAATTCTGTCTACATTTTAGGAGCAATTAGAAGGGAATCTCCCCTAAGAATTAGTTACACAAAACACAAGTCGTTGAGGAAGCGCGGTTAGCATTTTTAAATATTCACATTCATGAGGAGATAAAAACGCTCACTAAACCTGCCAGGTGAAAGTGAACTGGAGAGCATGGTGGTGAAACCCTTGCAGAGGAGTAAATACTGGGCTGCAACCTGGCCTAGAACATCCGATGTGGAGTTTGAAATAGACTGAAACTCAATGAGACCACGTGGAGACTGGCTCTTAGTAGACAAGACACCATTGCAAATGCAGTGGGACAGGTTGAGAAATCTATTGGCTTCATCCAAATGTCTCTGAAGAAAGATGCAGGGGTCATAAGGAACACAAGATAAACATGAATCAGTGATGAAGTGTGACTTTTCCAAAGATAAGGGCAACAGAGGGTGCATAAAATGGGAGCAACATTAGCATGGAGGCTGCAGTTCAGGACTGCTCAGACCTTACACTTGGGTCATGATTAGTCATGAGGTTTCATAGTTTAATAGTGACGTAAAGCATTTAAAAAGGCTTAGTAGAGAAGACCTGTAGGAGGGTTAAAAAAAAAAAAGGCTCAGAAATAAAAATCTAAAGATACTTTTGATGAGAAAAGGTAAAGGGTCACAGTGGTGATGCCAACTATATCTGGAAAAGGGTGAAGATGCAGTTCTTCTCTGCCAAAAATTTAAAAATAGGTTATCAACCTGAGAGACTTGGGTTACCTGGATGGAGATATTTTTGATGGTTGCTAAACTCTGAATTGGGTTACACTATGAACATTTAGGTTGGGAAACCTTTCCTAAAAAAGGGTTGTCTTTTTGATACGGACATACTATCAGTGGAATTACACCTTTGGTGGGAGCCTGTGCAAACTCCATGGCATAGTCAGACTTCGGCATTTATTTGTTTTGCTATAAAATTTAAAAAAAAAATTTTTTTTAGGTTTTCTTTTCTGCCTATCTTTAGTGAAAGTTATTTGGCGTAAATGATTTGGTATTCCATACAGTTGCTTACTATTTGCACATTTATTTGAACGTAGTTGTCTATTCAGACTTAATTGCAGGGTCTTTTTGTCTCTGAAAACTGGGTGACTTGATGTGCTTGTCCTTCGTGGCATTCTCATTCTTAAGTTCAATTTAAGAAAATTCTTCTTTTAATCTGATTAAAGACTTCTATAGAATTCAGGTTGTTCTGAGCAAGGCAGATCCCCTATATGTGTAAGAGATATGTAAAATGGTAGGGCACATTGTTTGGGAAGTAACACTTGTTACTTCCATAGCAAACATGAGAGTGCCAGTGATATCTACGTAAGTCTAAATTCTCCCGGTGATTATATGTCACGTCCTGTGCAGTTTCAAAGCACCTAGTGGAGTGCAAAATATATTGTGATGGTGTAATAATAAATAATGGAGTTTAGCTGGCTGAGGGTATTTCCTTTATTGCTTTTCTTGGTTGCTATAAATTTCAAAGATATGAAGGCTGAGAGATTAAAAAAAAAACAGGCAGGTTGCTGAACCTTTTGGTATAAGGGGGATTTTTTTTTTAGAACTACCTATGGGCTTTTGTAACTGGCTAAAAAAAGCCTGATATTTGTAAGTATGTATTTCAAACAACATAGGGATATATTTCAATGTGACACTTGCTTTCTCTGGAACCAATTTCTCCTTCTTTGCCTGCCTTAATCTTCTATTTTTTCACCAACCCTCTTGCCTACAAACTGAATACAATATTGCTCAGGTTGGTTACAGAGGCTGAGGATGTTTCTTTTAAAATATTAAACCTTTAAGATCTGGCTTAGCGGGAATGAGCATCTGTTCCTACAGAAAGCTTTTAGTCGATTTTTCTAGAAATTCCCAAGAACAGTTTCCCTATTTCTTTGGGAATAGAGCTGCCACCCATAATATGGCCATTTAATTGTCTGAGTGACAATCTGCCCAGATGCAAGGAAACATAACATCCTCACCATCTTGTGCGCAGGTGTGCGGTGGTGGAGAGCGTAGGGAAGAAAGCACGCTGAAATGTTCAGAAATGCTGTGACCATCGAACGCATGCCAGAGATTCCAACCCAGTAATTTCAGCACTTAGCAGCTGTCCCATTCTTTCTGATTTGTTAGCAGCTCTGTCATTTCCTAGGTCAGTTTTATGCTAAGGTGATGATCTGGGGTGCAGGAGGGGTGGAGGGGGGTCTCCCCTTAACAGCTCCTCTCTGTCTCACTGTTACACAGGAATCTAAGAGCTCTGAGCAATGGTGGGGCATTTGCCAATTCTCTCCCTGCTCAGGAATGGATGTCCATTAACATTAGTGAGCATCTAATCAGTGAGGCAGCTGTGTTTTACTGAACAGACTCCAAACCACCTGATTCATGCCTTCCCTAATAAAATATAATGTCCTCTGTCAAGCATGACACCTGTTAGAAGCCTTACGAAGCATTTTCACCAAATATGAAACAGTCCATGTCTCTTTATATAAGCCTCTGGACAAGGCTTTTAGGATGGTCTTCTGCATTTGCCAAGTTAATAAATAACACTGTATCTCAGTCCCTGCACATGTGCTCTTTACCAATCTGTCACTGCCTGACTCCATTTAGGTCTTGGGAAGCTGCAGAAACATCATCTAATCTCCATTTTCAAGTTCGTCAGGCACCAGTCAAGTTCAGAGGGCAGCTGAGCTTATTGTGGACATTCCCAGATCCAGTTCAGAAGGTTCCATTTGAACACTGTTGGTTTGAGCCAAGTTGCTCTCCTGTCCTGGGGCTGACTAGGGCTACAGGGGATGTAACAGCAAGCAAGACCTGCTTAGTTTGCTGGGAGGAAATGGAACCATTCGGATATAGCATGTTTATTTTAGGCTGATCAACAAAATGTTAGTTTTTGAATGTTTATTATTTTATACCCTGCTCCAGGCAACAAAGCAAGTGTCTGCAGTCTAAATTTTGTTTCATAATTTTCTGTTGTGTATTTTTTGCCTCAACATCAGCATTAGGGATATGGCTGGTCAATTCCTTAAGGCTACAAATCACTATTACTTGGGGTGGGAACATATGGGTCTGTTTATATGTATATGTGCACTGAACAAAACAACCTTATGATATTAGGATGAAATGTTCCCTTTGGTAGTTGATATGCATGACTTTCCTCTTCCTTGACTTTGATGAGCTTGATGCTCCCTATTTTTGAACCCTGAATGTGACTGGCTTAGAGAGTGATGATGCAAGTGATATTGTGTGTGTATATATGGACCAGTATAAAGAGATATATATATATGTATAAACACAGGCATGCAGGGAAAGTGTTGGAGATGACCTTCTCTGGAAACCATGATCTAGAAGCTTCTTTCTCATAATTATGTCAATGACTTGGATGCATTCTATACAATGCTCTTTGAACAATCCTGGTCCAATATGTAACTACATACTCATGAAGCAAAAATGAGGGAAAAGAAAGGGAAAACAGTAGAAGGGAGAAGGTGACTGCATTCAGTCATGGAGCATGGCTATTGTAGGTCATACTCACTCCACATCACTGAGGTGGGAACTGGGCTTGAAAATATTGTCTTCTCAAACACAGCTTTTCATTAGTGACCACTACAATCCCTGTGAAATGGAGCTCCCAGGGGACTAAAGGGCTCCACTTGGATCCACTTTCACTGTGAGCTGAGAATGAATGAGGAGTGGGAGGTCAGGAGTACTGGAAAAAGAACAGGTGGTGGCACTGGATCACACGCTGCAACCTTTCTTGTTCTATTTTGTCTACCTGCAGTGGAGTCAAAGTCACTTGTTTACACTTTCTTTCAAGTTACAAACCGTTTCGGGAAAACAACCAGTTTTTAAAGAGAAGTTCACTTATTTTCTTTCACTTGTAAGGAACTAGCACAAATTCTTGCCTCAATGAAAAATCCTGTCCTTGGTGAACGACGTGGGATTCTCTCACACACCTGAAAACCTGGCTTTGCAAAGCCAGAGAGACTTGAAAGCTAGGCTCCAAGGTGGCAGCCCTTTTGATGTGTGTTCTCAGTGGACCTCCACCTAGAAGTGTTTTTGCTTGTGAGTGAAGAGCTGTGGTGGACACTGCCTGTACTGCCATGTTCTGTGGAGTGAGTTGAAGCTTTGTGGGGCCTGATCTGGGACTGTAGGTCTCCCTTCCTCTTCATTCAGCTGGGAGTTCGGCATCCTATCTCCCAGTGTTAGGAAATGTGTGCTCACGACAACATTATAGCAGGCGTCCATGATGGAACAGTCTGGAAACAAGATAACCTATGGTGTATTTCCCCCTAGGTGGTATGTGCCAGCCTAGGTATAGGACAGGTACAGAGTAATGGGCCATCCCCAATTTGACTTTTTAATTGGTATTAATCAAAACATGAGTTGAGGAAATGAAAAAAAACTTTTTTCATCAGATTTTTTTGTCTTTTTTTTCCTGCTCTTTTTATTTTCTACTGACATAGAACTGAAAATCATACAAGGTGTCGAAAAGAGCTTGGGGCCACTGCATGAATGAAATGCAATATACTATGTCACACTGAACAAAAAAAGGGAAATCAAAATCTTGGAGTAACTGGCTTGAACCAAAGTAAAGAAGATGTCCAGTAGTCTTTAGCTCACTATGTAAGCTAGAAAGAGTCCCACATGGGGTCCTGATGGACGTAGAGACAGATGTTGCACAGACTTTATCTAAATACTGGCCCTGGCACCACCTGGCACAGGACCCAGGAACCTTCCTGAGGTGTGCTGAGTACGCAAATGTCTTCCCAAACATCTCTAATCTGCTTTTCCCCAAGCAGCATTGAGCAGCGTTAATTTAGCTCTGTGAGAGGGAAAATGAATTCCTCAGACACTGAAGCACTTTATGACCACACTGGAAGATGCTGTAAAGAACTATGCCCTTCCATTCCCATTGGGGCAAACCCCACTGGACCCTCCATTGGACGATATTCCTCATCACACCTGGCGGCCCTCCTGGTGGGCATTTTGACTAGCTGTATGGTTTTAACACCAACATACGCCTAAATGACAACTGCAGCTAAATTTACCTTCTCCTTTTGATGATAATGGGACATGCATTGGTACAATACAAGTTCAGTTTATATAGTCTTGCTGTCCTAGAATAGTGCTAATTTGGTTTGCAGTCACATTTTCTATTTGCATGCTGGGGCAATATAAGGAAAATAAACTAACCCTGGTCACCTTTCCCCTGCCCCTGAACCAACACCCAGTTTGGGTTTTACCTCTGTTCCAAGTAATCCTGTGGATTTCAAATGGTCATTGTACCAAGTGGGCATGGGTAGGAAGTCTACCTTGTTTGGCTTGTAGTAGTATTTTAGAGGGCTAAACTCAGGACCCCTACAGACTATCTCCACCAAGCCCTCTCCCGCAACCTAAATTGCTAAACCCTCCACCCTACCAGCAGGACCCCAGTAAGTCCAAGGTAGGCTGAAGGTCACAGCAAAGTGACCATTGTCCATCAGTTCCAGTAGTTCACCTCTTATACTAAAGAGGTAAAACCCAGACTGAAGGTTGATGCCCCTCTTCAAATAGGTACTATAAATATACTAGAACTATCCCTGAAAAGATGCATTCTTGTGTGTTTGTGTGCATATATATATATAAATATATATATAATTTTTTTCTTTATGTTTGTATACAGGAATATAGGTGTGGAAAGAGAGGTATAGTACAGAAACAGGCAGGGTGTGTGTTCATGTGTTTATATTTATAATATGTATATTATATATATAGCCTACATCAGCGTTTGCATTATTACAACAAATGTACCTCCGACCAGCGAGGAGTACCTGTCAGTAGAGAATGGAGAGCAGTCCCAAATTGACGGTTCTCTTTGTCTCTTGCATGGAACGGTTTTGGTAGGCAAGGGTGGAAGCAGCCTGTGAAGTGAACAGGCCCAATGTGAATCCACCCCTCCTAAAAATCCACCAAGAAGGGGCACTTGAAACACCCAGGACCATGTGCCAGCTGCCTCTTCTCAAGAGGTTGAGGAGCCTAGAGCCCAGAGTGGGGAGGGACCACCCATTCTTTTGGTTCAAGATATGGCTTTTCCTTCTAGATGGAAACAGGGCACATAAGAATTCTGTCTTCTAAGAGGACGCTGACCACCAGGAACACAAAGTAGAGACCAAACATGATGAAGCCCAGCACTTTGTTCATCCGCCATTTGCAGAGGGCAATGGAGAGGATGACGAAAAGCAGCATAATGAAGAGAAGGACGATGGCACAGAAAAGGCCATTGCTGCTGACGGCCACTGGTTGGAATCTGTGAATGATGGTGTACAGGAGCCAGGGCAGTGGGAGCCTGTGAGGGAGAGAAGCAGGGATGAGGGGCCGTGGTAGACCAGTCAGACATGTTGAAGAAGGCAAATGTCATAACATTAGCTTCCTGAAAGCTATCTTGCTATGTTTATTATGACTTGGGCATGACTGGCCCAGGAAATCACATAAGGAAGTCAATCTGTTTCCTGGTGGAATTAGGGAAAATGGAGAGAATTTGTGCTACAGTTGGATAACATCAAAGACATGGCTGCTGCAGGTGATTTCTGAATTTGATTTGATTTTCTTTTTGTTTCTTTCCTAGCTGAGATTAAAATGTGGCTCTAAGCCCTAAAGAAGTGAACTAGAGGATTTTTACAGGGTAAGGAGAGAATACAACAAATGGAGAAAATGTATAGGCATCAAGGGTGAAAATGGTGGAATTATTTAATTGAAGACAGAGAATAGCAATGATTTAATTAATTGAAAAGCAAGATAAATTAGATGATGACAGGGACCAAGATATAATATAGCACTCTGAAGTTTATTCTGGAAAAGATATTGAAAGCCTTTTGATTAGAAATAGGTCTTTCTGAAAGATTTGAGGGAGAGAGTATCTTATACTTGTGAGGTGGGTTTTAAAATTTTAACATATATTTTCATATTGTTATCTCCATTATCATTTGACTTTTAAAATCTGATAACATCATTCATTTCCTATCCAGAATGGCAACTCCAAAAGACACCAGGAAAACTACTTGGCACGTGCACCTCTGGGGTTGAAGAGGACTCTATGGGAGAATAATTTGGCTGAAAACACATGGCTCATGTAGCATGAGCATCTCCAGGTGGCTGAGGGAACACAGCTGGGTTCTACCCATTGAGCCTAATGATGGGATGTTGGCTAGGGTGACTTGGACCAAATTGGCTGAGCCTTTTAGCATAGCAAAGGATGAAGGAAGGTTCAGTTATGGCCTTGTCTCAGGGTGTGGATGAAGAGGTGCTCTTTTGAAACACTAAGTTGTCTGAGAGAAAAGAAAATAGCTTGTCAGAAAAATAATGAGGGGAAGAGGGGGCAATTGCAGCTGGCTGCCACCTCAGCAACTTGAGCTTACATGTTAGTCTCTTCACTGAACAAAGTGAGCAGTGATGCTGCTGACTGGTGAGCAGTTTTGCTCACTAAAGTCTGAATGGGAGGCACGTTCTTCTGAGTGGGTGACAGGGAATGGCTTCCACAGGGGCACTTCAGGGCACAAAGTGTAAGCCCAGCTACTTGGATACAGGGGCAGCTCTGGGACTCTGGTGTCAGCAGTGGAAACTCAGAACATTTGGGGTGGGGTGGGGACAGATTTGTTATGATACAAAAATGAAAACCATCATTAGGGTACTCTTCTTCCCTGCTGGCTATCTCTTACAAAGGAAACAACCAAAATCATTTTATTTTTATTAACTTAGCTAAATAGAACAAAACAATTCTGATGAGGGTGAGGTTGACAGCACTACAAATAGGAAAACGCTTTGGAAAAAAATTGCACATTTTTCATAACTTTTAACCTATTGATTCTATTGTCAGGGACCAAGCATAAGCAATAAATTGAAATAGAAGATCTCAATAGACTAATTACAATTAAAGAGATTGAATCAGTCATCAAAAACGTGCCAACAAAGCAAAGCCCAGGATTAGATAGCTTCACAGAGGTGAATTCTTTCATGAGTAAGTCCTTTGCACAAAGGTTGCTAATTTTTATGAAGTCCCCATTAATCTATTTTTCCTATGGTTGCTTGTGCTTTTGGAGTAAAGTCTTAGAATCCATTGCCTAACACAAGGTCATGAAGATGCTTCCTGATGGTTTCTTTCTTCTAGAAGTATAGTTTTAGTTCTTCTATTGAGGTCTTTAGTCTGTTTTTTTTTGGGGGGGATACTGGTATTGGTGATTGAACCTAGAATCTTGTAAATGGGAAGCAGGCACTCAACCACTGAGCTACATCCACTCTCCAATGAAAGTTGGTTTTTGATTTGTTTGTTTTTAGGAGGTTCCAGGATCAAACCCAGGACCTCATACATGGGAAGCAGGCACTCAAAACTTGAGCTACATCCACTCCTTTTAGTCCATTCTGAGTTAATTTTTGTATACGGTGTGAGGTAGAGGTTGGCCCTCATTCTTTTGTATATGGATATACAGTTTTCCCAGCACCATTTGTTGATGAGACTATTCTTTATCCTGTTGAGGGGACTTAGCGGCCTTGTCAAAAATTACATGGCCATGGATGTAAGGGTATATTTCTGAATTCTCAGTTTGAGTACACTGGTCTATATGTATGTCTTTGTGCCAGTGTTTTGACCACTGTAGCTTTGTAATAAATTTTAAAGATGGGAAATGTGAGTCTTCCAACTTCTTTCTTTTTCAACATGGTTTTCCTATCCAAATGAATTTGATGATTGGCTTCTCTGTTTCTCCAAGGGAGGTTGTTGGAATTTTGATTGGAATTGTGTTGAATCTGTAAATCACTTTGGGTAGAATTGACATCTTAACAATATTTAGCCTTCTAATACATCAAAACAGAATGTCCTATTTATTTAGGTCTTCTTTGATTTCTTTTAGCAACATTTTGTAGTTCTCTTTGTACAAGTTCTTTACAACCTTAGTTAGCTTTTATAATAGGTAGTTCATTCTTTTAGTTGTTATTTAGTTATTACAATGGAGTTTTTTTCTTGATTTCCTTCTCAGATTGCTCATTACTAGTGTATAGGAACACTAATGATTTTTTTGCTCTGATCTTTTACCTTGTCATTTTTCTGAATTTGTTTTTTAGTTCTGCTAGCTTTTTTGTTGATTTTTTGGGGACTTTCTCTATATAGGATTGTGTTATATGCAAATAGTGAAATTTTCACTTCTTCCTTTCCAATTTGAATGCCCTTCCTTCCTTCTTTTCTCCCTCCCTCCCTTCCTTTCTTTTGCCTAATTCTTCTGGCTAGAACTTGCAGTACAGTACTGAATAACAGTGATGGCAGTATCTTGTCTTGTTCATCTTTCCCAGAGAGTAAGATGTTAACCATGGGTTTATCATATATGCCCTTTATTATATTGAGGAAGTTTCCTTCTATTCCTTTATTTCTAAATGTTTTTTAATCAACAAAGGATTCTGGATTTTGTCAAATGCCTTTTCTATAATACATCAATGGAGAAAATCATGTGGTTTCCCCCCCCTTTGTTCTGTTAATGTAATATATTACATTAATTGCTTTTCTTATGTTGAATCACTCTTGCCTATCTGGGATAAATCCCACTTTATCATGGTATACAATCTTTTTTTTTTTTTTAAGGTGGTACCAGAAAATGAACCCAGGACCTCATATATGGGAAGCTGGAGCTCAACCACTGAGCTACATATGCTCCCCAGTGAGAGCTGTTGTTTTTTGTTTGTTTTTAGAAGGTACTGAGGATTGAACCCAGGACCTTGTATGTGGAAAGCAGGTACTCAACCACTTGAGCTACATCTGCTTCCTAGAGTCTTTTAATGTGCTGATGGGTTTGATTTGCTAGTGTTTTGTTGAGAATTTTTGCATCAATATCCATAATTTTCCTGTAGTATCCTTACTTTGATTTTTGGGGGACTTTCTCTATATAGGATCGTGTTACATGCAAATAGTGAAATTTTCACTTCTTCCTTTCCAATTTGAATGACCTTTCTTCCTTCCTTTCTCCCTCCCTCCCTTCCGTCCTTTCGCCTAATTCTGTAATTTTCTTGTAGTATCCTTAACTGGCTTTAGTACTAGGGTGATTGATGTTGGCCCCATAGAATAGGCAGTGTTCCCTTCTGTTCAAATTTTTAGAAGAGTTTGCATAGAATTGGCATTAATTCTTCTTGGAATGTTTGGCAGAATTCACCTCTGTGAAGCCATCTAATCCTGGGCTTTTCTGTGTTGGCAGTTTTTGACGACTGAATCAATTTCTTTAATTATAATTGATTTACTGAGATCTTCTATTTCTTCTAGAGCCAGTGTAGGTTTTTGTGTTTTTCTAGGCATTTGTCCATTTCATCTAAGTTTCTAATTTGTTGGCATGCAGTTGTTCATAGTATCCTCTTATGATCTTTTTTATTTCTGTGGGGCCAGTAGAAATGTCCCCTTGATTTCTGATTTTGTTTGTAGCTTTTTTTTGGTCAGTCTAACTAAAGGTTTGTCAATTTATTGATCTTTTCAAAGAACCAATCTTTGGTTCTGGCAATGCTCTCTGTTGTTTTTATATTCTCTATTTCATTTGCTTCTGCTCTAGTCTTTATTTCTTTCCTTATGCTTGCCTTCGAGTTAGTTTGTTATTCTTTTCTAGGTCCTCCAGGTATGCAGTTAGGTCTTTGATTTTAGCTCTTCCTTTCTTTTTTTTTTTCTGCCTCCCCCCCACCTTGCAGCTTTTTGCTTGCTGTCTGCTCTGTGTCCATTTGCTGTGCACTCTTCTGCATTTTTGCTTGTTTCCCTTTTTGTTGTGTCACCTTGCTGAGTCAGCTCTCTGTGGCACTTGGAAGCTGGTGGTACTCCGTGGCACTTGTGGGCCGGCAGCTCTCTGCAGTGTGCAGGCAAGCCTGCCTTCACAAGGAGGCTCCGGGACATGAACCCAGGGCCTCCCATATGGTAGACGGGAGCCCAACTGATTGAGTCACAGCCGCTTCCCTCTTTCTTCCTTTTTAAAGTAAGCACTTAAAGGCTATAAATTTCCCTCTCAGTACTGCCTAAATATATGTTGATGCATTCTTGTTTTCATCTCAATGTATTTACTGTTTTTTTTCTGTAATTTCTTCTTTGACTTATTGGTTGTGTTGTTTAACTTCCATATATTTGGAGAATTTCTAGTTCTCTGCCTGCTTTTGATTTTTCAGATTCATTTTGTTGTGGTCAGAGGAACTGCTTTATATAATTTCAATATTTAAATTTATTGAGACTTGTTTTATGACAACATGTGGTCTATTCTGGAGGATGGTTCATGTGCACTTGAGAAGAATGTATATCCTCTGTTTTGGGGTGCTATGTGCCATATATGTCTGTTAGGTCTTGATCATTTATTACAGTATTCAAGTTCTCTGTTTCCTTATTGATCTTCTGTCTAGATGTTCTGTCCATTGATGAAAGTGATGTATTGAAGTCTCCAGAGGCATCCAATTTTCCCTTCAATTTTGCCAGAGTTTGCCTCATGTATTTTGGGGCACTGTGGGTAGGTGCAGAAATATTTAAAATTGTTATTTTTTCTTGTGGATTGACCCTTTTATTAATAGAGTGCCCTTCTTTTGTCTTTTGTAACAGCTTTTGACTTAGTCTTTGCTAAAATTAGAACAGCTACCCCAGTTCTCTTTTGGTTACTATTTTCATGGATTATCTTTTTCCAACCTTTCACTTTCAACCTATTTGTGTCTTTGGTTCTAAGGTGAGTCTCTTTTTTTTTTTTTTTTTCCTGAAGAGATTCAGGATTTTTTTATTTTTATTTTTATTTTTATTTTTTATTGACTTTGTAATAATATTACATTAAAAATATATATGTGAGGTCCCATTCAACCCCACCCCCCCACCCCCCCTCTCCCCCCCCCCCCCAACAACACTCGTTCCCATCATCATGACACATCCATTGGATTTGGTAAGTACATCTTTGGGCACCTCTGCACCTCATAGACAATGGTCCACATCATGGCCCATACTCTCCTCCATTCCATCCAGTGGGCCCTGTGAGGATTTACAATGTCCGGTGATTACCTCTGAAGCAGAAGGTGAGTCTCTTGTAAACAACAGGGAGTTGGATCATGCTTTTGAAATCCATTCTGCTAATCTATGTCTTTTGATTGGGGAATTTAATCCATTAACATGGGACATATCCTGCATTACAGCAGTTCAGTTTCCCCCTTTTTGTTTTCTGTGAGGCTTTTCTGTCTCTGGTTACTTCCCCATTAGAGTATCCCAATGTTCAAAAAAGTCTTTTTCTTCATTTCATTGATCCACCAGTCAGAGGAGTATGTGCACCTCTTGCCAACAGTTCTGCGGTGATCTCTCATTTCCTGATGGCCCTTTTGTATGCACTTGCCTGCCTGGGTCCCAGGGAACTTGGGTCCTTGTGCCTGGCTATGCATGAGGTCCTAACTCTCTGGTGTGAGTGACTCTATGGTCTGAATTCATGGCAGCAGTTCCCTGGGTCATGCTGCCCCTGTTTGACTCTTAACCTGCATGGGACCAGGTAAGGGGGTAGAGTCCAGACTGGCAGGTCCAGATCGTAGATCTTCTACCTTTATTTGGTGTTTTTTTTCCCTTTTTCTTTGATTCGGCATTTGTGGAGTCCTTCTCCAGTCCCTATCATCCTCCAGAATTCCATGCAAGTGGGATTTGCCCTTTTATAGTTGTTTCTGAGGGGAGACTTCCAGGGGAGGGCTTATGTGATGATGACATCAGTCCCCTGAAGAAACTCTCTCTTATCCTCATTCTATTGCTAACAACATTGTAAACTGGTATAAATTTATGGGCAAGAATCTTTTAGAAAAGAAATATACATCTAATATCATTAAAATGTTCATAACCTTTAGTCAATTAATACTGCTTGAAGGAATTTATCACTAATAAAATAATTAAAAGATAGGGTTTTTTTTGTGTGTGTGTGCATAAAGGTGTTCATTGAAATAACTATAGTAGTAGAAAATTGGAAATAAATACAGGTCTAACAAAAGGGCAATGATTAATTAAACTGAAAAGCAACATGAAGGAATGTTTTAAAATCATAAAATATGTTATGAGACTTGTGAAGAAACTCAGAAAAATGGTTACTATTATTCTCTAATTTATTAATAGCTGCCTACTCTGTGGCAGGCATATATGGCCTTAAAATGGAAGAAAATGCTCACCAAGGAGACTAAAATGAATATTCACTAAGAAAATTTTGTGAAATATTTGGAAGAGAACTTATAAAAATGAAATATTTGACTTGTAGGATAAGGGTGTTTTTTTTCCTTAAACTTTCATTTAAGTTGTGTGTGTACACACATGTAATTTAAGAACAATGAACAAAAAACATGCAGCAAGTACCTAGAATAATTTTCAAAATTACGAAAAGGATGTCTAATAGAACATTTGTAAGTTTACCCAATTTATAAGATTTATACTACAGATACTACAGGGCATTTTCTTTTCCTTAATATTGACCAAGAAAAAGATTGACCAGTAGCGGAACTGAGAAACACGTTTACGTCAGGGACATCCTCACTTTAAACAAACACCTTTTAAGGCATTCATTTATTCATTCATTCATCTGTGTATTCATCCATGTAACAAAAATTTGTCATGCCACTGCCATGCATCAGGAAATGTGACAGGCTTTGCTGAGACCTTGCTCTTGGGGAGTTCACAATCCAGCGGCCAGAAGGACATGCAAGACCAGGCCTACTGTACACTGTGCAGAGGGTACACAGGAGCAGGAGCCCCGGGGCAGGCTCAGGGCAATCAGAAGCCAGACTCTGAAGTGATTCTGGGAGGGGGGGTCTTAGTTTTCCAGGGAGACAAGCAGTGGAGGGCTTTTCAGAGAGGGGGCCAGCAAAGGACCGTAGTATAGGGGGGTAGGGCATCTTCTGAATCCACTGGTGGTTCAGACAGTAGAAAGTCAGAGCAGGATTTTATGTAGAGATAGTGCCATGGCTGAAAGCACAGACTGTTCAAATCCTGGCTCTCTCATTTACTAGTTATGTGAAATCTGTACCCTTCATTTTCCTTCTCTCAAAGTGAGGATGATAATACATATCCCATAGGAACATTGTATAGATTAAATTGATAATGTATGGTGCAATGGTAGATACTACATGGAAAGGAACAGATAATATCATATATATTTGGTAATGGAAATATGTAACTTTGATATTCAAGATGTTCAGTGAGAAAGTAGATGTATATCTGTGGGTTTTCAGGAGCCTGGCTCTCCTAGGAATCAGTCTCTCTTTCTCAGGGGGCTGCCACTCAGGTTTACTTATCAGACTATTTCTATTTTTTCTAAGTTAAATGAAATAAGTAATAGAGGTAAAAGCACCCTTCCTAATCTGACCTACTTTAGAGATTTTCTTATTGAGCACTCCAGTTGGCTTAATGGTGAAAACAGATTTCATTCTTCCGAGTTTTAAAAAACCTAGAATATCTTTACCAGCACAGATAAACCATGATAATGCATTTTCCAAGGAAGGAGACAGGATATCTATGCTGGGTCTATGTTTGTTCCAATCTGTTTTACAATCTAAATGTCACCTGAATTTGGAGAGGACTTACCTAAAATAAGAATTTAGAAAAATATACTGAAACTACCAGAATATCTCAGACATGCCTGAATACTGAATATTTATACCATGTAACCAATGCCTTTATGTAAGTGAAACTCTTAACATTCATTCTGCATGCAGGCATGTGTTTCGGCCTGTCTAGGGATGATTTATTCTTCACTGTGATCTCTGAAAATAAAAGTGAGGTCTGTGAAAGTAAATGTTCATTCTGTTATTAGTATTTGTTAGTTTTGGGCTTGGAGACCGCAGTCTTGTCTTCACAGCTTCTAAGAAGACAGGAACAGAGAAGGAGCTCATGCGTACCTTTTTAGAAGTATCTTTACTCACCCTACAGTGATGTCAAAAATGTTACTTCCAACAGAGCTGGACACGGCCATGTCCCCAAGCCCTTTCCGGGCCACGATGACACTGGTGATAAGATCAGGGATGGAGGTCCCTGCAGCCAAGATGGTCAGGCCCATAATCTCCTCGCTGATGCCAATCGTCTCTCCAACCTAAATGTGGTGACAGGAGCAGACTCAGGAGTGACTGAAGCCACATCATTACAGCCACAAACATTTCATTGTAACTACTTTTTAATCATTTTCTACCCTGGACTCTGCAGAGTGCTGGGATTACAAAGATGAATAAGCTGCAATAACTGCCCTAGAGGAATGCACACTTTAATGATATCCAGACTCAAGAGGTCAGGAATGTCCATGGGGGTTTCAACAGGTAATTTCAAATAAAAAAAGAGTTATATAGAGGGCTAGTGTGTGACCAAGACTGCGCAAGGGAAGCTGCAAGATTTGAGTTCTAAAAAAGTCCGCAGGCCACTGAATCCATGAGCAGCACCGACAGGGGCACCAAGGCCAACGGGAAGCCCCTGGCATTTACCATCGAAGGTGGAGGACTGATGCCCGCTGTCCCCATTTTTCCTTAACATTCCCTAGTGTCTGGAGCCAAATCTTAAACACTTTCAGCCTCCACCATTTTATGGGAAACTTGATTTTGGGTGTGTTGGGGTTTGGTAATATAGGACTGTCGACTGGCCAGGCAGCCGTGGGAAGAACCACAGCCAGGGAGGGAGGACTCAGCCCCAGGCTGGCTCTGACATTTAGTAAGTACTTGGCCCACTGGTAAGTGAACTGGTTGTGTAATTTCTTTGAGCCTTACCTTCTTATCCATAAAATGGGGTAACACCACTTACCTTACAAGGTGGCTGTGAGGACTAAATGGTAATTCCTCTAAGAGTCCTTTGTAAATAGTAAGTCATTTTTGGAAACCAAGGAGAGGGGCAGCTATCATATTTTCTTTTGGTCTTTACCTTTTAAGACTGAGTTTATTTAGGAAGGTTGGTCTAGCCTCAGATGGATGTTCCCTTCATTCTCTCTTTTTTTTAAGATTTATTATTATTTTTTATTTATTTCTCTCCCCTCCCCGCCCCCAGTTGTCTGCTCTCTGTATCCATTCGCTGTGTGTTTTTCTGTGTCTGCTTGTATTCTTGTCAGCGGCACCAGGAATCTATGTTTCTTTTTGTTGCGTCATCTTCCTGCGTCAGCTCTCCCTGTGTGCAGTGCCATTCCTGGGCAGGCTGCACTTTTTTCGTGCAGGGTGGCTCTTCTTATGGGGTGCACTCCTTGCGTGTGGGGCTCCCCTACATGGGGGACACCCCTTCGTGGCACGGCACTCCTTGTGCGCATCAGCACTGTGCATGGGCCATCTCCACACGGGTCAAGGAGGCCTGGGCTTTGAACCCTGGACGGCCCATGTGGTAGGTGGATGCTCTATCAGTGAGCCAAATCTGCTTCCCACCCTCCCTCCATTCTCTTAAAGGACCTATTTGTCTTCTTGGATGTTTTAAATACTTTAAGCTTTTTTTTTTTTTTAATTTATGAACTATAGTTCTGCAGTTAGTGGTTCCCATGTGGTTTCCAGCAGTCTACCTGTATCCAAAGAATTCTATCAAATAGCATTTATTACTGGCAAAACAGGTGGGTAACAAAACAGTTGAGCACCAAAGGCTACACTTGATTTTCTTTGTAGCCTTTATAGTTCAAAAGTACAAATAATAGGAATTAGAGCTAGACTTCTATAAATCTATTTAGATCAACTGTCTGGAAGTTTTGAAACAGAAAAGCATTTCCATAGGAGAAAGGAAAGAGAATCTTCTCATCCATTATTGGAAAGTAAGGTTTCTGTTTATGCACTTAATATTTTGGGCCTTTTTGTAATTATTGTCCTAGGCATTGCATTTATATTCTTTTTTTCTATGAGAAAATGAAAAGGAAACAAGATTGTGGAATTAGAATTATTATGAAAAAGAAAAGAGGATCAAAGCCCGAAGGATGATGTTCTCTAGCATGGCTTAAGAGAAATATCTAGTTAGAGTGCCGCAAGTGGAAGAAACCTCCACTTTTTCCATTATCAGCACACACAAAAATAAAAAATGATTAAGTAAAACCATTATATTTTATAAATGCCAATAGTCCTTTCAGGCTGGAAGTCTGGATGCTGAGAAGCAGGCCTTATTCTCAATGATTTCTGCCACGTACCGGCAGCAAACATCTCTCAATGAATGTAGACGATAACAACTTTAGGGCAGGCGGAACTTCTTCAGGGAGCCAATGATTTCTGGAAATAGCTGGGAAGAGTCATCTGAAGTCAAATGCCAGCAAAAGAACTATGATAGGAATAAGATAAAATATCTTCTAGGAATAATGCTGCGTGTCTCCACCAACATTTCCAGTGGATCTGCTAGTGCTCAAATTGCTTTTTTATTAAGGTATAATTTATATACAGAGCACAAGAAGCCCTTTAGACTTGCCTTGGGGCCTATGCCGATTTAAGTGTATCTTACAGGAAAAGGCTGGGAGATAATGGAAAGTTAAGTGAAGTATATTCCTTTAGTTCCAGAATAAATACTTGTCTGTGTCAGATCCAATACTGTTTTGACACTGTTAGGAAGCTAACGTGTGGACTAACCACTTGGGGACCAAGACCAGAGAAAAACCAGCCACTATCAAGGTCTTACCTGGTGTGCCCACCAGACCATCAAGTAAGAGAATATGGCAATCCAGGTGATGGAGCCGAAGAATGTAATGGGAAAAAACTTCCGTGATGACTGAAAGAGAACCAGGGAAAGGTGAGAATGTCAGTGCTAATAATCTGAGTTGGATCTGATAATTCAAAGGCTAAACCCATCAATATAGCTATTCTCCCCCATTTCTTATAGTTGGTAGAATTATCAAGCAAAAGGCCCTCCTACCCCTGGTCAAGCTGAGAAAACAAATTCTTGGGAGTGTGAAAATGGTTGAAGCTGAATTCTGGAATCTGGTTCCCTGAGATGGTGAGCTCCTGAAGAGAACATCTGCTAGTTCTGCGGCTAGATTACAGATTCCCTCTGTTTCTGCCCTTTCCAAGGCCTGGTTTTTCAGCCTTTCCTTCAAACTGTTAACTACCTCACATCCTCCTTTGTCTCCTGTTTCTTTTTTCTTTCTTTTGCTCAAGTTCACCAGAATCAGTTTCTATTGCTTTCAACCCATGTGTCCTAAAAATGTGTGTCCTTGAAAACCTATGAGATTAATTACTTTTAACAAGAGATGGGAAGGATCAATGGTTTAAAACTGATTGGCTTATTTTACAGTCCCATGAATGACCAGGAAAAGCCACACAGAAGAAAACAGCACCATGGCAATCTTTGTGCAATCTCAGGTGTACAGTGTTAGCATTTTCAAAGTTCCTTTCGAATATCAGCCAAAATGAGACACTTAAAGTGAGTGTTCCTTACTCAACTCCACTAAAGGAAATGCAGACTTGCACTATTATTGTGGTGTCCTTTTGATGCCTTTTTTTGCAAACTGGGGGCACTTAGAACATTCTCAGATGGCAGAATGCTGCCAGAGAGCCTCTCATCTATATTGCCAACACTTTTAATTTCAAAGCTCTCCACTTCCAGAAAAAATCCCACTTTTGCTTTGATAATTGCCATCCAATTTTGTCCATAGAAATGAATCCTGGAGTTGATTGGGAAGAAAGCTATCTAGATTGTGTGAAGGGCTGACCTTGGGCAATCATGTGGAATGCTTTGTGCCATAGCTTTTCAGAGCTTCTTTAAAAAGGAACGATAAATTTGTACATGGGAACCTTTTAAATATCTGTGATGACAAACACAGTCTCTATTGCTCCAAAACAGCTTTATGTTCTCTTTACTACTTTCAATATATGTTGTTATTTACAAACTTCTGTTACATATCACAATAATCATTTCTCTCACTTAATGATTGCTGTTTTTTTTTTTTGCCATTTGTTAGTTGGGGTGTCTGGAAGACCAAGGGGGCTTGATTAATCAGGCCATAGTGAGTAGCCATCGCCTTACTCTCAAATGTTTCTCTTACCCTGCCCTTTCTTTAGAAGGAAAATATTTTGGCCAAGGACTCAGACCCCTTCCAGGTACCTAAACACTCCGATAGGTTGTGGAGAAAAGTAATCAGCATTTTAAATCAAAGGTTGAGACTAGAACTTCTTTAAGCAAGCAAATTCCTTTAAAGTCAGAAGTTCAGCTGGATTCTAGAAATCAGACTCCCTGAGTCTTGGGATTGCCAGTGCTGGGAAATCAAATGTTCTCAGGCAAGGCATTTAGCTGGCTGGAGTTTCCATCCTTTTGTCGTGTCACAAGTCACTGCTGTAGGATTTTCAGTGATGATAAGGGCTTTACCTCCCACGGCCGTGCCCTGTTAAAAGGGCTGGAAGGACTCCTCTCCTGGCAGGGTCCACACCCATGATCTGAGGAGCAGTCAGTCCATGAAGGAGGGCTGACTCCATGTTTTATAGTAGACATTTGTATTAGATGTCCACCTGGGAGAGTCCTCATTTCACAAGTTGCTCTTTCAAAGTTAGCACATTTACTAAATGTGTAATTATTATTTCATTTTTGTACCTCTGAAGATCTGTTCATCAGGATAACTTCACAAATCAGAATCAAATTCTTTGAACATTCTTTTGATTTGAAAAATACCAATGAGCTATAGAAAATTCCCAGTCAAAACGTAGAAAGCAAGGAATCAGAATAGGGATTTAAAGATGCTAGATTCAAATCCACATATTGATGATCTCTCTAATTCAAAATTTGTGCTCATGAGTCTTAAGAAGCCAATTAGTAATTGGCATCCAAATGTACCTAACATCGTATTAGGGAGCTCACTGGGAAAAAAAAACAGTTAAAAGTAATTTTTCTTTGTGAATTTTCAGGGTCTTCGTCATAAACCAGGGGTAGGCAAAAACTCTGTACCAAGATCTTGTGCTAGAGATGAAATTGGAATCTAGGTCTGCCTGCCTGTATATCATGTGTTCCTAACAACCAGGTTGTATTGACTCCTTCCAGAAACACTGGGGCCAATGCTCAAATAGTCCCAGCCACAGACAAAGTGATGATCATCACTATTATACTAGGCTCTGCTCTGAATGTCAGAAAATAAATAGAGCATCAGGGAGCCACAGACTTGAATTCTAGCTGTATGACCATCTGCCTCACCCAGCCTCCCATCCTGCTCCCGCTTTGGAAGTAGCAACCCTTTATGCATCAGCAATTTGATTAAGCTTCTCCCAACTGTCAAACTATCTTAATATTTCAATTGTACAGCTCAGGTAATTCCTTCCTTTATCTTTTCCCTGAACCAATCTTTTTATTTGGAGTCTCTAGTCTCATTCCAGACATCACCTGTACTGTCATTTAGTTACCAGACTCACTGGAGAGAAAACAGCCCTTCAAGCCAAGGACTGACACATCAATTTACCGTTAGTAATGGCGGCTCATCCTGACATCTGCTGGGATGGGCCTGACACTAATTAGCAAATACGCGAATTGTGCTCATGTGCTGGCCATTTAGTTCCCAATGTAATGGTTTATTTGTGTAATTGGCTCATGTTCTCATTAGAAGCTTCTGGTACATCAGAGTGATATTTGCTTGGCTTGAAAAAAGTTGCTGGACATTGCTTGTTGTGCAAATTGGCCATATCCTAACTGATTTAAATTCAACAAATATTCACTGAACATCTACTCTGTGTAAGGTTCTGGGGAATACATATTTAGCCATCCTACTAAAGATTAAAAGTTAGCCTCTGGGTTCATAGGGCATGCACTGTAATCCCTGCCCACCAATTAGCAGCAATATGTCCTTAGGCAAATAATTTAATCTCTCTAAGCCCCAGTTTCTTGCTATAAAATGGGGTAAATAAGAATATCTAATTGTTCTGAGGACATCATGTACATTAAGTGTCTAGCTATGTGCCTGGAACTAAGTGCTTGGTTAATAATGGTAGTTGTATTAATAATTAGGCAATACACCCTCTTGGTTTGCTTTTAAGAGATGAGGAAGCTGGCACTTAGGTGAATGACTGTGTTGAAGAAGCAGCTGGGCATTCCTGCTGTGGAAGTAGCAGGGACAAGATGGAGAACGTAAGTACTGACGGTGCTTTCCCTCAGAGCTGGACTAGGAGACCTGGTCTTGGCTCTGCCCCTTACTAGCTGGGTGTGCTTGCACAAGACACTTAACCTCTCTGGGTCTCTAACTCCTCATCCTTGCTAGAACAGAGCCTGGCACATAGTAAATGCTCAACTACCTGGTGAATGAATGAATGATAGAAATTGCAAAAATCTAGCTTGGTTCTTGGGTCTCTTCCTACCTTGTTTTGTAAAGAGCATCCATTCTAGGCCATGAGAGAACATATCTTTTTGGGTCTTTATTTCCTTTGTTTGCAATTTTCATCAAAGACATGCTCATTCAAGTTTACATTTTAGTTCTTCAGCTTTTAAATCAAAACCTTTAATTTAAGGAAACTAAAGTGAAGCCCATATTAATTATGTGAGCTAGAATTATGCTTAATTCAACAAATCCTGTCATATAATCTGAGTACAAATGAAGTGAAAAAAAAGTGGGAGTACTATTTACTCTGAAACTAGAAGTATATACTTAAAACAATCATGTTTTCCTTGTAATTATTGCCAAGGTTTGGATGTTCCTGTCCATGGATAATTAAAAACTTATTGAGGAGAGATACCTGACAGACTCTAAGGAGAAGCAAGTATCTTAATAATTCTCTCTTGTTTCCCTGGATCATTTTCTTCAAGAGGCATTTCTGGCAATAGATGAGGTCTATGGTAGATGGCAAAAATGGCCATAATACTTTGCAATTCCTCTTCAATAGATGTAGTCTATTTCCCCACTGTTTGATTAAGGGTCAGCCTTATGTCTTGCTTTGATCAACAGAAATGTGGTGGAAGTGAGAGCTGCAAATTTCAAGCTGGCTATCAAGAGGGCTCTGCAGCTTCCATTCTTGCTGCTCTTGCAACTCTACCACTGTGTGAACAAGCCCAAGCTAGCCTGCTCATAGATGAGAAATCCGTGAAGCCGAGAAAGCTGGACCAGTGAAGACACCCCCATACCAACCAGCTACCAGTCATCTGAGTGAATCCCACTGAGACCAGCAAAACTGTCCCGCTAAGCCCAGCCCAAATTGCTAATTCACAGAACGTGGGCTAAAAAGTGCTTGTCGTTTTAAGCCACTAGGTTTTGGGGTGGTGTGTAATATAGCAAAAGCTAATTGATACAAGATAAAACCTAATTAAACTATCCTGTGCTAGGCATGTTCAAGAAGTCACTTGGTTGCTTTTGTACCAACTGGCATGATCTTTTTCATTTGGCATTTTGTATATACAAAGGAACACCATATAATTTATCTTTGAAACTGGGACTGTCCTGGGCAAACTGGGATGTATGGTCATCTTAACTTGCCATATTGTGTTGATGGTTATCTCTTTATATATGCTTTCCTTAATCAAAGAATGTCACATGTGGCAGAGAATTTAGAAGTCTTCCAACCCTTTATTCACAGAGGAGGGAAAATAAGGTCCAGAGTTGAGAGTGACTTGTGAAGGTTGCATAGCTCATGGTTTGTGAGGGAAGAAGCCCAGCAGTCACTGCAGTAGAACGAAACTGCTCTGGAGTCAGGAGACTTGGTTTTTTTTAAGATTTATTTATTTATTTTTCATTTCTCTCCCCCTCTCCCCCTCCCCCCTAGTTGTCTGCTCTCTGTGTCCATTCGCTGTGTGTTCTCGTGACCACGTCTATCCTTATCAGCGGCACCAGGAATCTGTGTTTTTTTTTGTTGCGTCATCTTGTTGTGTCAGCTCTCCCTGTGTGCAGCACCATTCTTGGGCAGGCTGCACTTTCTTTCGCGCTGGGCAGCTCTCCTTACGGGGCACACTCCTTGCTCGTGGGGCTCCCCTATGCAGGGACACCCCTGCGTGGCAGGGCACTCCTTGTGCGCATCAGCACTGCGCATGGGCCAGCTCCACACAGGTCGAGGAGGCAGGGGGTTTGAACCACGGACCTCCCATGTGGTAGGTGGACGCCCTATACATTGGGTCAAGTCGGCTTCCCAGAGCTGTTTCCTCTTATCTCTCCTTAGTTCTTTTATTTCTTGGGACAATGGCCCAAGAACCTAGTTTAGCAACAATGGGAAGTGGATGCTCCCTTCATTTGATTGACATTCACATTGTACTCTGCTGTTCACAGGATGGTATTACGATAGTGCCTTGTACCCAATACATAATAATGGTAGATAATTTTATCAATAATAATACAGGAAGGAGAAGATCAGACATGTAAGGCATTTACACTACATGAATCCATTTCTTTAAATTATTATTATTGTATCCTCTCCCCCGCCTCCCCCCAAAATGGCTCCCTCATCTGTCTGCTCACTGTGTCCGCCCACTGTGTCCACTTGTCTTCTTTAGGAGGCACTGGGAACTGAACCCGGGACCTTCTATGTGGGAGGTGGGCACCCACCTGCTTGAGTCACATCTGCTCCCTATGTTATTTTTGAATAAATAATCCAAGTACACAGCCATAAGAATATCCAACACAAAGTGAGTTGCCCTCTTGCCTCAGACCTTTAGTTTCCCTTCTTAGAGACAATCCCAGTGATGATTTTAAAACATGACCTCAACTTCTTTCACACTCCTCCTACCATGACTGTTATGTGCTTTATGGCACTACTATATTCTGAGTGAACTTTGTCTCTTCCACTTGAATCAAGATAGGCTTATAGCTGCCCTGACAGTAGTATTTGGTGTAAATGACTCTGTGAGCTCTGAAACTAGGTCATGAAAGACCATGCAGCTTCTGCCTTATGCTGCTGGAAGGAACCCTCACTCCTGGAACCCGATCCCTTATGAAAGATGGCAGATGTCTGACTACCCTGAGGACACTGTGTTGTAAGGAAGCCCAAGTCACACACAGGCCACGTGTATGCACTTCAGTTGACAGTCCCAGCTGAGCCCAGCCCTGGAATCATCACTGTCGGTGCCTCATCACTGTCAGGTGCCAGAAACGTGAGTGAAGAAGGCTCCAGATGATTCCAGCCCCTAGCCATTTGAGTTACTCCAGCCATTCTAGACTTCCCAGCTGAGGCTCCAGACAATGCCAAGCAGAGATAAGTCATCCCTACCATGCCCTTTTGAATTCCAGATCCACAGAATCCAAGACCACTACTAAGCTCTGGGGGTGATTTGTTACGCAGTATTAGCTAACCAGAACAATCACTATTATGGTGTTTCTGTCCAGAGAAAGTTCAGCCATACATAGGCATCATACACATGTATATATGTTATACTCCTTTTCCTGTTAAGACGAATCAAAGTGGACCATGCATACTGTTATGTGAGGTGCTTTTTGCAGGGGACCGATTTCAAAAATGCTTTACTCACAGGTTTCCGAACGTCAGGTAAGGTAACCCAGAGAGGGAACACTATGGGGAAAACGATCAGGAATGTGACTTGCTTGCGGGCATTGGAGGGCCAGGCCAGGCTCAGGGGCTGGTCCTCCTCATCCTCACTTGTCTCTGCGGTGTGCTGTAGAAAGAAAAAAATAAATCAAACTAATGAGGGTGATGCACACAGGCCAGAAGAGCAAGGTGGCAAAGCAAGGGAGGGGAGTGATGGGGTTCATTAGAAGTTTCCGCATCATCCAGCAGTCGTACTTCACTTTTGTTTGTTTTTTTTAGATTTTAAAGAGAATCCCATCTGCAACAGTCTGAGTCCTCAGAACAAATAATAAATTGCCCAGCATGAGAATTTAAGACCTTTCTTTTCTCTCACTGCTTTTCAGCTTCTCACTTTCATCATCTGATTGTTCCAATGAATGAGGCTACTGACATGATTCATTAACTTTTCATGAGCAACTATATCTGCAGAGCAAAAGGCCCCAATACCTACCACCTTCTCCCTTCTCTCTGAGAACAAAGTGACAGGATTTGGAATCTGTGAGGACAGCACTGATTTTTTTAAAAATTTTCAAAAATTTTTTTGACTGCATAAAATTAAAGGACCACAGAAACAATTCTGTAACAACACTAGGAGAATTCAGCTCCCTCCCTTTGGCCCTGGAATAGTGAAGCTCATGGATTATTGTGTGGTTGTGAGTTTTTAATCTGCTTAATCACATGGTTGAATTCTAAATCATTTTACTTGCAGGCAAAGGCTCATTTGAACATATGCCTCGATCCTCAGAGAACGAGAGGGAGAGAGTAGAGCAGGACATTGAATATGGGGATTTCAACTGCAGAGGCCTTAGAGCTGGTGTAAACTTCAGAGTTTCCGCCTTGGCAGCAACTGGTGAGATTTTTAGTCCCAGGCTGCTGAAGTCAGCAGCTTCTCACATCCCAGGGCTAGAAGAGACAGAAGGTGGACGGGCCCTGGCAGGATGAACGGTAGCCTGATAGCTGGACCCTTAGGGCCTCCAAACCAGCCCTGCAGGCAGCACGCATCCCAACTCCCTGCTTATTTAAACATGAATGACAGCAGCAGGACCAAGCATCAGATCTAAAAATAACAGGAGGCACTTTTCCACGGATGCACCCTTTTGAGACTGTATAAAGAACCTGCACCGGCTTCACCAAGCTCCTGCCCCCTGTGGCTTTGGCTTCCAGCACCGGCGCTGACTCCCCAAGCGCCCCTCTCCCTATGAGGTGACAGATGTGGCAGGCTCAGGCCTGAGGGTGGAGGGTGGAGGGGGAAAGGGATGTGGCCAGAGGTTCAGGGCTGCATGAAGCCCGACTTGCTGTAGTGCTCTGTCTGTTAGTTACAACTGAAACCCAGTGTACTGTCCAAGACGATCTGTGGGGGTTTAAACAAACAACATTCACCCACATTTTAGTTCTCTCCAGCGGGAAAATTTAAAAAAATAATAAGAAGGATCTTAAGCCATACTGAAAAAGGTGCTAATAACAGGTTCTTCCACTTTCAGTGTATGACTTTGGCAATGGTTAGAAGAATTTATAAACCGCAAATATGAGGGAATTAAGGGGATTAGGTAATAAAGCAGCCTTAGGAAGTTGGCCTGGTTTATTGTGGTCACCCATCTCCTCACTAAATACAGCTCTCATGCTCCCATCCTTCTGCTATCCAGTTTGTGTGTGGCCCTCTACTGCTTTATTTACTTGGTCCTGAGGGGTCCCTTTCCTGATGGAAGCTGGGGCTTGCCCTCCTGGCTCCTCTTCTGAACCACCTCCATCTTCTCTGAGGAGGTGTAGCAGATGTAGAGACTATCATCCCCTTATTTGGCCCCACCAGCCAACTGGCTACACGGACCCTTTGTGTCATGAAACTGATGAAGAGTGAGACAAGTGCTTTTTACTTGTCCCCTTCCACATAGGCTTTTTCTTGTTTAATCCAAACAAATGACTCCCCACTCCCCATCCTGTAGATGCCACAGAAATGGGGACAGCCATGGGAGAGTTGAGGCATGGCATCCTCTTTCGTGTGTGCCCGTCTCATACAAGATGGGCAGTTTTCTTCTGGCAGAGGATCCACTTTCCCAAAGACTCATGAAGCTGAAGTGAAGAGTCCATCAAGGCCCCTCCTCACTCCCAAGATTGACCCCTGCCTTCCACCCACCACTGCCATCTTACAATCTAGCAACTTCTCTCTAAACTCCAAGCTAACCTTTTTCTGAGAAAACACAAAAGCAACTCTTGATGACTCATATCATTTTAATGACACCAACAGATGGTGACATTTCATCAGTAACCCTTCTGCTTATAATCTACGGATTAGTTCCTTTCTCCATCTGCCAAAGTCACCAGGCAGGCAATGCTGCTAGCAAATAGCAGAAAATAACTGTCTGTTTAGATGTATAAGCTCTAAACACACTACAGTCCAACACAAATGATTAGCTATACTGTATGGTTTCCAAAAGCTGCATTTGAGGTGGCTGCTGCTGGGGCAGAAATGCACAAGAAGAGAATGTGTCAGGCCGTGTAAATGGAGCTCTCTCTGGGGACTTCTTGGGGGGTCTGGTGTCATAGAGAAGAACAGGAGCCAGAAACCTGGGGTAGATATGAAAGGTGTCCTGGGAGCCAGGCTCTCAGGATATTTGAGGGGAAATTCTCTTTGTCTTCTTGCCAAATGAAATCTCTCTCTACTTCAATGGACAACAGCTTGCAAGCTAGTTAGGGAAGTGGAAAAAGAAAGCCATTCCAAGTCTGGAGCCCGTTTTGCCTTCGCCCAAGCTGGGGCTGCTGGCATGCTCATTAGTCTCAGCCCCAGGAGAGAGGCCACTGAGGTTAAGGCAATGATTTTTCAGTTTTTTCCTAGAGCTGTGGCAGCCTGGCTTTGACCTTGTGACGGCCCATCCTCATCTCCTAAAACTTCTGCAGAGTGTCCACAGAGAACAAAACCATGTAAAATGATCCAGAAAGAATTCAAATGGTATTTGATATAAGGGTGTAAAATATTTTGATACCTGCTGGGGTATCTGTAGAACTCTTAGAATTGTACAAAGCCTGGACCAGCAATCACTGCTTTGAGACCTTGTCATCTCTGATCTGGCAAATCTGAGATTGAAATGCGTAACACCTAGTTTACACACAGTGGATTTGCTGGTTGTTAGACCTTGAATGAGTCAATGCAACCTGGTGGGAAATGGAGACAGTGGAGAATTAGTATCCTGGGTTCCAGTCTCTGCTCAAACTGGGATTCCTTGGATGGTCACCACCATTATCTGCAAGCACTCACTGAGTGCCTTTTAGGTGCAAAGCACTGTGCTGAGATCAACAATTCTTGCCTTCAAAGAGTTTTGGCTTTAAAAGGGGAGACAGAACAAGCAGCTCAAAGAACTTATTAATTATCCCGTTACATTGATGTATGGCTAGTGGCAAGAGATTGCTGATTGTCCTCCAATATCCATTCTGCCTTCTGCTTTAGCTTACTATGAGAAAAAGACCCCAATTTCAATCTCTCCTGCTGTTAAGTGTGGCCATGTGATTAAGTTCTGGCCAATGGGATGTGACCAGAAGTATCCTTTACAATTTCCTGGATGTACCTTCAAAGGGTAGGGATACATGCTTCATCATTCCTTCCTTCCTGTTGGCTGGAATGAGGACATTTTGGCCAGAGCTCGAATGGCTGCCTTAGCTGATGAGGTGAAGGAACAACCTAGGAGTCCTGTGTCTATTGCCAACACAACAGAGAGCTGTTCTAGCCCTGGACTCCCTACACAGACATGAAGAGACACACATTATCTTATTTAAGCTTCTGTTATTTTGGGTTTGTTGTTGCTACAGTAAAACCTTATCGTAATGAATTCAGTATCCTCTTTATGAAGACTTATAGGAGAAATATCTTTTAGGTCTCAGTATCAGAAAAACTTCAAAAAAATCTTAGGGGAGCAGATGTGGCTCAAGTGGCTGAGTGCTTGCTTCCCACATGGAAGGTCTTGGGCCTCCTAAAAACAAAAAACAACAAGCAAACAAACTAGAAAACCAACTCAGGGTGGCTAATGTGGCTCAGCAGTTGAGTGCTGGCTTCCCAGGTACGAGATGCTGGGTTCAATTCCTCAGCTCCCGAAGCTCAACAACAACAACAACAACCAAAACAAACAAAAAAACACAAACCTTAGGAATCCTGTCAATCAGGTAATTGATACTATTCTTTCTTGCTTTATTAACTTAGGAGTTCAGTGTCAAATTCATATTCCCCATCCAGAAACTTCAACACTGTAATATGTGGGGTATGTTTCTCTATGCAAAATTATTCCAATCTTATTAGTTTCTTGCCCTTCTGTTCCCTTCCAGTATATTTTCAAAACTATTCATTTATTATCTGTTTTTGTCATATGTATTTTTGCAGTCTTAAATCAAATCTTTGTGAAAATGGGTGGGGGAGACTTAAGTAAAAAGTGGTCTAATAGAATTTTTAGTATAATTCTATCAGAGTGAAAAGACTTGAAAAAAAAAAAGATGTTATTCTAGGTTACAGCTAGCGACAACTGTACTGCCACCTTCTAGGATTGAAATCAGGAAGCCTGGCCATCAGAAAATATACAGATAGGAGAGAATACAGGGGTCACTTAGCATCTACCTGAGGTCTCTGGAGCAATGTACTTATTTTTATTTATCTAGTGAATGGGGAAGAGTAAAAGGTGTCCACCTGTGGCCTAATCTCATGTCTATTCAGAGTCTTTGCATAGAAATTATTTTTAATTGAGAAGAAATTTATATAACATATCATGAATCATGGTACAATCAGTGTACAATTCAGTGATAGTGTATTCACAATAATGTACAATCTCCAGCTCTCTAGTTTCAAAGCTTTTTCATTACCTCCTAAAATACCCATCCCTGTGAAATCATTACTCCTATTCTTCCTTTCCCCTATCTGCTGGTAACCTCTTATCTACTTTCTGTCTCTATGAATTTGCCTATTCTGGATATGTCATATAATAAGATTCATAAAATATACGACCTTTTGTGCCTGGCTTTTTCACTTAGCACAATGTTTTTGAGGTTCATCCAAGTGTTTGTGTATTGTTACTGAGTTCCTTTTTATGATTGAATAGTATTCCATGGTATGTATTTGCCACATTTTGGTCACCTATTCACCTACTGATGGATACTGGATTGTTGCTACCTTGTGGCTATTATGAATAATGCTGCTATAAACATTTATGTACAAGTTTTTGTGTGGACATATGTTTCCATTTCTCTTGGGTATACACCTTGCATGTGACTCTCCTCCCTTTTCTTCTTCTTCTTCTTTTTTTTTTAAAGATTTATTTATTTATTTAATTCCCCCCTCCCCTGGTTGTCTGTTCTCTGTGTCTATTTGCTGCCTCTCGTTTCTTTGTCCGCTTCTGTTGTTGTCAGCAGCACAGGAAGTGTGGGCGGCGCCATTACTGGGCAGGCTGCTCTTTCTTTCGCGCTGGGCGGCTCTCCTTACGGGGCACACTCCTTGCGCGTGGGGCTCCCCTATGCGGGGGACACCCCTGCGTGGCAGGGCACTCCTTGCGCGCATCAGCACTGTGCATGGGCCAGCTCCACATGGGTCAAGGAGGCCCGGGGTTTGAACCGCGGACCTCCCATGTGGTAGACGGACGCCCTAACCACTGGGCCAAGTCCGTTTCCCTCCCTTTTCTTCTTATGCCTGCCCATGGTTGGCCTCAGAGTAAGCACTGGGTCTCCAGTATGAGGTGTCTGGTATAGATTCACAACATCAGATGTTGCCTCTGCAGCCATTAAAACTATTTTTTTGGAAGTAACCCAGTTACTTATTCTTGTCTACGAAGGGCAATGTGCAAGATTTCAGTGTGAAGGTGAACCCATTTTACTACAAACTTTTAGCAGAGAATTAAAATGAAAACACAGAAGGCATCTGAAAAGAGGCCATCTTCAAATTCAGTTTTATTGATTGCTTATAACATCTCATCTCCAGTTCACAGGGAGAAACCCCAGAGGATCGCTTGCATCTGCCTAGGTATCACCTTGACTGGGTTCGAATCAGGCTGGAAATAAGGTTCTCACTTCTCTATGCCCTGCAAAGGACCACTCACTTCAGAACTCAGGAGTGCCACCCCTTTTCATCGCAGGGAGCCCCTGAAGTGTAGCATGGTGCTGGAAAAAAATAAAATGTCAGCCCTTAAATATCCAGGTAAATTGATAATCTATTCCCTCTAAAACAAAGGGCCATGGTCAAGATGGGTGAAGGTGACAATTTTAAGTAGTTTGTACTTCTATTCCAAGAGGATGGTCCTTAACATATTTGTTTTCCCTATTTCTGGAATTTATATTTATAGAAAAGAAGACAGCTCCAATCTTCATGCTGTTCAGTTGCATAAATGCCAAAACGAATGACCAAATGAAGCAAAGCTCATGGAGTGTGGTACATGCTAAGAATTGCCAACAGGGCCGAGAATGGGAACAGAGATCCATAAAAACATCTGCTGAATTGAAACTTGCTCAAATGGGGCCTCTCTCTAAGCCTAGATAAGCACATAAACCCACCACCTTCCCCACCCCCCACCCCCTGGCATGGGACATGGCTCCCAGGGATGAGCCTCCCTGGCACTGAGGGATTATTAGCAAGTACCAATTAGTGATGCATTTGAAAAAAGGACTTGACCAAAGGGGGAAATATTAAATACAAATGAGTATTTATGGTTAAGAGACTTCAAAGTGAGTTGGGAGGTCATTCTGGAAGTTATGCTTATGCCCATCTCAGCAGGATCTTACTGACTGCCACAGTAAACAATGCCTCAAACAGTGGGGCTCCTGAGAGCTTGCAGATATCTAGACACTAGAGGCAGGGCAGACAATCTCAGGAATTTGGCACCCTGTCAGTGGGCCTTACATTGGAATAGATGCTCCCCAATGTAACAGAGTTAGACTCATTTATAATTTCCCTATACATGGCTCTTCTGTCCCTTTTATTTGAACCTATAATTAGCATTATACTCATTAAATATATGCCCCAGAGACTTAAATCTTAAGTCTGTTCATATGCTGGTTGAGTCCTAAATCTCAGCAGAGTTGTAGCACCTATTCTCCAGTTCACTAGACTCACCCAGGACAACTAACAAAAGGATTATGATGGACAATGCCCATCCCAAAAAACAAGAGTATTTACAACTGCAAGCAAGACAGTTCCATCCATCTGCCACATGGATTCTAAGTCCCCTTTAGTCAGAAAGAGAGCAGGCATCACTATCCCCAAATCCTCAATATTGAGGAATGAGCAAATATAAGGGGGAATGGACTAAAGTAGACTTGTTATTCTAGCAATGGAAGAACTTGTATTATTGATATAAAGGCAATGGCCACCATAGGTTCTAAAGGGAGGGAGAGGGAAGAAAAGGTATAACTTGGGGCATTTTTGGGACACTGGAGTTGTCTTGCATGACATTGCAGTAAGGATACAGGCCATTATACATTTTGTCAAAAGCTATAAGTTTGTGTGGTACAAGTCTAAACTATAATATCAACTATAGTCCAAGGTTAGTTAGCAATGCTTCAATATGTGTTTATCAATTATAACAAATGTACCACACTAATGAAGGATGTTGTTAACGTAGGAAAGGGTGGGAGGGTGAGGTAATGGGTTATATGGGAATCCCCTATATTTCTGGCATAATATTTATATAATTTAAAGCTTCTTTAAAAATAAAATAAAAAAAATAGAAACATCTGCTGAGCCTTAGAAATTAGGTTTGGTAGGTGCATGAAGAAAATTCCAAACATCACTCTCAACAATGTTTTAAAAATGACACCTAATAAAATATGTGTAATGTCTAGCTTACTTGGGAGATATTTACCTATAAACTGGCATCTGTAGGACGCACTGTGCCTGACTCAGATGAGGGGCTCAGTGAATGTTAACGCTCTTCTCCTCTGCCATTAATCTCCACTCTGTGACTGACTTTGTGACCTTGGACAAATCAATAAAAATTCTGGAACCACCAAAGAGTATATAATGGATAGTACCTATAAGGTAGCTGGTCCTGGTGCATCTCACTGGCTTTAGGCTCCAGCAGTTCTTACAAACCATGCCACTGTCAGGCAGATCTTCTGTCTCTAGGAATGTTTTAAAGGGGGACCACCTTCCTGTCAAAAAACTTGACATTCAATTCATCATACGGACAATAATAGATCACAGGTGATAAACTGTAACCGTAGAGCTCTGCAATCATTTAGAATAAGAGTTTTTGGCTGTGACAGAAGGAACCCACAAATTTCCGAGTTGGAAGGACCCTGGCTCATTGGAACCAATCCTCTAATTGATGGATGAGGATCCTGAGAGAAAGGTTACAGTAGCAAGGTGGGTCTGGATGACCCCTAAATCTCAGCTCAAGGCTCTTCTCACCATCCCACTTTGCTTTCCTTACTCAGTACTATAAAAATCAGTATGAATGTACTTTATGCCCAATTACACCAAGCTTCCCAACTTTTTGTAATAAATTTGATCTATTAAAGTAATAATGCTAACTATAAGAAACACTAAACATTTAATTGACCATTTTGCTTGATATCCTTGAGCCCAGAACTCATTTCTGGTTACTCGGATGACCCACATTTCTTAAAAAGCTGATCTGTAATGTCTGAACATTGCATTTGTTTCCCTTTCTCAGATCTATAAAATATCCAGGGCAAATGAAGGGGAAATGAAGGGTAGACTTAGGGGTGTGTGGATAGAAGGAGTCATCAGGATGCCCCTTCCTTCCTCCATCTTCTTGACTGATGTCTCTAAGGTAATAGTAGAAATTTAAAAATGAAATGTGGGAGCTATCAAGCCATGAAAAGACATGGCTGTCTTAAATATGAATTCTGTTCAAGAAAGCTCCTTTACAACATTATTGTTGTTAAAAAGTTAACTGAGATAACCCATGAAAAGCACTTAGCACAGTATATGGCATTTAGTAAACTCTCAATAAATGCTGGTTATCATTATTTCTAATAAGTGTTTAGGGAAATAATTTCTTAAAGATATCTAGGAGAAAGGAGAATGGACTAGGTGAATTATAATGATACTCCAAGTAACAAACTCTATTACTCAATGTGAAAGTGGAAACTGCAATAATTTAGTTTCTCCGTTTGTCTACTCATCCATCATTTACTGAACATTCATTGTATTGATATCTGTGATCTAATTTCTTTTTCTTTTAGGTAATATAATACATGGAAGGTCTCTGTAAATAAGGTGAAAGGGAAAATTCCACAGCCCTAAGGAGGAAAGTGCTGTTTTATAACAGGAGATAGGCTTTAAGTTAGAATTTCTGTAATAAACAAAGCTTCCAAGCAGATGGCAAGACTTATTATGACACTTGACTCTGTATTTTGGGCAGAGCTAAAAACAATGGAGTTTTTACCTCTCAAAGGTAAAATTACCAAAAACGCACTGCACATTTTAATATTTCAAAGGTGATGAAAAAAAACCAACTATTTGGCAAATATACGTGCCTTCCAAGAGACACAGTGTGTTCATTTTGTGAGCTGCTGTTAGATGAAGTGTTCTATATGCCTATTAGGCCTGGTTGGTCTATAGAATTATTCAAGCATTTTATTTCCTGTCTACTATCTAGATGGTCTATCCATTATTGAAAGTAGTATATTAATGTCTCCTAACTATTAATGGAGACCTGTCTGTTTCTCCCTTCAAATTTGTCAATATTTGCTTTATATATTTTGGGGTGCTGCCATTAGGTACATATATATTTATATTTCATGTGTCCTCTTGTTGAATTAACCCATTTATCAGTATACAGTGACTTTCATTGTCCCTTTTAACAGTTTTTTTCTTAAAGCCTATCTTATATAATATTAATAAAGCTATCCCATTTCTCTTTTGGTTATTATTTGCATGGTATATTTATTTCCATCCATCACTTGTATGTTTGAAGTTAAGGTGATTTTCTTGTCCATAGCATGTAGTTGTGTCATACTTTTTAATTTACTCTTCCAATCTCTGTCTTTTGACTGGAGAGTTTAATACATTTACATGTAAAGTAACTACTTTTAATTCAGGACTTTCTTCTGCCATTTTGCTATTTGGTTTTTGTAAGTCTTAAACCTTTTTTGCCCCTCAAATTTCCTATTAATGCCTATTTTCACTTTTTCTTTTTTTTTTGGTATCATGCCATTTTGAGTCCCTTCTCATTTCTTTCTGCATATATTTTAATAAGTTTTCTTTGTGGTTACCACTGGGCTTAAATATAACAAGTTAACGTCCTAAATCTATACCATACACATACACTGTTCCCATACTCCTCTGTCCCCACCTTTTCTGTTGCACTTATTACAGATTATATCTTTAAATTATATATTGTATGTCCAAAACCACAGACTACATATCTTTGCATTTTAGAACCAGTAAGAAGTGGAGTTACATATAAAAAAATACAGTGTAATAATTTTGACATTTATAATTACCCACAAGGTTATCTCTATTGTGGGTCTTTATTTCTTTATGTCACTTTATCCACAGTCTAGTGGCCTTTCCTTTCAGTCTGAAGAACTCTATCATTGTTGTAGAGCAGGTATAATGGTAATGAACTCTGTCACCTTTTGTTTATCTGGGAATGTCTTAATATATCCCTTATTTTTCAAAGACAGTCTCACTGTCTTTCAATATAAAATTCTTGATTGGCAATTGTTTTCTTTTGGCACTTTAAATATCTTGTCCCACTACCTTCTTGCTGAAATGAGAAAATGGCACTTAATCTTTTTGGGACTCCCTTGTACATAACACATTGCTTTTCTCTTGCAACTTCCAGAACTCTCTCCTTGTCCTTGCCATTTGCCAGTTCGACTACTATGTGTTTGGTTGTGGTCTCTTCAAGGTTATCTTGTATGGGGTTGATTGGACTTCTAGAATTTGCATATTCATGTCTTTCATTAAATTTGGTATGTCTTCTGCCATTATTTCTTTGACTATTCCTTCTGCCCCCTTCACTTCTTCTTCTTCTGCATCTCCTATTATGCATATATTGGTACTCTTGATTGTTTCCACAGGTCTCTTAGGTTCTGTTTACTCTTTTTCATTCTTTTTTCCTTTCTGCTCCTCAGTCTGAATCGTTTCATTTGTCTTATTTTTGAATTCACTAATTATTTCTTCTAATGCTCTTGAAACCCCATAGGGAATTTTTCATTTCAGTTTATTATGATCTTCAACTCCAGTATTTTGTTTGGTTCCTTTTAAAAATTTCTACCTCTTTATTGAGATTCTCATATTCATTCATTCATTCATTCATTCATTCATTCTTTTCTTCATATCCTTTAGTTCTTTCTCTGTGTTTTCCTTTATCTCCTTGAGCATATTAAAGATGTTTTTTTAAAATGTCTTTGTCTGGCATGTTCAAAAGCTGGTCTTTATTGATGGCTTTTGGATTTTTATCTTGTTCCTTTGGATGGGCCGTCATTTCCTGTTTCTTTGTCTTGCAATCTTTTATTGCACACTGTACATTTTAATGTTTTAAATTGTTAACTCTGGGATCTAGCCCCTAAGTTGTCTGTTCCTTAAGTTTGTAACCAGCTAGTGAAATAAGGGAGATTTCCTTGACTGGCAAAAGCTAACAAAAACAAACAAGTCAATGCAAAAAATACCTTTCATAGCCTTTGCAAATTGGCTTTGCTTTTGCTGGTGGTTTCCTTTAAAGCTTAGCTCTCTTATCAAGAAGATTAGCCTGAGGCAAATGCAAAGTGGTGGGTGCTCTCTGTCTTATCTGAGTTTGTGTGGCTTCCCGAAGCCTGCTTCTTTTCCTGGGTTTGTGTTTGCTACTGGCCTTAGGAGTTTCCCTGTTTACAGTTTAGTAATTCAAATGCCCTCCTGGATGCTCTATTGCCTTAAGGCAGGTAATCCTTTGCCCCAGACCTCTCCGACTTAATTGTTTCTAATATTGCTTTAGCTGCCTGTAAACTGCTTTGTAGCATTCTGGGAGGGCAAGCCAGAGATGAGTTTCTTGGTTCAGTCTTTTGGGCTGCCACGTGATAGAATAGCAAAGATAGGCACAAGAATATGCACATAGGAGTTACTCTGCTCCTTCCTGGAACAGGGCCAGGGACCCACAATGGCAATGCAGGTTGGCACCACACTGCATCGGGGAGAGCTTGGTGGAGGGGTCAGCAAGGGCACCAAGGGGTTCATCTACCAATTTCCAGCAACTTTTTCTTGATTTTGGACTTGACTCATTGCTGTAATCCTATAACCTTTTTTTCTGGAGTTTTGAGGAAGATGGTTCTGTAAGTTTTTGCTAGCTGTTCAAAGATTCTGTGAGGAAATGGTACCCTGGAGCACCTTATGCTGCCACCTTGGTCCCCAAATCTTTAAGTATACATGAAAAAGTGAAATTTTTAGATCCTGTAGCTCAGGACTTGCCAAAAAAGGTGTACTGTGAGCTACTTCTGAAGCAAACTCAGAGCTCTGGGATGGGTCTGCTTGGGACTCCATGGCTAAGGGTAAGACTTCATTCGCCTTTCCTTTCTGAAAAGGAAAGGAACAGGAGAGGCTGGGATAAGAGAAACCGCAGAGCCATATTTGAAAAATCTCAGTTACTCAACTCTAAGGTTTGAGTTCTTACTGCCCATAGGACATTTTTCTTTTTAAAAGATCTCATTTGTGAATAGATGCTTTTTGGTTTTGAAATAAATTACTGTGCTCACTAACTATAATTTATTTCTATATGTGGAGCAGGTGCAAGTTCAGTGGTTGAGCATCTGCTTTGTATGTATGAGGTCCCAGTTCAATCCCTGGTACCTTCTAAAACAAAAAACAAAACAAAAGAAAACAATGTAATTTATTTTTAAATTGCCTTTTTTCACTCATTCTTTATTGAGTCTTAGAAAAATCTACTTTTGTTCTCTTTATTTCTCAATATCTTTGCATTTGTAATTTTTACCAACATCCCTCATTCTCTCACTCTGTTGTTATTCTCTATGTTCCCATCACTTATCTCATTCTAAGAGATGAATCAAAAAAGAGATAAGTAAAAAAGTGTCTCTTTTTGGAAAGGAACACCATCTGAGACATTTGCCTTGCCTTCTGTGTGGACATCCTGAACCAACAGAGCTAACATTTAAGAAGCAAACAAATCTAACATTTAAAATAAAAGTGATAAATCTCTGTCTGACTGGTGATAGGAAATTATTTAATCCCCTTATAATACCATAATCGGGCATGTTTTACATATAGATGGAAGAATTTAGCATATTAAACACAAAATGAGGTTTCACTCAGCAATGGCAACAGAAAACGACTTAATATTCTACTTCTTTGGGACTTTGAATTGAAAGCAAGGTTTCAAAATATTTTGCTATGAGTGATGAAGCTGTCTGGTTCCACATTTTCCAAGAAGCCAGGAAACGACTTAACTATAAAGTAAAATAGCATTTGGACAGTTTGGTGAAACGCAATTGCTTTCCTTCACTTTGCATTTTGCCCAAATAATTCTGAGGTGCAACCTACAGACAAGATGGATTTCTTTCTCTATTGTGATTGTAAATTGGCTCTTGTACAGATTCATGGACTTTGTAAATCAATTGCTGATACGAATCATAAAAGATTTGTCAATATAAAAACTAGGGAGAATCGCAAAAAATAATTAAAAATCATTCTCCTTGCTTCATAATCAATTGAACTGGATTCCTTATAGAAATAGTAATATTAATATTTGTATTTTTTCCTGAGTGTTAATGGAGGTTTTTTCCCTTTTTATTAATAGTCAGCAACTAATGTATCTTATGGGAACAATTAATAGGCATTCTTTAAACCCTTTCAGAAAGCACAATGACAAATGAAGTTAACATCCAGATTTTCAGCGAAAATCATTCTTTGTCAATAATCCAAATTTAGGCAGAAACTCAAGTCTAATCTATATCTATTTGCATTTTTAAATGTATTTAGAAGAACTCTGAGTACATTTTAGGCAGTTCGTAAGTGCTGTCCAGGTTATTAGCTAGATGAACCCTAAGGTCCACACCTTAATTTTTGCTTTTATAATTTGTGTTTTATAATTTGTGTGCATGTTTTTTTCTGACACTAATGAAGTTCCTTTTCTAAGGAAATCATACTTCTAACATGGCTTGGCTTTAACAAATCCAATTTAACAGAGAATCTTTTGATACTATTTTTCTTTTCAATATTAGGCCTTGACCTGTCTCCCCCAGCAGTGCCTTTGTGCCCCGGTAGTGATAAGACACAGACACACATGTACCCACATCCCACTGATACCTTCTATATTTGGGTGTAGGATCCTCGTATGTTTCCAGATGTCCCAAGAGATTGAATAATTTCATTCAAAGGAGGAAACGCAGTCTTGGGCTGTTTTAAAACTTTCTAAATGGTGGGTCTGTGCTATTGCCCCTTAATCATTTAGAAATGATACTTGCTTTTTTAATAACAGGAGAGTTTGGAGTTCCCAAACCCTGCACTAAACCTTACCACTGCTAAGAATTTCACACATCTGTTAACTAAGTGTAATATTTTAGGAAGAAAGATATAATATGGATTCCAGGCATCAAGAGCTTGGCTAATTGTGGAAATGTCTATCAGAGCAATCTCTGACCAATATTTATTATGAAGTCTCCCTCTTTAGCTCTAAATTCTGTAATCTTTAAACAACAATTCCTAACAAACTGTTGTCCTTGAAACCAATGCTTTCGTACCACACTTAGAGATTCAAATTTAGCGGTAAGGAGGTATTTTTTTGCTTTTTTTTTTTCAAGACGCTCTCCAGGAAAGTTAAAAATCACAGTCTCCCATCATCCACATAATTCTCGAACCTGCTAAAAATGCAACAAACATTTTTTTCAGCACCATGAGGTTTTATGAAAGCAGATCTTAAAAATGCTGAGTTTAAAGATCTGTGCTAGACAGAAATCAGTAAGAGTTGAATTCCCAAAGGAGAAAGAATGTGCTTAACACAGCAAGGTGATATTTAAATTGTAAAGTGAGAAAATAAGGAAAAAGTCGATAAGGGCCGCATTTCATACTCTTTCTCTCTGTATATGTGTAATTGTATATAGGTATATCTCTGCATAGACATCATGTGTTTGCATATACATGAATTTTATATGTGTGTATGTATATATGCATACATATATATTTTCTTTTTCCTAGGAATGTGATTTTCTCATACAAATCCCAGTGCCTCTGGGAAATGTTTGGCTATACGGACAACTCTTAACCAAAGCAATGGCAATTCTGAATTCTCTAAAGACAGGTAATATCTTATAAGTGAAATGAAATAGAAGCTGCAACATATAAAAAAGCCATCTCACAATGAATGACAATGTAGGACAAAACTGAAAAAAATGTTAATTTTTTTAGATGTCAGAATCCAAGAAATACGCAAGGCATTTTGCCTTCTACCTTCTCATTGTGCATGTGTCATTAAAGGGTTTTGTGATCTGGCACAGCAGTGACATCGTAATGCAGCAAGGCATGAGGCTCCACCAGCACGTGGGGCCAAGTGCAGCCGCCTGGATGTTGTCTAAAGTGCCAAAATTAAAATGTATGAAAATGCCGCATTCTGGGTCGGGGAGAGAATATTTCTTTGAATTGTCTTTCAAACCTGGCTAACCTCTCAACCCTGAAAATTCGGGAAGGTTGGTAATTCTCAGTGGCATCCCAAGTCAGTTTTCTCTGTGTTATAATCCACAGTATTGCATCAGCAGTCATCGGGAAAAACTAATTAGCACTAAGTTATTTAAAAAGTCAAATTATTTCTTGGTTCCACATAACACATAAACAAGGCAAAAATGCTCTTGCAAAGGGGCTTCCTCTCAGAGAGAATATTTTAAAAAGCTCTTTGTTGTCAGTGTAAAGCTCGTACTGAAGAAAACACTCAAAGATAAGGTGTTAATGTAAAATGAGCTCACTTGTAAACTGGGGTTTTAAAGCAGCAGGTTAATTATTTGAAGCAGGGTAAAGTCTTAGACTACCAGTGATGAGTATGTGGTGCATGGAGCACATAATTTCCATTAATAAAGTTGGGATGCCCACCTCATTCTTCATATAGCTTGATGAAAATACAACTCAGAAAGAGAGAACTCTAAGTCAGTAGAAAAGTTTGAATCATTTCTGTTAAACCTGTTTCGAGTGGCCTGAGCATTCTGATTTCACATCTTATATTCCAACTCTACAGTCATAGCCCTGATTCACTGTTTCGTCCAGTCTTCCTCAGAAACCTCAGAACACTGACAGTTTTTTCTTGTTTACTCTCTATGACCAATTTATTACCAAATCATTTCAATCCTGGCTTAGAAATAGCTCTCAAATACAGCCAGTACTTGGTCTAAGGCATTGTCATCTGGACTATTTCAACAGTCATTAAAAAAAAGTACTGCTAATAACAGAAAATACTTATCCAGTGTTTACTGTGTGCCAAGAACTATTCTAAGAGCAGTTGATCCTTACAAAAATGCTGTTAAGTGCTGTTATTATCCCTGTTAGAGAAGCATAGACAAAAGAGAGGTTAAGTAAGTTGTCCAAGGTCACACAGCTAGTTAAGTGCAGAGCTAGGCTTTGAAATCAGGTGGACTCTTTTCAGAGTCTCTGCTTTTAATGACCAAATCATACTGTTTCTGTTTTAATTTAACCCATTGTTAGTACTATTGCTCTTTTTTTCAAAACAGGTGATATAGTTACCTGATTCAAAATTCAAAAGCTATAGTGAGTGCATATTAAAAAACGTCCTTCCCACCCTAGTTCCTTGTCCTTAGGCCCCTTCTAGAGGTAATCAGCACCAGTTTAATTTCTCCTTTTTCTCTCTCACACAAATATAGCATGCTGGATACAAAGTGGCATGTTGCCTTTTCACACTAAACAACATATATTGAAGTTCATTTCATTTCAGTCCATGGAAAGCTTCCCAACCTTTTTTTTTTTTTTTAAGACTGCAGATGGTCTAAACCAAGGGTGGGCAAACTTTTCCTGTAAAGGGCCAGATAGTAAATATTTTAGGCTTTGTGGCCCATATGGTCTCTGTCACATATGCTGCTGCTAGCTTCTTTTTAAACACTTTAAAAATGTAAAACCATTCTTAGCTCATGGGCTGCACCATAACAGGTTGCAGGCCAGATCTAGCCCAGGGACCATAGTTTGCTGGCCCCTGAACCAACAGACTCCCATCTGGCCTCCCTGTATCCAGTCTTGTTCCACTCTGGCCCTCCTTGACTGTTCTGTGTTACCTTCCTTTAAAACAAATCTGACGCTGCTACTCCTCTCTGGAATCCTTCACAGTTCCCCACTCCCAGCAGGGTGAGTCCAAACTGCCTGGCATGGCACACGATGTGCTTCAGGACCCCTGTCTTTCTCACTGCCTTCATGTCTACTGCACAGGTCCAAGCCACCATCGGCTCTTTCCTGAACTCCTCTGGTGATCTCTTTGCCCCATTATTGCCATACAATCTTCTTCCCAACAAATCAAATCTCCACATCACAGCGCAGGGATCTTTTCCAAGCACGGATCACATCTGAAACCTTCCAAATGCTTGCTGCTTCTCTAGAAAGAAGTCAACTTTCTCACCCCAACCTACAAGACCTGCCAGCTCTGATTGGCCCTCCTCTCCGACTCACTGCTGCCCCCTCCCTCTCTCCACTTCTCGCTCTTCAGCCCCACTGACTTTTCTCTTCCTCACACAGGCCAAGTTAATGTCTGTTGTTGTAGGTGCTGACCTGCTGCTGGCTCAAACGCGCCTACTGGGTGAGGCGTTCCCGCAGCACCCAACCTAGAGGGGCCCCTGCACAAGCTGTGCATCATGCCCCCTTGCCTTACTTTCCTCGTGGCCATCAGCACCACTTAGAACTATCATATTTTGTACTTGGGGTCTCTCTTCCGCACTAGAACACGTGCTCTGTTCCCAAGTGCCTGGCACATAGCCTGACACATCTCAGGTGAGCCATAAAGGTTTTCCGAAGGGATGAGCCATGGAAGTTGAGCCAAATGACCTTTCCTGACGGATCTCTCTTCCCTTGTCCCATATATTTCAGTCTCCAGTTCCATTGGCTTTCTACCCAGCCACTACACATGAGATTCCCTTTTAAGGTTTAATACCTTTGCATAGGCCATCCTCTCAGCTATCTTTTCCTTTTATGGGTGACAAAGTCCTACTCACCCATCCATGCTCTCTGCCTTCAAATCCTCCCTCTTTTGTGAAACCTGTTCTCTCTGGCAGGTTGCCAGAGCACTTTGCACAGACCTCCATGATCCCACGGGCCAGAACAATCTACCTTCTACAAATCTTTCTTGATTGATTTATACACTGAATACTTCCAAATATATATATATATTTTAAAAGGTACTGGGGCCAGCGATTGAACCTGGGACTTTGTATGTAATATGCTGGCACTTAACCACTTGAGCTGTACCGGTTCCCCCAAACGTACTTTAAAAAAAACTATTTTTATTTACCTATGGTGAGCTCCTTCCTAAGTGACAAGTATGGACACATAATATAAATAACTAGCATTTAGCTCCATGCTAAGTGTTTTATGTACATTATCTCATTTAAGCCTCGTTGTAATGCTAATGAGGCAGGTACTGTTATTATCTGTACTTTCCAAATGAGGAAACTAAAGCTCAGCAAGGTGAGATCACTTGACCCTGGTAGAAGTGAAAGACACCGCCAGGCAGTCCTGCAGCCAGCCCTGCTGGGGTGGGATTCTGGAGGCCTGTTTGCTCGTGAGTGCGCTCTGTATCAGTCCTGCTTCCGGTGGTGAGACTTGGGAGGGCAGCTCTGCTCACAGAGGGGCCATGGGGACCCTCTTGCTCCCCTGTAGCAAGGCCCTTGTTTGGCGGTGGTGGGGGTGGCACAGATATCCCTCTGCTAGCCAGATGGAGAGGCACAGATACTGGGCTGCCCTCTGCGCGCCTGAGGCTGTGCCTTCCCCAAGGGCAGCCAGGTGTCCTCCTGCCGCCACCTGGTGCTTATCCATGTGGCCCTAAGCCGCTCTGCCAGCTCACCTCTTGAGGTAATGCCAAGGGACCACAGGAGCCTAGAAGGCAGAGGAGACAGGGGCAGAAGGAGCTGCAGTCCCTTTATCCTTTCCTTTAAATGCAAAAACATTCCTTTCACATCCTTTAGGGAATAAGGCAATGGGCAACAAGTAGCATGTTTTGTTTTGTTTTTAAAGTGCACACTCTCTAGTAGAAAGTATATTCTGGTATAAAGGAGAAGAAAGTGCTGTGACATATGGCTTTAGTCTAGTTTCTATTTGTGCGTCACATGTAATTTTCAGCTCATTCACTGGGAAAATACTGTCTAGAGAAGTGGGTCTAAAACATTAGGGTAGAGCTGTTCAAAGTGTGGTTCTTGGACCAGCAGCATCAGTATCATTTGGAAGTTCATGAAGATTGAAGACTCGACCCTAGACTTACCAAGTCGGAATGTGAATTTAAACATGACTCCTAGGAAGTTCATAAGCATGTCAAGTTTGAGATGCAATGACCTAGGGTGCCTGATTAAAATGTAAATCTGGGCTCCATGTCTTAGTGATTCTGATCTACTAGATCAGGATGGGGTCAAAAAATCTAATCAGCATCACCAGTGAGTCTACTTCCTTTTTGAGCTACTGTGGCCTAGAGACAGGGTTGTGTAGTAGAAATAGTACAGGCACGGGGTTTAGACAGTCCTGAGAGCAAATCTCAGCTCTATGAGCTACATGATCCCAAGCAACTATTTCATTCCACTGAGCTTCAGTTTACTCAACTATAAAATGGGGATTAATGGAGGTTTAAAGATGATAATGTGGAAAATGTCTAGCACTGAATCTTTGACACATTGTAAGTGCTAGATCAATGGTGGTAGCTTGTATTCTAACTAAAAGGTCAAGCTGTTGTCTGTTGCTTGCACCAATGAACAGCGGGTTGTATCAGAGAGTTGATTAACTTCAAAGCCAGTGACAGGGAAGTCCAAGGAGGGGTGCTCACTAAGGTGTGCTGGCTATGGTTTTTCTGTTATTTAATGCTGACCTTGAAGACACAATTGCCAAGCTTCATTGTGCATTAAAATCACCAGGAAGTTTGGGGATGAGCCTTCCTGGCACTAAGGGATTAGTACCAAGCACCAACTAGTGACGCATTTGGAAAAAGAGCTTGACCAAAAGGGGGAAATATTAAAAACAAATGAGATTTTATGGCTAAGAGATTTCGAAGTGAGTCAGGAGGTCATTCCAGAGGTTATGCTTATGCAAGTCTCAGGAGGGTCTCACTGATTGTTACAGTAAACAATGCCTCATATATTGGTGCTCCTAAGGGCCCTAGAGACATCCAGATCCTATAGGCAGGACAGACAAGCTCAGGAATTCTGCACCCTGTTGGTGGGACTTACTTTGGAATTTATACTGCCCAGTGTAACTGAGTTAGACTCATTTATAGTTTCCCTACACATGGCTCTTCTGCCCCTTTTACTGAACCTGTAATTAGCACTATACTCATTAAATACACTTCCCAGACATTTACATCTCTGGTCCTTACATGTGCTGGTTGAGCTCTGAATCTCAGCAGAGTTGCAGCAGCTACTCTCCAGTTCATTGGACTCACCCAGCACAACTAACAAGGTGATTATGATGGACAAAGCCCAAGGAACAGAGAGAGTCTGCAACTGCAGGCAAGATAGTTCCATTCATCTGCCCCATGGGATTTAAGCCCTTCTCAATTAGAAACATACTGGGCATCAACATCCCCAAATCTTCAAGATTGGGGAATGAATAATGGACTAGAGTAGACTTACTATTATTCTATTATAGATTTATTACTATTCTAGCAATGGAAGAACTCGCATCATTGACGTATATATACTATTTTTTTTAAAGATTAAAAAAAATTATTTCTCCCCACCCCCTCATTGTTTGAGCTCGCTGTCTATTTGTTGTGTGCTCATCCTTCCCTGAGGAGACACTGGGAACTGAACCCGGAACCTCCCACATGGGAGGGAGATGACCAATCCCCTGAGCCACCTCTGCTCTGTCTAGCTGGGAGCTAGGACCTCTGAGAATGCAGGGTTCTGTGCTTCTATGCTAGAACATCAAGAAGAACAGTAGCTCAGAGGAGCAACGGGAAAAGGCAGTACCTGGACTTCCGTAGCTTCAATGCTGTGGGAGAGATTTCCATTTTGCACGGGTTCCGAAGCATCACTAGGTGGTGTCATTTCAACTTCAGTGCTGGTGCTGTTTGGGAGCTCAATTTTTTCTGTAACATAATTTAAATGCACACAAAAAGCAAATGGAATCAATGGGAGAAAAGAACCACATTGGAAAAAAATCCTAAAATGCAGGGCCAACAGAGAAGACAGGGGTCCCTGAGGGGTGCTAAGTGATGAATCCCAGGGTTGCTGCTGAGCCAAACAGCCAAGAATTTGTGCCATTCTTCCCTCTTCTGCCTTTTAGCATTCTCAACTTCCTTTTCCTTTGGAATGAATAGCTCTCTGGCTTCCCATTCCAGCATGATCTCTTCAATTTAGGGCCCTATCAGTTCCCATTATATCCCATTCTATAGTCCAGGCAATACTTACCCTCCAGCTGTTCAAAACAGGAATACTGACACTTTTAAACCCAAATCCTACCCAATCTACATACTACTCTTTATACCCAGGACCACACTCCTCAGCATTTTTCTTTTGTACTGCACTCTGCAAAGGGTGTTGGCCAGGTTGTGAAGAGTTGGGGGTCCCAGGTCTGCTCTGTCACAATTCAGAATTGGGAACCCAGAGCTTCCCCAAAGTCCTGAAGAATGCTAGTTAGCACATGCCACACCTGGGCGTCCTAGTGCAGGAAAGGCAGGGGGAGCTGAACAAGTAATAGAGGAAAACGTCTCAGCATTCTCAAATGAGAGGAAACCTTAGGCAGAGTGAAGCCATAGTCCAGCAAATACAAGTTCAAGTTTCCCCCTAAGAGTTGAGAAGGGATGCAAGGGTAATGGTTAAGCCCTGGGATTCTAGGACACTGGGAATCAAACAGTTTTGGGTTCAGACTCTGGCTCTGCAACTTATCCTGTGTCAGTGGTCCTTAGCAAGTGACTTAGCCTCTCTGAGCCTCAGTTTTATTATCTGTATAATGGGGGTAATGATGACAATGCTACCACTGACAACAATGCTATATACCAAATGTTACTTTTTTTTTTAAAGATTATTTTATTTTTTATTTCTCTCCCTCCCCTACCCCCCAGTTGTCTGCTCTCTGTGTCCATTCACTGTGTGTTCTTCTGTGACTGCTTCTATCCTTATCAGCGACACTGGGAATCTGTGTTTCTTTTTGTTGTGTAATCTTGTTGTGTCAGCTCTTCGTGTGTGCGGCACCATTCCTGGGCAGGCTGAACTTTCTTTCGTGCTGGGCGGCTCTCCTTACGGGGCCCACTTCTTGTGTGTGGGGCTCCCCTGCACAGGGATACCCCTGTGTGGCACGGCACTCCTTGCGCACATCAGCACTGCACACAGGCATGGGCCAGCTCCATATGGGTCAATGAGGCCCGGGGTTTGAACCGCGGACCTCCCATGTGGTAGGCGGATGCCCTATTCATTGGGCCAAGTCCGCTTCCCCAAATGTTACTTCTGTAAGGATTAAATAAGAGAATGTATATAAAGCACTTAGCACAATGCCTAGTTCAGAGCAAGTAAGCAAGAAACAAACTACTCTGATCCTCAATGCAGTACCTACCTTGTATAGAAGATTTCTTTCAGGGCTAAGAGGAACACTGCCAGGTGATCAGTGTCCAGGCACAGCAGTATCTGCTGTGACCTCAGTAGGAGGAAAATATAAAGGTTCCTAGGGCCACTGGCTGTGCTGGGTCAAGTCCTGGCTATCAGGGGAGAATGAAGCTATGCGGTTTAGTAGCAGGGTTGCCAGGAGGAATCTGCTCATAGAGTGTCAGAAGTTTTTTTTTAAAGCAACTTCAGAAGGACCCTACATTTCTGTTAACTAGTGCATAAGAGAATAATTTGAGCGTTACATAGAAATTTTTGGACTTGAAGTGGTCAAATTTTGGAAATTGTGGGGAAATATTTATGGATTTAGTGTGGAATACAAAGACATAAATGTATTTAAATATACAAAGTCATGGAAACTCAAATTTATTTTAGTTTTATTTATCTTAATTTTAAATTTGTTTTTTTGTAGTGACAAAGACACAGATGCATCATGTTGCTGTGTATGGCTGTGCTAGTTTATCTCAGCATGTTTGATTGAGTTAAACTAAAAATTCCTGAATACCTTGGGGAATACTAAAACTCTGTTTTGGGGAGTTTATTGGCTGAAATGACACAACCTTAGGATCCAGTTGGCAATGGCCAAACTTGACCCTAGAGATATGGGATACTGGGTACAAAATAGAGTTAAGAAGTCCAAGAACAGACATAAACAAAAGAGAAGAAACAACCTACCAGGCACAAAATGCAGCCCGATTATGCACATCTTAGCTGATGAAGTACTTTTACATGTCAGGCTGAGGTCTTGTTGCCACAGAAAATATGAAAATGAATCTTGGACTCACTTTGAAAAGCATGGGTTTTGGAAACATTGATTTTTAAAAGTCTATTTTCAGTACAAAATCATTCAGAGACCCAATCAATATTGGAAGGTTCCCAGGAGTTACATGTTCTCCTAGACAATTAAATTCAAGTCTAAGGTCACCCAATCACTAGAAGTAGTGCAGGGCCTGAATCCAGGCATCTAAATCTTTTATTCTATGCTGCCTCCCCTACAAAGGAGAACTCATTGAGTGGGGCAGAAAAATAGCTTATGTAATTTAAACATCACAAGCAACACAACCTGTACATCACAGTTTTATGGCATGGCTTTAAATTTTTTTACACAACAACCCAATATGCCCATTGTTAAAAAATTTGCCCAAGTTCATAGAAGCATAATGGGGGGGACAGGGCAGGTAGAATTAATGTACAATTCCAACTCCAGGAAGTATTGTTAACATTTTAGCTTATTTCCTTTCAGTCAAGATCCAATAGGATCTTGACTGCTTCTTACCCAAAGATTTTCCCGGAACTAAAGTCAGGATAAAGAGAGGCAGACACTTATCTAGAAGTGTCATGTATTTTGAGTGAAACACTTGAATTCTGCCTGCAGATAATTTTAGTTCCATGGGCAACAGCATCATTTATAGCATAGATTCAGATCAGGTTAAATTTAGTTTGAGTTTAGAATTAGTTATATTATAGTTATAGACAGGAAGATCATGTTTCAAGTTAAAATAAGATTCCTGAATGTCACGGTCTGGTCGCACAGGAGGCTCAAAAGAGCCGGCTAAAAGAGATCTGGGCTGATATTGCTGAATTCTTCAGAAAGGGGAGCAGAGCCATCTTGCAAGGACTTGCAGGAACCTGCAGGGACTGCAGACACCCGCAGGGACCCTGTGCGTCGTCTGGTAGTTTAGTGGAAGCACTGCCAGCACTGTTACAGGTATACACCCTGGTTACCAAGAACTTCAGAAAGGGTCCTCTACTCTTAAACAGAGACAACTGGTTAGCCGCTGGCTTTATTTCAGACTCCTCAGGATCACTTAACTCTTTTTTGTGTTCCCCGGCAGTTACAGGTGAAGGACCATTTCCATGCATGCCCTACATCCACCAAAGGAAGAGGGGTTTCTTTCCTGACAAAGCAGCAGCCCTGTGGACCTCTAAGTGTCTGCACTGGGTCGGGGGTACCCGTGCCGGATCCAGCTCCTCTGCTCCCCGCTCACACCCCAGTAAAAAGGGAAGGAAGTCTTCTCTGTACTCACCCACGTGATTGGCAGCCCCATTCTGCCTCTCATTCTCATCTACTGGGCATTTCTTCTTGGCAATCTTGTGGAGAATGGAAGCCTTTTCTCTGAACCGCCCTGAAACAAGACAAAGGGGCAGAAAGGAGAAGGGTGAGGAGGAAGATTAAGAGAGAGGCCTGCAGTGAAGGGTGACATGTTGCTCCCTCTGTTATGCTGTGTTCTGGCAGCAAACCAAATGCCCTGCGAGCTGCACAAAGGGTACTTTTTCTCTTTTGTGGATTCTTCAGTCCAGTTCTTCATTTGAGAACCTCAAGCAGCTAGACCCTACACAAAAAGTTTGACCTCCCCCTAAATGCCTGTAAAATAAACAAAAGCACCAAGCACCTTTACCAATAGCTACTGTTGAGATCCAAAGCAGGCCTAAAGAAAAAAGTTCATCTGGAGGCATAGCCATTTTCTGGGGTTAAATGCCAGTGCCACCTTGGCTATTGATGACCGGCCGGGAAGGCAAGCCCTTTGATTGATACTGGTTTTCAAACATTTATCATAACTAACATTGCAGTTTTTAAATGATTCAGGAACATGCTTCACAACTTTCTGGACCAGCTGAGTTGGCTGCAGTTAAAGTCTCAAGGAAGCAGTGATTTGACTTGGGGACTAGGGGAAAGAATGATCAATTAAGCATAGAGAGTAATGTCTGACGGTGATGTGCTGCATAAGGAGAGGTGCTGGAAAAATACCATTTTCAAAATCATTCTAAACAGTTATACCATAAATATAATGCATCATTTGTTTTCTGTTATTGTTGTAATTAATGGGTAAATGCATGCAACAAGCACAGAAAAAAAAAACATGCAAAAGTATAGAGATTAGGGGAACATAGCACATTTCTCTTTTTTTTAATCCTTAATTTTCTTCCCTGGGAACATTCAAGGTACAGAAGATTCTTATTCTAAATGGGCTGATTATTGCCTAGATTCAAATATGATGAGTTCCTCAAACACCACAACTTCTACAATATTCCCATTAGGCATCTGTTGTTGGTTGTGTTCCCTACCAGCATATTAACAGGGGATCTCATTCTACTTTTCTAGTTAGACCAACAACAAACCCAACAAAACAAAAACCAAAATGTTTCTCCTGGAGAGTCTCTTCTCCTATGATGGGAGGTTGGCATCCACTGCCCTTCCTCTTGGGTGGAAATCATGGGGGGAGTGGTCCTAGTGGTGACTTGTGTAAGTGGGTAGGAGTGACGGAAGCTATAAACTAGAGTGGGACTCCAATGGTGAAGTTGATGTGGGATGGAGCACCTTCTGCCTCACAAGCTCCATTAGTCATAAAGCAAGGCACCTTACTACTGCACAGGCAGCTCTTAGGATGTAAGCACCTTAGTCTAAGCAATGGATGTTAATCACAGGGCAACTCTCAAAGGAAGTTGGATGGGAACATTATTTGAGTAAAAGAGATCAGCGAGTGATTTGGGCTCCATAGGGGATAAGAAGGAAGAATGAGGTGCTGGGCATGACGTTCACCTTGAGGGATGCTGTTTCAACCCAAATCCTGAAGGGTATGAGTTGGTGTGGCCATGAGACCAAAGAAGGCACCTGGTTTTGAGTCAGGCGTAAGATTTTTTTGGGACTTACAGACAGGAGAGGCTCTCCAATGGTGGCCAGGTAGAGAATGCATACAGTGCTCCACAAAGAGACAAGAAAATGAGGTATGATATAAGGGGTTTCAGAACAAGGACATTCCATAGGGTGTGAGAACAGAGTTTCTGCTAGGGTCAGGTGAAACGTGCATGTGGGGTCTGGTGATGTTTTCACTATGCTCGTAGGATGGGCATTTATTGCTTTGGGAAGATTAGTTTATGACACCATCTATGCATTCTCTCCCTTCCGGGGAGGGTTGTTAACCTCTAGCTTATGTCTAGGTCATGCAGGCAGCTATGTGCTGAGGACTTGGGGTAGGGGGTCTGGGTCTCCAAAGATGCTGAAAAGCTTATGGGAGGGTCAACACCAGGCTCATGAGCCTGCAAAGTATTTTGATTTTGTTTCTATTTAATCTCCAAGGGGAAATTTTGGAAAATAAAAGGAGAGGAAAAAGGCCTGGGGGCTAGGAAAAGGAGGAGGTAAAAGGGAGCAAGAAAAGAAATAAAGAAGGTATATCAGGAAGGAGGAGGTTGGCAGAAGGCTGTGGTTATCGGGAGGTTGCCCTGGTAGTGTTGATGTGAGACATTTTCTTGGCTACCAAATCTCGTCACTGGGGGACTAGGTTAACAGATTATCTCTAGTACTCTCCAGCCTTAAGTCTGAAGAGGGGCTATTTCTTGCAGAAGACAACTGTAAGAAGTCCTCAAATTCATATGATAAAAAGCCCAGAAGAGGAAAAAGGAGGTCCTGAAACTTTATAGGGGATGATGGCTCTACTGATTAAACTGTTCTACCATGGTTTCATGGCCATCCTTTCCACAGAGAACATTATGCAACTTTACAAAATAAAGATGAACATTAATTGTTATTTTTTTTTTAAGATTAATTTATTTTTCTCCCCTTCCCCCTTTCCACCGCCCCCCGCCCCCCCCCCCGGTCCCAGTTGTCTGTTCTGTGTCTATTTGCTGCGTCGTCTTCTTTGTCCACTTCTGTTGTTGTCAGCGGCACAGGAATCTGTGTTTCTTTTGTTGTGTCATCTTGTTGTATCAGCTTTCTGTGTGTGTGGTACCATTCCTGGGCAGGCTGCACTTTCTTTCGCACTGGGTGGCTCTCTTTACGGGGCGCACTCCTTGTGCATGGGGCTTCCCTACGCAGGGGACACTTCTGCATGGCATGGCACTCCTTGCGCGCATCAGCACTGCGCATGGGCCAGCTCCACACGGGTCAAGGAGGCCTGGGGTTTGAACCGCAGACCTCCCATGTGGTAGACGGATGCCCTAATCACTGGGCCAAGTCCGCTTCCCCATTAACTGTTATTTTAAAATTACATATACAATAATAAGAAAACATTCAGAAAAGGAAAAAAATAAACCTGCTTAAAAAAACCCTGAAATTACGCAATCCAAATAATGTCCCAAAGTCATGAATCATGGCAGAGATAATATTTGAGAGAGACCAGCTAATCACATACTGTCTGTGGTTATGAGTTTTTTTTAGAGCTTAGATGTATGCCAGAGAGAAATGATAATAAAAGGGATCCCCAAAGCATGTAATAGACCAGCCACTCCCAATGGTCTGGCCATGGTCATTTATAAGCTAGTTTCCCCCAATTCTCCAAGGGTCAGAAATGATTCTGGAACTGGGCTTTGTAGGTTCTAAATATTGTCACAAACTAGTGGGCATTTTCTAGTAAACTCTGTGTCCTATGCCCTCATCGCAGCAGAGCCTCAGACCTTCCACGCTATTGAAAAGTGGGAGGGTTGAACCTTATTTGTTTTTTCTTGGGGTTTAGCCTTGAGGCAAGCAAAACTAAGGAGCATGGGACGCTGTCTGGGATGAGGGTGCATGGGTGAAAGGCCCACTTTTGGATTTCAGCATACTTGTGTGCTCACAAAACAAGTCATGCTCATGCCAGCCCAATCCCTGGGACCACCACAGAGTACCCTTTGAGAAACGCCGTGAGGACGAGAACAAAGAGGACTAGAGCAAGCATGTGGGTTTCTGGGTCATGACTCCTGGTGACTTGGGATAGGAAGGCATGGCACTTTTAAGACTTGTTCTGCCCCAGGCAGGGGACTATCAAGCAGGGTATGTGTGTGCAGCGGAGGCGGGGGTGGTAAAGCATCTGCCATTAAATGGTGTGATTTAGAAGCAGGTAGATCTGGGTTCAAGTATTGGCTCTCTCACTGGCTCTGCTGGGTGATGTTTGGAAGTAGCTGAGTATTTCTGAGCTTCAGTTTTCCCATCAAACAGAGATTTCAGTGGTACTGTCTCATGAGTTAAATGTAAGGCCTAAATGAGAAAATGTATGTCAAGGGCTTATCACTGTATCTGGCACTGGAAGAGCTCTGTAGATAAGAGGAAAAAGAAAAACAGAAAGCCGAAGGACGATATCGACATGAACCTGAGTTACTTTAAGAGAATTGTTGGCATTTTCTCCTCTCTCAATTCACACAAGCAGGGTTGAAGAGTCAGTCATATCCTGACCCAAATAATTGAAGCATCCCAGAGCCTTACTGGATTGCTGCTCAGGTTTCAGGGAGTTCTCCAAGTCAGTTCCAGAACTGATTAGGAAAAGGATCACTCTATAGTTTCCTGAAACTGAGAAGGTCAAGGTGACAGGGCTAGCATTCAGTTTAAACACTGATAACTTTGCAATCTTAAAACTGAAAGATGGTGATCAGCTTTCCCTTATCACCTGTGAAGACAGAATGAGGGTCAAGGAGCTCTGGATCGGCTCAAATGAACTTCCTGATGCCCAAGTCTCAACCCCTCTGTGTCTCAGGTTCAGAATTTGTGAAATGGGGATAATAATGTCTCACATGGTTGGAAGTTTCAATGAGTTAATGCGCATCAAGTTCTTAGATCGCTTCTGACATTAAAGTGTTCAGGAATTGTTACTCAGAAAGCTTGATTGTTATGGAAGGGAATGGCAGGGAATTCTTCCCATAAACTACTGAAAAGAAAGTTATTTGAAATGGAAAGATGCTGACAGCCTTAGCTGAAGCAGAGCTCAGTGGTAAAGGGGTTGCTTAGATAAAACTATTTTAGGCATTGATTCCACCGTGTCATGTGGGGTTGCACAGGTGGGACAGAGCTAAGTAACAGCAGGAGCTTTGTGCCTCGCCAGTGATAAAGAATCAAGATATTTTTGAGTGCTTTTCAAGGTGAACGAATGAGTGATTTTAACATGCTTTAAGGCAGCCTGAAAAAATACACTTTTTTTGTGGTGTAAACCCCTGAAGTGTTATCTTTTTATATAGTTTCCAATATTTGTATACTTAAAATCTCAGAAATAGCAAACTCTGCTCAAATCGTGAGACACCTACGTCAAAACCTAGTACAAAATTTTAATATAGTTTAGCTTGGCCTGAAAGTTGCAAAGGAATACCAGCTGAGTGTTCTCAGGAGTGTTGAGTGGGTGGTAGGGAAGGAAAAGATCAAAAGCATAAAGGCCTAATGTGAATAACAAAGAATTCTAAAGAACAACCAGGAATCAAAACCCTTGACCACATCGCTTTGACATAAAACAGAGGCCCCCAAACTACACTGCCAAATAACCTTGGAGAGTCTATTCCTGCAAAGGAAATGGATTTGGCTTCTGTTTGGTTGTTAATTAATTAAAACAGCCCCTGGAAATTTCTTCACATCTTTCCCACTGAGCCTGTAATAAGCAGGATTACAAAAAACAACCCATTTGGGTTGGCAATCAGATTAGCTCCTGGCCTCCAAAGAACACTGAGAGCACCAGCAAAACAGAAAGTCCTGGACAAAAGAGATGTGCAGATGCAAAGGGAGTGACAAAAACACCTCAGAGAACAGACCTTGGTTTGGGGGAAGGAAAGAAAAAAAGAAACAAAGGAACACTTGAAAAGTCGTTTTGAATCTATTTTTGTGTTTTCATTCTGCCTTTCTTGTCTCTTTCTTTGAAGTGTATGGGTTGGCAGGTAGCTTCAAAAGCAAAAGCGCACCTGACCTTTTGTCCTGTTTCTTCTGTACCTTTTTTTCTGGACATGGAGACTCAAGTCAGGCAGACAGGCCATTGTCATGCTGAGAAGATTTGCAAAAGAAATGATGTGGCAATAAACAAACTCTAACCTTGGGACATCCTGGACTCCTCTTTCTCTCAGAGTGCACAAGCCACCCATCAGCAAATCCCTATGAAATCTCTATGAAAGTCTCTACTTGCATAATATTTCAGGATCTGATTGCTTCTCCCTACCAGGCCCAGCCACCATCGGATCTCACCAGAACAATTCCAGTTGCTTCCTAACTGGTTTCCCTCTTCTAAACTTACTCCCCACTCGCCCCCACTAGTCTCTTCCCAGCATCCTTGATCTTTTTCATGTAAATCAGATCATGTTACTTCTCTGGCAAAATCCTGCAACTGCTCTCCAGTTCAAAGTGAAAGCCAAAGCCCTTACAATAACCTATAAGGCTATGAGGCTCACCTAGTCCACCTTGACCCTGTTCCCTTGTCTTTGTTCACTCTGCGCCATCAATGCTGGCCTCTTGACTGTTGTTTGAAAACGCTGTGCACTACCCCACCTCAGGGTCTTTGCATTTGCTATTCCCTCTACCTGGAACTACAGGGCTCACTGTCTCACCTCCTTCAAGTATTTGTTCAAATAGTTAATAGTACAGTTACAAAAAAATGTTGTCACAAATTGCCACATATGTACCATGCAAGGTGTTAATAACAGAGTGCTATAAGGGAACTCTGTATTTTATGAATGATATTTCTGTAAACCTATTTCTCTATTAAAAAAATTTTTTTTTTAAAGTCACTGTCTCTTTGGGGCTTCTCTGAGCAGCCTATTTATTTATTATAATTAAAATTGTATGATTTATGAGCAGCCTATTTAAATGTGCAATTTCCCACTCCAATATTCTCTGCCCCCCTTCCCTGGTTTACTTTCTCTAAAGCATTCATCACCTAATATACTACATCATTATCATCCTTTATTACCTGTTTTTTCCCACTAGCAGCCAAGTTCCATGAGGGCAGAGTTTTTTAATCTGCTTTCTTCATTGTTCTACAGCACCCTGTAGAGCTCCATAAATCCTTGTCTTTGTGGTTTCTAGGTAAGTAGATGAGGTTACAACTCTTTCATATGCTTTTCCTTAGCTGATGACCTAAAGAAAATCCTTTCAGTACCACTCAAACCCATAGCCCCAGTGGTGCTGAGGGGGGGAAGCACCTGTGAGAGCCCCAAACTTCGTAGAAGTAAATAGAAAATGGAGTGGACTGGGTCTTCAGGTTCCAGAGGTGGAAGGCAGAGTGGCTTATCATTTGTCCCCTTTCCTCACATTTCCAGGGCCAAGAAGGTGGGTGTTAAAAGGAGTCTGTGTCAGAGGAGAAGGTGTAGTGAGTGGAAGTGTGTAGAGCAGGAAAGCTGGGCTTTTGCTCCTCATCCTTTATTAAGATGCTCCTCATTCTTCAAGGGCAAACATAAGGCCCACCTGAAGGTTCCTTTACTGACTGATACCCACACCCCTTCTTCCCAAGAAGAAACTCATCATGGCACTTGGATTGTACATGCTAGAGCCCTTAGCTCAGCTTGCTGCCCACAAGTCTGCTTTCCTCACCAGATGTTAGTTCCTCTAGGGAAGGGGCTTTCTGTCTGCCATCTTTGTATCCCTCAACAAGTGCCTTGGAATAATGGTTGGCATGTCATATGTACTCACTGAATTGCAGTGAAGCACTCCCTTTGATCGGCAACCCTGGGATGCACACATTTCTTTTCTGGCCAGTACAAACACCAATGTTTCAATGAGTAAATATTTTCCAAATTTGTGCTATATATGGGCTCTGTGCTAAGTGTTTGTTGGGTAAGACGGATCCAGTTGGTGTCTTTGTAGGGTTCACAGCCTGGAGCTGGAGATAAGTAACAAGGATTTAAGATTGTATTCTGATGGTAGAGGCATTCTCGGGAGGGTATGAAAGTTCAGAGAATAGCAACTTCCTTGATGCAAGGTATTAGCAGCTGGAAGGAGTAAATTTCTTTTCCATTCTATACACTGTCTTTCCTGGGCATCTTATTTCCTTACTAGGATCTGGCCTGACTTCTATCCTTGTAAACAAAACATTAAAAATAATTTCATTTTAAACAAGCAAAGAAAAAAATAATCACCCAGAACATGGAATTTTATTTACTCCTAAATCTTTTTTTGACATATAACATCAACATTTTTTTTTTTTTTTTTTGAGGTTCTGGAGCTGGAACCTGGAACCTTGTAAGTGGGAAGCTGGTGCTCAACCACTGAGCCACATCTGCTCCCCTAAATTAAGTTTTTATTTTTTGTGAAGCATCATTTAAACCATTTATTTTGAGACTACATTGATATTAATGGAAATTAAGCTATTATAAGAAAACATTATGTGAAATGTCTTCAGTAAATATTTATAAACCACATAGTAGAGAGCATTAGCATGATTTAGTTATTATACTTTGTTGATAGATGCAATCATAGGGCCAGTTTCTACAATTAGTGAGAATGACCTATGTAAATACGTATCAAGAAGTGGTCAAAACCAATCACACAGTGATGCAGCCAGATTTCCTTCTTAAGGTCTTTTAAAATAATGTTCTGCAAGCACGACGTCAGGGGCCACCTGTAAAGAACAATACTGTCCAAATGTGAATGAGTGCCATTATTTGCCCTAGTAGAGTCACTTTACCATTGGAAATAAGAGCATGTTTTAATATTTTGAAAGGCATTCCATGTTTATCAAAAATTCGTCATCTTATCTTGCCTTTTGTTTCCAATGTCTTGTCTTCCCAGGAACATAGCCTAAGCAGTCATCTTCAATTTTCAATCCTTCCCTGCCCTTCAGTGTATAACTAAGATCAAGTCTCTCTCAATTTGGGAGGTCTTCTCTTGATTTCAGGTGCCACCCTCTCTTGCCTTCCTTTCACAGCCAAGCCCCTTGAAAGCCTGGTCTATGCTGGAGACTTTAAGGTCTCTCTACTCCTTTGTTCCCATCTTAAATCCTTCATCTGGCATTCATTGGTGCTTCTCCATTGAACCTACCCTCAGCTACTTTTCACCTCCAAGTGACTGATCTCTGTGACATCTCATATTCCTGACCCTCTCTCTGAAATCCTCTTTGATGTTCAAGAGCCCCAGTTCTCCTGGTTTTCCTTTTTCTCTGCCTGTGCCTTTTCCTTTTTTAGAGCTCCCCACCACTCACATTAAATGTCACTATTTCTCAGGGATCCCTTCTTGCTCTCACTCTTTCTCCACCCTTCAGTTTCTCCCCAAAGTACCCAATGAACCTGAATGTCAGTGATTCCCAAATTCCTGTCTTCGGCCTGATCCTCTTAACCAACTGACTTCTGAGTATCTTTACTTCGAAGTCCCTTCATCAGTTACACTCAACATGCCTCAAACATTTCTTCCTAGGAATATGCTCTTCTGCTTGTATTTTCTTTTGGGGATGTTCACATACCTAGTTTTTTCCCCAGCCATCCTAGAGGAGCTCCCCTCTCCCTTACATCTAATTAGTTACCAGATCCTTTGACTCTACCTTTGAATGCTGTATTCAATTTTTTCCTTCTCCTCTTCCACTACTGACAGGAACTTTCTTGCCTGGATACTGGGTACAGCCTCTTATGTGGTCTCCCCATTTTCAATAGCATTTCCTTCACCTCCAACTTACCCTTGACATGGCATGGAATGCTTTACCCTTATTTGCTTGTCACACTCTTCTTCAAGACTCTGCTTTAGGCATTTCCTTCTTTAGGGAGCTTTCCCTGTGGCCCTTTCTGGGCTGGTACTTTACTCTATCACAGTACCCTGAGGACTTCTATCATAGCAAGGTACCATAGAACATCCAGGTGCTTTACTGACCCTCTCCTCAGTTAGCCTTTGGGGACCTCAAGGACAGAAATGCCGTTTTTCATCTGTCCCCCAAGTGCCAGGCAGGGGCCACAAATACAAGGTCTGAACATATTCCTTTTGCTCCCATCCCTTCCATTCCGTGGATACCTAAGAGATAAAAGAATAATCACCTTACAAAGCAGGCCCCATACGCAAGGCTTGCCACCATCTAACTCACTACCATCCCATGGCAGAAAAGATTTCTTCAGAGTCAGTTAGTCCAAGCCCGTATTTGGGTAATGACTCTGCATATGGGCTGTGACATTAATCCATTCATTAGGGCAGGGGAGTTGATTTGTTCACAGCCTCTGGCAAATAGTAACTGCTCCATAAATATTTGTTGAATTACTACTGAGACCCATATTTAAGAGAGCCAGAACCTAACAAAAAAGTTTTCTTATCATGAGCTGATATACTACCCAATTATTTATCTTGATGTTAAGTGGAAGAGTTTAGATTTGGCTAACATTTATTTAGTAGTAGCCACTATTTCATGTAAACACATCATCTGCCACCTGGATTTCATGTGTCTGGGAATTATCAGTTTGAGTTCCTATTTATACTTTTTTTTAATCCTCAACTTTATATTGTAAACTAATCTCTACAAATCTCATTTGAAAGTGCTGGTGCATGCTGAGAATCCTTAAACAGGGGTTACGGTTTGGAGAGCCACAACTAAAATGAGACGATTTGGTTCATTTTAAATTTAACCAAATGAGAAACTTACCATGCTTAACTGATCATGCCACTCTTCTGGCATAACAGATTCCCATTTTTTTTATTTTTAAGAGAAAGCTTCATGGGGGTAAATTATATTATTAATTTATAATAACAGTATTCAGGTTTGACTGATGAAGGCAACAACATTTTTTTTTTGTCAGAAAGAGACAAAAAGAAGAATTCACACTTGGCCTTCTGCAGCCACTTACTGCCATCTACTTAAACAATTTGACAAAATCTGACTTTTCTTGCCAGGCTCCATCTTTTTGTTTTTTTACCACTGACAGTTTAGATCATGAAAATAAAAGGCAATGAGATTTGAAAAACTGGATGTATTCTAAGACTTCCTTGGTCCGGATCTTCAGGAAGACTGTGGCTTCATCCACAGAGCTGGTTTGCTCTTTTGGGCAGACCTGATGCTGGTCACTAGCTAGGTCGACTGGCTATGCACACTGACCAGGCTGCTGTCTTCCTTAGATCCAGCCCCAGGGAAATGTTTGTAAGAATACATCTCTACAGTAGAATGTGGTTAATACCTGGTGAGTTCAATACATTCATATTTTGGATGAGCCTCAGCCTTCCAGAGGGCATTTGTTCAAATGCTCAGAAAATTCCTCTGGTTATGGAAGGGTGGAGTCAATGAGTTAAACCATAAACTTGGAATGAATGGAACATAACATGGAAATGGTGTGTGTGCACAATAGAGGTCCCTGCTTTGGTAATTGGAAGGTGGAGAGTTAACTTGCAGTGTGTTTCTCAGACTTTCTGCAGGGAGATCAATGGTCTTGAGGTAAGAAGAGCACAAGCTGCGGTGGAAACTGGAAATCTGTGTAGGAGGAACAGCCTTGTCATTTAATGTCAAGAGAATAAATACTTCCATCGCAACTGTACCCTGCCTTTAATTCAACCTGGTTAACAATTTGGGTTTTGAAACAAGTAAAATAGAAGATAGTTACATTACAAAGTCTTAGTTGCTTTGTAATGAAATCAGTTTGAATCTCTGTTGAAAGGACTTATTTCAATTTGTATTTGAGGCTTTCTATTAGTGGGGGTGAAAATTGGTGCAATACTTGGGTGGACACTTTGATAGTATCTTTCAAAATCTGAAATATGTTTATCATTTGATAGGCATTTCAATGTCTAGGAATTTATCTTATAAATAACTTCTACTCAGTATGGGCTATTATATGGGCAACAGAGATGCTCAAGTAGCATTGTAGTAGTGACTAGACAAATACATTAAAAAGGAAATATTCAAGTTCATCAAGAGGAGACTGTTAAAACCACCAGGGAACAGCTGTGCAGTGGGTTATTATACAGCTGCTAAAAAGAATGAGGAGAGTCTATATGTGATGATCTAGAAAGAACAAAGATAAAATTGATCCAAGATATAACTATTAATAGTAAAAAACAAACAAATACTGATATAGAACAGTATATAGCATTATCCCATATATATAAAAGAGAACATGTTTTAAAAAACTGCTAAAATTGGTTACCTCTCAGGAATAAATGGAATCTGGGTTGGGAGGGAGACTCAATTTTTGCCTTTCCTTTTGTAGTATTTGCTTTTTACCTCCACCTGCATGTAATATTTTTTATAACAATAAAAATTAATTTGCAATTTAAAAATTTTACTGTGGTAAAAGTTTGTAACTATATATAATTTTTTATTATTCTAAAGGTTTATTTTATAAGCACTATCTGATATAAACCACATTAATAAAGAATTTGGCTATGAACTAGATCAGACAATACACAAGTCTTTCACTTCAGATGCAGTGGCCTGGGAAGGTACTTACCACAGTCTTGGTGACAGCTTAAAAAAAACTCAAGATCAAGTTTGCAAAAGGGTTAATCTTAAAAGTAGAGTGCAAACAAATATCCTCCATCCATTTACTAAAAGGCATCTTGGATTTGGGACTGCAAGAGGCATCAAGGTGTCTGCTATCTAAACACTGTATTGAAGGATCCCTGGCTTCTCCAGAGAAGGGGGCTCCCTCCCTTCTTGGGCATGTCTATAGGAAAGGTCTTCCTATGCTAGGCTGAACTTCTCTGAACTGGGGAAGGCAGAGATCCTTCCAGACATGACATCCCCATCAGCTGGACTGAAGGAGGTCTCCAGAGCAACCCTTTCCTAGTAAGACAGATCATTCTTTAACTCTGCAAATGGCCCACAGGACTAATCCCAAGAAGGAAGCTACAGTGAAAACTTCTAACATGTCATTAGGTTGATCCCATCCAATGCTACATCCTTGCCCACTTCAGCCAGAACCTCCCAAGTCATCCACTGCCACCCAGACCCTCATCTCATGAAGACCCTGACTTGACTCAAGCTCCCACCCCTGGCCATCAGTTAATCTCCTATATCCTTAATCTCATCTCTGAATATCCTATGTCCTCTCTTATTCCAACTGAAACTCAGCTCTTCCCTGAACATCCTTTTTCTCCTGTACCCCTTAAAAATGGCACTATTTTCTCTTCCAAACCCTCACACTCCATCCCCTCTTCCTCCTCCTCACCGCTTCCAGACCTTTTCTCCTCCCTCCCTTGACACAAGCCATTAAACTCTACCACCTCTACCTTAACTGATTTCCTAGTCATCCTCCTCCATTTCTGAAGATTTTAGAACCTAGTTCACTATTTCTCTCTTGCCCAATACCCTTGTCATGATCCATGACCACTTTGTGTAGTTGAACCCTACAACACTTGGCTCCTCAGCTCCATAATCTCCTCACTTCCAACTGCCCTTTCCTCTAGTTCACCTCATCCACCCCCTCCTGTGGTTAGTCTCTAGACTTTGTCACTACCATTAAGTGTACCACTTCCAAAATCTTTATTTGAAACATTTCATTCTGTCCATCATTTGTGTGTGTGTTGTATAGTTGTATGGTTTAATATTTTTTAAAAAATTCTAGTAACATATATACAACCTAAAACTTTCCCATTTTAACCACATTTACATATATAATTCAGGGCTGTTAATTTCATTCATTAAATATGCTACCATCAGCACCAACCATTACCAAAACATTACAATCAACCCATCCAAACAGAAACTCCATATGATTTGAACATTAACTTTAACCCAGCCTCTGGTAACCTACATGCTAGATTCTGACTCTATGAATTATTTGTTTATTCTAATTGATTCATATCAGTCAGATTATGCAATATTTGTCCTTTTGTATCTGGCTTATTTCACTCAAAATGATCTCTTCAAGGATCATTCGTGTTGTCACATGTATCAGACCTTCACTCTTTTTACAGATAATATTCCATTTTATGTATATATCACATTTTACCCATTTATTGGTTGATGGACACTTGGGTTGCTTCCATCTTTTGTTAATTGTGAATAAAGCTACTATGAACATGAGTGTGCAAATAATGGTTCGAGACCCTGCTTTCAATTCTTTTGGGTATATACTTAGAAGTGGGATTGCTGGGTTGTATGGTAATTCTATACTTTCTGAGAAACTCCCAAACGGTCTTCCACAGTGGCTGCATAACTTTACATTCCCACCAGCAATGTATGTTTTTCTTACTTCACATCCTCTCCATCACTTGTAATTTTTGATTGTTTTTAAAATAGTAGTCTTTCTAGTTGGTATAAAATGGTTTTGATTTGCATTTCCCTAATAGCTAGTGATGTCAAGCATCTTTTCATGTGCTTTTGACTATTTGTATATCCTCTATGAAGAAATGTCTCTTGAAGGTCTTTCATCCATTTTTGTGATGGGTTGTCTTTTTATTATTGAGTTGTAAGATTTATTTTTCTGGATATTAAACCCTTTAGGATATGTGATTTCCAAATATTTTCTCCCATTAAGTAGGCTGTCTTTTCACTTTCTTGATAAAGTCATTTGATTCACAAAAGTTTTAAATTTTGATGACATTCTATTTTTTTTTCTTTTATTGCTTGTGTTTTGGGTGTAAAGTCTAAGAAACTATTGTCTAACACAAGATCCTGAAGCTGCTTCCCTATGTTTTTTTTTCTAGGAGTGTTATAGTATGGTTCTTATATTTAGGTCTTTGATCCATTTAGAGATAATTTTTGCATATGGTGTGAGATAGGGTTCTCCCTTCATTCTTTTGCCAAGTTAAATTATTTTTAATTTTTAAAGATGCTTTAGGTTTGACGAATGTTACATCAAAAAGAGAGGGGGTACCCATATACCCCTCTCCTTCCCACATTAATAACATTTTTCATTAGTGTGGTATATTTGTTAGAGTTGATAGACACATATTGAAGCCTTGCTATTAACCATGGACTACAGTTTACATTATACTTTAAACTTTGCCCCTCCCTTAATTCTTAAGTATATGATACCCAGTTCTCTCAGCAGCATTTGTTGAAGACACTCTCTCCCACTGAATGGATTTGGCAGCCTTGTCAAAATTCATTTGGCTATCGATGTTACAGTCTATTTCTGAACTCTCAATTCCATTCCATTCTTCTATATAACTATCCTCATGCCTGTATCATGCTGTTTTGACGACTGTAGCTTTGTAGTAAGTTTTAAAGTCAGGAAGTGTGAGTTGTCTGACTTGTTTTCTTTTTCAAGATGGCTTTCGCCATCCAAATAAATCTGATGATTGGCTCTTCCATTTCTGCAAGGAAAGCTCCTGGAATTTTGATTGGGATTAGGTTGACTCTGGAAATCATTTTGGGGAGAATTGACATCTTAATGATAGTCTTCCAATCTGTGAGTATGGAATGTCCTTACATTTATTCAGGTCTTCTTGATTTCTTTTAGGAAAGTTTTGTAGTTTTCTGTGTATAAGTCCTTTACATCTTGGCTGAATTTATTCCTAGATATTTGATTCTCATGGTCGCTATATTGTAAATGAAATTTTTTTACTGATTTCCTCCTGAGATTGTTCATTACTAGTATATGAAAACACTACTGATTTTTGTGAGTTGATCTTGTACTGTGTTACTTTTCTTTTTTATTTTTTTTTAAAGATTTATTTTTATTTATTTAATTCCCCTCCCCTCCCCCGGTTGTCTGTTTTCTGTGTCTTTTTGCTGCGTCTTGTTTCTTTGTCCGCTTCTGTTGTCGTCAGCGGCACAGGAAGTGTGGGCGGCGCCATTCCTCGGCAGGCTGCTCCCTCTTTCGCACTGGGCGGCTCTCCTTATGGGTGCACTCCTTGCGCGTGGGGCTCCCCTACGCGGGGGAAACCCCTGTGTGGCAGGGCACTCCTTGTGCGCATCAGCACTGCGCATGGGCCAGCTCCACACGGGTCAAGGAGGCCCGGGGCTTGAACCGCAGGCCTCCCATGTGGTAGACGGACGCCCTAACCACTGAGCCAAAGTCCGTTTCCCATGTTACTTTTCTAAATTCATTTTTCAGCTGTAATAGCTTTCTTTGTTGTAGATGTTTTGGGATTTTCTACAGGATCATCTCATCTGCAAAGTATGAAAGACGTACTTCATCCTTTCTAATATGGATACCTTTTATTTCTTTTTCTTACCTAACTGCTCTGCCTAGAACTTTCAGTACAATGTTGCATAACAGTGGTGAGAGTGGACATCCTTGTCTTATTTCAGATCCAAGAGGGAAAGCTTTGTTGAAATTTCAACAATGATTATATTAGCTGTGGGCTGATCATATATACCTTTTATCATGGTGAGGAAGTTTCCTTCTTTCCTATCTTTCAAAAAGATGCTTCCTTTTGTCAAATGCATTTTCTGCATCAATTGAAAAGATTATGCAGCTTTCCCCCCTTCGTTTTGTTAATATGGTGCATCACACTGATTTTTTAATGCTGACTCTTGCTTACATAAGTTATATCCCACTGGATCATGGATTCAATTTGCTACTATTACAGCAGTAATAGTATGAAAGTAAAAGTATGAAGGTATGAAGGTGTTCTTTCATTTGTAATGAATATATCAAAATGATGTAATGTGTTGGTGGTGTGGTGATATACGAGAATCTTGTATGGTATGCATGATTAACTCACTTCTCTAAAAAAAAAAAAAGCAAAAATAATTTTCCCTCCCAGCACTGCCTTCACTGCTTCCCATAATTTTTGACATATTGTGTTCTTGTTTTCATTTGTCTCAAGATATTTACTGATTTTCCTTGTGATTTTTTCTTTGACTTACTGATTGTTTAAGAATGTCTTAACTCCCATGTATTTGTAGATATTCTAGTCCTCTGCCTGTTGATTTCCAGCTTCATTCCATGTGGTCAGAGGAGATACTCTGTATACTTTTAACCTTTTAAAATTTATTTAGATTTGTGGCCCAATGTGTGGTCTATCCTGGAGAATGATCCACGTGCACTTGAGAAGAATGTATATCCTGTTCTTTTGCAGTGCAATGTTCTAAACGTCTGTTAGGTCCTTTTCATTTATCATATTATTCAAGTCCTCTGTTTACTTACTGATCTTCTGTCCATACATTCTATCTGTTGATGGGAGTAGTGTATTGAAGTCTCCAAATATTACTTGTAGAGGGGTCTCTCTCTCCTTGTGTTTGCCTCATATAGTATGGTGAACCATGGTTAGGTGCATAAATATTATTTCTTTCTGGTGGGTTGCCCCTTTTATTAACATATATTGTCCTTGTCTCTTTTAACAGCTTTTGACTTAAGTTTGTCTATTATTATAGCTACCCCAGATCTTTTGGTTACTATTTGCATTGCTTATGTTTTTCCATCCTTTCAGTTCAACCTATTTGTGTCTGTGGGTCTAAGGTGTATCTGTTGTAAACAACACAATGTTGGATTGTGCTTTTCTATCCATTCTGCCAATATCTTTGACTAGGGAGTTTAATCCATTCATATTCAATGTTACTACTGTAAAGGTAGTACTTATGCCAGGCATTTTGTCCTTTGGTTTTTATATGTCTCAGATCTTTTTTATCTCTTTTCCCTTAATGCCACCTCCTTTACTGCACAATCTTTGTGTTGTATCTGATGGATCCCTTTCTCATATCTGTTTCTCTCTCTCTCTATATATATTTTATGAAGTACCGAGGCCGGGGATTGAACTTGGGACCTCATATGTGCTGGCATTCAACCACTGAACCACATCAGCTCCCTGCATATTTTAAAAATACTTTCTTTGTGGTTACCCTGGGATTTGTATTATACAACTTAGGGCTCTGATCTAATTTGAAAAGATGCTAACTGAGCTTCAACAGCATACACATTCTCTGCTCCCATATCCCTCTATTTCTTCTCTTTTTGTTGTTTCTGTCCCACAGTATCTCTTTATATTTTGTATGTTCATTATTAGGAAATATATTATTTTCACTCTTTATTTTTTGCTTGTTGACTGTTTTTTTCCCCTTTCTTTCTTATTGTCTGCTTGTTGTTTTTGCTCATCTCTGTTCATTGTTTTTCTTTTTTTTCTTTTTTTAAAGATTTATTTATTTATTTAATTTCCCCCCCTCCCCTGGTTGTCTGTTCTTGGTGTCTATTTGCTGCGTCTTGTTTCTTTGTCCGCTTCTGTTGTCGTCAGTGGCACGGGAAGTGTGGGCGGCGCCATTCCTGGGCAGGCTGCTCTTTCTTTTCACGCTGGGCGGCTTTCCTCACGGGTGCACTCCTTGCGCGTGGGGCTCCCTCACACGGGGGACACCCTTGCGTGGCACGGCACTCCTTGCGCGCATCAGCGCTGCGCACGGCCAGCTCCACACGGGTCAAGGAGGCCCGGGGTTTGAACCGCGGACCTCCCATATGGTAGACGGACGCCCTAACCACTGGGCCAAAGTCCGTTTCCCTTGTTTGTTTTCTTTAGGAGGCACTGGGACCTGAACCTGGAATCTCCTATGTGGGAGGAGGGTGCTCAACTGCTTGAGCCATGTCCACTCCCTTATTTTCACTCTCCCTGGAATTAAAGAGAAGGGTCATAAATTGAGGATGCAGTACTATTGTGTTTTCTATTTAGTTACCTTTACTGAAGTTCTTTACTGTTCCAAGACTCTCTCCTGTCATTTCCATTCAACCTGAAGAACTCCCTTTGGCAATCCTTGTAGGGTAGGTCTTTCGGTGATAAACTCTGTTTCTGTTTATCTGTGAATGTTTCAAACTCTGCCTCATTTTTTGAAGGACAGGTTTGCTGGGTAAAGAATTTTTGGCTGGCAGTTTTTATCTTTCAGAACCTTAAATATATACCACTGTCTTCTCATTTGCATGATTTCTGAAGAGAAACTGGCACTTAGTCTTATTGATCCCTTGTATGTGATAAATCACTTTTCTCTTGCTGCTTTAGAATTCTCCCTTTATCTTTGGATTTGACATTCTGATTAGTGTATGTCCCAGAGTAGGTCTATTATGGTTTATCCTGTTTGGAGTATGCTATGCTTCTTGCATACATATTTTTTTCTTTCATAAGAGTTGGGAAATTTCTGGCTATTATTTCCTTAAATATTTTTCCTGCTGCTTTTCCCTTCTCTATGTTGTCTGCAACACCCATGATACATATGTTCTTAACATGTTAACAACATATACATCATGCTGTCAACCAAGTCCCTGAGAAATGCCAATTTTTTCTATTATTTTCTTCTGACTATATAATTTCTATACTTACATAATATATATGTCTTCTAGTTCACCAATTCTTTTTACTGCCTGTTCAAATCTTGTTGTTCTATGGCTCTCACATGGATTGTTTTTTAAAGGAAGGCAGATAAAGAGTTTATTGAGAAATGAGAGAAAATATGCACCCATGACATGGGTGTGGATGTCCTCAAGGGAGAGGTGCTCTGTTGTGATTTTTAATCTCCATTATTGTGTATTTCCTCTCCACAATTTGTTGTTTCTTTTTAAACTGTCATTCTTCTTTTACTGACACATTTTCTTCTATTTTTTAGCTCTGTATTCTCCATTAGTTTATTTCTATCTATATTTTCCTTTATCTTCATGAACTGATGTAGATTTGTTTGAACTTCTTTGGTTAGTTGTTTCAAACTTTGTTTCTCCTCTGAAGTTATAGTTCCCTTGTTTCTTAGCATCATTTGTAATTTTTCCCTCATGCATGGGCACCTGATTATTTTGATGTGCTAACTCTGACAGTCAGTTTTTCCCTCCTGCCTAGGATTTTATTGTAGATTTATTATGTGCTAAGGTTTCTTCTTTGATGCTTGGTCCAATTTATACTGGACCTTTAGAGTAGCCTATGTTTAACTGTCCAGATTTTTCCAGCTCTTCTGTACCTAAGATATGTGGTATCTCTGTCCCTGGAAATGTAGTACAACTTTTAAGATTGCCCTTTTATATGCATTTGTTTCACCTCCAGGAAAAAGCTTCCTTTCCTCTGTTCCTTCTCTGGAAATCATGTTTTTCTTTTGTGCAGAATTTTCTCTCCAGCTCCTATAATTTGTTTAACTTCTCTCCCTCAGTACCGCCTTTCCATCATACTTCTCTGTTTTGGGACTTTTCATGCCTTACAGCAGTATAGTTCTCCCCCCTCACCCCCTTCCTTTGTGAGGCTTTTCTGCCCTGGAGAGCCAACTGGGGTCAATTCCAAAAGGGTCTAATTTTTTGTTTAGGTGACCCAGCAATCAGAGACTGGGTTGACTATGTGCACCTCTTGCCAACAGTTCTGCCACAGCCTCTTTTATTTCCTGGGAGCCCTTTCTGTATGCAGCACTCATCAGCTGCTTGTGTTCTGCCCTGGTGTCTGGGGACTTGGGTCCCTGTGCCTGGATATGTGTGGCATTCTAACTTGCTGCTGTGAGTGGTTCTATGGTCTGCATTCACAGCAGGAGGTATCCAGGCCATGGTGCCTCTGTGTGACTAGTAAACTGTGTGGATTCGACGGGCGGGTACTGGTCATTATTCTACCTTTTTTTTGGAGTTTTTTCCCTTTTTCTTCAATTAAACATTTGTGGAGTCCTTCTTTAGTCTCTCTTGTCCTCCAGAGTTCCAAGTAAGTGTGATTTGTCCTTTAATTAGTTGTTTCTGTGGGGGGCCTTTTCCCGGGAATGACTTACACTGCCATGTTGATGCTGTTACTGTCCACCACTGTTAATGCTTCTTACAACAATTCTTTGATCTCATTGGGATCTGCAATTCAGTGACTATCACCTTTTCAATGCCCTTCTTCGGAATGCGTTCTTCAGTTGGCTTCTGGGTCTTTTCATATACACGGGTCACTCCTCAATCTCTTTTGCTGGGCCTCCTACTTCTTCATAGACTCTGAAATTTGGAGTTCCCAGTGTTCAACCATTGGCCTATTCTTCTCTGTCTATTATCCAGGTACTTGCATCCAATTCTGTAGCTTTAAATATCACTTATAACTGACTGACGTCAAAATTTACATCTCCAGCCCTGACTTTTTCCCTAAGCTCCTGATCCCCAGTCTACTGTTTTCTCAACGTCTCCATTTGGATTTCTGATAGGCTTTTCAAACTTAACATAGACTTTCAATCTTCCTCATATACCTTGCTTCATTCTCAGTCTTCCCTGTTGCTATATATGGCATCACCTATTCATACAGTTGTATGAAAGAGAGATTTCCCTGCTATGGAGAAACTCTAAAAATTGCCTATCCAATATGTATCCTCATTTCGTTTATTAATTTCATAATACCTAAGTTATTGGGGCAACAGACACTCAGCTACATTTTCTTGCTCCCCTGTGGCCTAGTACAGCCATGTGGCTGAGTTTTGGGCAGATTTTAGATCGGACCTCAGGGAAAGCTCCTTAAAAAGACGAGAAATGGGTGGGGAAAATCCTTCTGGCCTTTCCTTTCTGAAATGCAGGCATGATGCCTGGAGCTCCAGCAGCAGCAGCAGCAATCTTGTACTATGAGGTATCTCGGAGGTTGAAAGTCAAGATACTAGAAAGGTAGAGCAGGATAGAAGGAGCTTGGGTCCTGGAATTTCATGGATCTACCACATCTGCCAGATACTGCCTGCCTCTGGATCTCTTTTACTTGGGAGAGAAATAAACTACCTGATTCAATTCTTTGTTAATCTGGATTGTTTGCTATGTGTAGCTGAACCTATCCTGCTTGATGTACTGATGTATGTAACAGTCTCATTCAGTAAAGGATTAAAATGTAATGTGAAGGACACAGGTAATGCCAGGATCTAGTTCTGGAACTATGATTTTCAGAGGATACATTTTGGGTAGTGGGAAAATTGCTGCTGAACAGTATTCTAAAATTCAATTTCTCCTTGAAAAAGAACTGGAAAATTTCATGCAACTAAGAACATCAAGTGACTGGTTAGACTATGTGACTTGAAGTTGCTTTTGCTCCTTTGAAAATAATGGGATTTTCAAAACTCAGTCACATGACTAATTTAGGACCCCATGATTCATGCACGGCATTAATTTTTCAGCTTGACCGAGAGGCTATGGGTTGCTATGAAACAGTAGCCTTAATTTCATCAAGGAAAAGGTCATTATAAAATTTTGCCCTTGATATCACAACTTCTTCTACCCCCTCCCCCAAATACAAATAAACAAAAATTGACTTTTTAACTAGGGATGAAATTACTTTTCTGAAGATAACTTTTGTTAAGTTGCAATGAGTTTAGGATAATACAGTGCAGGCAGCTTTCCCCACACACCTCTTCTTTGCAAAATATTAGTCATGATGTCTACCTACCTACCTAAATGCTTCTTTGAAACATTGATCTCCGAGAGCCCAGATCACTGGTTTGTACACTGCTGTTGATGGAAAGGCCTTTTCCTCTTTTAATTCATTTATTGTATCACAAATTTATGTATTACTTTGAACTAACATTTTATATTTTTATTTAAAGTAATTTTAGGAAGGAAGCCAAGTCTAATTTATTGAGAAATAATTACCCAGAGAATTCCATGACATTTGGATATCTGCAGATAGATATAAACTAGGAGTTATTAACTTTAAGTAAAAATTGGAGATGGTTCTTTCAAGAAGATTAATATCATCCCATAAGGAAATAAGGGGATGGCTGCTCATATTGGGAATATGAAGTCAACAAATGACCCCGCCCAGGGTCATTTGTTCTCATCTCTGAAAAGGTCTTGTTATAGAAGCAAACAGAGTCCCCGAGAAAAGTGGTGCTCACTGATCAGGTCTAGCAAAAGGTCTCATACAGAGCAGGTGCTCAATTATTAAGTGAACACACTGGCATCGGGTTGTCATCTTAGGATGCAAGAATGAGGCAGGTGAAACATGGCTGCTTCTGAGAAGTCTTCCCGCATTTCCCAAGATTGAGTGAGGTCTTCCCTTCTGCTCCCACATGACCTGGGCACCCACCACATCACTCTGTTTTATTTGTCTGAGATTTTTAAGCTGTCTTTAATCTCCACAGGCCCTGTACCAAGTCTAGTACACAGTACAGATTCATATTTTCAAATGCATGGGTGAGTGAATGAATGAGTAGATGATATCTGATGGTTTGGGGATCAGGGAGGAAATAGGGTGTTGCCCAGTTTACTGCTCCAGTTTAGGTTCTAGGGTACCTGAGTAATGCGGGAAAAAGGAAATGGGTTTCAATGATAGGAAAACTTTGCAATTATCATGATGTAGTCCAGTGTCTATAAATATGTTGTTTTCTTAAAATAGACTTTTTACGGAAAAGTGTCCAAGTATGGGTATATGTCTACTTGGACATATTTTATTTTATTCAATAACTCAGTGCTGTTCATTCTATGATGCCCTTGTTTTCCAGGCTATGGATCAAACCTTTACCATGATCTAGTCTCCATCAAGCCTTTCTTCCAACTCCATACACTGCAGCCGTGTGAATGGCCCCTGTTTTCATTGCATACCACCACAACAGGGGGGGAATTTTCAGTTAAGAATGGACAGAAAAGATATTCATGAAAGGAGAGGAAGGTCAAGGGAAGCATAAGGAGAGGTTACAGGTGCTCCATGAGGGTCTTCATCCAATGAAATACTTACTTGAGCCTATTTTAGCATCTTCAATAAAATCTACCTTGTGTGGTCATTATGAGGATTAAATGATATAGACTGTGGGAGACACCCAGTAAATGTTGGTGTGCCCCATCTTTTCAGTGCCCTCCTTTGTCTCAGCCTGGTATGTCCTTGCTACCCAGTTCCCCAATTTACCCTATATCCATAATCTACTAATCCTTTCAGGCCAGTTCAAAGGTCACCTTCTCCACAAAAAACCTTCCTTGAGCCTTCTTTCCTCCCACTGCAGTCTGTCACCTTTCTCTGAACACCTACCATAGTTACTACTTCCTTCCTGGTGGCTCAATGGCGGCCATGCTTTATTTCTCCCCCCGGTTTTTAGGTCCATGGGAGCATACTGACCATCTATTTTCTTGCATTTCCAAAGAATCTAGCAGAATACCTCACACATATAAGGTGCTTAAAATAATGAACCTTAAAAATAATGAACTGAATATAAGCAGGACAACGCTCTATATCCTTCCACTTGACCATTTTAGGGGGAAAGGCCTCATTGCAAATAGCTAATGTCACACAGAGTTCCTTGGAAACAATTATCTATAATGACTAGTCATGTGAGCAGTCATAATAAAGCTCTGCCCAAGGACTAGTAGCATATCTAAAATTGTGAAGAGAACTGCTTAAAGGGTCTTAACCAGGGGTTCATGGACCACTCAGGGTCCGTGAGCTTGAACTGAAAAAAATCAACTTATTATCTTTATTTTCTCTGACCTCTAACTGAAATCTAGCATGTCCTTCACTTATAAATGTATGCAATAAATAAATTGTAGTAGTATTCGTTTCACCTGACTGGCAAAGGGGTCCATGGAACAAAAAAGGTTACGAACCCCTGGCTTAAATGGATGAGGGGATGGTATTCCCAGGGGCTAATATAGCTAGTCCACAGCTATGCCCTCATCTTTAACATACTCCCTTAAATTGTATAACATGGAAGTGACATAAATCACACTTTTTTTCTTACGGGAGTAGGTGGCCCTTGAGAGTTTGAGAAAGTTGCCATGTCTAAGAGTACTGAGCTGGCCTTGAGTCTTTTTAGATTGAATCCCAGAATTAGGGCTTGGCTTGACATGGAGGCAGCTGCTGAAGGTTATGATTTGTGGCGGCGACATGGAGGTCCCCCTGCTCCAAAATATTCTATCTAGGAATATCTGCTAGGAATTGTTGTGTTTAGAAGGCTTTTTAATCTTTCAGAAAAATCCCTATTCTAGGAAAAGGATGCCTTAAGCTAGAATTTCCAAAATGATCCCACAACAGATTCCATGTGAGAAAGGGTCTCTGATCAAATAATTCTGGGAAATGCCACATACTCAGTCCCTCTTTAGGTTTTACTATATGCTACAGTAGAATATTGAGGGCTCTGAGAAGTCATGTGGCAAAGAACCTTTCAAATTATCTCAGAAGCTTCTGGACTTAACTCTGAAATCAGTTCTTGGATTTTCCCCCCTTTGGTTGCAAAATTCCTAGTTACAGCATATGAAACCAGTATTTCATAGAACATACTTTTAAAATGCTACCTTCACTACTACTAGCTATCACCATAATGGGGTGAGTTTTCAGCTAAGAATGGACAGAAAAGATTTGCATGAAGGAGAAAAAGTCAAGACAAGCATAAGGAGAAGTTACAGGTACCCCAGGAGGGGCCCAAACACAATGTAGAGGCTTGCTGATAGGTAGTTACAGTTCTCCTTTTGGACATTCTTGTGATTTTGTTTTCCTGCCTAGAAAGCTCAGTCATTAATACGTGGTGTCATTAGATTGGAAGTAGCCGTTTTTATTTTCATCTTCATTTGATCTTCAATGGTCTGGTGTCAGGAGGAAAGCGAAAAGTGCAACTGGATGACTATTTGCTCAAACTGGATGTGGGCAGAGGAAGGCAGAGGGACAGAGAGATGGAATAAGGGAGCTGATGGAGGCAGAAGTTGCACTGCCAATGGAAGTCAAGGATGGAGGGCAAAGGACTGAATGGAATAAAGGGAAGAAAGTTCAGGGTTGTGATACATTAGGTAGGGGTTAAGGAACCCACCCAATCAAGCTATGAAAACGAGGCTGGGAGCTAGGAAGGAACCCTGAGGCGCTATCGAATTATAAAGTCAGTGAGTCTCAAAGTTTTGGTTTCTCTTGCAAATCACCAATACAAATCAAAGATCGGGAGACACCACCCAAAATAACAGCTAGGACAGGAGCCTGCCCTTCAGGTGTGGATGGCTCTTTCTTGCCCTGGGTGGCAGGATAGCTGTTCCTGCAGGTAGGGTGCTGCCCATGGGCATCTTGGTGCCCAAAGGTCTGTCTGTCCCCAAGTTGTTGTAGGGACCTGGGCTCCAACAGGGCCCAGTGTGAGGTCCTAATAGTGGCCTGCTGCTTTAGAAAACATCACAGTGGTTAATTACAGCACAGGGCTAGCAGCAGGGAAGGGCCAGAGTGTTGTGCAGAAGCCAGAAAGAACAGGGGCTGAGAAGAGGTTTCTTACCAAGTGCTGTCGGATGTTCCACTTGGTGCATGCAAAGCAACTAGGAGCTATGTGGCAATCTAAGGCAACTTAGAAATACTGGAAGCTGGAAGCCAGATATGCAACACGTGGGACTTTCTCTCATATTGCAGGATAAAATTAGCTGATTCCCCTATTGGGGTACCTTTTGATTTTTGTCAGTATCAATGTAAAAGCCATGTAAGAAACCCAAATGTTTACATGATTTACAATCATTATATATTATTAACAAGGTGGTGGTGTGTGTAGGGTGAGATGGGGGTGGAGTGGGGTGGGGTAGGGTAGGGCACCAGGACAACTCCCTTTGTAAGAATTCCAAATCTTCAAATTGCTGTTTCATAGTGAACTTGATTGAGAAAACTGACCCTGCCTGGGGCAAGGCTGTGCTCTGGGATAGAAAACTTTTATTTTAGGAATTCATTAGTAAATATATCTTAAAGTAGATCTCGGCCAGACTTGCCTTTCTCAAAGAAAAAGGTTAGGATGACACTTCAAGCCTCAAAGAAGGGGAGCCCCCAAATATGCAAGTCCACTGGCTGGGAACGGTGGTCCTCCCTGGCCTGTCAGAGTGAGGGTCTCATCTGAGCCAACAGGGGCTGGGGCGGAGGGCTGGGACATGAGCCACAGCCCTCTGCAGCAGAAACAGGTACCTAACGGGGTTGGGGTCTGCAGCCTAGGAGTTACCTATGGACTCATTCCTCTACATAAATCAGAAAATCACCAGAACATACATCCTCACTCCTGACGCTGAGGGCATATTAAAAGAAGGGTGTAGGATGGATGTGCTTGTAGGTTGTTAACAAGCGTGTGGAGGAAACAGTGCTGACCCAGTGGGACTGTGCTTGTGCTTACACAGCTGACACCACTTCTCTGTGTGTGTGTTCCACAGTCGAGATGGTCTGAATCATTTGAATGGAATAACATGATCACCCATGATATTGCACGCCTCCAATTGCAAATAAACACAATGGCAAAAATTAGATGAAAATGCAGAAAGAAGAAGTTACACAATGTCACTGAAGTCATGCAAAGAGGAAAAAAAGGTTAAAAAAATGGGCAAGCAACAGACACTGTAAATGAAAAAAAGCCAATGCATACAATTCTAAAATCATTCTTACCTTCTTCAGTCATTGTGTCATAATATTTTAGTTTTCCATATGATCCAAGTTCTACAACATCACAGTAAAAGACACAAAGATAAGGAACGAGCTGTAATGCAAGAACTTCGTTTTTACACATTCTTAATTAATCAGATTCAGAGTTATACTGTCAAATTCTGCAATCGTAACTATATAGAGATGTGCAAACACGGGCCATGTGGCAGACAGCTTTCACGGCCCATTTTCATAAATCACTTAAAATATATTATTTTACAGGGAGTAGGATGTACCCTGCATCACAGAAAAGGACAGTTATTTTAACATCTGACGAAATGGAATACTTGGCAAAGTTAGTTTCACACCAGGTCTAACCTAGCCCTGTGATTTTTTTAGAGGTGACATGCCAAGAGAAAGGGATTGAACAAGGACAATGTCCAGGTCGACTAAGGCATACACGGAAGTCCCAGAAGTTCATTTCACAGCTCTTCTCCAATGGAACCACTTCCTAGATGTTAAGGAAGACTACCTGGAGAAATTCAAAATAAGAAACCAGGTTCTAAGCTTTCCTTTCTCTTCTTACCGTATTTCAGACAGAAAACACTGAATACCATGCATGCACCATGCTGGGAAGAGCTGCTGATGGTGCAGGGAGCTGGGGGGCCAGGGCGGCGCAGAGGCAAATTCCCAAGGAGGAACACCTGGCTCAGGTGACAGCAGCAGCAACCCCCAGATGAAGGTTATCACTTGCTGCTGTGGGAATTATGGGGAGCGGGAGGGCAGGAGTCCCTCCTCTGTGTGCAGATCATCAAAGGAGGTGTTATAACCAGGGTGGAAATCAAGCTGATCTGAGTCGGCTGGTGGGATTGGCTGCCAGGGCTGGGGTGGGGGGTGGGGGGGTGGGGGGGGGGAGGGAGGAGATGAGGATGGATCCCTTATTTTCTTACTTCAGTTCCAAAATAAAAACTTTTATTTTTGTTCATCTGAAAACTCCAGATTGTTTTAAGCAACATTGTCAGCAGGCTAAAATTAGTTTTCCTGGTTATAAAAATAGTCTCCTGGTAAACTTCAAGAAATTAATTAGACTCAAGAGAGATTCCTGTGGCTCTGCAGACTGCATCCATAGCCCATTAACTTGGAAGGCTGTTGGAAAGACATGTATGGATCCACTAATCATTTATTTTTGTTTTGCTTTTTGGTTTTGTGTGCATGATGGACGATCTAGCTTAAAACACAATTATAAACAGTCTTCTAATATACATTCTACATACATTCTTTTCCACATGCCTTAAAATGTACTGAAAGCTATTTTAATACATGAATATAAAATTATGCTTTGAGAAGAAATCACCTTGTCTTTATGCTTCTGCAAAAACCTGCCTATTCTGGAATTACAAAGGATGTAGCTGCTTCAAGAAGAAATGGAATTTTGTGTAAATAACAAGAAAATTTTTTTATGACTTCTGGGGAGTACCTTCAGTGAAATATTTTTTTCTGGTATTTTAAAAACAGGAGTCTATTTATGACATTGTACAGGTTTAGAATTCTTCAGATGATCTAAATACCTTCATAAATATTAAACATCTTCATAGCAACATACATAAATCTTCACACATAATGTGTGTGTGTTTGTGTGTGTGTGTATGTGTGTAATCTTGCAGTAAGATGATGAATTGTAACAGCCAACTCATTTTTTTATTTTGGTAACCTCTCTTCCTTCCTTGAAGTGAGGCAGTAGAATAAGCAGGTGGCATTCTCTAATATTTGCTCAGGAGAATGTAGATGCCTCTTTGTTTGCAGGGTTGGATGTAAACCATATTCTATACAGTGAAGATACACCATTGCATTTTTATGGACCTTTTTAGATGTAAATATCTCCTTGTGCACACACCTGTTTTCATTTATCAATCCAAAATTATCACATATCTGCTTGTGGAGACGATAATTATTTTTTTACCTCATCTCTTGCAGAGTGAGGTATCAATAAATATAATCGTATTCCTTATCTGTACATAAATGGAACTGGGACTGTTCATGTCTGACGAAGCTCACACATTCTTGTGACTGTGGCAATGTCTGGACTTAGTGAACCATTGGTTTTTAGCTGCTTCCTTGGATGATGAACGGGAGAGAAGGAAAGAACTTGGCAGAACATACCAAAAGGGATGCTAAAGATGGTGGGAGAGAAGGAATAAGAGTTGTGAATAGTTGATAGCAATGGGTGACTTGGCAGTCAAAGCTGAGTGAGGAAGAAAGGAAGGCGAACAATATCTGCCCAAGTGAGCGGAACCTTGCTTGCAGCTCACTAAAGGGAGAAAGTAAAAGAGAAGGAAACCAGCCTGTTGGAATACAGTGTTGGAAACACTGACAGTGACCAGCTAATTGGATAGTGAACTCAGCAGTCCAAAACTGTCAAAATGGTTACCGGCAAAATCCTGAGGCAAATGGGAAAGCATCTCTAAAAGCCACACCATCCTCTTCCCTGAACTAGAGCCTCAGGAGGTGCAGGAAGATGGGTGTGACATGAGACCAGGACAAACACATCACGTACACACAAACCAGAGCATGTCATGCACCTGGTTGGTGTCCTTCAGCCCAAGGTTGCCTTAAGGAAGGCGGTCCCAGCCCCCGCCTGGTGACAGCCTGTGGCCAGGCTAGTTGCTGAGAGGGCCTGAGGGACACACCTCTGGGATGAAAAACTCACCTGCATGGGAACAGAGCCCTCCAACCAGCAAATTTCCCACAGACAATAACCAAGGCTATCTTTAGCATCATTGGATCAGGATTCAAACTGGGCCAAACTGAGTTTTTTTGGGTAGAAGGGAGGAAGTGAGGGAGTTCAAGACAGTGCTGTTTTATATCACTCCAGCAGCGCCCATGGCGTCAACCAAGCAAGAAGCAGCCAAAACTGAAAGAGCGATGCATTGCCAGTCAATTGTTCATTCTCGATACCACCTGGTGCCTGTTTTCTATACATTTTTCTCAGAATGCCACACAATTTAAAAGAAAATTCAAGAGCCCTGTGGTTGGTGTTTGGGATGAGCCTGTAAGCTAATGGTGGATGAGCCTGTAAGTTAATGCTCAATGCTGCCAATTGTGGCCACCACACGTGCTTCCATGCCATCTGCCCAGCTGGGGCCACTGGTACCCAAGTCCTATATCTCAAGAAGATTTCATCATTCCTCGATCCAGTTCATTCCAAGACTTAGTGGCAGTCTCACTATGTGGCTTTAAGGTATCTCTGAGCTCTTGTTCATACTTCATGATTGACAAAAATCAAGGTAAGGGTCTTATCTTTAGTCTCAAAGAATCAGTAAACAAGAACTATACTTTGGGCTGCTAATTTTCACCTTTTCTGCAAAGGGTATAGATACAGATTTCTCCTTAAAGCATTGTCTTTCTCAACCTCACTTTAAAAAAAATTTTTTTAATATTTATTTAATCCCCCCCCCACCTGCAGCCATCTCCTCTCTATGTCCATTTGCTGTATGTTCTTTGGTGTCTGCTTGTATTCTCATCAGCTGGCACTAGGGATCTGTATCTCTTTTGGTTGCATCATCTAGCTGGCGTCATCTCTCCATGTGTGTGGCACCACTCCTAGGTGGGCTGTGGTTTTGTGTGGAATGGCTCTCCTAGCACAGAGGCCACTCCTTGCACAGGGGACACCCTTATGTGGGGGCATCCCTGCATGGCCTGGCACTTCTTGCATGCAGCAGCACTGTGTGTGGGCCAGCTCACCACACAACCCAGGAGGCTCTGGGTATCAAACCCTTGGACCTCCTATATGGTAGGCGGATGCTCTATCTGTTGAGCCATATCTGCTTCCCTCAGCCCCACTTTTTTGGTCACTGGCATTCTCAACCATTCTTCAGCAAATCCCACAGGAGGGAGAAGGAAGCAAATTACATTTCCCATTTCCAGCCCTCAAAATTCTAACATATAATACAGAATGTCATTTGAAGAATCCATGCAGGGTTCATTTTATTAGTACAATTTATTACTTAAATGTTAGTTGATAGAAAAATAATGATTAATGATTCTTTTTTTAAACCAAAGAGCTAGATTTATTTTTGGTATTACTTTGAATTGTATGTGAAGACCTAAAAATTCAGGCTTTCTCAAGAGAAACAGTAGTTTCATAATGAAGCTGTTGGATACCTAAAAGAAGAGAGGTACAAATACTGGACTGCATCATACCCAGCGAAGGATTATTTTCAGTAGTGCATGGAAGTTAAGAACATGAGCACTGAAGTCAGGGGTGTTTGGTGGTGTGACTGAGCAAACGGCTTCCCCTTTGAATCCTAGTTCCTCAGTTGTAAAGGGGCATGATAATCATATCTATCATATAAGGCTGCAGTGAGGAGTGCTTGAGGTAACGGCATACACTAAGCAAGCAATAAAGGGCAGCTATCATTATTGCAACCATCTCAAAGAAGAGTGAAGGAGAATCCATGGACCAGAAGCAAGGCATTTAGAGATCTTTCTCTCTTACACAAGGTTTGTTAAACAAATTCAACCACTAGTTAGTGAGGTTTTAAATATATATATATATATATATATATATATATATTGTTCAACAACAAAAGATACTCTCTTAAGTTGGGGACAATATTGAAAAGAAACCTCTTCATCAATCCTTTTCTTCTACTCACAGATCTACAGGGAATGTCTAGACATGGACCACAATCATGGGACCATGACATGAAAAGCTGACTTTCATTCATCGCACCACCAGCGTTCTAACACGGAACCCAGGGCCCTTCCCTCCCAGTATCTGTGTTTAAGCCCATCTTGCCCACTAGGCTGTCCATGTCTTAAAAGCAGGGATCTTCTTTAGATTCCTCCCAACAAAATCTAGAACAGAGTTTGGCTTTCATCACATGCTCTCTCCCAACTGTTAAATAAAATTCACAAATGCAGAGCTCCCCAGTGACAGCCAAGTTCAGGATGCTTAGGTTTGTCAAATTTCCTTGGACTTGAAGTCAGGAAGGCTGGCATTGATACTGGAGGCTTCCTGTCTTGTACCCATATCAAGTTTTAGTAATTCTGGATCAGCTCAAAGTCCTGCTCTACTACTTATGAGCTGGGTGACTAAGCAGGGTCCTGTCCCTCTCTAAGCCTCCACCTCTAATGAAGTAGGGATAAGAGCAATAAAAACCTGTTCTCAGGAGGGTTTGGAGGGGATTAGATGAGAAAATATCTATAAAGCACTCTGCATTGGGGTGGCACAGATATGCTCAGTGATTGGTTTCCCTCTTCATCATCTGCCCAAGGTCCATCATGAACATCTAACTCAGCCCAGTACAAGGAAGTTGAATCCTGGTCACACTCTATCTGTGTGGGTGGACACCAATTTATGTTTAACATATGGAGGCAGCAAGAACCTCTACACCAGGGGTTCTTAACCTCTTTTATTCTGTGGACCCCTGTGCCAGTCAGGACACAGTCATGGACCCCTTACTAAGTCCACACTACATGGTGTATTATTTATTAAATACATCACACCTGCACCAACACACCCCACAAGAATAATGTTTTTTTTGAATTCCAGTTCGAGCTCATGGACCCCTTGTTCAAATCCCCTACTCTAGACATCTTCCCCACTTAAACACATGGAAGGCTGTCAAAAGAAAATCTTCAGTCTGGTAAAAGGCTGTCCTAACTAACTTCTAGAACTGTATTTTGCAGTATTAATATTTTAGCCTGAAGGTGTTTTCTTCTTCTTTTTAATCCGGGAATTTATTTTTAGTATCGAGTAAAAGTGTTTGTTTTGAGGTTTTGTGAATGGGTAAAATGAGGGTTGAATGTTTATCATTTCCTATCCCATACCCTGCAAACATAAAACTTACACTTATAGCTCTATATAATTTTTAAGTTTCTTGCAGGGTTTCTGGGTTAAAATGGTACCATGACAAGCAAAAGCTTGTCTCCTGGTGTGAAAAACTTCCATCAAAATAAACAGAATTCTGTGTTAAAAGAGGTCTTCTAATACAGCCCAATTTTAAGTTTTTTTTTTGTTTGATTTCATCTCCAAAGTGGCTGCATGAACCACCAAAATCAATGGCTATTATTTTATATTAAATGTTCATGCCAAAGCAAGTAATTTTTATAAACTTTTAAAAAAAGTCTTTAAGAGATGGAGGTTATATGAGGAAACAACCACAAATCCTCAGTTCTTACTTAAGTCAGAAGGAAAGGAATATTTTAACCTTCAAATTCAAAATTTCGCACCAAAAAAAAGCTTTTAAAGTACTGACTCACTGCAGAAGCTCTGCTTAACATTCTGTGGGGGGTTGATACTTGCGTGCTAAACTTCACTAAGAGGCTCTTAAATATGTACACGTTTGCCCAGGGACAGCTGGTGCCAACACGTGGTACACAAAGACGTCATACACAATGCGTTAATGGAGATAGTTTTGCCCTATGGATTTCTTTTCACACAAGAAATCTTCCAAACCCATGCTAACAAGTACTTACTTATTTTTGTTCTATGGGATTAAAACCTTCAGGCCTTCAGAAGCAAGTCAAAAAGTTTGCGAGTGGAAATGGAAGGCTGAATTTGTGGGTTATCCTCTGTCGAAGAGAGTTTCAGGTAGGATTTGTGAACACACACACATGGTTACCTCTTAGAGATTTATCACCTGATTTTCATATGCTTTGAGTCTAGGCCATTTCATGAAATACTCCTTGTCTTACATCCTGAAAACCCAGGTACACTTCCTTGGTATTGTTACCTTTTTCTCTTCACGTTTCATGTGTATTTCCTTTTTTATGTTCATTTCCTGATCCCAGAGTGAGGGCCCAGTCCCAGAAAATACTGATGCCATGTCTGTGGCCAATCCAGGAATCAGAAAGATTCTTAGCAACTGGCCCAGTGGCTGCAGTGTAGCAGGTGTCCTGATAAAGTGCCAATGAACTACTTTAAATAGGGTTGCACATGCAAACACCTACAGGGTTCACGCATGCAGGTGAGTGAAGTGGGCTGGGGAAGGCGAGGTGGAGTGCTGGAGATTATGGAACAGACAATATATGCCTAAAGAGGGAGCAGCCAATCAGCTCTGACCAAGGTCTCCTTGGGGAATGCAGGTGCCATGCTGACAAATCTGATTATTTAAGGGAAGCCAGGTATCTGGATTTTTATGTGAAATCTCCTAGTTTTTAAATATGACAACTAACTTTGAATGAAAAAATACTCTGGGCTCATCAATTTGCAAACCTTGGTTTAAAATCAGTTTGCTTAGTCCAGTTTCCTTATAAATATTAGTTGAATGAATGAATGAACAAACAGGAGGTTTCCTTGCTAGGCAACCCTTCTCCAGAAGGTCATTCTCTGGCTCACTTCCTTGTCTCTAAGCGTACATCCCTTACCTGATAGACATACTACAGTTTGCTCACCTCTGGCTTAGGAGCAGCCTGAGTCCCTGAGCTAACTAATTCCCTCCTTCACACATGTTCCTGCCTAACCAGTTCTGCCATCACACAAACCAAGAGGTCAAGGTTAGGTTTTAATTTTTATTTCGGGGAGGAATGGAAATTGCCCATTAGGTGTAAATGTCCCCAATTATCTTGCAGGGGAATATCTGGATAATTTGGTAGGTTAAGATCATTGAAGGAGGTGCCAATATAATAATTGTATGGGAATTATCATCTTCAAACAGAGAACAATAATGTGTAGTCATTACTGTGGATCATCCAGATGGCTCATAATGAAATGCCCAAGTGAATCCCAGACACTCTGGCTTCTTATAAATTTGTCACCTAATTTGCAGCCTTGTTCTTCAGTGGTGTTGCTTAGCAATATCAGTGGTTACTGATTTCTGTCCCGTGAGGAGGTGACTCAGGCCATATTTCACCATATTTTACATGCTCTGGATGATCAAGCAAGAAAAATGGGACCTGAATGTGCCATTCTGCTGCTTTCCCTTTTAGGTGGGTTGGAAAGGGGGACAGTACAGGATGGAATGAGCAGGTTTCCACAAAGGATTTTTAAATAAAAGTAATGAGCCACCTAAACAAGAGAATCAACCCAAAACAGCATGGCTAAAGAGATTCCCTGTTTTTTATCAGCTCCCTTTTGGTTATGTGACTAAAAACTTCACTGACAATTTTAAGATAGTTGCTATGGATTGAACTGTTTCCCCCAAAATGACATGCTCAAATCCTAACCCCTGGTTCTGTTTCTGTGAATTAACTTGTAAATAGGATGTTTAAAGTTGTCAGTTTGCCAAGAAGAGGCCAGATTGTATTAGGGTGTGCCCTGCATCCAATATGACTGGTGTCCTTACAAGTAAGGAAATTTGGGCACACAGAGAGGGGGCCATATGACAAAGCAGAAAATGAATTACGCCACAAGCCAGGGACCATCATGGATTGCCAGTCAGCTGCCGCCAGAGCCTTACAGGCTTCAGAGGAAGGCTGGGCCTGCCAACTCCTTGATTTCAGACTTCTGTCTCCAAAACTGAGAGACAATAAATTTCTGCTATTTAAGCCAACTCTTCTGTGGTCTTTGTTAGAGCAGCCCTGGCAAACTAAGACAATAATTTTAAACACTACTACTTTGTCAGAGGTTTCTTCCCAAAGGGAAGGAGAAAAGCAAGTGACAATATAGCATGGTGGCTACATGTACAGTTGGGAGTCCTACGTACCTTGGCTTGACAGGGGGATCTGCCAATTACTAGCCATGTGACCTTAGGCAAGTTGCCTGTCCTCTGCAAGACTCAGTTTCCACATTTATATAAAATGGGAACAGTAAAAGTTATCCTGTAGGGTTATGGTGAGGATTACTGGTAGTTAATATATAATTGGGACATGATATTCATTAGATACATGGTAGCTATTATGATGACTTCAAAGCATTGGTTTTCCTTTAAAAATAATTAGGAAGCTCCCAAGGATAGCATTCTTTGATCCTTATAAAATCAGAGGGAACTTGCTATCAAGAAGCCTTATCAGGGAAACGGACTTTGGCCCAGTGGTTAGGGCGTCCGTCTACCATATGGGAGGTCCACGGTTCAAACTCCGGGCCTCCTTGACCCGTGTGGAGCTGGCCATGCGCAGCGCTGATGCGCGCAAGGAGTGCCATGCCACGCAAGGGTGTCCCCCGCGTGGGGGAGCCCCACGCGCAAGGAGTGCGCCCGTGAGGAGAGCCGCCCAGCACGAAAAGAAAGAGCAGCCTGCCCAGGAATGGCACCGCCCACACTTCCCAGTGCCGCTGATGACAACAGAAGCGGACAAAGAAACAAGACGCAGCAAATAGACACCGAGAACAGACAACCAGGGAGGGGGAGGGGAATTAAATAAATAAATAAATCTTTAAAAAAAAAAAAAAAAAAAGAAGCCTTATCATTATAATGTAGAACAAGGAGATCTTACAGGATAGCATAAACTTTGGAGTCAACAGATATGGGTTCTAATCCAGACTTTACTTTTTATTAGCTGTATGACTTTGTAGTAAAATTTTCAGCCTTTCAAAGCTTCAGTTTCCTCCTTTGTAAAATGGGGACTATTCTGGTACCTCCCTCGCTGTGTTGTTGTAAGGGGCTCCGCAGGGTACATAGGATACTGGAAGTACTCAATGTATGGGAGACAAAGTCCAGTGAGCAGTGAGCTGTCTAGACTAATATATAAGTCACAGTAAGTGACCACATTCTTTTCACAAGTTCATACTGGAAGAGAAACAGGTAAAAGAAGAATGACAAAAATAAGGACAAATTATATCATGGCAAAGGTGTCTATGAATCTAGCATTCCTCGGTATAATCTGGCACCAGGTACACAGACCATTGGTATTAAAGAAAGTACAACTCAGGGAAAGAGATATGTCTTTAAGTTTTGATTTGCAAAGAGAAAGGTCAAAAAGGATTCCAAGCTCTTTGGGAAAGTTCTACTGTCTAGTGCTTAAGAGAGTGGGCTCTGGTGTTCAACAAATCTGGATTTGAACCCAGATCCATCAATTACCTTCATGTGTCCTTGGGCAAATTATCTAACTACTGTAACCTTTAATGTCCTTATCTATAAAATAGTTATATTAGATGTTTCTATCTCATAGGATTGCTATGACAAGATTGAATGAATTAATCTAAATAAAATGTTTAGCACAGTTGTACCTGGCACATAATAAGTGTTCAATAAATGTCAGGTATTTCTGTTGCCATCATTATTGCCTCCATGTACATAAATTCAGAACTCTGGCTGAATATTGAACATTTTCTCCAGTCTCTTCTTTTTTAGCTGGAGTTTCAAGAGAGAAAATAGTATTATTAAAGATAGTGAAAAAATATGGTTTGAATAGCAAAGAACAGTGAATATCTGAAACCATCCAGGCAACACTGAGAATGTATTTCTTATTTCAGAACATCTGTTGGAGCTCTTCTACTAAGCAAGTTTCTAAAAAATATTCTCAATAATTTTTGTGGGGTGGGCAGGAGAATAGAAAGCTAACATTTTTAATAATGACATTTTCTCACATCTTGGGTACATTTTTATATCTCTGTAAAATTGGAAGATCATGTTTACAAAGACAAACAAAAGACACTTTCTGATTAAATCTTATCAGACTTGGAGAGGGGATACAAACACATTCATAACTTAAGTACTAAAAGTGGAAAAACATTCCATTCTTTCTCCTTGCCTTTTATTTTAATGACTTACCAAGTAATGCACTTTCTTTCATAGAAACATGAGCTTGGTTACATTACTTGTGAATAAGATCCACAGGGCTGGGCCTAAGGTGAAGGTCACACTTCTATAAGCCATACCCATAATGAAGCCCTATCAATTCTACCCCTTCAATATCGTCAATCCTGTCTTTTTGTCTCCATTTCTACTGCTCCTGCCTTGCCTAGTCCACTGCAATAATCTCTTATTTGAACTCTTTTTCTAATCTTATCACCAGTCTACCCCCAACGCCTTTTATTTACATTTTATTTTATTTTATTTTAAAGATTTATGTATTTATTTATTTAATCCCCCCCCACCCCACCCCAGTTGTCTGTTCTCTGTGTCTATTTGCTGCATCTTGTTTCTTTGTCCGCTTCTGTTGTTGTCAGCGGCACAGGAAGTGTGGGCGGCGCCATTACTGGGCAGGCTGCTCTTTCTTTCGCGCTGGGTGGTTCTCCTTATGGGGCACACTCCTTGTGCATGGGGCTCCCCTACGCAGGGGACACCCCTGTGTGGCAGGGCACTCCTTGAGCGCATCAGCACTGTGCATGAGCCAGCTCCACACGGGTCAAGGAGGCCCGGGGTTTGAACCGCGGACCTCCCATGCTGGTAGACGGACGCCCTAACCACTGGGCCAAGTCCGTTTCCCTACATTTTATATTGTTACCAGGATAAGCCTTTCAAAACGCAAAGGGAGAATACAACATACTCCTTCTTCACACCTTTAAATCCTGCACAAATTGATTTTTTTGTATTGGAATTTTATTCTCCTAGTTTATTTAATCCCCCTGAACCCAGTTTTGATGTCCCTTCTTCCAGTCTTCCTAAATATCCCCCGTCCCCAGAGCAAGTCACTTTCTCCTATCATTTCTGTTCTAATATACACATCTTTTGTTGTGCACACCACATGTACCTTAATCTATTTGTTTTCTGCCCTTAAGGGCAATGAATCATCATACTCATTGCATTAATTCCAGCACCCAGCAAGGTCCTGCCACTCTGTTCAACAAGTGCTGCTGAATTGAATTAAATCCTTATTTCATAATGTCATTTTACTTTAAGGACATTTAATATGAAATGCCCTATTTCATAATGTCCTGTTAATCTTCCTTAGCCTGGATGCCTCTGATACTGATGATTAGGATTCTTTCCGTTTTAGTTTCCTACTTCTCAGTTTCAACTATCTGTCCAGTATCTCTGTGGGCAGAAGCCTGGGAAGGGAAAGTATGTATGGCCTTGACCCTTAGAAACCCCTTTATTGCTTCTGTAAAGTAGAAGGATTTACATCAGCTCAAAAGAGACACCAGGAGAGTCCTCTGTATACAAAAGATAAAATGGTGGCAACATCTTGAAATGGACATGAACAACTCTGGCACACAGAATGGATGCTGCATGTTGGCTAGAGAACAACTTGGACGTTCTCTGGATCCCATCTTGCGGCCTGGCTGGATTCAGAGGTTTTAGCCAAGCAGAAGAGAATCGGTGTTAAATTATATCCATCTATGGGGTCAGCACAGCTGAGTGTCTACCTTCTGGTACACTAAGCATCAAATAATGTCCAGAAAACACACAAGAAATGTGTCCTAGGGGGAGGAGGGGAGAAATAATTAAAAAAACAACAACAACCATCTAAGGAAAAAAAAAGTAAAGGATAAGAGAGGTGTAAGAGAAGGCATGAGAATTTGTGACTAGAATGAGACTAAGAGAAAAAAGACTGGAAGACAGGAAGGAAATGAATGCCATTGATGTGGAAGTAATTCAAAGTAAAAACTATTCTTGAGGTTATGTATTGTTTAGGACAACACATTATCCCATTACTGAACACTTGGATCCCTACTCCAACAGAAACAATCACCACAAATGATGAAGAAGCTAAAGAACCTAAAGCAGAAGCAATTTTTTTTTTTTTTACACAGATCCTATAAATGAGCTTAATATCCAGGATATAAAGATAAGGTAACAGATTAAGACATGCGTTACAAGCACTCAATTTTTCATTTAGATTGAATAGAAAATGCCTGGCAAACTAGAGACCCAGATGTAACCCAGATGCAATCTCAACTTTTTGGAGGGAAATGAGTTAAGTACCATGTCAGATTGCCTTCTTATTGTACAAAGGATAGGAGAGCTTTGTAAATATAGAAATTGTAATTATACAGACTCAGGATAACTTTTGCTCAACTAAAAGCCAAACTGACAGATAACTTCACACGTTATTTTCCAATGAGGTACCCCAAGATCTGAAAAAACAGTGTCTGGTAAACAGGCTTTTTCTGAAGGGAAACTATAGAAATGACAACCCAATTGAGTTACAATTGAATCACTAAAATCTGCATAAAAATATGATGGCTGTAAGGGGGAACAAAGCAAAAAAACTCAAAACAACAAAAAACCCCACATAAAACCATAAAGAATTAATTTGGAAAATACCCACATAGGGCTTATGATGTTTCAGGCACTGTTCTATGTGCTCTCTGAATTGCACTCCATTGGATACACTTAGCAGCCCTAAGAGACAGATACTATCAGCTTCCCTGTCTCACAAAAGCAGCAGCTGAGTTACAGAGAAGTTGAATAATTTGCCCAAGGTGAATACAGCTAAGAAGTAGTGGAGCTGAGATTCAAACCAAGGTGGCTGGTTCTATAGGGTCTGCTTCACAACTACACTATGTTACTCCTCCCAAGAGTCTGATGGGCAGGGGCCATCACTAACACACCAAGGAGGGGAGGGAGAGGTAACCTAAATGCGCACATTGTACGATGTTACCTCTAAGGTCCGGGAATCAGCCCCTCACCTTCTAATCCTCATCAGCACTAAGAAGATGGGTACAGCTCTGAGATCAAGAAAAGAATTTGTAACTTCTTTCCAGATAGGAAACTTTGCAGGACCTATTGAATCATGAATGGAAATATGGTACATGAAAAGAAAGATAAACAACTGGGTAAAGTTTCTTTCAGAAATGGCAGAGGAGAACTTTCATGATAAATTGTTTTCTGGAACAAGACTGATTCACTAGGAATTAAACTCCTGCCCAAGATGGTTGCTGTGGCCTAAAGGCCTTTGAGTTGAAGGAATTCTACAGTCACGATTGGTTATTTAGTCAACACCCTGGGAAGTCAGAGGGAGAAATCATCACCACAGAAATAGCCACATACATCACAACAACTGCTTTTCTAAAGCTCAGATTCACCAACTGCATTTAAACTGCTTTTCAGGAAGTTAACCAGTTTAGGGCAAGCATTGGTTAATGTTCCCAGTAGAATTATCACTCATATCAGCTTGCAATAGGAATGTGCTTTGTGAATGAACGAATGAATATAAGAATACATAAACACAAGATAAGAAACCAATCTGATATAGACTTCTAGGTTTTATATAACCAATGCTACTTCTGTAGAAGCTTGAATCTACATGTGTCTTTCCCTCCCTCATTTGAGCCCCAAGACTACCGGTGAAGGGCAGTCTGGAACAGGTGAGGGAACTCTTTTTAGTGGCTGAGGTGAAGAGGCCAGAGTTGGTAGATCTGATAATGTGAGGTCAGGAGAGAAATGGACCCTGGCCACCACTTGAGGATTTGTGTTTGCAATATGATCAGAGGTCCAGAGGTGAGTGCACAGCACAATACAAATCACAGATGGAATACCAGGAAGAGCTTTCACTGCGATCAGAGAAAATTGTCTTATCATTGAACGTAAGTCATTCACCCTGCATTCCACTGAGGTCCTGCTATTTATTAAACAATCAAAGGCGTCTCTAAATTACACGCTTTTCATTTGGGAATAAACACCTTTGAATGCCCTCATATGATCTTTATATACCAATATACATTTTGAATGTGTAGTCTTTGGTGAAATGAAATGTTTTTTAACCTTCAGTGATTGCCCTCATCCTCTGGCTTCTCACAATCATACACGTAACAGCTAACTTTTATCTCTGAGAGCCCTGAGCTCCCCCTTCTGAAGTTCTAAATGCATCTTTTGAGCATGTGATAAGTTCAAGAGAACAAAGATGAAGCTGTTACATTATGGGTGTTTCATATTCTTTTTCCTTTTTTGTACTATATTTAAGCTCAAATGCTATCAAAAGCAATTTTTTGGGGCTCCATACCTTTGTAGCATTTACTTCAAAGCAAATCTTAATAGAGGAAAAAACCAAAAACCCATTTTTCCATACCCAAAAAGCATTTATTTCAGCAAGAAGATTCACCTTTTGTTCATGTCCCAAATGAAATGTATTTATAATGTGTTCGAGACAGAGATTCACTTTTGACGTCTTTGACCTTCAAATCTGGGTGTAATGCTTTACTACTCCCCAAAGAGAGGAGCACTTTAGCTTGTCCCTGCTTTTGCTCTAGGAGAGGCATCAACGGCATGCCCTCCTCTATTCAGGCATTTAAACTACTGCCACCTTATTACAAACACAGCCAGTATATTGGATTTCATTTTCCCCCAGTGAAGATTTCCACTCCTGTTCTATTCCCTCACCAGGCTGAAGCTGCATGCAAACATCTTTATTGCTAATTTAAACTGATCTACAATTTGAGAAAGAAGGGAAGGTTAAAGTACTGACATTCAAGGACACCTCCACATTTTGAAGGAAACAGATGCAAAAATGACTTACTTTTGGAATCAAATGACAAGTTATGAAAGCTCATTTTGAAGCTTTCTTTTGTAGAAGCTGGGTAAGTACCAAGCTCTGCTATTTGAGAAATACCTCCTTCCACTTCTCCTCCCAGCAACCAAGATTTATGAAAGTTTACTCTTAATGACAGCTTCAAGTTAATATTACATATATATATATTAAAGGACTGGAATGATTTTACAAAATAAAGAGATGTATGGCTAGGTGAACAGAGGATGGACAGGTATGGCTAGCGATGAGAAAGTCCCATGTGATTGGAAAGAGTTCATTCAGGCTCTGAAGTCAAACTGTCATGGGATTTATTCCAAGACCTTCCACTTAGGAGGCTGAGTGACTACAAGCAAGTTCTGTAAGCTCTCTGAACCTCAGTTTGCTCAGAGGTAAAATTGGCATAATAATTCCCAAACTACTGGTAAGAGTATTACCTGAGACAATTACTCTCAGCGGCCTGGCACAGAGTAGGTACTCAAAAAGTTCTACGTTCCTTTTTTTTTTCTCCTTGCCTAGCTTCCTACAGTCAAACCACACACTCACAGGTATGGCAGACATATGTACACATCCCTAGTGGCCCCTGACAGGAGAGACCATTAGAATGCTGGTTCACCGGCAAATAGCCACATGCTTGCTTATCTCACGGGGGCTCCCAACTTTAGTTGGGCCAATAACACATAGTTTTGGATCACCCTCAGTGGGCCAGTTCCTTTGCCTTGAAATCCTACACCTTCTTCTCTCTGCCTGCTCATGCTCCTTGCCTCCTTCTATAACTGGTCTTACAGATCACTTTCTCCAGGAACACTCTTCCTGATTGATCTTCCTTCAGGGTTTGCACGTCAACATGAATTTCCTCAAGGTCTGGCAAGCAGAGCTCAGAGCATGGAGTGCTTATTCTATGCCAGCTGCTCTGCTAAGTGGTATACATGCACCATAGCACATTCAGATTTGGTTTATTCATCTGCACTTGTCATGATGTGATACAGCATCCATAAATGTGTGCTGCTTCAAACAGGTGATGCTAATGCTCCTGGAAGTCCCTCTCCTATCCCTTCCAGTGCTTCACTCAAAAGCAGATTCCAGTAGGGAAGTGGTGGTCACATTCTCTTCATAGAGCTCCTCAGAGTCCACCTTAGGGAGACCCCCACTGTCTCTGGCCTCGTACCCCTCCTCCCATAAACGTCAGCCAGAGCATCCCACAGCTGCTGCTGTATACTTTTTGTGCTCTTGTGGGGCAGGTCTCCCCCTCTTTGCTTTTCTCTATCAAAAATGTCTTTGGCTCTTCTTTTGAAAATTTATATATCAAGTTAGAAAATTTCCTGAAATATCTTTTTTGGGATTTCAATTAGGATTGTGTTGCATTTTCAGTTTAATTTGGTGAGAACTGATATCTTTATAAGATATCAACATTTATTTAAATCTTTTATGCTCACTAAAGTTACTTTTTTCCCATAGAGTTCTTAAACATTTCTTTGGGTTAATCTTTGTTTGGTACCTTATGGTTTTAATGCTATTATGAATGAGATCTTTATTTCTTTCACATTTGTTACTATTGGTCTATAGGAAGGTTATTGAACTGGGCACATCGGTAAAAGATCTTACATTAGTGAACTCTTACTAGTTCCAACAGTTTAAAAAGAATTTTTTTTTCCCGGGGCGGGGGGGTTAGGGATAACTTTGAACGAAGGGTTTTGCTGTTTTAAAAAAATTTGAAAAATCCATGCTCTAGGGGACAGGAAAGATGGTGAAAAGAGTTATTTGCTACTCATTTGTGGGGCTTTCACAGTCAAGACGTTCTGGGACTCAGGCCCCATTGCCCGAGCCAGACTGGTAAAGCAATAGAAGAAATAGTATCACAGATGGCTTAGTATGTTCCCTCTGCTGCTGCAGAGGGATATGAGAGCGAAGCTGTCCTACAGAAGGGCAGGAGAAATGCTCCCAGAATACCTCCCAAACCATTCTGAACTTAACCTAATGTGTTGGTGGAAAGTGACAACAGCAGAGACCTCTTCTGACAACATGAAGTGAGCTTACCACAGGGAATATCTGCTTGTCTAACAGCAAACAGGGTAGGTATCATACTATGAATACAGTGTCATTTTCAGACATCTCATTACAAGATTCCACAGATTATATCATGAAAAACTAGGTGCATGGAAATTACATTTCAGGCATTAGACATGCTGCTCAAATAGTTTAGTAATCCTATAGTTCAATTTCAGGTCCACTAGATAGGTGTTATTTCTTCTTTTGTGCTTCTTAGGGTAGCTAGTGCACTTATTTGTTAAGTTTTGGTATTAATAATAAAATTGTTGTTACAGTGAAAGAAATGTAAATCAAAATTTGAATATCTACAAAGAAGAAGAAACAATTAGGAATTTAGGAGAGCATCCAAGAATCCAAAGAAATTGAGTGAGGAGCTCCCTGTTTTGCAGTTTTCTTCTCAAACTTACTCACCTTAACACTAAATTACATAGCAGATGCAATTTTACAGGTATTTGAATTTGTAAAAATTTGTTAAAGGAATAAACTTTCTAGAATCTCATAGTATGTTCTTTGAACATACAAAATTAGGTTCAAGGAATGCAACTGATTAAAGAATAAACTATGCTGAAAGGAAGGAAAGAAAATGAGGGAAAAACAAAGAGTCTGGGGAAGAGAGGAAGGAGTGGAGAGAAAAGCGCATCAAAAAGGCAAGAGGTAGAGGGCAAAGCTTCACTGCCAAGGCAATGACTCCAGAACTAGAGGAAGTTGGTCAATCATCCAGATAGCTGATGCTTTCTGAACACCTACTTAGTGTTTGGGGATGCAATGGAGACCAAAACAGATATGACTGCTATTCACTACTGCAGGGACTTTGCAAATAGGTCTTTGCAGGTCACAACCAAAGAATAGCCCTTTGACAGGGCATGGATTAAGAAAGTCTACAGGGCTAGAGACACACCCTCATCCAGCAGAAAAATGGTAAAAACAAGTACTCACCCATTCAATTCATTCAACAAATATGTACTGGGGTCCATATGTACCAGGTACAGGGGATAGAGGCAAGCCTGCCCCAAGTCCTGCCCTCTGGAGACAGAAAGGGGAGGGAGAGGCAACAAACAGAAAATAAATATATCCAGGGTGATGAGTGTTATAGAGAAATACAGAGCAGGACAGGCAAGATGGAAAATTCTGTTTTATCACTTTTTGATTTTGCTATTTTTCAAAGAGTGAACGAGTAAGTCCTCTCTGATCAGGTGGCAAATAAAGGCAGTCTTGAAGGAAATGAGAATGGGAACCATTTGGATATCTGGGGGAAGAGGGAACATCTGTAAAGGCCCTGAGTTGGGACAGCCAAGGAGCTGGAGCAAAGAGAATGACACATGTGAAGAAGGGAAGAAGGGCAGAAAGAAGGGGAGGAAGAGAGAAGGGGAGAAGGGCAAGTTGGAGGAAAGAAGGGCAGAGAGGAGGAAGGAAGACAGAGGAGGAGGGCAGAGTGGAGAAGAGGAGGGCAGAAGAGAGAGTAGAGAGGCAAGTCACAGGTGGCCTTAGGGCCACTGGAAGGGGTAGGCCTTTTCTGTTGGTGAGATGGTTTTGAACAAGATGAGGAATGATTTAACTTATATTTTAGGGAAACTTGGAGTCTTAGATGGCAAATTTTGGGATGTGCCTTTTCTGGGGAGTATGCAGGGCCACTGGATAAAAATTGGATCCATGGGCCAACAGAGAGTCCTTCACAGGAGGAAGAAAGGGAATATTCCTCTCTCTCCTGTAATTTAGGAACTTGAGAAGACAGGACAAAGGCTACTAGGGATGGGAAGACAAAGGGGAACATGTTTGATTTAACTGGGGTCCACCACTGAGTTCCAAGGTGAGGTACTGGGAAAATAAATTTCCCCTAAATCTGTCTCATCTGAGGAGTGTGACACTGGCAGAAGCCTGCCCAGGAGAGGTGAGAACAAAGGGCATGGAACAGGGCTGGCTAGGACAACCTGAGCGCAAAGCTGGGCAAGTAAGAAAACCACTCGAGGCCTCAGTCTCCTCATCCATAAAACAGAGATAACAGACCCTCTCTCATGGGAATCAGACAGTGTTTTCAAAGCACAGTATCTGTACCTAGTAAGTGTTTAAAATATGGGAACTAAAAAAGCTATTATTATGATGTATAAATCCCATCTGGAAGAAGCAAGATGTTATCCTGAGGCCCTTTTCTATCCTTTCATAATAGTAATAGCACTTTTCTAGCACTTACTCTCTGCCAGACCCTGTTTTAAGTACTTTACATACCTTAGCTCATAGGCCCTTAAAAACACCCATTCTATACTTAGAAAGTGGATGGATCACTAGGATCACACAGAAGGGCCAGAGCCTTGGAACTAGCTCCACCTGGGTATACATGTGGCCTCTCCCTGGGCAGGCTCCCCTGACTGCTCTGGGTCTCCGTATCCACTCATGAAGCAGGGATGACAACGTTCAGGTGAGGTCACGACAAGTGCTCAGTAAGTGGAAGATGCTATTGCCATCAATGATAACAATGTACCTTATTCAGTAATAATCCTCCTATACAGTAGAGCCTCTATTTTTAGTAACTTTGTCACCTTTATGGTCAAGGTGACAATTTTCATCCCTGAATTTTTCAGCAGTCATTTTTTTTTTTGCATTGTGTGACTGACTGATAACAGGAAAAGTGTATGGTCTCTTAATTCTCTGAGGCTTTTGGGAGGCAGATAGATAAACACTTGGCTGAAGTCACCTGCCTGCTTCTGTCTGGAGATGTCTGGGCTGGGGGAGCTTTAAGGAGGGGTTCTAGACCAAACCTTGTGCAATTCTCATCTGCTTGAACTGTATCTCAAGAAGCATGGGGGGAAGAGGACTTGGCCCAATGGACGGGGCATCCACCTACCACATGGGAGGTCCGCGGTTCAAACCCCAGGCCTCCTTGACCTGTGTGGAGCTGGCACATGCGCAGTGCTGATGCGTGCAAGGAGTGCCCTGCCACGCAGGGGTGTCTCCCGCGTAGGGGGGCCCCACACGCAAGGAGTGTGCCCCATAAGGAGAACCACTCAGTGCGAAAGAAGGTGCAGCCTGCCCAAGATTGGTGCCACACACACGGAGAGCTGACACAACAAGATGATGCAACAAAAAGAAAAATAGATTCCCTGTGCCGCTGATAGGGATAGAAGCAGTCACAGAAGAACACACACCAAATGGATACAGAGAGCAGATGACTGGGGGGAAGGGGATGGGGAGAGAAATAATAATAAAAAAAAAAGGATAAAAAAAGAAGCATGAGGCCAAGCAGGGCTTGAAGGGTGGGGAGATGGAAGATAGCACCATTTTTTCATGCCTTCTCATCCTCCGCAAAAATGGTCAATCTCAAACATCTCTATCCACAATACCCTAGTTTACCTGCCTTGCTACAAATCAGAGAAAAGAAGAGAAAATAAGGAGAGCTATTTTCACTCTCTCAGGAAGGAACCACTTCAAGTCTTCCCTGGTAGTAGCAATAATAATAATGTGGCAGGCACTACTGGCTGCTTTCCCAACATCCATTCTCCCCTTCTTCCTTGCCAAGAACACCCTGATTTTGTTTGGGAGGCAGAATGCTCCTCTGGAACTCAGGGTGCAACTGTGATAAAAATGGAAGTTTACTGTGTAGGGCTTCTGGGGTGCTAGTGTTTTTCCCATATAAAAACAGCTTCACTGCCTTGCCCATCCCCTGCTTTCTGCCCAGAATACAGATGTCCTGGGGGATGGAGAGGGAAGGAAGGAGGGTAGTAGCTGCCACCTCATAAAGATGTAGATGAGAACCATGTACTATGGATGGAAGAATGAAAATACAGGAGACTAGGTCCCCAAAGGATGTGGAGCTGCATTGTTGGGCGTCTTGTAAAAGAAGAAAACGAAAACACCAGCAAGTTAAGTCTATGCAGCTGGGTTTTGTTACATGACACCCAACACAATTTTAACTGAAAAATGACTGCCAACAGTCACCGAGCACTCATTATGTGCTTTTTGGTTATCACTGCACTGAGATGTCAAGATAAACTTATGACAGTGAAACTATCATTATCCCATTTTGCATATGAAGGAACCAAGGCCCTAAAAGGTTGGGTAACAAATCCACTTTGACAGTGGCACTATCATTATCCAGTCTTATAAATGGGAAAACTGAGGGCCAGTGAGGTTGAGTAGCTTGCCCAAGGCCACAGAAAAATAAGGCTGAGCTAGAATTTGAACCCAGGCAGTCTGACACTGGGAGTACATACATTACATGGCCAAACTCTGATACCATTCTGATTCAATCTCCCAGTGTCCCCACATGGGCCTCCCCATTGCCCTCACAAGTGGATGGGCTCCCCCCAGAGATGCAGAGCTGGCTATGGGGTTACTTTTCCCGTGCAGGATAGCATCCACGTCATCCTGGGCAAGTAGATCACCAGCAGTTCCATGTGTGAGAGGGGAAAACAGCTTGAGCAAAAGTTGAGTGACAAGAGCAAGGTGTGCTGGGGACTGGTAAGTGGCTGGAACCCAAGGTGTGGGAATGTGATGACAGGAGCTGAGGCGGGAGAGGCAGGTGTTACGGCAAAGGCTAACATATGAGAAATTGACATCTCACAGATTGAACTAATAACTGGTCCAGTGATAGGTGAGAGCTCCTGGGATCTAGGTTGATTCTATACCAGGAGAACAAGGAAGACTGGATCAGACATAAGGTTACACAAAGAGGTAGGATTGCAGAAGAGCTATGAACACAGAATTTGAGTCAAGCAGATATGGGTTCAAATTCTGGCTCTGCTATTAACTTCCTGTGTTGTGAGGTGAAACACCTCACCTCTTTATGCTTCAGTGTCCTTATCCTGGTGATGGGCTATGGAAGGATTCAATGAGATGGCTTATAAAGAGTACTCAAGGTAATACCTGCCCTATAGCGATCCCTCAACAAATGGTAGGTGGTGGTATTATTCTTCGACAAATTGATAGTAGAAGCTACTTCTCAGTCTAAAAGTGCTATATCTAGCATCCTCATTTTAGTTTCATGAAGATGTACACCTGGGTGAATATAATGGCTTGTTTAGAAAAAACGTTGAAATCAATATGAGACACTGAATTTATTAGAACGATCAATTCAGACAGCCATGGATCTTGAAGATGAAAAATTCTAGTTCCCCAGGGCTTTCGAATAAAAGAAACAAAATCTTTATTCTAACCATTCCTGTGAGCTTTAAGTGGATCAATTCTTTACATGACCAATGTCTCGTTCAGAAGTTTGCAGCCATGGAAATGTACCACATAGCCTCATTCGGACGAAAACTCACCCAGCCAGGCCTCCTATGGATTTCTACACAGTGTGGTCTGCCCGAGCACAGCAATGAACAATGAAGAGATGAACTGGCCAGCAATCAAACCTCTAAAACAGATTAAAGGTGGCTTCAAATTCTCCATATTCCCCCCATTAGGAGGCGGAATCTCATTGCCCTCCCATTGAGTCTGGTTTTAGTGACTTGCTCCATCGATAGAATATGTGGAAGCAGCATTCTGGGACTTCCCAGGCTAGGTCCTACAAAGCCCTGCAGCGCCCAACTGGTCCTCCTGGAGTGCTGGCTGTGGGAACTGTAGCCACCATGAAAGAAGTCTGACTACATTGCTGGACGGACCATGTGGGAAGGACTTGAGACAACATGGAGATGCAGAGGGGCCCAGCTGAGCCCAGCCTTCCAGCCATTCCCACAAAGGTGCCAGACATGTGAATGAAGATTCTGGCCTTCCAATCTGCCATCCATCAGCTGAATCCCATCCATTAAACTCAATTGATACTCCATGGAACATAAAATATCATTCATCTGATCCTGTCTAAATTTCTGATGTACAAAATCATGAGCAATGGTAAGATACTGGTGGTTGTTTTAAGCCACCAAGTCTTGGGGTGCTTTGTCACATGGCAATGGATACCCAGAACACAAACCCTGTTGGATCCTGTAACTCGGGCTCAGAGGCTATACCAGCCACTGATTAAGGCTTTTAGCAAGAGCCCAGACACTACATTTTGGAAGATGGAAACACCTTGGGTGGAAGCACAGATGACACAAAGGGGAGTGTCTTTCCATAGGCAATCAGCCCTAGATGAAGCTTTTGAACTAAGTTGAATACTTCCCTCTGTGAACACTGACAGTTTGCCCAGTGGTGCCAATGCACTCCTTGGCTAGGTGGATACCAGGAGCCTCTGGGAATTTCCTTCAGTGCAATTGGGAAGCTACTGCAGTACTCATGGTCGACTTGGTGATGCAAGCAGCACACTCTGCAGTATTAAAAGGTGATAGTTTGGCATGAGGATGGGTGAATTCAAGTGAATAGATGCATACTAAAAGAGAGATGAGTATTTCTGAGAGCTCTGGGTTAATTTTTTGGCTATACTTGGGATGGAAAATGATTGAATTTGGGGGGAAAAATACCAGAGCAGTCTGTTTTCTTGGCTGTGTGCTATGGAGCAATTTTAAAGCATTGAAGTGCTTTACATATTTTCTAATCACTGATTTTCCAATCACTTCTAAGTCCAGAACTGATTACAGCTCTCAGTGTTCATTCAGATTCACACCACTGGAGCCCTCCATGTCTTCCAGGCAGAGGTTTAACCTTGAAAGCAGGAGCATTAGAGGCACATCTTGCTATAGTGGGAACAAAGAGTTTAACTGCACCACATTCCACAAGTGCCAGGTGTTTTGGAAAATCACTGAGGGTCCAACTCTATCAGTCTCAGAAAACCCAGATTTACTACCTCACTGAAACAAAACATAAAATAGCTCCCCTCCTCCATTACTGGAGAACAAAAACAAAAGCTACCCCAAACTAAATAACTCCAAATAAAAAACAGAAATTTTGATTGTTGAGACCTATTGGCAAGGTCATACATGCAGCTGAATATGTGTAGGGCATTTCTGGAAGGATGCCCAAGAGATTGGTAACTATAGTTTCCTCTGGAGAGAAATGGGGGACTGAAAGAATTGGAAGGGGAAGGCATTTTTTACCAAATAGATGAATACCTTTCAAATATTGTGAATTTAAAAAATCATCTATTATTTTTCAAAATAACAAAACCAAATAATTCAAACCTGTACAAAGTACTCATTTAAATGCTAAGTAGTGATTTAAATGCTCTATGTATATTCACACCTCTAATCTTAATGGCAATCCTATGGTGCAAATATGATATGTCATGCCCATTTTATAGACTGGTAGAAAAAGGTTACGTAACTTACTCAAGGTCATACACCTGGTAAATGCAGAGCTGGGATCTGAGTGTCTGGCACTGGAGGCTGCCCTGTTAAACACTACACAATACTGCCTTGCCAAAAATAAACATTCTCAGATACCTGCTCCTATAGAGTTGGAGCAGATAAAATCCTTCCTTTCTTCTCTCATATGGTCCTCCAGGGCAATGGGGTAGAGAAGATGGTGGCTCAAAATAACCAAGTTACAATTCACACACAATTGGAAACCAAGGGGCTTTCGAGGGCTTTGATAACATGAGAACATCAGGTCAACAGTGTGACTTGAGCCAAGGGGCTTAATTGTTCTGAGCCTTAGCAGCTCCTATGTGCTTAGATACTGTGCTAGGCCTTGGGGATAAGTGGTGAATAAATGGAGTCCTTGCCCTAGAGGCACCTACTGTATCCCGTGAGAGACAGGAAGTTAACAAATAATCCCACAAATGGTCAGTGAGCAATAAGGGAAAACTAAAGGCAGCCTGAGATATGACTGGGGGCCCTGATTTATATTAGATGCTCAGGAAGTGTCATTTAGACAGAGTGCTACAGAATGGAAGGAGTAAAGCAGGGGACATGGAGGGGGGTGGGAAGAAAGGAGACTGTTCTAGGTAGAGGGAACGGCCTGTGCTGAGACCCCAAGGCAGGGCAGAGGTTCCTGGAAGACAGAATGGCTAAAGCAAAGTGAGTCAAGCTGAGTTTGGAGCAAGAGGCAGGGGTCAGATCATGCAGACCATGGTAATATCTCATCTTTACCCTAAGAGTCAGGGGAAGCCCCATATAGGCTCTAAGTAGAAATGACACAATCTGATTGACTTTTTATGATTCCTAGGGCTGCCATGTGGAGAATATGGATAGAAGAAAGCAGTGGAGGGAGGGGAGGACTGGCCAGGAAGCTACTACAGGAGTCCAGGCACAGCAAGTGCCGGCTATGGAGATGGAGAGAAGTAAAGAAATTTGAGATCTATTTTGGCAATAGAATATTTTATGAAGGGAGAATAATCATTTTAGCTATGAAGTGTTATTGTGAAGTGGAAGTTCACATGTGCAAAAATGCTTCATAAACTGAAAGTGCTAAACAAAAGTAACTGACAGTTACTATAGATGAAGAAACCAAATACCAGAGTACTTAACTTGCTCAAAGTCTCACAAATTGCTTAGTGACTGGGAGATACCCTGGGGGAAAGAAAAGAAGGCTGGTAGCCAGGTCCAATCTCCTTGTCAAATCTGGGTAAAGACGGTAATACATTTAGGATGTTTCTGGCTAAGGATTACCTCTAGTAATAGTAAATAGTAAATAGAAGTCTAGTAAACAGAACTCAGGATCTGTGAAGCAGGGCCCCTTGGAGAATATGAAGTCAGTGATAAAATCCTCTGGGGGAATGGAATGAAGATGCTTCCTAATTGAAATAAAACGCTGTGTGTGGCTGATGAAGGAAGACAGGGTTTGGGAGCTGCCCTGGAGAGCTCAGAGTTTTCTTTGCTTTATCTGACTGAGGCTCTGGATCACCCATATCTTTGAAATTATTGAGTAAAGGTTGATACGGGGTGAAATCTCTGATTTTTGTGATATGATTCAATAATCTGCTCTTGTGTGTATATTCAGTGACAGAGACCTGCTTCCAAAGTCAGGCTCTTCCCATGATTTCTACTAACATCCTCCCCTCCCACTCCCAGGTAACCTCAGGTCAGGTTTTAAGTTCCAGGGATGTCTGAACCCCAGGCCTGTGGCAGAACTGATATATATTTTTTGATACCTCAGTTATCTATTTAAAGAATAAATTTTAAAAAATACACATATGCAATTTAAGAAACAAGATATATTTGACTGCATTGTGAAAGTAAAACTGGAAGTACTCAAAACTAGATTCACCCTTGGAGGTGAGCCAGGTCTGTGGGTCTGCAAGGACTGAACCTAAGAATTGCTTTAGAGAAGGCTCCTTAGACGCTCACTCCCTCCCACGCTCCAGTAGCCAAAGAACCAGTATCAGTGTTCTGCAGTGAATATGATGCCCAAACAAGTCACTCTCCTCCTAAGTCACATAATTTTAGCACCACGAACAACTTCATTTTGTCTTTAGGAAGGTTGATAAAAGAGAAATGTTACTCGTAGCTGGAGAGGAGGGAAACCTTTTCATCCTATTTCATTACAGACTGTATTCAAGCTGGGGGCCTCAAAAGACAAAATCAGCATGTGGACCACAGATCCTACTCTTGGTATAAAAATCACCAATCATGAACTGCGTTGTTGCAGATAAAGCATGCCAGAGGGCCAGATGGTAAACCAGAGAATTTTGGTGAGGCTTGTGTGATGGAAGCATAAACGTGCTTTGTTAAGAGAAGTCTCTTCCCTCACATCCTCAATGCTATATAAACTCTCAAACCCAAGCCTGAAATTTACCTTCAGCAAGGGGGTCAAGGGTGTGTATCATGAGCTGGAAGATGCTATTCCTCATGAGACTGTTGTGGAGGGAGGCAGAGCTTCCTCCTCGCTGGAGACGTGGTTTAGCCTGAGTGGAGAAACCAAAGAGGCTGTTAGTTATTAGAAAGGCAAGGCAAGTGCAGATACTAACTAGACTGGTGGCCATTCATTTCTGTTACATGATCACACATGACTGACAAAAGATTTTCAGAGTACATTTCAAACCCTGTGAAGGAATGGCTTTCTCACATCCTTTCCTACTAAATGAATTAATAGTGATTTTTTTTTTTAGCGCTTAGTAAACTCCAGGCAACGTGCTATATGCTTCACATCCTTTGGTTCATATCATTTTCAGAATGAACTCTTTGAAGTAGTTACTGTTATTAGTCCTTTAAACAGTTGAGGAAATGTAGTCTCAGAGAAGTGAAATGACATGTCCGAGTCACACAGACGAAAGTGGAGAACAGAGGAATGGATCTCAGGTCTGCTTCATGCAAAGCCTGTGATCTAAACTAGCAGGTGGTCTTTTTGGACTGTATACCCTATCAGTAAAATTTTGTGTGTGTGTATGTGTGTGTGTGTAAATACATCTGAGCATATATGTATGTGTTCTCAAACATGTGCGAAAATAGAAATTAAGAATAAGAATACAGAATTACAGAGATGCTCATATTTTGTCTTGATCCCCAAACAATCACCTTGTACATCTTTGAGTATCTCATCTATGCCCTGGGAACCATGGCTCTAATCCATGAAGTCCTATATTCTGGGTGAAGTGGGATTTGAAGAGACAGAGCCTCTTATTTTGAATCCATGGAGAACCCTCCTGAATTTCACATCGACTCCTACTTGTTGTGATCCTTTGGCCAAATAATGGAACTGATGAAGAATGAACTTCTAGAGATGAGTTTGCCAACATACTTTTTTTCTTTTATCTTCCAACACAAACAGTCCAATAAAATCCAAACTTGTTTTGACATATTTTTATCCCAAATAGGAATTATGTTCTTCCTTTTGGTTGACTGTCTGCTAATTTTTCTCATTATCCCTGGGAAAGATGCATCAGAGAGCACTCAACTAACTAACTTAAGGGAATTAAGTTCTTATTAAAATTTTGGTCCAAAAGCCTGACATGGAATTTTTATAGGGTCAGGCAAAAATTAAATACTATTTCCCACTAAGTCTCTCAACCCTCTATATAATAGGATTTCCAAAAAATTCTATCATACTCCAGTCTCAGAAGGGAGCTTCCCAAGAAAAGTCTCACAAGAGACACTGTGATCATATACATTTGGGAAGTGTTACATCCTAGGTCTGCCCACTTTTAGAGATTTAAGATACACATCAGACTTCTAAGTCTTAACACTAGCAAAATCTACTTAACTTTGATTAACTTGGGCAGTGTTTCTAAACTATTACCCAAAATCAGGTCTCTTATTTTGTAGAACACTTAGCAACAGTGTAGTGAGCTTGAAGTGTGGGTAAAAGCTAAACATGAGATACATGGAGAAATCTGACTTTTCTCCTGTGATTTGTTACAATTGATTTATCACTAGAAATCATATTTCCAACTAAACAGGGTTGGAGAAGGAGCAGAGATTATTGGTGCCTCAGTGGTGAACCAGACCACATGCTCCTCAGAGGAAGGAGCTGGTCTGTACCCCTAACCTGCTCCAGACCTGGCATCTCATATGGGCTCTCAATGAATGTCACAAGTCCTTGCTCTGAGCATTACATGAGAAAGCACGGGGTCATATGTGTATCTTCAGTACTAGTTCTTTCAGCCTTAAAATTCTATAACATTTTAATGCATTGTGTTATTTGGTTTTAGAGGTTTCTCAGATGATTAGGGTTTAAAAGATTTTAGGGGCAAGTATAGGAGACTTGAGAGTTGAAATGTAATTGTTATTTGACAGCTGAATACAAGAACACTGAAGGTCATTTCCTTGCAATGCTTCACAATTTAAAATGTGATGTGTTAATTGGATGGGAACTGGGAAATGAGTTTAGTGTTAAAAATTTGTTATCACCACTGTTACTATGGGTCTCAGTCTGGGAAACTGGAAGAACTCTGTGTGGAGAGCTTCATTAAAATAGGATTATAGCTAAAGAGGAACTTAAAGAATTCTTTTGGGTATTGTGTATACATTGAATACAAAGGTTTCATAAAGAATTTCTTTTGATGGGACCAAAAGAAATTTCCAGCCAAAAAGTGTGTACATGCAGATACTTGGAGAAAATTGATAAGAAGCATTAGATCCCACAATATCAGCACAACATCCCTTGGAATGCAATCTGGAAACATTTCACTATGAAAGTTCATGCCAAATGGAAGAGAGAATTCAAATTTTCTGAAACCTGGTCCCAGAAATAATTTTGTGAATGTGAGAATTCAATCATCACTAATTGTAGAACAGAGTATACATAAACAGCAGTGGTTTATACCATTTCAGTATTCCAAGGGAGAGGATGATTTGTTGAACACATACTCCCCTCTTTCTCCCACCCCTTCCCCACATTCTCCACAGGCACAAGAGTAGGTACAGACAAGGTCACTGCTTCCTACCGGTAGAGCCTGTTCATCCTTGTCTCTGGTTGTAGATGACTGCATAAGACGAAAAGGCAAAAACAAAAGACAAAGAAAGAAAGAAAGAGCGAATCACTTACAGGTTTTACATTTAATAACAAATACCAGTGTAAGAAAAGATTGGGTTCTTTCTGCGCCGGCCAAGGGTTAAGCAAACATGGAGAACTATGAGCATAAATTTCTAATCAATATATAATAATTTACTTAGGCACATGATAGGTTCTTCCATAAGGTCAAAGTTGAACGACCGACCCAAATGTCCAGCATTAGAAGGCAGTTAAATAAATTATGATACAGTGATGTTATGGAAAAATAAGATATTTGTTAAGTGAATTTGAAAAAGCATTTAAAATACTTATCGCATTTTATAAACGAAAATAAATAAATAACACTATCGTATATGTAAAGGAAAAAAAACTCTGCCAGGAATTATACCAAACTATTATTAGTGGTTATTGTTGCAGGGTGGGATTACAAGGAAGTGTCATTTTCATGTCTTTTGGCAGAGAGTCAGCCTTCACAGCTCTACACTGGTGAATAAAATTAAACCTGAAGAAATTAGCTTTTTAGTAAAGTAGAATCATCACACATGGAACTTAGATAACCCACCTTCCTGCCTGCCCCAAGCATTTGTTTCCATTTCTAAAGTGGAAATCTCTATCAGTTTGGGAAAAGTTGACTAGAACTTAAGGCCACATGAAGGCCTAATCATATGTTGGAAGAGAATTCAACTCTGATAAGGGGACACTGGGATTCTACCAAGGGCTGTGCTCTTCAACTCAGTGAGAAATTCCTTTCACTAGAACAAGGGGGGCACCATCCTGTGATTTTTCCAACATTGTACAGGTGCCTTGGAAAACTTACTCCCCATGTGTATTTTCTCAAGCTCAGACCATTCATTGCCTTTGTCACTTATCATGTATCAAGAACAAACTGGAACCTTCCTCTGTCTTGGTCCTTCCCATTAGAGTCTAAGCCAATCTATGCCTTCAGGAGTAACCACACACTTGGAGAAAAGGAATGGGTGCAGAGCTATTTTAAAACCTTCATGGGTTCTAGGTGCTCTCTTTTTTAGGTCCTACCATACACATCATATAAAACACATTAAAATGCCCCCCCATTCCACATCAAATATACATTTTTGTGTAAAAAAAGGATTCTTATAATTTTGTGTTTGAAATTGTTTACCTAAGTTCTGCACAATTTTTCTGTAAACCTAGAACTTCCCTAATAAAAATTATATTAAAAATGATTTGCCTATGTGCAATTCATTTAATTTATGATTGGTTATAATGAGTTTCTCAAAAACTACCATGGATGCTCAGAAATCTTGGATAGCAAGAAAATCAGAAATCTTGGATAGCAAGAAAATCACAATTTGTTTTCACATGTAACATAACTTGAGATGACATTTTAATTCTTAATGAAGTTGATATAAAATCCTTTGTAGGCATTCAATGAAACATTTAATAATTTTGATTTTTGTAGATACCTTTTTGGATTTAGGAATCAATACCAATTTATAATTTTCCGTCTGGTTTCAAAATTATTGTAAGTCCTGGAAGAACCTGTAAGCCTCAGGCCCCAACAGAAGGGTCCGGGGTTGATGGTTATTCCTAAGTACAGCCTGTGGGCATCACTAAATTTGCAGAACCTTCTGAATTAAGGACTCTCTCTCCTCTCTCTCTCAGTGGCTCCCTAAAACACTAATAAGAAAACATCCCTGAAGCCCCAGTTCACAGGAATGTGCTTGGGGAACTGGTGTGCACCTGAAATTGTCCTTTGATTTCCATTTTGCTCTGAGAGGCTCTGAATGATTTGCTTCTCTCTAGCAAGTCCTTTCATTTTCTCTCTTTCCACATCAGACAGCTCAACAGATGGCCTCACATTCTACAGAACAATCCTCCAGGGAAATTATCCAGTGCAGTGAGCTCAGCCTTTGGACATACATCGAGATTAACTGCCAGAGCACGCCTTCTCAGTTAGGAAATGTACACCTTGTGGCTAAATGGGAGACAAATAATCATGAGCTGGTATTGATACCACAGCAATTTATTTTTGTTCTACTACAGAACATGAAGGAACAGGATGAAATTAAGGAAAGAAAAGGGTGCCCTACATAACAGCAAATATATCACCAGCTGAGAATTTGAATTTTTAAAAATAAATTTAAAAAAATTATTTGATGGAGGAAAAAAAATCCAAACTTGTCTCTTGGTTTGAAAAGAAGAAAAATATCTACCCCACTGACTTCCTTCTTCCCTTGCAGGGAGGATCATAATACCCAAAAAAGTAGAAAGAAAATGCTTTATACACTGATCCTTCAAAGAAAAAAGAGTGCAGGGAAAGAAATCCTTTACAAAATTTCCAACTGTTTGGCATCATTACTTTTCTTTCAAGTGTGATTTGCAGACATGAATGTATATTAGGTCATAACATGCAAATTTAGATATACACATAAATGGCAGCTGAGGCCATTAAAACACCCCTGTACCTTCTTTTTATGTAGCCCTCTTGCAAAAGAGATGAGAAATGTGACATGCGGTGTTAACTGCCCATTTTCAGGTGCTCATCCACATCTACTGATAATTTTTGATGTTCACCTGACAGCCTCTCTCTTAGTGCATCATGTAGCAACCTCATGGTCCTGGGAATTTGCTTTTCATTATGTTAGGAATTCAATTTTAAAGAGGTTTTAATTACACTGAAGTAACTAGTGAAGGAGACAAAGAAACAGTCTAAGTGTATATAGCCGATACTTACTGATGACAGTGTTTTTAACCACTGGATTTTGTCACATGGTGGTTAATGAACTAAACGGGTTTGCCTCGGTATTGTGAATTTATTTTCAGGGTCATTTAAGATCTGACTAGTTTATTCTAACCCATAGAATGTTACAGATGCCAACTTCTCCAAAAGAACACTAACATGACTTTAAGGATAAATCTCGGCATCTTATTATGCATATTGTTTTTTAATCCTCTTAATTTTACACAAACCAAAGTACCATCCTTTTGGGCAGTACTAATTTTAAAGTCCAATTCCTGATGGTTAGCTCAAAGGCTGTGCCAGCTATTGAAAAGATGTGCCAATCCAATCTGTAGCATAAACGGCAATTATTGAGGATTATTTAAGAGAATTCATTAAAGAGCACCCCAAGGGCGATGTATGGAATTCTACATATTATGCATGATTGCTTTGTAAGCTCAAAACTTCTCTTATACACACACACCTAGTAGGTCAAAGTATACACCCTGTTTTAAGAGTAGCACTCTCCAAAAGAAATTGAGTGCAAGTCACATAATTTAAAATTTTCTAATGGCCACTCTAAAAATAAAAGAGGTGAAAATTTTAAAATGTCTTCTTGAACTGAATGTAGCCTAACATGCAACCAATGTAAAATTGTTAGTTTTCTTTTTAAAAAATTACCCCAAAGGGTCTCAAGGCTGTGGTGTGCTGTGCCAATGAAGATCCTCTTCTCCATTTATGAAAGGAGGACATCTACTGGGCCACAATGTAAGTAATACATCAGTCATTTAAAAGAACATATTCCATAATTCAAGCCCTTATTTAATTTAAACTGGACCCCCCTCTAATAATTCCAAGTTAGTCAAGTGCTGACTGCACTTAAATTGAATGATGCCATTATTATCTATTTTTCTCCAACACTAAATGAATTCAGAAAAATTGAAATTATACGAAGTAATTTCTCTGACCACAATGGAATGAAGCTGGAAATCAGTAAGGGGCAGAGAACCAGATCAAGCACAAAGATATGAAAGTTAAACAACACACTCTTAGACAACCATTGGGTCAAGGAGGAAATTGCAAAAGAAACCTGTAACTACCTTGAAATGAATGAAAATGACAACACAACATATTAAAGCCTATGGGATGCAGCAAAAGCAGTGTTGGGGTAATTTATAGCCATAAATGTCTAAATTAAAAAAGAAGAAAGAGCTAAAATCAAAGCTCTAACTACACATCTGGAAGAATTAGAAAAGGAACAACAAACTAACAAGGCAAGTATAAAGAAGGAAATAATAAAGATCTGAGCACAGCTAAATGAAATTGAAAATAATAAAGCACTAGAAAAAATTTAAAAAAACAAAAGCTGGTTCTTTGAGAAGATTAATAAAATTGACAAACCCTTAGCTAGACTAGCAAAGAAAAACAAAGAGGATGCAAATACATAAAATAAGAAACAAGGAAGGAGTATCACCACTGATTCCACAGAAATAGAGTATCAAAAGAGGATATTTGAAAAATTATATGCCAACAAGATGGATAACTGAGATGAAATGGACAAAGCTGTAGAAACACACAAGCAGTCTACACTGATGAAAGAAGAAACTGATGAACTCAACAGACCAATCATGAGTAACAAGATTGAATTAGTCACCCAAAACCTCCCAACTAAGAAGAGGTCAGGACCATAGATGAAGTCTACCAATCATTCCAGAAAGAACACTAATCTTACTTAAACTCTTCCCCAAAAAAAGAAGTGGAGGGAGGGAAGTGGCTGTGGCTCAATCAGTTGGGCTCCCGTCTACCATATAGGAGGCCCTGGGTTTGCATCTTGGGACTTCCTTGTGAAGGCAGGCTCACCCGCACGCCAGGGAGAGCCACCTGGTCTGCAGATGCCACGGAGCACTGTCAGGCCTGCAGATGCCATGGAGTGCTGACTCAGCAAGTGACACAACAAAAAAGGGAGATAAACAAAAACACAGAAGAGCGTGTGGCAAATGGACACAGAGAGCAAACAGCAAGCAAGCTGCAAGCAGGGAGGGGAAATAAAATAAATACAGACACAAAAGAATGCACAGTGAATGGACAGAGAGAGCAGACAGCACACAAAAAGCCACAAGGGGCAGGAGGATTAAAAAAAAAAGAAGTGGAGGGAGCACTGCCTCACTTATTCTGTGATACCAACACCGCCCTAATACCAAAGCCATAGAAAGACGCCACAAGAAAGGAAAACTACAGACCAATCTCTTTAATGAAACTGGACAAAATACTCAACAAAACACCTGCTAGTCATATTCAACAACACATCAAACAAATTATACACCATGACCAAGTAGGCTTCATCCCTGGTATGCAAGCATGATTCAATAGGAAAATCATTCACTATAACACACCACATTAGCAGACCAAAAGAAAAAAACCACATGATTATCTTTATTGATGCAGAAAAATCAACAAAATATAGCATCCTTTCATGGTAAAAACATTTTAGAAGACAGGAATAGAAGGAAACTTCCTCAACATGATAAAGGGTATATATGAAAAACCCACAGCTAACATCATATTCAATGGTAAAATGCCAAAGGCTTTCCCTTTAAGATCTGGAAAAAGATAAGGATGCCCACTGTCACCACCCTTATTTACACTGTGTTAGAAGTACTTGCTCGAGCACTTAGACAAGAAAAAGATATAAAAGGCATCCAAATTTGGAAAGATGTAAACATTTCACTATTTGCAGATGACACAATCCTGTACATAGAAAGTCCTGAGAAATCTACAACAAAGCTTCTAGATCTGACAAATGAGTTCAGTAAAGTGACAGGATTTAAGAGCAACATGCAAAAATCAGAAGCATTTCTGTACAACAATAATAAGCAATCTGAGGAGAAAATCAAGAAAAAATTCCATTTATAATAACAACTAAAAGAATCAGATACCTAGGAATAAACTTAATTAGAGATGTAAAGGACTTGTATGCAGAAAACTACACAACATTGTTAAAGGAGATCAGAGAAGACCTAAATAAATGGAAGAATATTGCCTGTTCATGGATTGGAAAACTACACATCATTAAGATGTCTGTCCTACTCAAACTGATTTACAGATTTAATGCAATCCCAATAAAAATTATAGCAGCATTTTTTTTTACTGAATTGGAAGTTAATTATGAAATTTATTTGGAAGGGCAAGGGACCCAGAATAGCCAAATACATATTGAAAAAGAAAAACGAAATTAGAGGAATCACATTACCTGACTTTAAAACATACCACAGAGCTACAGTGGTCAAAACTGCATGGCGGGACAGACCATTGTGCCAAGCCCTTGATATTAATGACTGTACTTGTGAACCTTTTCTTGTGAAATTGAAACTTAGCCTTGTATTGCATGTTACCTAAGAGTTACCTCCTTAGGGCCTCCTTGTTGCTTAAATGTGGCCCCTCTCTTAAGCCAAATTCACCATATAAACACATTATCTTCTCCCCAGTGTGGGAATGCCTTCTCCCCAGTGTGCGACATGACTTCCAGGGTTCAGTCTCCCTGGCACCAAGGATTACTGCCAAGTGCCAACTATCAATGCACCTGGAAAAAGACCTTGACCATAAGGGAGAAATGGTAAATACAAATGAGTTCTTATGGCTGAGATTTCAAAGTGAGTGGTAGATCTCTCTAGAGGTTATGCTTATGCACGTCTCAGCAGGATCACATTGACTGCCACAGTAAATACTGCCTCAAACAGCTGGGCTCCTGAGAGCTCCAGAGACATCCAGACACTATAAGCAGGGCAAACAGCTCAGGAGTTTGGCACTTTGCCAGTGGGCCTTACCTTAGAACTTATGCTCCCCAGTGTGACAGGGTTTGACTCATTTGTGGTTTCCTTACACATGGCTCCTCTGCTCCTTCTAGTATATTTGAATCTACAGTCAGTAGTATACTTGATAGGCATATGTCCAAGAGACTTAAATCTTTGATCTGTCCATGTGCCAGCTGGGCCCTGAATCTCAGCAGGGTGGCAACACCTATTCTCCAGATCACTGGACTCATCCAGGACAACTAACAGGCAATGATGAATGGACAATGCCCATCCCAAGGAACAGGGAGAGTCTGCAACTACAAGCAAGAGAGTTCTAGTCATCTGCCCCATGGGATTTAAGTCCCCTCTCAATTAGAAACAGAATAGGCACCACCATCCCAGAACCCTCAGGATTGGGGAATGAGCAATGGAATAAAGTAGACTTACTATTATTCTACTACAGACTTATTGTTATTCTAGCAATGGAAGAACTTTTATCATTGATACAAAAGCAGTGGCCTGTTGTGGGAACCTGGCTTACCCAGTTCCTTATTGTAAATGTTACACCTGTTCTATTGTAAATGTTGCAGTTGTTAGATGTTGCAGTTGTTCCCTATTATTGTAGATGATGTTGCAGTTCTAATAGCAAACAGCTGCTTGGTAGTTTCCAATAAAAACGAAGTGGAAACTGGGGTTGAGGCTCTCAGTTGTGGAAACTGTGAGTCCCCTGGTCCCATCTTTATTTCCTCTCTCGTGTTTCTCTTTGTCCTTTATTTCTTTAAGTTCTGCATTGCCTCCCTTCAAGCCAATCTATCGCTGAGTTGGTTGTAGCAACTGGCACCCAATGTGGGGTGTGAAGGGAAGAAGGCTCACAGCAACTGGTGGCCTGAACAGGGACCCGAAGGGAAAAAGGATTGTCTTGAGTGAAACTAAAGTTGGTGTAGAGGTGCAGAGCCCCAAGTGGTTTGGAAAGCCTTCGAAGTCCTCGAGGGTTTGCTTATATTTCCCCACGAGACAGAGAATGTCCTGTGTGGGTACCAACTCGTCGGAATAAGCCATACCATGAATGCCAAGAGACAACGGAAGTTCCTGTGGAAACTGGAGCCTCCGGTAGTGCAGATGGAGAGATGGACACTGGAAACTGCATGGCTGGGTCTCATTTCAAAGACTAGAATGGCTTTATATCAAAGTATCTAAACTAAAGAACTTATTCAAGCATGGAATCATAAAGCAAGTATGGCTTGGGGACAGAAAGAGATTAAGAAGGAAACTGAGAGGAGGAAAACTGGAAAAGAAATGTTGAATTATAAAAGGAAAAAATGAAGAAATTCTAGATTAATAGATTTGCAACTGCTTTTGTGTTTGTTCAATGTCAGTGTATGTGTTGTAATTGTTCCAGTATGTGATTGTTCAAAAAAGAAAGAAAAAGAGAAAAAGGAAGGAAAGAAAGTAAAAGGAAGGAAGAAAGGAAGAAAAAGAGAAAGGAAGGAAAAGAAAGAAAAAGGAAGGAAAAAGGTAGAAAAAGGAAAAAAGAAAAAGAGAAAGAGAAAGGAAGGAAAAAAGAATAAGAAAAAGGAAGGGAAAAAGAAAGAAAAAGAAAGGAAGGATAAAATGAAAGATTAAAAAGTTAAGCAAATATTGAAAAAGGTAAAAAGTTTGTGGGAATGTGAAAGCATTCAGTGAGATGTGTTTTGTAAAAGTAAAACAAGGCTGAATGAATACAAAAAGTGCAAAAACTGTGTGAAAAGGTCAGCAATGGACTTTTGCAGTTCTTCAAGGCTTTTTGCCCTGGCGTGAAGGCAATGAATCTGGCTGCATAGAAGAAACCCGTGGCAGTGACCCTACTAAAAAAAATATCAGACAACGGTATTTTAAGGGACTGGAAAAGGCCTTGCTGCTCAATCAAATTCTTAAATGTTTGGGTAAGACAAAACTATATTCTCTGCTGTAATTGATAAATACAATGCTTTCTCATGTTAATGGAGTTTGTAATAACTTAGCTTGGATGTGGCCAGCACTAATATCAAGTACTGGCCTATATAGCTTTGCCATTTGGGCATTTTAAGCCCATGAGAAATGAAAGTTTATTCATTAAATGTATGCTAGTTGGAAGTCTTATTGTTTGTTGTTGTATAATCTATGGTAGTTATGGATTATGTATAAAATGCTTGAATACTAATCAGAACTTTCATAATGAAACATATTGTATACTTAAGTGATTTGATGAACTGTAAGTGTATATGTATCTTGATGTAAATCTCTTGTTTTAAGTTTGAACAATCCTGAGACTGAATATATTGAGAAAAAAATTTGATGAGTATTGTTCAAACTTAAAGTGAAAATATCATGCCGGAAGCTTTGTTTATCAGTGAAATGCCATCTGCATAGACTTTGCAAAAACAAAAAGGGGGGAATGTTGTGGGACCTGGCTTGCCTGTTCCTTATTGTAAATGTTACACTTGTTCTATTGTAGCTGTTGCAGTTGTTAGATGTTGCAGTTGTTTCCTATTATTGTAGATGATGTTGCAGTTCTAATAGCAAACAGCTTCTTGGTAGTTTGCAATAAATACAAGGTGGAAATTAGGGTAGAGGCTCTCAGTTCTGGAAGCTGTGAGTCCCCTAGTCCCATCTTTATTTCCTCTGTCGTGTCTCTCTATCCTTTTATTTCTGTAAGTTCTGCGTTGCCTTCCCTTCGAGTCAACCTATTGCTGAGCTGGTCGCAGCAGTGGCCACTGGAGGTTCTGAGGTGAGGGAGAGGGAATAATAGGTGTATATGGGGGCATTTTTGGGACAGTGGAATTGTCCTGCATGACTTTGCAATGGTGGATACAGGCCATTATATATTTTGTCATAACTTAAAAAATTGCATAGGAAAGAGTGTAATCTATAATGTAAACTATAGTCCACGGTTAGTAGCAATGTTTCAATATATGTTTATTTATTGTAACAAATATACCATACTAATGTAGGAAAAATGTGGGAAAATGTGGGTGGGAAGTGGATGGGGCATGTGGGAATTCCTTATATTTTTTAGGTAATATTTATGTAATCTAAAGCTTCTTTAAAAAAAAATCCATTGTTCTCCCTGGTGGAATCTCTGATTCCAGAAGAGAATTTTGGTACTTACTTGATGAGTTTTTAGTATGTTCCCCATTTTTTTTTTTTTTCAGATAATAAAATATATAGTTCATTCAGAAAGTATTTTTAACTCTACTAATTATTTAAAGCTCTTAAATCATCTTCCTTTGAACCTCACAAGCCACAGAATGAGAAACAATTTCACTAATTATAAAGTGTAATTTTGATGTGACCTTTGTACAGTCTCAGCCCACATTACACACACATGAAATTTAACAAACATTGTGGTCTAGTGGCCTCCTGCCTCCACAGTAAGAGATGTTAGCATGCCCCTGTTTCACAGACCTGGTTGGTCACAGTAAATCAGGCATTCCTCACCTGCAAATCACAAAATCAAATAGGTCATTGTGAAGATTTCATGAAAAATGTGCAAAATATAGTGTGGTTTTCTGGGTCAGCATCAGCTACAAAGGAAAGCCATGCAATCTGTTGCAAAAGCCAGGTTGGAACTATAGACTTTCAGCATCATAACCCTTACCAAATCTTGTGAAATGTGCCTAATTAAATTCGTTGTACCAAGGACTTAAAAGCACTATATGATCTATGAAAACCAATTTAAAAGTATAATTATATTGTCATAAATGTGATATGAAACAAATGAGCAGGATTAGAAACATTAATCCAACATGTAACTGACATTAATTTTAATGTCTTAAGAATTTAGATGGGTTGGGTGAGGGATGATTAGAACTACTGTCATTTAAAAAATTAATAATTGTGAGCTGATGTCTTCTTTTTCTTTCAATACATTTCCTTGTAATAAACAAACATGTTCAAAAATCTCTCTTGGTTCAAGATGAATGAACTCCTGGCCTTATAGGAAGGTTAGATAAAAGGTACAAAAAATTCACTTCTGAAATTAGAAAGGAAAGAAATCTTACCACCTCTTAATGAAGATGGAAATTCATCTCCTTCTACCTCCATTTACTGTCTTAACATACTTCCTAAAATATTAAGGCAGAAGGGATTAAATAAATTCCTACAGAGTGAAATATAATACTAGGAGATTTAAATTCAAATTTTGACCACTGGTTGCTGGGTAATTATTCCACTGTCATTGTCTTTCAGGAAACTAGGAATCTCAAAGATTAATGACAGCTGCTGAAGTTGGCAGCGCAGCATGCAGGAATACCCACTTCACAATTCTGATTTAAGAAAAATGTACTGGAATGGAGAGAAAGGGTAGAAATTATTTATGTAGTATAGAAATGGAAGCTCAATTTTGGAAGCAAAACCTTTTGATCATTTGCTTGAATAATCTCCATAATCATGAACTATTTGGGATTGCAGAAAGAAATTTCAGAAGAATAGATATCCCAAGAAATGGAGGGAGTAGAAGAGAATTTGCTTACAGACAGTTAAGGAACAACATTTTGCCATATAAATAGTTTAAATAAAGAGAAGAAATAATATGAGATGAGAGGTGTCATATAACTTTAAGAATATATAACTCAGGATCAGATTGCTTGGGTTTATTTTCCTGTTTCTCTCACTTACGAGCTGTGTGACCCTGGATCACTCCCTGTGTAGTCTCATGTGTAAACTGGGGATATAATAGTACCTACCCTCAGAGGTTTGTTGTGAGGATTACATAGATCAGTACATGTGAAGTGCTTAGTTAGACCAATGTTTAGTACATGAAAAGCACTGTGCAAGTATTTATCATCACTGTCATTATTATCAAGAACCACAAAGGAGACATTATATGACAAAAGGAGATTCAGGGCTGTGAACTAGACTAGAGAAAGGGTTGGCTTCTATGCGCAGTAGGAAAACTCCACTGATTCGGGTGACAAAGGTGATTTGTATAGAACATTGGAAAATGGCTAATTGGGCACCCTCCAGGTTGGCAGCTGTGAGAGGAGGAGATGACACCAGATTACATTTCAGGACTTGGCTTCTGACTCCGGCCCTGTCCCATGAGTCAGCACTGTCTGAATTACACAAGGCAAGTTCAGCATTTCATATCCTATACCCCTGAGTGGGCTTGGTTTTAAGGAAGATGTGGGGGCTGGAAGATTCAGAGAAGACGGAACCCAGGTCTGAACCGAAAGGATCCTTACTCTCATTTTGAAATTCTAAAGGTTTCTGGCCACTTTCACTTGGTGGGATTTACTTGCAAGCAGAAAAAGGGAATTATCTGCATCAGAAAGGCCTGTGGCCTAGCTGTGAAGTCCACTTCCGACGGACGCCTTTCTTCCCCTTGGTGGTTGTTTGGTCTGGAGGTTCTCTGCATCTGGGACGCCAGGCTGCAATGGGGGTGAATTCTGAACAAACCAGGGTCAGGACCTGGGTGCACTGGTACCTGCTGAATGTCATAATTTGGACAAAGAGGGAGATAGGGTCTCCTTACAACTTGGAAAAAAGTTGACCCATGTGAGTGCAGCTGCTTATGGCAGATGAGATGACACATCTGTATAAATGACCCTCTGTAAAAATGTCAGGAAATATGATCTGAGAATACTCTCAGTAAATCAAGGGGACCAGGGTCATTTCAGGATGCAGAACGTGGCTATACCTGACCAGCTGAAATCCACACAATTGTAAATAATCAGTCTATAATGTTTTATGATCATATAGCATTAGCAAAGAGCTAGTAACATACAAATATATTGTGTGTGTCTATCGAACTCGTGCTATTTTCAAGCACTGAGTAAACACAGATAAATTTTTCCCTCTCTTTTTTAAAAGATAAAAGGAAACAGAATCCTTGTATTCCAAATCATTGTCTTGTGTGCCTCACTGGACCTTAGCAACCAGACCTTTAAAAAGGATTTTTACACACATGTGTGTTGCACGCCCAATCCTCCCCACCATCCCCTAAATAATGGAAGTTATGTGATCCCTCAGGGTGGGATTCACCTCTGTGCCTTCCACGGGCCCCAATGTGGCTACTTCAAACTTCCATGGCAGTGTATTCGACCAGGTGGCAGGGATGAGTGAGTAGCTCAGTCAAGAGCTGGGTCTGTGGACTCCTTGTGCACAGAAACCAAAGCTCCTCAGCTGCTTGCTCTGCTGGCTAAATTAATAGTAATGATGTTTATTTAAATCCACGTCTTGAAGACCTTAAAGGATTATTTAATCTTTCTTATTAAGTAGGTACACAGAAGACAGCGATTCCATTTTATCAATGGAGAGAGAAGCTGGAAGGCCTCAGGCTCTTTCTGTACTCAGGATCCTAAGCACCAGTGCTAATTCACTGTAGAGATGAACCACCCAACTCTGCTGCCATCTCTGGCCTCCCTCTGAAAAACCCAGATGTTGCTAATATACTTCGTTGTATTGTTCAAGCAATTCTCACAATTTTGATAAGCCAATCAATACAATCTGGTAGTGGTGTTCTGGCATTAATCACACAGATTTCCTTTGATAGTACAGAATCCAGAATGGTTTACTTCTTTTAAGGAGAGAGTGTCTAAAAGGATGCAATTTTTTAAAAGAAAGCCCAACAAATGTGTATTACTGGCCAAATTACAGAACTTGGCACACAAATCAAGTAGATTCCAGGCATAATGGGTAATATTAATTGAAAGCTTAAGATGTGTCAAGTGCATTGTATATGACATCTCATTGAATTCTCACAATAACAGGTATTACCACCACTACCCCCCTCCTCCCCCCCGCTTCTAATACAAGAGGACACTGAAGTTGATGGAGGTTGGACAATTTGTCCAAAGCCATGTAGCTGGTAAAGTGGTAGAGCTGGCATATGAACTTGGACAGCTGAGTTCAGAGCCTCCCTCAGTGCCCGGGAAACAAGAAAGTGGGATTTTCCTTGCAGAGGTCTGTGGGGAAAAAAAAGGAGGCACTAGATTGTCAAACAGGGTGAGAATAGTTTATGTGTATAATGAGCTCCGATTTCCAACAGAGGCCAGAAAATAGTTGCCAAGCGAATTATTGTGAATTCAGAGTGACAGATTTTATTAGTGTTCTTTTGGTATGAAAAGCTAGGACCAAAACGTAGGGAAAGTATAGAGGTTACTTTCCTGTCTTACGTCTCTTCCAGAATTATTATTTAGACTCTTACCTACAGTCATGAATTTTCATTATTTTTTCTGTCTTTTGAAAGTCAAGGAGACACTTTTTATGCCTTTCACAATGGCATAGGTCCAAATAACACTGCAAATTAGTTTACTCATATTTCAAGTTGACTTGTATTAAGGAATGTGTCTTGCTTAGCAGTACAGTTGAGGGGGGCAAGCAGGGCCCTCTGGTGGTCTCATTTATCACTGAGGTGGTATAACACTAGTCTATATTTAGTTTATTTGGAAGCACGGTGTGTCCTATCTTCAATTTATTGCTGACACTTGAAGGACTAGTGCTGTTTTTTTGTTTCAAGGAAAGAACAAGCTCAGACAATGAAATAATCATCCCCAGTATCTGAAGCAACAATGGGAGATTCTGAATAGCAAGTTTGGAATAAAGAATATACATTCACTTACTCAACAAATATTTATTGGGCACTTACTATATGTGCCAGACATTCTTCTAGGGTCTAGAGAAAGAGCTGTGACCAAAAGGGGCAAAATTCCATGTCCTTACGGAGCTTATATTCCAGAATATTGTCATGAAATTAACTCGACAGAAAGGGTAGCAGTGAGATCACTTAAACATAACTGTTATACTTAAGGATAAACTTAGGTGGATTCACTGTGGGCTAACCATCACTTTCGAAATCATACTTTAATTAACCCATGATTTAATACATGTTCTAGTCTGGAGAAAAGCTAGAAAAGGTTATAAAAGCAAATAAAAGTACATGATTGTGTACATAAAATCACTAAAAGCAGAACATGGAAAAATGCAACAAAGATATTTAAAGAGCATCTTGAGACTCAAAATTGAAGTGTGAAATGTCTTTATAAATTTAATTTTCTACAATACGATTGACAATAAGGATTCTTGTGAATATATTTTTTAAAAACTTTAATAGATTTAAGATAAAAAAATAAGAAAGCATGAACTCCAAGGAGAATAATAGTATAATTTGAATATAATGTATTTCAGTGGTTTTGACATATATTACTTTTCATATTTATTGTATCCTAGATACAGTATAAGCTCCTTAATATAGTGGGTTGATTCTCCACCACATTTTAACTTTTAATTCTAGAAATTTCCTTTGCACCACACCCAATATATAATCTCCACATGACCTGACACAATTTCCATCTATGCAGAAAAATAAAGATACCAGGTTTGATGAATTTGGTTTTGCAATTTCCTGGAAGAAAATGAGTATCATGTAAACCCAAAATAAAGACTGGGTAAAATAATAAGTTAAGTTGGGGAAAATAATAAATGGTATGAATATCAAGCATATAATACTTTGTTGAAATATGTTTTTTAAAAATTAAGTTTGTTTTATTATGTCCTTAATAATGGCTCTAATTTCCTTGCCATGATGTTTCCAGTTGAGTCAAAAAATGTATTATACCCTCCTCCAATGGTATCTTAATCTTAATGTGTTATTCCTCAAGTATACTTTTGTGTTTTTTCAATTAATTTTATATTTTTAAAGAAGCTTTAGATTACATGAGTGTTATGTAAATAATATAGGGGATTCCCATATACCCTACTCCCTCCCCCTCCCATACTTTCCCACATAAACAACATCCTTCATTACTGTGGTACATTTGTTACAACAGATGAACACATACTGAAGCATTGCTACTAACCGTGGACTATAGTTTACATTATAGTTTACATACTTTCTGCACAATTTTGTAGGTTATGACGAAATATATAATGACCTGTATCTGTCATTGCAATGTCATGCAGGACAATTTCAATGTCCTGAAAATGCCCCCATATTATACCTATTCTTCCCTTTCCTTCCCCTCAGAACCTCTGGTAGCCACTGTCTTTAGATCAAAGATAAAATTTCTTCCATTATAAAATAATAAGTCTATAATAGAATAATAAGTCTACTTTAGTCCATTGAAAACATACTGATATTGAGGACTGTTCCCACTTCTTGATCTGCTCTCCTTTTCCCAAGAGGCCAGGAAGACCCAAACATCATCCATGTCATGGAAATAGGTTTTAAATTGGGATATAGCTATGTCCCAATACTTTTCATACTCTGCGCTCCTCCCCATTTCCTTCCTAGTTCACTCACTCTCACGCAATATTTGTCTCATCTCTCCCTTCCCCACTACTGTGCACTCTTCTGAGGGCAGAGGCCATGTCCGTTTCCATCTTTATATTCTTTCACAGTACCTACCATAGAAAGATGCTCGGTACATGCTTGCTAATTAAATAAGCAAAATGGGATTTTAAAATTGTTTAATTAGCCCATATGCTCATGTATAATGAGGCTGGGGGATTTGTGCTGTCGTTACTGCCTCACACCTGTAGGAATACCATAAGATAATATCTCCCTTCTCTGAACTCACATTTTATTTAGAACTGGCACTTCACATTCATTCCTGATTACTTTGTGTTTGCCATTTGCTGGCTTATGCTGGAATTGTACGGTTGTAATGTGGGTGTTTTTTGTTTGTTTGTTTTTTAAGGTGGTACCAGGGAATGAATCCAGGACCTTGTACATGGGAAGCAGGAACTCAACAACTGAGCTACATCCACTCCCTTATGAGACTTGGTTTTTCATTTGTTTGTTTTTAGGAGGTACCAGGGATTGAAATCAGAACCTTGTACATGGGAAGCAAGTGCTCAACTGTTTGAGCTACATCTGTTCCCCTATGGGTGTCTTACATATCAATATTTCATATTTTGCCTACCAGTGTGCTAGCACGTGGAAGATCTGGTGCTGTCACTTTGTAATAATCAATCAAGGAATCTGTTTAAGAAAGGAAGAAGCTCAAATAGGGAGGAAACTCTTAGACAGAAAAGAGTTGGGGCTTAGGTCCTAGCCAGCAGAAATTATTTTTACTAATACAGAGTGACAGCATTTAACCATTCTTTGGCTAAGTCCACTGAACCCTGTGCCCAGGCACTGTGGCATGGGTCCTTTGACCTGAGAATGCCAGTCTTCCTTTAGGTAGTCCAATTGCACCTATAATACTAATGGCAGGGGAGAATGCTGTAGTAGTGGTCTCTTTTGGCTGGTTAAAGTGTTGACTGGAACAGGGTCACTATGTAGTGAAGGAGAGAATGTAAGAAAGAGTTCTATCAGGGTTCACCATGTGGTACCTGGGCACCCTGGAAAATGAAACTTCCTGGCAAGGACCAGGAGTCCCACCAATGGGTCGTGACATGAGGACAGTTACTTTCTCAATTATCCCTCTAAGACTGATACAATTTAGGGTAGTGAGAGTCACATATGGATAAAAATTTAACTTTAACATCTTCTCAGGTCACTTTTGTTTCTCTCATGTTGAGGCAGTCCAGGCAAATTGTCATTTTATGAGTCCTAGCCTGGATATATCCACTTCATTCCTTCTTGCTCTACTTGTCAAATATCCTTTTTCATGGCACCTCCAGAATCACTCATTCATTCATTCATTACATATTTAATGAGCTTCTTCCATGTGCTGCACTGTTCTAGGTAAGGGGATACAACACTGAACAAAAGAGACCAATTCCTTACTCTTATAGAGCTTACATTCTAGTTTAAATCTCTATTCTCAGACATTTCTTCTAATTAAATAGCCACAGGAACAATTAACATATAAAACCCTTGCTGACTTTCATTGAATACTACATTTGAGATATTGTGCTAATGATCATTTAATCCTCATAGCAACCCTAGGGTAGTAGGTACTATTAGTAAATATTTAAAATTTTTATTTTGATATAACTATAGATTCCAGGAATTTGCAAAGAAATGTTTTGTCAGCCTCCTTCCATGATAACATCTTGAATAACTCTAGTGTAATATCAAAACCAGAAAGCTGACATTGGTACAATCTTTGAATTCATTCAAATCTCACCTGTGTGTGCCAGTGTGTGTATGTATAGTTCTGTGCAATTTGTATAAGTTTATAATAGGTATAAGCTTTGTGTAACCACCACTGAAATCAAGATACTTAATTGTACCATCTGCACAAGACACCCTCGTGCTACCCTTTTATATCTACACCCACTCCTTTCTTCTATCCCTAACTTCTGGAAACCACTAATCCATTCTCCATCTCTATTACTATATCATGTATATTGTCTAAATGGAACCATGAGGTGTGTAGCCTTTTGAGACTGGCTTTATTTCACTCAGCATAATTTCCTTAAGGTTGATCCAAGCTGTTGCATATACAGATACTTTGTTCCTTTTAATTGCTGAGTGGTATTCCATGGTATGGATGTACCATGATTAGTTTAAACATCTACCCACTGAAGGACATTTGAGTAGTCCCAAGGTTTTGGCTATGACAAAGTTGCTATGACAGGGAAACGGACTTTGGCCCAGTGGTTAGGGCGTCCGTCTACCATATGGGAGGTCCGCGGTTCAAACCCCGGGCCTCCTTGACCCGTGTGGAGCTGGCCATGCGCAGCGCTGATGCACGCAAGGAGTGCAGTGCCACGCAAGGGTGTCCCCCGCGTGGGGGAGCCCCACGCGCAAGGAGTGCGCCCGTGAGGAGAGCTGCCCAGCGTGAAAAGAAAGAGCAGCCTGCCCAGGAATGGCGCCGCCCACACTTCCCGTGCCGCTGACGACAACAGAAGCGGACAAAGAAACAAGACGCAGCAAATAGACACCAAGAACAGACAACCAGGGGAGGGGGGGAAATTAAATAAATAAATAAATCTTTAAAAAAAAAAAAAGTTGCTATGACATTCAAGTACAATTTTCAACATGAAAATAAGTTTTCATTCCTCTGGGGTACAGGCTAAAGAGCACAATTGCTGGTCATATGGTCAGTCTATTTTTTGTTTTAAAAGGAACCACCAAATTATCTTCCAGAGTAGCTGTGCCATTTTACATTCTCACCAGCAATGTATGAATGATTCAGTTTCCCCACATCCTTGCCAGTGTTCGTACTGCACACCACTGTTTAAAACTTTAGCCATTCTAATAGGTGTAGTGCAATCTTATTCTGGTTTTAATTTACATTTCTCTAGTGGCTTATGATGTTCAACATCTTTTCATGTGCTTTTTTGTCATTTATGTATTCTCTTTGATGAAACGGATGTGTGTATCTTTTGCCCATTTTCTAAATGGATTTTTCTGAATAAGTCTGGAGAGTCCTTTACATAGTCTAGATAAAAGTCATTTGTCAAATAGATGATTTGAAGTTATTTTCTCCCAGTATGTGATTTCTCTTTCCATCTTCTTAATAGCATCTTTCATAAAGCAAAAGCTTTTTCATTCCAATGAGGCTTAATTTATCAATTTTTCCTTTTATGGATTGTACTTTTGGTGTCAAGTCTAAGAAATTTTTTCCTGTCATAGGTCATGAAGATTTTCTATTTTTTTTTTCTAGAAGTTCTACAGTTTTTTGTTTTACATTTAGGTCCATGGTGCATTTTGAGTTAATTTTTGTATAACATGTGAAGTTTAGATCAAGGTCCACTCTTTTGCCTACGAATATCCAACTGCTACTATAACAACTTTAAATATCAAGAGCAAAAGTCCTAGTAAGGTTAACTAACTTTCCCAAAGTCATACAGGTAGTAAGTGGAGGTGTTAGGATTGAAATGCAGGTAGTGAGACTTGAAATCACATTCTCTTATTGATTATATTTCCCTAGATCCAAGGTATCACTTTCTTTTCCTTCCCCAAATTAATTTAAAACACATTCTGAATTCAATGTACATGCAGGACATGGAATAGAACAGGAGTCACCCATTCACAGATTTTTTTTTTTTTTTAGGAAGTATGGGGGATTGAACCCAGAACCTCATATATGGGAAGAAGGTACTCAACCACTGAGTTAGATATGTTCCCCTTCAAAGAACTATTTAAAGAAACCTAGCTTCACTCATTCACCCTGATTTGAATAAAAGTACATGATATTTTAAAATAAACTATTATTTACAACAGCATGCATCTTTCTAATCTCATAAAGATAAAGTGTAAAAGAGAAAAATAAAAGACATGAAATTGAGATCTGCCATTAAGTAAGGATATAGTGCTCTATTTTTGCGAATGAAGTAATAAGGTACTGATGAGGTTGTAGGTCCAGGTCTCAAAATAAAAATTCTGGTTCCAGACAGTGGCTGTGGTCAACTAGGACATATCTTATCTGTTATCTGTCAATAGCGCAGCAGAAATTGTATGCTATTGAAAACAGATGTAGCCTCACAGTAACAGAAATGGAATAGACATGCTCTGGGAATCCTAACTGCATTACTGTTGAATGGAGCCAGGAGGTACTGATATTACAGTCAGAACCATCTTCTTGGCCAAATATTCAACACTATTTTCAGTGTTGGAATTAGAAATCTGTTGCAGAGTTAGGAGAAAATGACATGAGGAAACTCTGGCAGGAAAAGCTTTTTCTGATTACTGTTGGCTCTGAAGCCTTGGCTTTAGCCACTCGCACCTTCTCAGGATCATTCTGGAGGCACTGTTACGTAGCTGGTCTTAGCTCACAAGCTTACTACTGAGGAACATCTTAAATACTTACAATATTCATGTAATGTGAGACATCATTGCTGACAAGTTTCCCTTCTATTATTTTTTTAAACAATCTACTACTAACTAAATTATAGAAACATTGGCGGAAACAGATGTGACTCAAGCAATTGGGCTTCTGTCTACCATATAGGAGGGACAGGGTTCGATACCCAGGGACTCCTGGTGAAGGCAGGCTGGCCCATGCAGAGTGCTGGTCTGCACGGAACGTTAGCCAGCGCCGGAGTACTGTCCCACACAGGAGTGCTGGCCCATGCGGAGAGTTGGCGCAGCAAGATGAACACAACAAAAAGAGACACAGAGGAGAGATAATAAGAGATGCAGCAGACCAGGGAGCTGAGGTGGCACAAGAGAATGATTGCCTCTTTCCCACTCCCCAAGGTTTCAGGATCAGTTCCCGGAGCCGCCTAATAAGAATACAAGCAGACACAGAAGAACACACAGCAAATGGACACAGAGAGCAGATGGGAGGGATAAATTAATTAATTAATTAAAAAAAATATTGGGTATCTTTGAATAGAATTGTAAATTGCAATGAAAAAATATACTGAACATAAGAGAAAATGATACTTTCCCATTGACTGCAGAAATTCCAGTCCAAAAGTGAAAGGTTGTGCTGATGTTGACATTTCTCTCAAAATAATGTGTATTCATTCTCCAACTTTATATAATGAAAAATTTCAAAAATAGGAAAAGTTCATAGAATAGTATAATGAACACCCATATAACCACTACTTAGAGTCAATAATTGTTAACACTTTGCTATATTTGCATTACCTATATCTATATAGAGTTATACTTTTTTGGGGAATCATTTTTAAGTAAACTGCAGATGTCATGATATCTTCACGCTTAAACATTTCACATGCATCTTCAAAGGACATTATGGACATTTCTGACATAATGGCAATACTCTGTGCTTGTGTGAGCATGCACACATGCATTTTGTATGTATGTAAACAGGCAGCATGTTGTCTTTTTGGGTTAAAACCTCCAAATGGTGTTTTTGTTAACGTGCTCAATTATGTTTGTGTTTATATTTTTGTCTCGTCTCCTAAGACTAGTTGTTAGGTATAAGTAAAACAAAGTGTTCATTTTATTTGCTAAGACCCCCTCCTTTCCCTGCTTATTTTACCAACCCATAAGAACAGAGGAACAAAAATCATTTGGTTCTTTAAAAAAGAAAAGTTGCTCTAGACACACATACTCATTTGCTAACTGCTCTTTGGTATTAGCTTGTAGCTGGGCAATACTGACTACACAGATATTTTAAAGTACAAATACTATTTGGTGATGGGGCTCTTGATTTGGGATTCTTACTGTGAATTTTGGGGCAGGGGGGCTATGAAATTCCTAAAACTATGTGTAAAAGTATGGTATGTAAATGAATTTTCAGGGTACAGGAAGAAAGTGTCCAGCTTCTGTAAAATTCTCTTTCAGGCTCAGGACCCTATAAAAGCTTAAGAATCAGTGATTCAATGCTTTCAAAATACTTATACTTTGGAAGCTGGGAGATGTTTTATATAGGGCACAAAACCCTCAACTGATAATTGACAGAGAGAAGGCATTCCAAAAGGATCCATCTATCAAGTTGCCAGTGTAGTGCCAGGGAAATGGGCTCTGGCAGATGCAAGACAGAGCAGAAGGCAGCACAAAGCATCTTATGCACATCGACAAGTCCTCTATTAGTTCACACTCTTCAGGAAAAAGATCTGAATGTCACTACAGATGGTTCCATTCTATTCAGTGGGCAGACACTGGGCAGAATGCCCAAGGTCTGCTTGGAGCATCAGGAGCAATTCCGACCCATGTGTTTGTAATGGTTGGACCTCTGAAGCTATGATAGTCTGAAGGCTGGTTTACCACGATGATCGTGCTTACCTTGAAGAAACAAAAAGGAGGAAGCAGAAAAATCCCAAATAAACAGTGAGAGAGGAAAAAAAGCCTATTTTTTATCTGCCTAGACATTTTGGACATGGGTGCACTTCTTGGTAAATGACAAAGGGAATAACACAAGGGCACAAACAAATGCCAGGGGCTGTGCTAGGTGTTCTCACATGGCTGTGTCATAGCATTATGGGAATTATTAGTAACTCATTAGTATCTCTGCTTTATTACTGGAAGGAAGTAAAGCCTAATGGGATGAAGCAACTGGAAGGGGATAAGGACCGTCAGTTACTTAGTGAGCAGGGTTTAGGATTAGAACTTGACTGCGGGATGACACAAGAGAGTATTTTTCCATTGCAGTACATTGTTTTAAATATTTATGTGTATGTGTGTGTGTTCGGGGGGAGATAGGTGTGGAAAACATAAATGGGAAAAAAAATTAACAACTAAAGTCAGCTTCTACTGTAGACGGTTTGCTGAACTTTATTTTGTGCTAGTGTGTGTTGAAAATACACTGGGAAACAAATCAATAGCACTTAGCATTTGAACGAGCTGATCTAATTGCATTATCTTGTTTAATATTTATAGCTCCATAAACATTATCAGTCCCATATTGCTGTTGGTGAAAGTAAGGCTCTGCAAGGCTGAGTAAACAGTCCTAGACTACAGAGGTAGTACCCAATAAAGCTGGGGGGTTCCTGCTCAGGATTGTCTGGCTGGGAGACTGGAGCTCTCTCTCCTCAGGTTTGAGGCTTTACCAGGTGAGTTCAGGAAGTGTGGTAACACCTGGCAGGGCACCGACTCAGTCCACATGGGAACATTCAGTTGAATGAGGAAATGTTGCTTTCTCCCAGTGAGCTCCCCAACACACACAATCCTAAAAAGTTTTGTGGGAAATCAGGTTTTTGTAAAATGACTTTATCTTTATTGCCAATAGATCATCATTATGATTCTAATACTTTTATCTTAAATTTACCTGCTTTCTATGGAGTTACTGGTCTACAAATAAGCATTTACACATCCTAGGATTTCTAAAGGAATCTTTCTTTTGTTTTTGGTAATGGAATCATTATTTCTCAATGGATTAGATTCTGACATTTTTACTGTCAACTTTAAGCATCATCACCAAACTATATAATACAAGGGACTGTACAAAGTCATGGGATGACACTGCAGAACAATGGAAACTGTTTTAAATACCCATAGCTCTGCCAATGACTATTCTGATGGCCTCTGGCGAGTTACTAGAGGGCTCTAAATCTCTGTTCCTAACATGTAAAATGTGGATGATTGCTATCTCAGAGGGTTCTTTAATTATCAATTTTAATAAGATGACATATGTAAAATGCCTGGATCCTCAGAGGCACCTAATGAACATATATGAGAATACAAAATTACAAGAATTTACAAATGGGACAATTAACTATCTAAGCTTGGAGATGGCAGGTAGCCAGGTTGTAATTCCAACTTCTGAACTAGTCCTGAATCTCTGAGGGCTTTGGTCAAGAATTTCAATTTCATATAAACATGGAGAACAGGGGAAGTCAGACATCATCATCCCAGACAGATAGGAATGCACTCTGCTTCAATTTCTCCACTTTCTCATCCACATATTGTCGTTTTGCATTTGCAAGCAGTTTTACCAACAAAGATTCTCTCCCATGTCTCTTCCTATCCCATTTCTCACAATAACTTTTTAAAAAATTCACCAGGTGAAGCCATTATGTTATAGGGTAACTGAGAAATTTTTCCAGCTTTAATAATTGTGGTAGTTTGTGTGCAAGTTGGCTGTGATTCTTCTTCTCCCTGTACCCACATCTCTTTGCAATGTGACTCTGTAGACCCTCAGGAGGAGGAGTTTATTTCCCTTCCCCTAGATTTGGGCCTTGTGACTTGTTTTGTCAATGAAAGTGGTGGAAATGACAGTGTGCCAGGCCCCACCCTAGGCCTCAGGGGACTGTGCATGCTTCTAACTGTTCTCCTAGACCACCACATTTCTTGTTAATCTGGAAAACCTACAAATATTTATTCTCTTAATCAAATCCCAAACCAGGAAAGTATATTAATGGATTTCTAAGATCCTTCATGCATCAGCATAACAACCTGAGCTTATTAGATGAATAAAGAAAGTAAAGCTGCCTGGTTCTTTCAGTTGATCACCTGGTAAAGAAGAAAAACCTTTTCCCTCTGTTGGAGAACTCACAAAATAAAATTATGATCCTAGCATATTAGGCAGTCAAAAAAGTATTTTGTCTTGTACAACTTTAATCTGTCTGGAACCTTTCCATGAAAGTACCACCAATTTCTCTAAAACTGGCTCCCCTGCTGTTATTAATCCACGGGCCGCACTGCGCACTCACCGCATAAGATCAGATCCATTTGGAAAAGAAGTTGAGTCTTCCCCTTTGGAGAGGTTAACATTAGGTGCCTGTCTGTCTGTACTGCAGGGCAAAACATCTTCAGATTTCTCCGGTTTATTTTAAAGTGGTTAAACACCTCTAATGTTTATGTTTTTTTGACCATAAAAGCAAGTATAACCCTTGCCGGACTGGGATGGAGTGAGGTGAGTTTTTCACTAGTCTTATGCACAAAATTGAAAGAGGCACCAAAAAACACAGTATCTAGACAATGGCTTTTTAGTACAATATTTCAAAAAATAAAGATAAATCCAAAAAATCCATGATGAACAGAATATCAAGATTTTAAATAAAGACAGGATCCGACTCTGCACTTCTAAGACCCTGCCTCACTGGTCTCCCCCTAATCCCAGTCCTTGTTCCAATCAAACTTTAATAAAAAACAAGTGACTGGCTCATGGGTTGTAGTTGCCAATTCGATTTTTTAAAATATTGCATTAAAATATTACTTACATGATAGCTGAGTTTTGGAGGTCCCCTTAATTTTTTTTCATTTTAAAAACAATTTATAGAAGTATATCGTTTATAATGAACATACATAAACAATAAGTGTATAGTAAAAGTTGTAAACTTACAAAACAAACATGCATAGCGTCATACAGGGCTCCCATACATCACCCCACCACAAATACTTTTCATTGTTTTGACATTGTAACAAATTATGAAAGAGCATTGTTAAGTATTACTACTAATTATAGTATCTATCTTACATTTGGTGTCTTTTCCCCCCAACCCATTTCATTATTATTTTTTATTCATAAACCCTAGAGTTTATCCAAGTGTACAATCAATCACATTTGGTAAAATCACATAATTGTGTATTCATCACTGCAATCAACAGAGCCTTATCATTACTCCAAATATACCCAAAAAGCAAACCACTATCATACCCATATGTTAGCACTACTAATGGCAAATCCTGTGAAGTGCTTTCATCATTTATATTCATTTCCAAACATTTCCAAACAACTTTTTAAACAATTCTGCAAAGACTAAACCCGTTTTCCATTCTCTAACCACATTCTATTCTCTGGTGACTTATATTCTAGCTATTAACTCCATGATTTTGCTCATTATATTTAGTTCATAATAGCAACATCATATTTGTTCTTTAGTGCCTTTGCTTCACTCAACATGATGTCCTCCTGGTTCATCTACATTGTCATATGCTTTATGACTACATTTCTTCTTACAGCTGATAATATTTCATCATGTGTATATACCACAGTTTGTTTATCCATTCATCAGTTGATGGGCACCTGGGTTGTTCCCGTCTTTTGGCAATTGTGAATAATGTTGCTATGAACACTGGTGTGCAGATATCTGTTCATATCACTGCTTTCAGTTCTGGGTATACACCTAGTAGTGGTATTACAGGAGGATCTATATCTAATTTCCTTAGGAAACGTTAAATAGGCTTCCACAGTGGCTGTACCATTCCACATTCTGACCAATAATGAATTAGTGTTCCTATCTCTTCACATCTTCTCCAACATTCTAGTAGGTGTGAAATGATATCTTATGGTAGTTTTGACTTGCATTTCCCTAATAGCCAGTGATGAACTTTTTTTTAATGTGTATTTTCACCATTTGTATTTCTTCTTTAGAAAAATGTCTATTCAGGTCTTTTGCCCATTTTAAAATCAGGTCATTTGTCTTCTTATTGTTGAGATGTAGGAGCTCTTTATATATCATGTATATTAGATCCTGGTCAGATGTATGATTTCTAAATATCTTCTCCCTTTGAGTAGGCTGCCTTTTTTATCCTCTTCACAAAGTTCTCTGACGTGCAGAGTTGTTTAATTTTGAGGCAGCCCCACTAATCTATTTTTTTCTTTTGTTGCTTATGCTTTGGGTATAAAATTTAAGAGACCCCTACCTACGACTAGGTCTTCGAGATGTTTCCCTACATTATATTCTAGGAGTTTTATGGTCCTAGCTTTTATATTTAGGTCTTTGATCCATTTTGAATTGATTCTTGTACAGGGACCGAGAAAGGGATCTTTTTTACTCTTTTGATTATGGATATCCAGTTCTCCCAGCACCATTTGTCAAAGAGACGGTTTTGTCCCAGAAAAGTGGACTTGGAAGGCTTATTAAAAATCACTTCACCATAGAAGTGAAGATCTATTTCTGAACTCTCAATTTAATTCCGTTGATCAGTGTGTCTCTCTTTATGCCAATATCATGCTCTTTTGACTACTGTAGCTTTATAATGCACTTCAAGGTCAGGAAGCATGAGTCCTCTGACTCTGCTATTCTTTTTTAGGATGTTTTTTGGCTTCTCAGGACCCCTTTCCCTTCCAACTAAAGTTGTTAATTAACTTTTCTATTTCTGTGTAGTAGGCTATTGGAATTTTGATTGGTAGTTCATTGAATCTATAAATTAATTTGGGTAGAACTGACATGTTCATGATGTTTAGTCTTTCAATCCATGAGCATGGAATGTCCTTCCATTTGTTAAGGTCTTCTTTGATTTCTTTTAACAGTGTTTTGTACTTTTCTAAATACAGATCCTTCACATTCCTAGTTAAATTAATTTCTAGATCTTTGAGTCTTTTTGTTGCTATTGTAAATGGAATTTTTTTCATGATTTCCTCCTCAGTTTGCTCATTACTAGTGTACAGAAATGCTACTGATTTTTGCATGTTGATCTTGTATACTGCCACTGTGCTGAACTCATTTATTAGCTCTACTAGCTTTGTTGTAGATATTTCTGGATTTTCTAAATATAGGATCATGTCATCTGTGAATAGTTAGAGTTTTACTTCCTCTTTTCAAATCTGGATACTTTTATTTCTTTTTCTTACCTAATTGTTCTAGCTAGAACTTGTAGTACAATGTTGAATAACAGTGATGACCGTGGGCATCCTTGTCTTGTTCCTGATCTTAAAGGGAACACTTGCAACCTTTGCCCACTGAGTACAATATTGGTTATGGATTTTCATATATGCCCTTTTATTATGTTGAGGAACTTTGCTTCTATACCTATGTTTTGAAGCATTTTTATCAAGAAATTCTTTTTTAATATAGACATTTAGGCTACAAATTCCCTTCCCAGCATTGCCTTCACTGTATCCCAAAAGTTTTGACAAATTGTATTCTCGTTTCCATTCCTCTCAATGCATCTACTAATTTCTCCTTTTACCCTCTGATTGTTTAGGAGTGTGTTGTTTAGTCTCCATATATTTGTGAATTTCTCCCTTTACTGCCTATTATTGATTTCCAGCTTCATTCCATTATGATAAGAGAAGGTGCTTTGTACAATTTCAAGCTTCTTAAATTTTTTGAGAGTTGTCTTATGGCCCAACATTTGGTCTTTCCTGACGAAAGACCCATGAGCACTTGAGAAGAATGTATAACCTGTTGATTTTGGATGCAATGTTCTATATATGTCTGTCAGGTCCAGCTCATTTATCATATTGTTCAAGTTTCCTGTTGAGCTTCTGTTTCATTGTTTTATCTATTGATGTGAGTGGATGTAGAAATCTCCAGCAATTAGTGTGGAGATGTCTATTTCTCCTTTCAGTTTGGCCAGAGTTTGCCTCATGAATTTTGGGGCACCCTGGTTATGTGCACATGTATTTATGACTGTTACTCCTTCCCGGTGGATTGTCCCTTTTATTAATGTATAAGGCCTTCTACATCTCATCACTTTTTTGAATTTAAAGTCTGTTTTTTTCTGACACCAGTACAGCTATCCCTGCTTTCTTTTGTTACTATTTGTGTGAAATATCTTTTTCTAACCTTTCATTTTCAGTCTATTTGTAAACTTGGTTCTAAGGTTAGTCTCCTGCAGACAGCCTATGGATGGCTCATGTTTTTTTATCCATTCTATCAGCCTATGTCTTTCTGATTAGGGAATTTTATCCATTAACATTCAATGTTATTACTGTAAGGGCATTATTTACTTCAACCATTTTATCCTTTGGATTTCATATGTCTTGTCTTATTTTTGTTCATCTTTTTACCCTTATGGTTATCTTTTCAGATAGTCTTCACTTCTACACTCTCCAATCCTCTCTCTTTCCTGTTTTCTTTTTCTAGCTGCAGAATTTCCTTTAGTACTTTTTGCAGAGCTGGATTCTGTTTTTATGAACTCTCTTAGTTTCTGCTTTTCTGTGAATATTTTAAACTCATCATCATATTTGAAGGACAGTTTTGCCAGATAAAGAATTCTCAGTTTTTCTCTCTCAGTACCTTAATTATATCATACTACTACCTTCTTATCCCCATGGTTTCTAAAGAGAAATCCACACTAAGTCTTATTTGGATGTCCCTTGTGTATATGATGGTTTGCTTCTCCCTTGCTGCTTTCAACATTTTCTCTTTATCTTTAGCATTTGGCATTCTGAATATTATGTGTCTTGGGTGGGTCTATTTGGATTTATTCTAATTGGAGTATCTGCATATCCTGGGCATGAACATTCATATCTTTCATGAGAATTGGGGAATTTTGGGCCATGATTTCTTCAAATACTCTTTCTGCCCCCTTTCCCTTCTCTTCTCTGTCTGGAATTACTGTAATACATATGTTGGTGTGCTTCATGCTATCATTTAACTCCCTGATCCCCGCTCAATTTTTTTCCCATTCTTTTCTGTGTTCTTCTCTCATTTAAATTTCAGCTATTCTGTCCTTTATATTGTTTATTCTTTCTTCCATGGTTTCAACTCTGCTGTTGTATGTCTTTATTGTAATTTTAATCTCACTTTTTTCTTTCATTCCCATAAACTCTGTTATTTTTCTATCTGAGGTTCCAAACTTTTCTTTGTGCTCACCCAGTGTCTTTTATTTTTTTTTAAGGAGGTACCAGGGATTGAACCCAGAAACTCATACATGAGAAGCAGGTGCTCAGCTCTGAGCTACATCTGCTCCCCAATGAAAGCTGTTTTTTTAAAAAATTTGTTTGATTGTTTTTGTGTTTAGGAGGTACCAGGGATTGAACCCGGGACCTCGTAAATGGGAAGTAGTGCTTAATCACTTGTACTATATCTGTTACCCCCAGTGTCTTCTTAATGTCTTTTATTTCTTTAGCTATGTTGTCCTTCAACCTCATGATTTCGTTTAGGAGATTTGTATGAACCTCAGTGATTAGTTGTTTTAAGTCATGTGTCTCATCTGTAGCTTTGATTTGTTCCTTCCTTTGCCTGAGTCATCTCTTCCATTTTCTAAGTATGGCTTGTAACTTTTTCTGATGTTTAGGCACCTGACTGTGATGCTGAGTTTACTCTGATGTTCAGTTTTTCTTTCTTGCCCAGGGATTTCCTGTTAAGTAGCTGTGTGCTACCACTATCCTTTGATTCTTGGTTCAACTTGTTCTAGATATTTAGGAATACCCCTGTTAAGGTGATCAAACCAGGGCTAAGACCGAGTCATGGGGTGCAGGCCAGTTTCCAAGGGCTTTGGAGAAAGTGGCAGTACAGGCACCTGATTGCCTATTTATTTTTTTCCCCTTCTTTTCATTAACTTTTCTTGTCTGGCCAGCAGATGATGCTCTCTGACCAACCTCTTAGCTTACACCCTAGATCCTAGGGGGGAATGGATTCACCTTATCCCTACCCTGGGGCGCTGTGCAGAAGCAGTGTCCTCAGGGCAGACCAAGTCTGGTAAACAAAGTTTCTCAGAAGTTGTTCTCCTCTCTGGGCCTTGGCCCTCCATACCCTCCCTCCCTTTGCCTCCTCAGCAACCAGCCCAGGGCAGTAGGGAAGGTGCTTGAGAAGGCAAATTATCAATTAGCAAACAATGTCAAGGTCTTGGCCTGGAAGTGTGAGATCCCTTCAATGCAGCAGACCAAATTTGCTGGCCAAAATCTGGATTTGCTGTAGACTGTGTCCCTCCCTCTCCCTTTTCTTGGGGAAGAGGACCCTGGCAACCCCTCAGCCTGCAGCCCTTGTAGTCTGTAGACTGTTTGCTGTCAGGGTGGGGGGATGGAAGCCAGCTTTTGCTGCTGAAGCTTTACTCAAGGGATTTTTCCAGCCAGCTGAGACACCTTTTCTTTGTCCCTTCACTTCTGGGTGTCTTGCCTTCCCCTGGTGTCTGAGCCCCAGAGCAGCCTCCAGTAAGTGTCTGCTTATCCTCTGGTTATTTTTTCTGGGAGATAAGTGATACCCCTCTGCCTCTCTAATTCTCCATTTTCCCAGATGTCCCATATCCCCTTAAATTTTGTCTCAATTATGGCACTGTAGTTCCAGCTCTGGGAGTTTACATTTTATACTAAGTTCAAATGGCAAGCCAATGAAGGTTTTAAAGCAAGTGGCTGATGGGATCTAAGTTTTTAAAAAAGATTGCTTTGATTGCTGTGTGGATTGGACATAAGCTTATATGGGGAAACTGGGAGACTAGTTAGGAGGTTGATACACTAGTTCAGTGAATTCTGCTCTTCTTCAGTCATCAGAGACCACTTTGAGATAAAGACAATAGCCACCTGCCTGTCCTCACATCTCACTTGACATCTCAGCAACGTTTATCTTATTTCTTCGACTCTCATGGTTTTCCCGCTACATCTCTGACCTTTCCTCCTCAGTCTCTGGGACTCTGCCATCTTATGTTCTCAGAAAACCCCATGGATTTAAACACCATCAATACACACCTCTAGCCCTGACTTTGTCCTCTCCCAACATCCATATCGAACTGCCAATATGCCATCTCCATTTAATGTCTAATGGGCATAACAAATTTCACAAGGCCACAGATGATTTTCATAGAGGATAAAGGAAGGTGTCTTTCTCTTTATACTGCTGGGATCAGCCCAATCACAAACTTAGATGCTACAAAACATCTTCATATTTCTTTGGTTTATGTTAGGTTGTTTAAATATTTTATAAAACTTAACATTTATGTATTTGCCTTTAAAAACAACACAAGTTCACTGGAAATTTTTATGTCTACTCCCCAAACCTTTTACTCTTCCATTTTCCTTGACTCAGATAATTGTACTAACATCTACCCAACCGTTCTAGACAAAAAAATTAGAGGAGACTTGCTTAATTCTTCTCTTCGGCTTTTCTCCTATGTCATTAGCAAGTCTCATTAATTCTGTCACTAATATGTGTGCCTCCATTTTTCTTTAAGTAAAATCAGCACCAACCTAACAGACCTAGTAAGGGCACAGCTCTCATGTCACATATCTAGAGTAAGGGCTGCCCCAGATAGAAGGAGCTGAGGTTTGCAGGAGCTTAGTTTGGAGGAAGCAAAAGCTGCATGGCGGAGGGAACTGGTTCCTGGCATGCCTGGGTTCCTCAACTGGAATAGAGGGAGACACACTCCTGTCAAGCACACACTCTCTACATCCTGTCAGCTGGTTTCACACATCTGGATCTGAGAACAGAGGAAGATTACTCCAGCACATTCCCTGGTAGATGCAGCTGGTCTACCTTGATGGGAGCAGGCCAATCTCAGTGACAATGAATTCAATCATCAGTCTGGGAGGGTGCCTGAGCAGCAGAGGGTTGGCAACAAAGCACAGCCAGAGTTCAGCATTACAGTTCACCCTCCATGGCCTGGCATAGGACTGAAACCAGGGGCAGTGAACAGAAACCACAGGATAAGTTTTCCAAGTTAAGAATAAACTCCTCTGGGAGCCAAGTCTGCCAAAGCAGTGGCCACTTCCCTAGTATTTAGGCACATGGGTCTTGCTTATATAGACTGAATAGGGTTTGTTTGTTTGCTTGTTTTATTGTTTTGTGATTTGGCTTTGAAGGTGGCTTACATGAGGATGTGATGCTATGACTTTTCATGTCTCATGATTGCATGATCCTGCCTTACCAAACATCTGCCCACTTAGTAAAAAATCAGCAGATGTGATTTAGAGACTACTGATTTTGACTGCTCTTTGCATATGAAATGGAAGCTGTCATGACCTATTAAGATGAGCAATTTTTCATCTTAACGTTACTTAAAATTTTTCAATATTTGCTTTACTTATACCTTTATTTTACTAAATTCAGTGGACTCTATAGTGTAAAATATTAGATTTATTATCTCTTTCCTATTGAACTGTGTGCAGAGATGAAATGGTTCATTATTCAGGCCAGATACTATTATGTTTTGCATTAACCTTGTCTATATGAAGTATTTCCAGCTTATATTTTGACATGCCCCTGCTACTCCACACTTTGCCACCACCATTATATTTGAATAACTGGTGAAAATGTTAGCAGTGTGAGTATAAAACCTTTGGGGCATATTTCTTTGTATGTGGGTTGTCTGCTGCTAAAGGACCAGCAAGTGAGTGTATTCCAGATAAGCCACCGAGGACAGATGAGAATGGCTTATTGCCAATGATGGCTGTGCCCTGGGACAACGGCCCCAACACTCTTCCATCCTTATTGGAAGGGGCAGGTGGGTCAAGTCTGAGCCTTCTCTTTATTCACCAAAAATAACTATGAACATCTATGTATGATTTTCCACTTTGCAAAGCATTTGCAAGGCATTGCCATCAACATGTTGTTTAGGACAGCATTTCTCAACTTTTACACTTTTCCTGCAAAACATGAGAATGACATTGACATGTGTGACACTTTCCACAGTGATGGACCCAATGATATGCTTAAGCCACAGCGTGTAGGATTGGCCAGAATGTTGCATCTTTGCCTCCTTCCTACTTGAGGAAGCCTGCTGGAATTCCACTGAGTAAGGCAGATGTTACTGAGATAATCTTGAAACTACTTACTCTAATTCGTGAATTTATAAATTTGGGTACGCTAGTCATTGTGAATAACAGACTGCTTATGGCACACTTCACAACTGAAGACACACCAGTTTGTCTCAGTGCTGCAGAGTGAACTTGGAGATTAAGAAGTAATGGCAGCTCTCGTCTAAAGATCAAAGAGTTAGGTAAAGTGACATTGAGTTGTGGTGTTGAAAATGATGATGATGGAAGTATTGGCACTCACTCCTAGAAATAAAGAGAAGTTATTAGGAAAGCCAGGTTCAAAATGAGTGTAGCTGGAAGACACAATTCTGAAGGATAAGGACATTCAGCCTGAACTGATACATATAAACAGGTAAAAATGATTAAATTATAAAAATTTATAATAAAATTAAAATTATGATTAAAAATCATAAAATGTAAGCAATTTTATAAAACTTTTAAGGTAACACTGTCTACTCTGTGCCAGGTATGGTTTATGTATTTCACAGACATCTCTTCACTGAATTTGATAACAAGCATGTGAGAGAGGTTCTATTTTCATCCCCATGTTACAGATGGGGAAAGTGAGGAAACTGAGGAAGAGAAAAGTTAAATCACTAGCCTAAGGAGCACAATAGTAGTAGAAGAGCTGAGATTTGAGCTCAGGCAAGCTAGATTCAAGGTTAATACTTTTAACCATCATACTACTGTCTAGCTCTAATTTTTAACTTGCTTAATTTCAAATTATAGTCCTAATTGTTTTCCTCACTTGACCTTAGCATATCTGTATTTTCTCCATATTCTTATATAAGTACTATGCTTGAAACATAAAAAAAGTCATGTTTATTTATTTATTTTAAACAAACAAGCATGGCATTTTCTCATGTTTGTTCAATAGATATTTGTAAATATCTAAAAATAGAATTCTTTGTAAAGATTATTTGTCATCATTAATTGTACTTGTTTCTCTGAAAATTTTATAGGAGAATGGCAATTTTAATATCCTCATTATGGGATCTTGAAAAGTCTCAAAGAACATTTACTAAATAGATCCTTTCCATGAACTAACCATGCATTGGAATATTCAGAAATTTTGAACAAGAAACTGAACGAGGTGAATGAGATATATACAGTACTTAAAGATGAAGACAAAAATCCCTATTTTAGTACATCCTATTTTGTATAGTTTCTTTAGATGCTCCTCATCCTATCAATGCAAAGAATAATTTGAGTATTCAAAATATGTACTGTAAGGATATAAACAGGGAGGACAAGTTACCAAGGGCATAAAAATACCTGGACATTAAAATATACCCAACTCCTATAGAGCTATCTGGCTCCTAAAGAGCTCCTTTAGCTACTGTATTAATATAATTTCTATTTATATTCATTAGTAAAGACCAAGATACTTGGAATTTCTACCATCTCAGGAATACTTTGTACTGGGGTTGATCATAAAGTTGACAATACTTTTTTACTTAAAATTTCTCTGCTCCTCATAGAGTATGTAGCATTGTTATAACTATTCGGAACTATGATTTAGCATATTTTAGTTTGTAAACTTATGGCTGTAAGAGAAAAACAGACATATTTTGCATACAATTTTTAGTTTCAAAGTAAATTACCCATATATAATTTAAAAAACATGGATAAATGTGGGTTTTAAGGACCTGGTGGCAAAGAAGGGGGTGGACGGGGTGGCACTCAGGAGAGAAGGTGGAAATGAGGAGCATTTCCCAGGTGGGTCCTGATGACAGTGGGTCTGAGGTCAAGTAAAGAGCAACAGGGGGTTGGGTGATGGTAGGGGGCACCTCCAGTGGTCCAAGCACCCCAGGGGCCCACTCCATCCCTCAATCTTGGGTTCCTTGAATTGCATCTGTGACAAAGAAGACTATGCTAATTTTCACTATGAATCTCAAATTATAAACTTCTCAAGACTTGAAGGAATCTCTGAGGGAACTGTCCTTGCCCCATTCTCTCTTTTTAAAGATGAAGAAAATGAACTCAAGAGAAGTGAAAGGACACTGCAGTTAAGATAAAAAAAAACAAGAGTCTTACTTCTGTACCTTCCTACCTGTGTGAGCCTGGGAAAGCCATCAGCCTATCTGGCTTAGCTTCTCCAGCTATAACATCATGATAATCCTTTCTGGGACTCAGAGGAAGATTAAATGGGAGATGTATATGAAAGCACTTTGGAATTGTCAAAAGCAATATAAATCATCACTGTCAAGTAACTCACTGTAGGCACACAGTTCAGCAGGATCGAAGCTGTAACCCTAAGGCAAGGAATTCTGCCCATTTTGTGTAACTAACAGTCAAACAGGGACATACTGGTATGTATAAATTTTCCTATATGCTTCTTTTCCTCACAAAATAAAAATATAAACCATTTGAATTTCTTGTTTGTTCTCAGACTCTCCTTGAAGATTTGAAAAGAACCTGTCCTTTCACCCAGCAGACCATTTCTCGTCTCTGAAATTCCCCTTGCCACTGACTGTCACAAAAACCTGCACCCTTTTTTTTGGCAGCAAGCAGGGGGCTGTCACTTTTAGGGCTGACACACTTTCTTCCCTTCAGAAAGAAATTCCTCTAAAGCTCTGAATGCTGAATTCAAAACATCAGTGATGTCAGGCCAGGTTTGCTTTTTAAAGAAAGGTCACTGCTATGAGGGATGGAGCTGTGTGCAGGGCCTCAAACTGGAGGGGAGCAAGACTGACAGACAAACTGTTCCACCAGAAAGATCCTGACAGAAAATAAGCTTTCCTCTTTCAAGGGTGTGCTTAATCAGATAGGAACAAGATAGAAACACTACTCCCCAACTCTTCTCACCGCAAGGATTCTCTCTTATTGCCTTAAAATATGGCTGTAACCAACCTTTCCAAGGGTATTTAACAACACAATATACATACATGTACACACACCAATACATACACACACATATTGACGGAAGAAAGGGATTGCTAGTTCTTTAGTTGGATCCTTTGTCTGGATTACTCTCCTTGGCACATTCCCCTAATTAATTGGTTGTATTTCCATCTATCCTTTAACTACTATCTTTTCCAAGAAGGTGTCTAAGATTTTATGAGATAAAATTAATCTTTTTCCTTCTTAGCATGAGACTACTTTGCTGATTCCTCTATGACATCAGAGCCTGTATTCACAGCCTGCCTTGATTTAAAGATCTATTTTTATTTTGTCTCCCTCCTATATTGAACTCTTCCCTGACAAGGGGTAAGTCTCACTCTTCTATGTCTCTCCCCTAAAACCTCTGAAATTAATAGAAGTATTTCCTGAAGTATTTCACTGTCAAAAAACTCTTCAAAGCCATCCTTTTTTCTCAGGAAACTTATCGATGGTCTGTATCAGGGTTTCCAAAATCTCCTTTATTGGTCTATTTTGCCAGAAAGGACAAGACCATAAACAGGTCCCTAAAATTAGAGAAGGAGCACTGGAAAGAGGTGGGTGTTCACACCTGTGTTTTCACATCACAGGGGACCTTGAGACAAAGTGGGGCAGCAAGCACTACTCAGAGGACTGCCATGCTGGTTTAGGACTGCCATGGCGGAGGGGAAGTAAAGCGGGGCGGTAAGGACAACATGGACATAGACGAAAGGACACTTCTGCATTAAGAAAAAAAGGGGTCAAAGCAAGATTTATGGCCAGCAGGAAAGAAGGATAACCAAATTAATCAGCTGGGTACCATTTATATCTCTCTCTAGACAACCGAGTTTCTTGAAGTGAATGTGGGTTCTCACCTTTATAGGAATCATTAGCACCTATCAGTAGATTCCGAAATGCTCATTTTCACAAGCACAGAGAGAAGGCCTGTGCTAAACAAGTCATAGGGTGTCTCACATGTGTTAGGCAACATCTACCTTTTCGTTGGATATTTAAATATGGATTGTGAACTCTCAGTTTGTATCTCCTTACTCCTCCTATTGGTGGTGTGATTTGTGAAAGAAAGGAGGATAAAAGATGAAAAGCTAAGTAGCCAAGACAGCCTATTAACTAGTTCTCATCAATGTAAAAGGTGCTAACATTACCTAAAGGGACATGAACTGGATTAGCCAATAGGCAGACACTAATTTATAGTAGCTACAACAACTCTGTAAGGTAAATATTATTATCTTCATTCTCCAGATGGAGAAGAGAGGCACAGCAAAGTTAAACAACTTGTTCTAATCCAGTTAATAAGTGGCAGAGCCAGGTTCATCTGATTCTAAAATAGAAGGAAAACTTGCCAAACAGGGATAATTCATTAAGTAATTAGATTTTATGAATTCAGATGTGGAAACTGAAAACAAAAAAACAACTGAACAAAGTAGCACTCAAAGGGGTTGTATGCTACTTACAGAAAGAATTTCAGAACAAAAGAGAAAAAGTAAAAGTAAGAAAAAAATCAAACTGGCTAAAACCAGAAGCTGCATCAACATAACAGAATGCTACAAAACGAGGAAACTAAACCAGGTCATTAAAGGAGAAGTGAAGAAAATACAATTCACCTGTAGGAAAGAAAGCCCAAAATAGAAGACAATTTGTAGCAGACATTAGTTGGAAAAGGGAAAGCATTATTTAATTCTATCACGCAGAGAGAAACCAAGGTAAACACTGCTTCACTGACAGAGAGAAACATCTAATAAAAGCGGAACATTAAGGGTTATGATTAGTTGTTGACTATTATAATGGTCACTCTATTAAGTTCCACATACTGTGTAACACCCACTCATGTTGGCAGGTTGGGAAACCTCGAATAGGGAAGGAAATGACTCAAAGTTATTTAATAAAACAGGTTTCATTCAAATTGATGGGCCTAAAAATATCCATTCCAAAAAAAGATGGTATAGTGAATTTTACCATTGTCAATTAAAAACAAAAAAACAGAAATTCTTTCAAGGTGGTGATAGGAAATGTAGATGTCATCTAGAAAGAATCCAGAACCACCAACAAAAAGACCCAGAAGGAAATTATCAATTAGTCAGACCAATTTAAATGCTAGAAAGAAATCAATGCCAAATATTAACCAACATGTAAATACTGCAAGCATCTAAAGATTCGGTGCTTTAGCTAAATTGTTTTGAGAATTAATGCATATAAAACATTGTTTCTTGAGCGGGGGAAGTATATTTTTATGACAAACATTGAGAAGAATTAAGTTTTTTCTCCCCACGATAATATTTGTTGATCTGCAGCTTGAACTGTTTTGCACAAAAATGTGTTGGATATTTCAAAATCAACGAGAGAGATGAGATACTATTGGTACTTTAAAAAAAGCTGCCACTAGGACCAAGTCTTTACCATAAGTGTAGAGTAATGATGAGAGTACTATGTTTGGACTTCAATGTGGGTTTTCTCTCAACATTTGGAAATGACTTCCAAATATATGGTCTAATACACACTGACATTTGTGGAGAGAACAACTGGATCAAAGGCTTCTTCAAATACAGATTTCATTTAGTCCCAAATAATGGCATGTTAAAGCATCTCTGCAGAATAAAATATTTCTGAGGCCCAGCCTAATAGTCTACTTACTCCTAGTGGCATGTGATTCGACTAAAAAATATGGACAATGCATAGGAATAAGATTTAACTGCTGGATTAGAAAGCGTTTATTCAATTTAGTACAGTTTGCCAGGTGGTTATTTTGAATCTAGCTCCAATAAAGGTAACACAAAATCAGAACATCTCCTCAAATTAAGGAGGATTCAAAGTAGCAGGAATCTGAGATATCCAGTTACTAGCTGTTCAGCCTGGAGTATCAGGTTTGTAGGGAAGTATCATAGCTCAGTGGTCAAAGAGCATGGAACCTGGAAGATTTTGAATCCTAACTCTGTGTGTGACATTTTGGCAACTTAACTGCTCTAAACTTCAGTCCTCCAGAAAAAAGGAATAGTGGGTCCAACCTCAAAGGCTATTTTGAGGGTTAAAGGAGATAATTTATGTAGAGTGTCTTGGTACCTGGTAAAGTATGTGTTCAATAATTGTTAGCTCTTATTAGCAAATTCTTTATCAACATGCACAGCCAGTGAAAACATTAGAAATCAAAGATGTAATACCTCCAGAAAAGAAAAACTGGTACTAATTGGACCCCAGGAGTTTTCTTTGGCACAGAAGTGGAAGGGTGCTAAAATGGTCTAGTCTACTGTGTAAGAGTAACAGAGCCTAAATCCAATTTCTGCAGGGACCCAACCCAGGGAAAATTAAGAAAATCATCATAGTTAGTGTTTCCTTTGGCCTCTGGCACGCTAGTTGCTTGACCTGCACTTGTTGACTGACCCTGATAATCTTCCTCACCCACCGCCTTCCCATCCAATGGGAGACAACAGCTTGGATGTGCAGGATTAGGGAGCAGGCTGTGGCTATGAAAGGAGTAAAGAGCAAAGCTAACTGGCCAAACGGGAATTGAAACTGTGATGCTGGCCTCATTAAAAACAGGCAGCAATGTCCTTGAATAGATGTTTTCAGACAACCAAACCATCTGCAGAGAAAACAAAACATGGCATGCACACACACATACACAAATAAAAATACTCCCCCCCTGAAACAAATACACAAACAAGTTTCATGACTAAAATAAAAATTGCTTCACAGGTATTTTTACATATCAGCTTCTATTCATTTTTTTTCTGGCACCAGTGTTAACAGCCTTCTATGAAGTCAATTCTATTGACAAGGTTGAAATGCTTCTGAAGTGGAGAACTATATGCTATAGCTTACATCTGTGAAGAGCCCATAGCCCAATGGTCAACCTGCACTGATAAGACTTGTCACTCAAATATAAGTAATGTGCTGCCTTTTAAAATGTGAAAACCAAAACCTTAGTAACTCTTTAGAAACAAGCTCAGCTGTAGAAAACAGTATTAGGCAACTCAGATCTGAAGCCCTTATCACCCCATGTGCTTTTACAATATGGTTTGAAATAAGCCCTCTTGGTAAACTAGCACACCCCAACTAGATTCGTGTCAAAAATAATAGCTCCTAGCTGGACTCAGATGTGATCTTTGTTCACAAGCCTCTCCTGTTACTTTTACCGGAACTGTAGTTGGTGCTGGGGTTTAATATATACCCAGGGGTCCTGAATCTCTGGACTGACCACGTGATAGCCAGGCCCTGAGCCTCAAGAGACTTCAGCTCCTACACTCTGGTTTATTGGACTTACCCCACTCAGCTAACACGGTGTTGAAGAAGGTCAACCACCACACCAGGGAGCCAAAACTGCCTGTAACTGAAAGCAGGAGGATTGCATCCAGCATCCATGTGGAATCTAAGCCCCCTCTTGTTACAGATGTGGAGTGGACACAACCATTCCAAGGTCCACAGTATGGAGCAATAGAGTGGATTTACTGATAATCTATTCATGAACTATTGTGATTAGTAATCAAAGAAAATGTGGCATTGGTGTGGAGAAAGTGGCCATGGTGGCTGCTGGGGGTAGGGAATGGGAGGAAGAGATGAGATGTGGAGGCATTTTTGGGACTTGGAGTTGTCCTGGGTGATGCTGTAGGGACAGTTACTGGACATTGTATGTCCTCCCGTGGCCCACTGGGTGGAACGTGGTAGAATGTGGACTATGATGTGGACCATTGACCATGAGATGCAGCGGTGCTCTGAGATGTATTCACCAAATGCAATGAATGTCTCATGATGATGGAGGAGATTGTTGTTATGGGGGGAGGAGTGGGGTGAAGGGGGTAGGGGGTATATGGGGACCTCATATTTTTTTAATGTAATATTTAAAAAGTAAAGAAAAAAAAATAGCTCCTAATAATGATGATGTGACTACTTAACAATCATACTTATTTGGTGCTACTCACTGTTTTAAATACCATATATACTGCCTAATTTAATTCTTGCCACAACCCAATGGGAAAGGTGTTATTATCATTCCCATTTTATAAACATAAAACCTAAGTCCAAGACAAATTCAGTAACTTGTCCAAAGCCATCTGGTGAGTGGAGGAGTCAGGATTTAGACTCAGGCCATCTAACCCAGAAGCCCTGCTCCTGCAATCACTCCACACCATTTCTAAGGGAAGCTCTGGGGAGGGGTGACAGATGGCATTAAGATTGAGGACTATATAGTTTGCTAACATGAAATCCTCCCCCTGCCCCATCTCCATGCTTCTTTCTCAATTTCCCTCATTGACTCTAAGAGCACTGTTTTATAAGGGTAACAGAAATCACTATTTTGTACCATTAAATTTTTTAAAAATTCAGTTGTCAGGAATCTTGAAGATCAACTCAATGCCTTTATTTTACAGATGAAGATACTGAGGGTTCAAGTTAATGGGCACTAAAAAATTACTGGGATCGTAAAACTGATTACAGGGTAACAATGGAGCAGTACCTATCCCTTTCTAATTCTTACAGGTTTCCCTACGAAGTACTCCCGAGGTGCCTGCTGGTTTCTTATAGCCCAGTTTCTATCCCTGACCATACAGCTATTTCTTTAAACAAACAAATGCCTGGGGTTTTTTCCTCCTGTAAATCTGGGATCTTCACTCTCATTTGGGTAGTCCTCTGTGAGCATGTATCAGTATTCATGCTTGATTACAAGTTAACCACTTAATTACAGAAGACACCCAAGCTATTTTGCTCCCAAGGATTATTATTATTTTATATTTAAAGACACTTTAGATTACATAAATGTTATATCAAAAATATAGCAGATTCCCATGTACCTCACCACATTTCCCTTCTGCACTTTCCCCCATTAACAACATCTTTCATTAGTGTGGTACATTTGTTACAATTGATGAACACATATTGAAGCATTGCTACTAAGCATGGTCTGTAGTTTACATTATGGTTTACACCTTGCACTGTACAATTAATTTATAGGTTTTGACAAAATGTATAATGGCCTGTATCTGTCATTGCAATATAATGTAGAACAATTCCAGTTTTCCCAAAATGCCCCTGTTACACCTATTTTTCCCTCTCCCTTCCCTCAGAACCTCTGGTGACCACTGTCTTTATATCAATGTTACAAGTTTTTGCATTACTAGAAAAAATGTCTGCTTTGGTCCATAGTTGCAATCCCCTCTTATGTTTGTTTGTTGCTCAATTTTGAGGATTTTGGGATGTTGATGCCCACTCTGCTTCTGATTAAGACAGGCTTAGATCCCATGGGGCAGATGGATGGAACTGTGTTGCTTGCAGTTGTAGATACTCTTTATTTGGGGGGGCGGAGTGGGAATAGGTATTGTCCATCATCATCCTTTTGTTAGTGGGTCTGGGTGAATATGATGAGCTGGAAAGGTGGTGTTGGCTTCAACTCTGCTGAGGTTCAGGGCTCAACTGGCATATGAACAGATGGAGGATTTAAGTCTCTGGGACATATATTTAACACACAGGTTTAGTGCTAATTATAGATTCCAAAAAATGGAGCAGAAGAGCCAGGTGTAGGAAAATTATAAATGATAACATGGGGGAGACTGGTTATCATATATTCCAAGGTCAGGCCCACTGACAGGGTGCCGATTTTCTGGGGTTGTCTGCCCTGAGTATAGGCTCTAGATGTCTCTAGAGTCCTGAGGAGCACCCCTGCTTGAGGTACTATTTACTGTGGAGTCAGTGAGATCCTCCTGAGACGTATGTAAGTGTAAACTCTGGAATGACCTCCTGACTCACTTTGAAATCTCTTAGCCATAAAAACTTGTTTGTATTTAATATTTCCTGCTTTTGGTCTAGGTCTTTTTCCAAATGCATTGCTGGTTGGCACTTGGTACTAATCCCTTGGTGCCAGGGAGGCTCATCCTCAGGAGTCATGCCCCATGTCAGGGTGGGGGCACGGAAGGGAAAGTAGTGAATTTATATGCTGAGTTTGGCTTAAAGAGAGGGCTCCCTAGGATTATAATCACTAAATGTCCTTGTGCTTAGAGAAGAATTCCAAATTCTTTGGAATCTCTAAGGGTAAATCTAGCTGATAGTATCATATATTTCATCTGAATGTGATCAGAGGTTATTGATTATTTTCACCTTTCTTTTGTCTGTTTGGAACTAATAGAACTTCCATTAGTTCCTAACATTTTGTTTAGTGAAAGAAAAGATTTAGAACTTGTTATCACTGTGGTAGGCTTAATGACCCCCAAAGAGTTCCAGGTCCTAACCCCAGGAACCTGCAAATATTACCCTATATGGCAAAGGGTCTTGGCAGATGTGATTAAGTTAGGAATCTTGGGATGGTGAGATTATTTTTGATTATCCAGGTGGACCCAATGTAATTACAAAGGTTCTTAAAAGAGGGAGGTAATACAGTTAGAGCTAAAGAGGAAAAGGTGATGATGGAGCCAAAGGTTGGAGTGATAGGCTTTGAGGATGAAGGAAGGGGCCATGAATCAAGGAATGCAGGCTGCCTCTATAAGCTAGAAAAGGCAAGGAAACTTATTCTTCCCTGAAGCCTCCACAAGGAATACAGCCCTGTCATCACCTTGATTTTAGACTTCTGACCTCTAGAACTGTAAAATAATAAGATCATGTTTTAAGCCATTAAATTTGTGGTAATTTGTTATAGCAGCAATAGGAAATTAATAGTCACCCTAGTTCAGATCCTCATGCCTGTTCTAATTAGTATCCTTGACTTCAGACTTTTCTCCTTGTAATTTATCACACCAGGTTCAATGAGTCAGTGATTCATTCATTCATTCAACTGATATTTATTGAGCACCTGCTATAAGCCAGGCACTGTGATGATGATGCAGGGAAGTTTGCAATGAGTGCTCCTTAAAAACTCTTTCATCAGAATTGGCACTTGATGCAATGGCAAAGACCAAAAAAGGATGGTCCAACAATGAGCCCTTGATACTAATGACTATGCTTGTGAGCCTGTGTGCCTGAAATAAGAACTAGGCCTAGAACTATAGGGTGCCTAGGGTTACCTCCTGAGAGTCTCCATGTTGCTCAAATGTGGTCAGTCTCGAAGCCAAACTCAGCATGTAAATGCATTGCCTTCCCCCCAGCGTGGGACATGACTCCCGGGGATGAGCCTCCCTGGCACCGAGGGATTACTACCAAGTACCAGCTGATGATGTAACTAGAAAATGACTTTGAATAAAAGGGTCAACTCAGACCAGCAGAATATCTCAGCCTACATATAATATCAGGAGTTAAATATGCTTTTTGACCTAAATAAAAGGGGGAAATGGAAAGGAAAAATGAATTTATATGGCTATGAGTCTCCAAAAAAGAGCTGGGAGGTTATCAGAGGGGTCGCCCTTATGCACACCTCAGCAGAGTCCCAGAGACAGATAAAGTAGATACAACCTCAGGTAATGGTTCTTCTGAGCGCTACAGAGACCCACAGGTTCTATGGTCATGGCAGATGGAGTACAGTGCCATGTCAGTTGGCCCTACTTTGGAGTCTGTGTTTCTGTGTGATGAAGCTGGACTCAGATGTGATCTTTGTTCACAAGCCTCTCCTGTTACTTTTACTGGACTTGTGGTTGGTGCTGGGGTTTAGTGTATACCCAGGGGACCTGAATCTCTGGACTGTCCATGTGATAGCCAGGTCCTGAGCCTCAAAAGACTAGCAACTCCTACACTCTGGTTTATTGGACTTACCTCACTCAGCTAACATGGAGGTGAAGAAAGTCAACCACCACACCAGGAAGCCAAGAGTGCCTACAACTGAAAGCAGGAGGATTGCATCCAGCATACATGTGGAATCTAAGTCCCCTCTTGATACAGATGTGGAATGGACACAACCATTCCAGGGTCCACAGGATGGAGGAATAGAATATGGATTAAAGTGGACTTACTGATATTCTATTCATGAACTATTGTGATTAGTAACTGAAGAAAATGTAGCATTCATTTGGGGAAAGTGGCCACGGTAGCTGCTGAGGGGAGGGAGTGGGAAGAAGAGATGTGATGTGGGGGCAGTTTCAGGACTTGGAGCTGTCCTGGGTGGTACTGCAGGGACAGTTGCTGGACATTGTATGTCCTCCCATGGCCCACTGGGTGGACTGGGCAAGAGTGTAAACTATAATGTGGACCATTGACCATGTGATGCAGCAGTGCTCAGAGATGTATTCACCAAGTGCAATGAATGTCCCATGATGATGGAGGAGGTTGTTGTTATGAGAGGAGTGGGGTGAGGGGATGGGGGATATATGGGGACCTCATATTTTTTGAATGTAACATTAAAAAATTAAAAAAAATAAAAGAAATGAAATAAAAAAAGAATTGGCACTTGAAATGCCTGTTTCAGGTATCTGGAAAACACACTTGTTCTTATTCAGTGATGAGGCTAGATCAATAAATAGTGGAGGATTTTTTTTTCATTTACAGATTTACAGAGTTTCCCAGCGATATAAAGTCTAATCATTTAAACTTCCTGTAAGAAAGCACAAGCAAGACTCTCCGAAGGCTGGTGGCAAATGGATTTCAACTCCCTTGCCAATTACAGTTGATGGGTCAGGTTGCCTGGAGTGCTGTATTGAGAACAATTTTGACTCCATATCTGGCTAGGCTCAGTGGGAAAGACTGCTAAGACCAACTAGTGGTATCTTACATGGGCATGGGAGGAGGGCACGGTGGCTTGAAAATCACATATTTAACATTCCAATCTTAGAGTGCTATAGTTGTGAAAAAAAGATTGCAGGTGGCCACAAGTTCCAACTGTCCATGCAGAGCCTCAATCACTTTCTCCTGGCTGGAGATCTGAAGATTGATCTGCAATTATGAAAAGTAGGCCCTTTCAGAATTGTTGTGCAAGATCTCAGATTGTCAGCTTCAATGCTGTGAAACAGATTTGTGTTTCTCTCTGAAACCAGGGAATGGGTCAGTTCCATAAAGAGAGCTTCCATTTAAGTCAAATTGCTATGTAAGATACCGCAATGAATAGAATACAAAGTCTTTGTGGTTGCCAAGACTACAACCAATCTAAAAATGAAATAGAAATACTAAAACCTGATACCTGCAAGTCTTGATTGCTGTGTGTGGTTAATACTGTTAAATTTATACTGGTCTGATTTTATCCTCTGTTTGTACTACCACACCTATATTAATTAATTTTTGTCCTCAGAATGCTAGGAATATTTTCTTTTGCTTGAGTCAATTTAAAATTCTTAATTGTAGTGTCTTACTTTCTATCCCAAGTCTATTTTTTTTTTCTTTTGACACCCTTATTATTATTTGATTCCACATACCCTCTCTGAAATCCTTTTCCTACACTCCTCCAGAAGTACTGGTTTTCTTTCAGTTTCTTTCCCAGACTCCTAATTTCCCTATTTGGAAAACCCCTATTTTTTATTCCCACCTTCACAGCCCACAGACCAGACTCAATATTACTCCTCCATCTCCCTGTTTTCATCTCTGCATTCTCTTTCCAGCTCCTTTGCCCCTTCTGAAATCTGATGTTGCAGCTGTGGTCTTGCTACACCTTCCACCCTCTTCTTCTATGCCTTTGCAACTAACCACCCTAATGGAAATGCCTCAATTCCTCTTTGGATGCCTGCTCCCCAGCACGACTTCTCTGTGTCCATATTCACTCTTATATTCTACCTGCTGGGGAAACTGGTTCCCTTCCCGAGTACCATAATCCATTCCTTCCAACTCCTCAGGGACCTCACCCACACCAATAGGTGGGAGGCTCTTTGTTTCCCAGGGCAACTCTTCCTGTGACCCTCCTGACACATACAGCTTCGCACCTTTGTGCCTGGACAGTTGATTGCTAGCTTTAGTTCTCCTCCCTTAGCCGTGGCTGAATATCTAACTGTTTATCTGGCTCCTAAGAGCTTCCTTTCTCAACTCCATGCTACCGTTTCAACTCACTCTCAGAAGACCCTTTACGAGACTATGTATATCCAAACCAGCCATCAGGAGGAGGAAAGAAATCAGTTTATATTTAAAATGTGAAAAATTTACTGCTAATACCAAAGAGTTACTGAATTACTCTCTTAAGTCAAAACTCAGCCAGGCATTCCAGTTCCTTCATCATCATCATCTTTTTAAATCTTAATTCTACTGTAATCCTACTTGTTGTATTATATCATACCTTCCACCCTCTCATTTTTACTACCAAATCTACTGATGGTTTCCTAAATAGTTTTTGTACAGTCACAGTTCTTTGCCTTTGCTTAGGCTCTTGCTTCCTCTTTCCCCCAAAACCCAAATGCCCAAACCCTACTCTTTTTCAAAGTCCAGCTCAAATAATACCCATTCCACAAGGCCATCATATGTCCAACAGCAGAACTATGTCTTCTTATTAGTCTTAAGTCCCTTATGGATTTCTACTTTTAATGAGAGGAACTGGTGTCTTGCTAAACTGTAAGTTCCTGAGGGGACCAACAATAGCATCCCCAAAGACAATTCCCATAAGACATTGGATTAGTCCTATCTCCATTATGGAAATTACCCCAGCCTTTGCCCAAGCTGCTCTCCGGCCAGCACATGTACCAGGTGTTGAAGATCATTCACTTGTGTTGATAACTCAAAAAAGTCAAAGAACATTCCCAGGAAAAGGGCTTGTGTGCATACTGGTGTCCTTTGACCAATACGGCACCTAACACTTCCCACATTTACTAGGTTCATAAAGTCATGATAGGAAAGGTGGGCCATTTCAAGACGACCAGAACTCATAATAAAATGATAGCTATCTTGACTACACAATTTAACCTGTGTTCATCTGTATATTTTTCTTTTCTTTTTCTTTAACACTTTTTAAAATTAAAGTTAATAGATCACAAAGAACGTTACATTAAAAAACATAGGAGGCGGCGGACTTGGCCCACTGATTAGGGTGCCTGTCTACCACATGGGAGGTCCGCAGTTCAAACCCCGGGCCTCCTTGACCCGTGTGGAGCTGGCCCATGCGCAGTGCTGATGCACACATGGAGTGCCGTGCCATGCAGGGGTGTCCCCCGTGTAGGGGAGCCCCACGTGCAAGGAGTGCATCCCGTAAGGAGAGCCGCCCAGCACGAAAGAAAGTGCAGCCTGCCCAGGAATGGTGCCCCACACATGGAGAGCTGACACAACAAGATGACGCAACAAAAAGAAACACAGATTCCCAGGCCACTGACAACAACAGAAGCGGACAAAGAACACGCAGCAAATAGACACAGAGAACAGACAACCGGGGTGGGGGGTGGGGAGGGGAGAGAAATAAACAAATGGATCTTTTAAAAAAACCAAAAACAAAAACAAAAAAACACATAGGAGGTTCCCATATAACCCACTCCCCATCCCCCCACACCCCATCATTTTGTAGATCTTTCTCAACACTAGAGGAACAATTGAATTAGCAGTTGGAATTAGATACGATAAAAGTGCCTGGACAGTGAGCAGATGTAGCTCAATGGCTGAGCTTCCCATTTACAAGGTCCTGGGTTCAATACCAGGTAACTCCTTAAAAAAAAAAAGCCTGGACTGAACATTTTAGGAGTAATGCTTCCATGACTGAGCAGTTATCTTTATCTGTTATTTTATTTTTTGAATTTGAAATACATATTAAAAAACGATAGCTACCTTTTATGGTTACCACATACTAACAACTCTATGCAGTATGAATTAATATCCTTAATATACAGACAGGGAAAGTGAGACTTGGAGAAATTAGCTGGCTATACTAGTTATTCTGTTTGCCCCTCCTTATTCACTCTTTACCCTATTTGCCTTTATGGACTACATCGATGGGCTCCTGTCTTAGCTTCCTGTTAGACTCAACCAATGGGAGACATGAGCAGAGGATGCAGGAGATGGAAGAGGAGCAAAAGGTCAGAATGCTTATTTCCCTAGCTCTTCCCCTCCTCACGCCCCGCCTGACTATGGACGGCCAGTGGCTGCATTTCTCCCCTCAAGGGCACAGCTGCCATCATACAACCCTCTCCAACAGACACAGGTCTCATGGGTTCCAGTAACCTTCTGTCCTGTGCACCTTGTTGTAGGTTTCCTGAAACCCTACCTCTAATCCTTGCATAGAGGTCCCTTGATTAAATTCTCTTTCATCACTTCTTTTCAATGAGCCATGTGTTTTCTCCTGGTCCTTGTCTTTCCTAAGATGAAAAAACTAGGAACTGAATTCAGAGCTATGATGGCAAAACTCAAGTGTTTAACGTCTATAGGAATACTATTAATAGTAACAAAGTTAACACTTACATAGAGCTTATGTGAACTCCCTTATTGCTATTCTATCTGAGAACTAGGGTTCTACACTCTATTTTCGGCAATGATGACAAACCTGAATCTTTCCTATTAGACAAGGTGGGAGAGCTGTGATGACGAGTATGCTTGAGGGGAGCGGACTTGGCCCAGTGGTTAGGGCATCCGTCTACCACATGGGAGGTCTGCGGTTCAAACCCCAGGCCTCCTTGACCCGTGTGGAGCTGGCCCATGCGCAGTGCTGATGCGTGCAAGGAGTGCCCTGCCATGCAGGGGTGTCCCTGCATTGGGGAGTCCCACGCTCAAGGAATGCGCCCTGTAAGGAGAGCCGCCCAGGGTGAAACAAAGTTTAGTCTGCCCAGGAATGGCACCGCACACATGGAGAACTGACACAGCAAGATGATGCAACAAAAAGAAACACAGATTCCTATACCACTGACAACACAGAAGTGGACAAAGAAGAACATGCAGCAAATGGACATAGACAGCAGAAAACAGGGGGGTTGGGGGGGAAGGGGAGAGAAATAAATAAATAATAAATCTTAAAAAAAAAAAAAAAAGAGTATGCTGGTTTCCTGAAGAGGCACAAATAAATTCCAAATGGAACAAATGAAAACCTGGGTCCATGGGAGTCAGGATTTTCAAATACGTGTACAAGTGTCTTTCTCATGAATACCATCAGGAGAAGAGCCAGATAAGAAGCATAGGTCCCCGCCTCTATTGCCATCAAAGCCTAAAACTACAGGACAGTATCTTTATTTTTAAGGTGAACAAGCAATTGTGTGGGGACCCTTTAAATGCAAATAGGCTGGCAGCTTGCCAAGCTGCGATTCTTCCAGATGAAAAAGAAATAAAAAAGCAAACAGATGAAAGGTATAGATCTGAAAGTTTTCCTTTGCCGGAAAGGCTCTCTCTGATTGCTCAACCCTCCAGACCATCTCAGTGCTTCTCTCTTTATGTATCCTGGTTCCTGCTATAGGGAAGCAGGTGGAGGACGCTGCTAAGTAATTACTGCACTACCATTTTTTTCTTAAGGATCACTATTTTTAGTAGAAGTGACTCAGGGATATAAGTAGGTACACTGTTGGGGTGGGGTGAAGCTTCCTTAGTGGCGATTTAACTCTTATGCCTCTGTATCTATATTTATTCCCATACTTTGTCCCTTCTCACCATGATCATCACAGGCCACTTCTGACTTACAGTACTAATGAAAACACATAAATTCCCCCTGAAAGCTTAAATTGGTCTCCATTCTGAAGTCTGGGAAATGTGGAAGTTATTAAAATCTCTATAGCCAAGAGTGAGGGCAAAAATGGGGAAGAGATATAGGGCAGTGGTTCCAAGTCTTACTGAGAAGAGAACAGCCAAGAGCTAGAATGAAAGACTGAGAAATTCTACATCAAAATATCTCATGCTTTACAATGGAGTAAGAGGAAGAGCACTGGATTAGGAATAGAAAGATTCAGGAGCCTTGGGGAAAAAACCATGTCACTTTGAGGAGGATACTTCCTGATTCTAAGCTTCAGTTTTCCATCCTCTAAAGGAAGGCTAGAGCTCCCAGCATAACCAACATGGCCAGTGAGCTCACAAACACTGGGCAAAGCATCTCACAGATTCTCTCATGTAATCCTCACAACACTCTTACGAGACAGGTAGTGTTATTAACCCATTTTACAGATAAGGAAGGTGAGGTTAAGAGGCTTTGTAATTTCCTCAAGGTGACAAAATCATAAATGGCAAAGCCAGGCTTGGAACTCAGATCTGTCCGAGCTCAGACATTCTGTAATTCTGCCCCACCGGGCCATGGTGAGTACACCAAAATCTACTAGCTAGTGATCCTACTACAAGAGCTAGTTTTTGAACATTTCTGAAGACCTTATTGAGGATTAATTGCCTTACTCTGGCATAAGAAACCCAATCTGTGTGATCCTGTGGGATTGCTGGAAAAGAAAAACAGTAAAAACCTAGCTATTACAAGTGCTCCAGTTTAAATAACCTTTCTTGTAATTCCTCCTCATCCAATACTACAAAGCAAATTAGCCATAATATATTTTCATATCCATGTATTTTAGTGTACTTATTATTCAAATGGCATTCTGCCCTAATGACCAGTCCTCACCATACTGCCTGTTGTAGAGCACAAATCCCTAAATAACATGGATATTCCCATATAAACTACTAGATAAAGTATCTAGCAAAATATCAAGGCAGGACCTTGCTTAATCATCCTTTGGATGAGGAAAAGTTGGCATTTATTGTAAAATCATTATGTCCAGGTATATCTTTCTTCTTCAAAATACCTTAAAGTATTTTCAAAAGAATGAAATGAATAACATATTAGAGCAATTTAACTCAGTATTTTCTGTCAGAGGGTCAGTTGGGGGCATATCTAATAGTTGTCTCAGAAGATATCATCATGAAAGATTAGAGACATTTCTTAATTCTGTTAATAGCTGTCATCTGTTCCTTCATCCAAATCTTCCTTAAACACATTTATTTGTATCTAGCTAAGAAGTCTGGGGGGTTAAAAGAAAGTTCAAATAAAGGGCATGAGAAGAATCATCAACCTTTTCATTCTTTGCCAAAACTCTAATCACAAGCTGGCATCTTAATTTTCTCTTGGGCAATCCCTGACTACAAAACCACTATTAGGGAGTTTCTATTTGTAAAGTCATGTTCCATCATTGCCATCTTTGATAGACATTCTAATTTGTCATACAAAGTCTATCAAAATATCTAAGTGTGGATTCCTAAAAATATGTAATTTTATCAAAATACCACTGAGAGTTTGTAACCCTACTCCATCCAGATGGTCTACTCTTAATTCCTAACCACACCTTGCCTAGTCTGGTCCTGGTGTGTTCAAACTCATCATTCTCCTTCACTGGCAAATGCTTTTTCTCTTTTTTATTTGCATCTACACCCTACTTCTTCAAAGCAGTGTTCACACTCCATGTACTTGCTTCCCTGCCAACCTCAGGCCAGGAGCTTTCCATCTCTAGACCAGTGCTGTTGAATAAAAATATGTGAGTCACACGTAATTGCAAATATTCTAATAGCCACATTAAAAGGAAAAAGAAAAAGGTGAAATCAATTTCAATAATATATTTTATTTAACCCAATGGTTCCAAATTATTTTAATTTCAACATGTAATCAGTATAAAAATTAGTGTTGAGATATGAGATACTCTTTTTTTATGTGAAGTCTTCTAAATCCAATATACTTTTTTTTTTAAAGATTTATTTTTTATTTATTTCTCCTCCCCACAGTTGTCTGCTCTCTGTGTCCATTCGCTGTGTGTTCTTCTGTGACCGCTTCTATCCTTATCAGCTGCACCGGGAAGCCGTGTTTCTTTTTGTTGCGTCATCTTGCTTTGTCAGCTCTCCGTGTGTGTGGTGCCATTCCTGGGCAGGCTAAACTTTGTTTCGCGGTGGGCGGCTCTCCTTACGGGGCACACTCCTTGCGCGTGGAGCTCCCCTATGTGGGGGACACCCCTGCGTGGCATGGCACTCCTTGCGCGCATCAGCACTGCGCATGGGCCAGCTCCACACGGGTCAAGGAGGCCAGGGTTTGAACCGTGGACCTCCCATGTAGTAGGCAGATGCCCTATCCATTGGGCCAAGTCCGCTTCCCCCAATATACTTATTCTACATATGGTTTCAGACTAGACACATTTCAAGGGCTCAGTAGGCACGTGACTATGCACTTGGAGGATGGTACATTCCTGTTGTTCACTAGATTCTGACACACTGTCTAGCACACAGTAGGGCTAACACTTGTTGCACAATGTACTCTCTCCTCTGTGTCAGACTTGTGTCTGCTCTGTTCAGTTTGCAAGGATCACTGTGGTTGAATTAGTAACATCCTCAGGTATGCACACATCTCCTCAACTAATTCACAGAGAACAAGGGTTACACCTTGATTCTCCCTCACAGCACACTGTGCTACCTGTGGTCACTAAAAACCTGTCCCCCTTCGCACCTACTTCTTATGCCTCCTTGTCTTTGTACATGTGGTAACTTCCGTCTAGAATGTTCCTGCCACATCTCCTTAAAAAACTAACATCCCTTTTCAAAGAGCACTCTTTCCCTGTAGCCTATCAGTTTGATTTAATACCTGTTTTCTGACATCTTTTTTTCAGGATTTACATACCCTCTAACAATTAACTAAATACTTGGTGACATTCACTATTCTATGAGCTCGGTATATGCATGTATTCCATATTTTACTCTTATACTGGTTTTGGATCCCTAACACCAAATGTCATACTTACAAAATTAATGCAGGAGCAGTATTTTTTACACAGTATATGCTTAATAAAACATTAACTCATCTTTATACTTTTGAAAGAAAACAGGCTTCTGACTTAAGTATACTCTGCATTTATTATCTATAAAGTAGGTAAATGTTAAGAGTGTACTATTATTGCTCTGATCCATCATGAGTTAATTTTTGTCTAAGGTGTAAGATGGTGTTCCTTTCTCATTCTTTTGGATATGGACATTCAGTTATCCAAGCACCACTTGTTGAAGAGACCATTCTCTCCCATTTGAATGGGCTTTGGCCCTGTTGAGCAGTGTATAGGCGAGGATATACATCAGAATTCTCAATTCAGTGCCATTGTCAGTATGCCTATCCTTGTGCCAACACCATGCAGTTTTGACCACGTAGCTTTGTAGTATGTTTTAAAGTCAGGTCATGTGATTCTTCTGATTTAAATTTTCTTTTTCAATACATTTTTGACTATTTGGGGCCTCTTGCCCTTCCAAATAAATTTAATAGTTAGCTTTCCCAATTCCGGAAAAAATGTTGTTGCAATTTTTATTGGGATTGCATTAAATCTGTAAATCAGTTTGATGATTTACAGATGATGTCTATTTTAATGATGTTTTAGCGTCCCTATCCATGAAAAGGCAATACTCTTCCATTTATTTAGATCTTCTTTGATTTCCTTTAACAGTATTATATAGTTTTCTGCATACAAGCTGTTTACATCTTTAGTTAAATTTATTCCTAGGTATTTTATTCTTTTACTTGCTATTGTAAATGGTTTTTTTTCCTTGATTTCCTCCTCAGATTGCTCATTATTTGTGTACAGAAATACGACTGATTTTTGCACATTCATCTTATAACCTGCGACTTTACGGAACTCATTTATAACCTCTAGAAGCTTTGTTGTATGTTTCTCAGGGCTTTCATTGGCACTGAGGGATTATTACCAAGCACCAACTAGCAATGCAGCTGGAAAAAGACCTTGACTGAAAGGGGAAAGGGTAAGGACAAATGAGTTTATATGACTTACAGACTTCAAAGTGAGTTGGAGGTCATTCCAGAGGTTACACTTATGCATGTCTCAGCTGGATCTCATAGACTGCCAAAGTAAACACTGCCTCAAATAGTGGGGCCGCTGAAGGCTCTGGAGACATCCAGACACTATAGGCAGGGCAGACAGCTCAGGAGTTCAGTGCCCTACTTGGGAATTTATGCTCCCCATTGTGACAGAGTTGAACTCAGTTGTGGTTTCCCTACACATGGCTCTTCTGCCTCTTCTACTTGAACCTACAGCTAGTACTATATTTGATAGGTATATGTCCAAGAGAGTTAAATCTTTGGTCTGTCCATGTGCCAGTTAGGGCGTGAATCTCAACAGAGTTGCAAAACCTACTCTCCACTTCATTGGACTCACCCAGGACAACTAAAAAGGAGATAATGATGGACGACGACCATCCCAAGGAACAGATAGAGTCTGCAACTGTAAGCAAGAGAGTCCCATCCATCTGCCCCATAGGATCTAAGCCCCCTCTCAATTAGAGGTGGAGTGGGCATCACCATCCCAGAATCCTCAGTACTGGGGAATGAATGATGGACTAGAGTAGACTTACTGGTATTCTACTGTACACTTATTGGGATTCTACCAATGGAAGTACTTTTATCATTGATGTGGGGGCAGTGGCCAGGTGGTTTTGAGGGGAGGGAGAAGAAAAATTGGTGTAATATTGGGGCATTTTTGGTATCTGGGAATTGTCCTGAATGGCAGTGCACTGACAGATACAGGCCATTATGTCTCCGTCATAACTTTCAAAATTGTGTGGGATAGAATGAAATCTACAATGCAAACTATAATCCATGCTTAGTGACAAAGCTCCAAAATGTGTTCATCAATTGTAACAAATGTACTACACTAATGAAGGATGTTGTTATTGTGGGAAAATGTGGGAGGGGTAGGGTGAGGGACATATGGAAATCCCCTATATTTTTTATGTAACATTAATGTAGTCTAAAAAACTTTTTAAAGTATATTAAAAAAAAAAAAAGGAGTACACTATGTTGGCCCCGCCTTGGAACAGAAAAGGGAAAGATGAACCCAACATTTCCTGAGTAACTTCTACCAACCTGTCCTGCCTCATTTAATCCTGATAGCAACCCCACAAAGTAGGTAACATCACCCCCATTTTATGGTGAGGAAACAGGTTCGGAAGGTCAAGAGACTTGTCTAAGGCTACACTGCTAGTGAGTAGCCCAGGAGGGATTTGAGTCCAGGTCTGATCATCTCCAAAACTGATCTTTGTGCTGGGACCCAAGTTACAACCAAGTTCTAGAGCAGTAGCCTTCTGCTCACTTCAAACAAACCCTAGCTCCAGGGCACTCCTTACACAGAGACTGGAGGCACAGGTCGATGTATTTCCCATCTCCCTTCCCCTGCCAGGAATGATCTGCCCCCTACATTACCAAACACAAAGGGTAGGTGACAGAAGATGCTGTCTGAACTGGCAACAGAATGGGCTCCCAGGGACATGGGGACAGAATAGAATGGCAGAAATGGCCTGGGCCCAAGCCATGGAGACAATCAGACTGTCAGAGGGAAAAAGTCAACTCCAGCTTCTGACTGTGAGAAACAGTTTTGCAGTGCTTATCCCTTTTCTCCAATGAGACGCTTGTTTCCTCTCTCTTGAAACACGTGATATGCTACCACCCTCTGTAATGGAGTCTTGCCTAAACATCCTCAAACAGCATGGGCTAAACTAGGCATGCATTTGCCTGGTACTGTGGTCAGCAGCCACAGGCAATACCAGGGGAGCCGAGAGCAACCATAAGACCCTAAAGTGGCGAGTAACAGACTGGGTGGCGGGCAGAGCACCAGAGTGTGGGTACAAATTCTCAAACAGGGACTGATTTCCCTTCAATCTCCTGTCTCCTTTTAACAAGCAGCTGGACAGCTGGAAGCCAAAGTGATTAGCAGGGCTGTTCTTGGAAGTGCCTGTACCCCGAGCGCCAAGGCTCCTTCCCTTGAAGGCACCATAACCCCATGGGGAGGATGGATGGTTTCCTCGGTTGGTTTCTCTGCAAGCAGAACAGAAGTTGTCTACATTCACAGCATACAGAGTCGCCCTTGGGTAAATCTAACTTTTGAGATTGGATTTTGGTTGTTTTATGACAGACCATGTATCTTACTATAGGGATACAGAAATCAGCATAAAAATGTAAATTAGGGACAATTATTTGCTTTGTTTTGTGAGGGATTTGCTGCAGAATTTCTTTAAAGACAAGTCCTCGGTGCATTTTTTTAAAAAAGGTAAATTTACAGATTTTTTTTTTTTTTTTTTGAGGTATCAGAGTCGGGGATTGAACCCAGGACCTTGCATGTGGGAAGCGGCACTCAACCCCTGAGCTACATAGGCTCCTTGGAGTTGGTTTTTTCATTAGGCTGTTGTTTGTTTTGTTTTTAGTAGTAATTGGGGATTGAACCCAGGGCCTTGTATGTCAGAAACAGCCATCTAACCACTTGAGCTATATCTGCTCCCCCAGATACCTTTTTAAAGCAAACTGGCTGGTACTAAATCATAGCTGCCACTTCCTGAGTGGTCTCCACGAGACAGGCACTGTGCTAATCACTCCATGCATTACCTCAATTATTGTTGATAGTAGCACTGGAAATTAGTTATTAGCATCCCTGTTGTATAAATGAGAAAACTGGGGTCCATAGAAGTACAAAGTCATGTGCAAACCTGGGATTCAAACGCCAGCTGTACTGATTCTAAACACCAGGCATCCTCCTCATGGAACAAGTCTCCCTGGTGTGTGGTTCCGGCCATCACAGGCCGCACTCTTCCCAATCCCTGCTTCAGGAATGATTTTGGTGGACAGGAGTTTTCCAAAGATTGTCCCCGGTAAAGAGGAGGATTAGAGTGAGGCAAGCATAGATACAGGGGAGACTGCATAGAAGTATTGCTATTTGGTGGCTTAAGCTTATGAGGTGGCAGTGGGGATGGAAAGAAATTGATGACTCTGAGGTACTGAAAAGGTAGAATTATAGGATCGCTAGCACACTGGATGAGTGGTGGGGCCATAGCCAGAAGGGAGCAGTTACTATGACTGGTATCAAACTGATCCACTTTAACGGATATGGACTGCTATAGAGTTCTCTAAGGGCACAGGCTTTAGAACCAGGCAGGGGGGGTGTGACCTCTGGCATTGCCACTAAGTAGCTATGAGGCCTTGGACAAATCAGCCCTGCTGGGCTTTAGTTTCCTCATTCTGTAAAAACTGAGAATAATGACGCCCTAGGTTATAGCAGTTAACACATGTAAAGAGCACATGATAAGCAAATAATGAGTGACTCTCTTTCATAAAATATTTTATAATTAATATTGTGCTTTATTCCTAGAATCCTTCAATGGTGCATCTTATTAATTCAAATGAGGTAGACTGGATCTTGTATTTATTTCTTAAACGTGAGAAAAACGTGAGGAAAGACTGTGACATAAAGTGGCTAAGGACAAATGAAACTCTTTTTTAATGTCTCAAGAAAATAAAAAACTCTTTTCTAGTTACCTGTCTGACCATGCAACTGAACAGTACCCATGATTTTTGGTACACAGTTTAAAAAATTTGTTTGGAAAGGGAATGTAAATGCAGAGCAGTGTAGAGAGCATGTATTTCTTTATTTTCAACAGGTCATGGGAACACGATGTACCAGTAATAAAATAGCACTTTCTCTTCCCTAACACATTTTTTTTCTCCCTCTAAAGGGCTACTAAAACCATTAAGTTTTGTTCAATGCAGGACATCTTGTCCTTTTCCCTGGGGTTATAATAGTTGCTACCTTTCATGGCTGCAGGCAGTAAACTGCTCCCTCAGAGGAACTCTGTTCTTTGCCCAGGACATTTTACCTATTATAAAGCACAGTGTGTCCACCATGACAGGCTCTATTTATGTGTGCATTCTCAGAGCTACACAAACAATAATTTCCCCCCTTTTATGGAAATATTTAAAATAAAACCCTCAGTACAAATTAATAAGGATCAGATGCTACTACTTTTGTATAATTGGGATCTGTCTTTCAGCTGAGACGCTGATAAATATAGATGCCTCTACTAGCAAGCAGTAATTCCATTTTCCTGCCATTTAAAAATAACCTACATGATTTATCATATAAGAAGAGAAAATAAAATCTTGAGTTAAGAATCATAATGAAAGAAAGAAGTTGCCCAAATAATATGTACTGAGATCTTGCTAAAGCCACTCCTTCCCCAACTTCGATTGCCGCAGGTTTCCCTCAGGTGTCGCAGTAATCCAAATATTCGAAGCTGAACTTACTGCAATTTCTCCCTTCTACCTCTCCAGATGTGTTCATCGTCCCATCCAACCATCGTCCAACCAGAGAACTCAAGTCATCCTGAATGCCTTTATTCACACTGCCCAAATCAACTGCTCACCACATCCTGGTGATTCTATCTCGCAATCATTGCTCCACCTCCTTCCTGCTCTCCTTCCCTTATTAGTTCCCTGGACCAAGCTTCTTAAATATTCGCAGGCACCTCTTAAAGTGGTGTGGGGGTCCACTGGGTCCTGAGCCTGACTCCCCCACCCTAAGGGAAGCTCAGTCCACAGACAAGCCGCTGCCTGATGCCCCAGGACACAAGCTAAAATGAAAAACAGACCTCCCCATGGGAAAACTGTGTATAGATGGTATTGTGGACTGTAATTTTTTTCTGAGGCTGTACACTTCCTTCCTACAGTAACATCACTAGACCCTATTTATTTAACTCTGTTATGAAATGTCTTTGTTCTGAGACCCTTTATATTGCCCCTCATTTTTCCACCTCTTGGCAGAGCACTCTCTTCATTCTCTGAACCATCACCTTCGGAGACCTTCTCCTGTCCGTAAATCCCAATAAATTAAGTTTATGTCTGACACTGTACCATGTACATTCTTTGGTCTTGCAGCTGCCCTGACCTGTGCCCTTCAGGAGTTGGCTTGGAATGACTGGCGAGTCATCAGCCAGGAGACCAAAGGACCGCAAGCTGTAGTAGGCGTGGGCTCAGGGAAAGGAGAATCCACGGGGGAAATCCTAGGTTGGCCTATAATATCCATGTGGGGAGGGGTGGCTGCCCTACTGGACAAGTGGGGACCGCCAAGAGAATATGGGGACACCCTAAAAACTCTGGCAGGTATACATGTCTTGATTGAATTACCTGCTAAGATTAGGGCTTTGATGCAATGACGTCAGTAGGTTATGACTCAGATTGAGTCCCCACCCCTTTGGTGGGTTGATATAAACAGGCACTCACGTAAAAAGACACACGGAAGAGGAAAGAACTTGGTCATTTCAGTCCTGCTACAGTAGGTAGTAGAGCAGCTGCATTTAAATAGGAAAAAGGGAGACTACCAAACAGCAGTGGCTATAGCATGGAGTCTTGAAGGTGACTACTGAGGCAGAAAAAGTGACAAAGGTCTCTATGCGGTCCTTAGAAGAAGAGTTAAAGTTAAAAAGGGACATGCACCTGGCACAGGCAAAGATGAAAGATTCTTTAACCGATAGCCTATGCTGAGTTAATGATCAGTTAGAAATCCTAGTTTATAGATATGCTTGGGCTATGGGCTGCAGGTTGCCTTGAGTCCAGGTCCAGAGGATGTTAACATTCCTGGGGTGGGACCCTAAGGCATGGGACCCTATGGACTCCTCCTCAGATAAAGAAAAAGAGGAAGAATGGAAAAAATGAATGGAAAAAAAAGAATGGAAAAAGGGCTAGGTGTAACAAAACAGATAAGTTTAGCTTAAAACTCTTATCTACTAAGCCGGGGAATTAAGAATCATAGTTTGTCCTGTAATTCCCCAATTTAAACCTTTTAACAGCCTTAAAATGAGGATAATTAATCCAATTACCAAATTTCAGTAAGTAAAGAAAAAGCCCTTAAAAACTATGGAAAGATCTTTTCTAAATTATAATTAAAACAAATTAAACAATTACAATATATTCCAAAATCTAGCAATCAATACTCTAAAGTTTATTTAGAATTTTAGAATTTTATTTTAAAAAAGAGAGAGGTTTTGGCCTCCTGTGGAAGGAGGAAAGAAAGAAGAAAATTTCTTGCATAAACTGTAACTGTTTCAATTTTATTTGGCTTGTGTACAATCTCCCTAGGTTTATAGGATACTAATAAAATAAATTAGTATTATATGTATTAAAGTTCATGTTTAATGAAGTACAGATCTGTCCTAAAGTGAAATCACTAGTTTTCACAGAACAAAATGTGGAATATAAGATAGGACTTAAATGAATAAAAGTAAATTTTATTAGTTGCTAATTGTAATTTAATAAGCTTAAAGGTAAAAGTAACTTATAGGAAGTTTGAAAAAGCATTTTTTAAACTGAAATATTTAAATGACTAATTCCAGGAAATCATTATTAAGCAGAAACCTGAATTAATAACAACAACAAAAAGCAACTTCATAACAGAAAAACTTGTCAGAGGCCACCTCAATCTGCATATTAAGATGATAGTTGGGGGAAATAATCTTAATTCCATTTGAAATCTTAGGTTTTCATAAAATAATGAAGAAAGTAGTTTTTTCCTATACTGCTAAAATAATATACCTGTTCATTAATGTAATCATGGTAAATGGTAAAAGGCTAAAAGTAAAAAGTAAAGTACTAAAAATAGTTAAATTCATTTGATATGTTATTCACTGCATTGGAAGAGGTTAGCAAGTATATAAAAATTAAAAGAGATAAACTTCAGTACTGTCAAACTCTTGTACATTCAACCAGGCTCCCAGTATCCTGCAAAGGGCCTTTCCATTTGAGTTATTGGTCACGTCGGTCACTACAACTGACCTCTAAAACAATAAAAGCACCTATAATATCTCTGGGTATGCTCTCGAAGTGAATGGAAAATACACTGCTGTTTCAGACTCTTGCAGCAGGCAGCAATGGCTCAATAACATTGCCTCCAGACTGGCTCTGTTTCAAAGTGCCTGTACACCAGGCTGGTGGAACACTGGAGCTTCCCCCCAAGGGCCCACGGTGCTGCAGCATGCTGGCTGCATACCAAGTGCAGTGATAATCACTCAAGTAACGTAAGTAGAATTTAAACAAACATAATTGGCATTATGTCCTGCTTCCACAGAGACACAACATGGATGGTACTACAAAACTGGAGCTTACATCTATTAATTGCAGCTTAAAAAGAAACTTGGGTATTGATTAGTATTAAATACTGTACCTATATATCTGATGACTATCTCTTCTATTCCAGATCATATGTAGAGGGATAATAAACATTTTAAAAGTCTTTGTAAACTTAATTCATTTCCTAAGTTTTTTTTCTTCCAGAATCAACACTTTCCATAACTTTCCAGAACAAGAGATTTCACCTAGTTCTAACCATGGTGCTGTACCCATCTTCCCTCAAACTCAGTAAAACAGTCATAGAGTTTCACACCCTGTCAGGCAGGGGCTACTGTCCCTAACAAGCAGGAAGCAGCTGTAGAAGAATAAGGGTGTAAACTCTTTGCAGGGAAAAGTTGAGGCAGGGTAGTACAGGAAACATGGAAGGCGGTTGGTCAGAATAAAACCTGCCAAGATCTTAGTCACAAGGTCCAGTTTCAAAGTCCTAGGCTCAAAAAAGGTCTTAGATAACTCCAAACAGAAAGGTCTTCCCATTGGTTCCCTGAAAGCTGACAGGTGAAAGTATAAAGGCAACCAATCAGGACAGGAAATAGCTTCATTCTCCAAATTGTTGCCTTCAGAAACCCTCTCTTGTCCATAAGCCCCAATAAATAAGGGTTATCTTACCTTACCTTACTTATCTTACTGTACCAGGTACGTTCTTCAGTCTTGCAGTGGTTCTGACCTGTACGCTTCAGGAGTTGGGCTGAAATAAGGGTCCTCTTGCCTTTGGTCATGGAGTCTTCATTCCTTCTCCCCTGCAGCCTGAGGGAATGTTTGGAATTGCCCCTCTCTCACTGGTAAAGGCCTTTGCTGGCATCAAAGTCTATAAATGGAGCACAACCTCCTCAGAATACCTTTTCTCCTGCTGGAGCCTCAGATTTAGTTACTCCCTGTCTTAGCCTGCACTTGATATTCCAGTTATTCCAACCTGCCTGTTACCTATCAACCATATTATACTGCGCCCTCTGCCTGGAAATGTTTTTCTCCACCTTGTCACCCTAGAAAACTACCCTTAAATGTGCCATTAGTTCTGATAGAATATCCTCTAGGAAGCCTTCTGTGACCTTTCCTTCTCATTCATTGCCACCTCAGTCAACTCCTTTTTACCTCGACTCCATTCCTATTCTTGTACAGTTCACACTTTATTAATAATGTTTTAATTTACATATCTACCCCCAAGAAGCTCCTGGGAGGTGGAGACTGTTTCTTACTCATCTTTTCCTCCCAATCCCCAAGGATAGTGCCTGGACACAGAAGAGACCCACCAACTCCTGTGGTGAATCCCAGTTGTTCATTGTAAACCCTCTACTGTAATTCTTTTTCAATTTCATTTCTTGATATTCTTCATTCTCTCAGATTTTATTTTCCTTTCCCACCAGACAATTGTCATCATCTTACACATGAGGAAACTGAGGCTCTGAGGGTAAAGTCATTTACCCAATTTCACACTACTAGTGACTAACAGTGCCAGAATTTGATCCCAGAGCTGTGTGGCTCCAAAGTCCAGATGCTCAAGTGTTAAGCTCTATTGCCTTCCCAAAATATAAGCAGTAGGTTGTAAGTAATTTCTTTAATGCACCAAACATTTTCATACTTCCATGCCTGTGCTCATTCCCTGCACTCTCGCTAAAGGCCCTCTCCTCATCTACCTGTGGAAGCCTGACTCCCTCTTTAAGGTCCAATTCAAATGCTACTGACTTTATGAAACCTTTTCTTTACTTGCCAATATGTAATAATAAAATAATAGTTTCTTTCTTCTCCTGTGCAATCCACAGCATTTTAAAACACACACAACCTCTTCTGTCCATGGTCTCAGTTATTTTCTAGACCCTATGATGGTTATTTTCTGCAAGACTTCCTTCCTCAATAAACCGAAGTACCTTTAGTGAAGGGACTGGGTCTTTCCCATCTTTGTATGGCCACAGTTCCCAAACAGTGCTGTATATGTAGGAGGTGTTTAATGAATTTTGACTGAGTGAATAAATGTCTTATTTAATTGGTCTATCTCTGTTTGAGAACAGGGGCTTTCTAAATATCCTTAAACCCTCTAAACTCGGCCTGATAACTGGAAAATAAGTATCTGACCATGTATTGGGTTCACTGGTATGCTTTCATATTATATAGTTTAGTTCTTCTTCGTAGCTTGAGAGAGGGAGAAGAAAATAGGAATGGAGAAGGCAGATGTAATCTGGGACTTCAGATTTGACCTGAGCTCCAAAGCCAGGGGAGGAAAAAGAAAAAGGCCAGCTCTCCCTCTCTAGAGACTGTTCTCCACCAGGGATGGTATTCTGCTCCCAGATGGTGTGTGCAGAAATGTGGGGGTGGGGTAGGCATGGATGAAGTGACAACTGGGGCTAATACTGGCATTAGTGGTCAGGAGCCAGAGCTACTTAAAGGCCCTAGGATGCACTGGGCAGCCCCATGTAATGGGGAATTGTGCTTCCCCAAATGCCAATGGTGCCTGTATTAGTTTTCTATGCCGCTGAAACAAATTACTACGAACTTAGCAGGTTAAACACATGACTTTATTACCTTACAATTCTGCAGGTCAGTATCTAACACGGGTTTCATAGGCTAAAATAAAGGTATCAGCAGGGTTGGGTTCTTTTGTGGAGGCTCGAGGGCAGAATCCCTTTCCAGCTTCTAAAGACCACTCACAGTTCTTTGCTCATGACCCCCTTCCTCTTATTTCAAAGCAAGTAATGTCACACCTCCCTGTGCCTTTCTTCTGAAGTCACATCTCTTCTCACCTTCCTTTTCTGCCTCCTTCTTTTACTTTCAAGGATCCTTGTGATTACATTGGGTCCCCATAGATAGTCCAGGATAATCTCCCCATCTCAAGGCATTGAAAGCTAGGATGTCAAAGACCCTAAGCTGGTACAGGCTTAGCCCAGGCTGGTTGGGATAACATGCCATTACGTGCTGGTTAGCAAACTTATTTCCCCTTTTGCTGTTAAACAACATATGCACAGCATGTGGACATCTTTGGGGGCCATTATCCACACTTCCTGGTCTGCCTCAAGGAAGGCACTCAGAGAACAGTCTGAACCCAGAGAGCTGTGAAGTGTAAATAACCCAGTGAAACTCAGCACATGGGGGAAGCATCATTCTGTTCCCAGAGACCCACAGACTCCACATTTCTTCCCTTCTCTCCTCTTCCCACTAGAAGTCATCAAAGGACATCAGGGCTCAGCCTCAAGATGGCTCATTTATCCCTGGAGGCACACATGAGAATTAAGGACAAGGGAAGGATGTTGTCCCATCTAGCCTGGGTTAACCCTGTACTATCTAAGGGTCTTTTACATCCTGCTCAATGCAGATACTGAAACTTCCAAGTGTGACCATAAAACAGCATAGTTAGAGCTATTTATTATTAATATAAAAATCAACTTCCTGCAACAATTAGATATTCTCTAAGCCTGAGAAGTGAAAAGGACTCATGATTTGCTACACATGCTTTTGTTTCTCAAATAATAGTTATTATGAATACCGTGGCAGTTTGAGATTATTTATGAATTCCAAAAAGAGAGATCATGTTTGTAAACTCATCTATTCCTTGGGTATGATACCCTTTGAATGCATTAGATTCAACTGACATGTCTTGATTAAATTACCTGCTAGGATTAGGGCTTTGATTTGACCACATTAGTAGGCTGTGACTCAGATTGAGTCCCCACCCCTTGCTAGGTTGACGTAAATGGGCACTCACAGAAGACACATGGGAGAGGAAAGAGCTTGGTCATTTTGATTTCTGTCATGTGACAGAAAGGAGAAGGCTCAAGCTAAAGCCCTGGGAAGGGAGATTAGCCATTTGCCTGATAGCTTTCAGCTGAAGAGAACAGAGCAGCTGAGAAGGTCCGGAAAGAAACAAGCCTATAGGACTATAGGAAGACAAGACTATATAGGAAGGAGAAGACTGACAGAGATGCCTGCCATCTTGCTTCAACACGGTGAAAAAGCAACCTTGAGTTGGACTCTTTAGGGCCTTGTAAATGTAAGCTTTTACCCCAAATAAAAACCCTTTATACAAGCCAACAGATTTTTGGTACTCTGCATCAGCACCGCTTTTGATGACTAATACAGATACCAATACAAAGTACCAGGTGGTTTTGTTATATTCAACATAAAAATATATATTTTGTTTCTTATGACAGTCAAAACTATAATTCCCACTTTACAGATGAGGAAATTGAGCTACAAAAAGATTACCTTATTTGCCTAAGAGCACATACAGTGAGTATATAGACAAAATGTAATCCCTGCTGCCAGCCTCCAGAGCCAGCCCAATTTTTCTGGGCAGAAAAATTCAGACATGGCCCAGATTCTTACATGTCTCAGTGAGAATAAGCTCCTGTGTTCCATAAGTCACTCTTCACTGCCCAGGCAGCAGGTGGTAGAGTGAAGCCTGCTTTATCTGCACTGGATGAACCTAATATCTTTCTACAGAGCATTTCTGATATCCCTGATAAAAACTAGCAAAACTATAAGCTAATTAGCTTAAAGTAGTCAGAATAGGGTTAATTCTGTGCTTAAAAGTTATTTACTGTTTCTAGGGAGTTTTGATAATAAAAAGAACCTTAGATCTCTGTTTCATAGACCTTTCTGAAACAATGGCATTTGCCTAAAAATTATTTGTTGAATGTGTGGATAAGTAAAAAATAGCATCAAAATATTTGATGCCTAAAAAAACCCTGGAAGGCAATACATGTCACATATTAACAATGATCATCTCTAAGTAGTAAAATTACAGATGACTTTTTTGTTTATCTTTATTTTCTATTTTTTCCACAAGGAAAATATATTTCTTACATCATGGGGAAGGTTATTGTGGTTATTGTGGGCCATGTTATGGCAGAGTGTTACCTAACAAGCTGTAGATTTACAACATGCTTGTCTACACATATCAAAAGGAAATAATGCTCTCTGATTCTCTAAAGTATCCTGATTATTTCTAAGGATAGCATATAGGTATCTATTACTGATCAGAATCACCTTGACCCTGTGCACCTTACTTTGCCCACCTTTAAAAATACCTTCCTCCTAGGGTTCCTGGAGGAGTGAATGAGATGAAGTCTATAATGTGCCTCGTACAGTATCAGGGACACTAAAGTCCAAAATAGGTGGCTGTCATTTTTATTCTCACAGAAAGGAAACTTAATTGGTCCTTGAAAATGCAAATATCTAACATAAAATAACAGGGTACTATGGGATCTTTCAGATAAACATGAATTTAATGTATACTAAGGATTTACTGTGTCTCAGGCAAGATTATTTTAGCATTGCAGCTACAAACAAACAATAAGACTCAGTTTTTGTCCTCAGGGAGTTCACAGTCTCCAAGTACTATAATGGGGTGGAGTGGGGGCAACTGGGAGTAATGGAAGGAATGGAAGAAGCACAAGAAGGATGAGTTGAGAGATGTAGAATGTGTCAGAACACACTGAGAGAACAAGGCAGTTCAGGGGGCCCACAATCAGGCAGACCCACTGCCCAGCTGTGGAGGACAAGGACGCAAATCAGGGAAGCAGACCAAGCAGAAGTTCTGACGCTGCTGCATCTACTTCTCTATGGTTGACGACATTCTGCTGAAAATTCTAGTTTCTTTGTACAACTTTTGTTCATTAGAAGGATTGTTTTAACAATAAGGCTTAATTTCACTTCTTAAACATTATGGGAAATGCAGGTGGCTCTCTAATTTTCATCGTTAAAATTATGAGAGTTTAAATTGTACCTTGCTGTCCCTTGTCCTTAAATTCTTTCCCATGACCCAGATTTACTTATTTCAAGGCAAAGATTCATGGCTTCCAAACAACTGAAAACTTCTTTGCAGTTTCACACTGTTGAAATGCTCACAAATACAATGAGTGACAAAACAGTTCTTTCTTTCCCATCGAGAGCTTATATAATAAATGCTCATTAATTTTTGCTGAATTAGAACACTCCAAATGTTCATTATCTGTATGTGTGCATGCATATGTGACCTTCATGATGTATCCAGAGTCTGATCACTTCTCAAAGCCTCCACCTCTAATGCCTGGGTCCAGCATCTCTTGCCTGACTGGAGTAATAACCTCTGATTAATTGCCTCCCCACCCTGCCCCACTCTGGTTTATTTACAGCACAAGAGCCAGAGATACCTGTAAAAAAGGTTAAGAGCGAACGTGTCTCTTCTCTGCTAAGAACCTTCCAAATGTTTCCCTATTGTACTCAGAGCAGAAACCAAAGCCCTTACAGAGATCTCCAAATCAACAACTGCCCCCAAACATTATACCTCTCCAACCTCACCTGCCCTACTCATGTCTCTCCAGCTACACCTGGAGCCTTGACCTTGGTCTTCTTCTCTGGAATGTTTTTTGCCCCAGATATTCACCTGGATCCCTTCCTTACTTCCTCAAGTCTTTGCTCATATGTCACCATTTCCAGTGAGGGCTTCCCTGACCACCTTATTTAAAATTGCAGCCTCCCTGCTCCCCAGCATTCCCAACTGCTCTTCTCTGCTTCATGCTTCCCAGAATCAATTCTCACCTCTAACAGCCTATCTAATTGACTTATTTTATTTTTCTGGATCCCTCCCCTAGAATGTAATCTCCACTAGGGCAGGAATTACTGTCCTTTTGTTCACTGCTATATTCTCCAGCCCGTCAGCTTCACCAAGCTGGTGTCTGGAGACAGTGCAGAAAGCATACCAGCTGTGGTCCTACAGAGATCCCGGGGCTCATGGGCATTCCAGTGTCACCATCTTCCTTTGTCCTCTACTCATATTGCTCAGCTCAAAAAAATGTTTGGAAGTGCGACACTATGTAGCAAAATAAAAAAAGAAGCGATGGATAATAGAGCCTACATATAGCATAAGCAAGTTTGGCTGTTATCTTTGTTCCCAGGTAACATGAACATTATAGACACATATTGAGGATCTACAGATGAATAAATGGGGAGATTATTTACTTTTTTTTTTTAGGAGGTGCTGGGCTTTGAACCCAGGACCTCGTACATGGGAAGCAGATGCTCAATCACTGAGCTACATTTGCTCTCCAATGAGAGCTGGCTTTTCTGTTCATTTGTTTGTTTTTAGGAGGTACTGGGAATTGAACCCAGGAACTTGTACACGGGAAGCAGGTGCTTTACTCACTTGAGCTACATCCGCTCCCCAAGGTCATTTACTTTTATTCTCTTGAGATTCATTCAGTTAACCTTTTATCTGGGAAGCGATATATTATATTTGCAGAATATTTGAGACAGGAGTGACAAACACTAGTTTGCAAAAACAACTCCTTCACCCAATAGAAATATGCTTTGATTGATGGGTCCCTCCAGGGTGATTTATCATTACTTCTTCTGCCCCAATCCACTGGCTTCATTTTACTGCTGACATTTCTTATGCAGTCCTCTCTGTCACAGGTTAATTGGAACTGGGACCTAGCTAAGGGCTGGGAAACTCATTATCCTGCATCAGGGAAGTGCATCATGTGAATATTTACTAGAGGTGAGGCGCTATTTATAACGATGCTGACTTGTGATGAACATCTAGAAATGTTCACTGGCCAGGCAGAGTATTCTCTCCGTCCAAGATAACACATACAAAGTTATAGTTAATGTTCTTTTGATAGTAGACAGCTGCATAGAGAACCGAGATAGCTGAGTATAAAACCTGGGGCATTCTGCAAGCCCGATCAGGAAAAACATCACCTTACTTTGAATTGTTAATGACTACTAGCAGGAATAAAGGCGCCACTTTCCTGAAATAGTAATCTTCTTTGTAGCTGTTTTCCCTCCTATGAGTTCTAATGAGATTCCAAAGGGAAGAAATTCAATACCAAACATCAGAAGTGGAATGGTTGTCATCTCTGTGGCCATGGTACAGAGAAAACGCCTGAGGAAGGGCCTGTTTCCATGGCAAGGTATAACCACCCCCTTAGATAATCGGGCACAGAGAACTATGGGGACCTTCCTTTCTGCAGTTACCCATAAATATGGGTGTCCTTTAAACATACAAATGCATCTTAAGAAATAGCATGGTATCTTTAATCTGGGTGAAACACATATTTATAGTTGATCTTAAAATATATATTGTTGAAATCGTTTCATACTTATTTATTTTTTTAAAGATTTATTTTTTATTGATTTCTCTTCCTTTCCCTACCTTCCTCCCTGCCCCCCCCAGCCCAGTTGTCTGTTCTCTGTGTCAATTCACTGTGTGTTCTTCTGTGTCTGCTTCTATTCTTGTCAGCAGCACTGGGAATCTCTGTCTCTTTGTTGCGTTGTCATCTTGCTGCATCAGCTTTCCACGTGTGAGGTGCCCCTCCTGGGCAGGCTGCACTTTTGTCGCACTGGGCAGCTCTCCTACAGGGCACACTCCTTGTGCGTGAGGCTCCCCTACAAGGGGGACACCCCTGTGTGGCAGGGCACTCCTTGTGTGCATCAGCATAGCACGTGGGCTAGCTCATCACACAGGTCAGGAGGACCGGGGTTTCGCCCCTGGACCTCCCATGTGGTAGGCAGATGCCCTATCCATTAAAGCCAAATCCACTTCCCTGTTTTGTACTTATTGTAAGCAAATGACACAGAATATTTTTTGGATGGTAAGGTCCAGAGGGAAACCCCTGAAAAATAATGGCCTACAACCATTTTACATTTTTTAATGTTACAAATTTATTAACTCTACTGTCTTAGAGTGATTAAAAGCAAAACAAAGCTTTTTTTTTTTTTTAAAAAGGCCTGGACTCTGTCAACATGGTGCTGTTTAAAATATTCCCTGGAAAAGCCTCCCCTCAGAATCAGTTAAAAGAAAGACAAATACTACTTGCTTGGAACTATAGATGATGCCAAAGGACTCCACAAATGATGAATCAAAGAAAAATTTTTAAATTTCCAGATTAGACATGCCAGTCTGGACCCCTCCGTCTCCCTGGTCCTACACAGCCAGGGAGTTGCCCAGAGGCAGCGAGGCAGCGTGGCCTGGTCCCTCCTGCCACAGATGCAGACTTGGGAGATGCTCACCACAGTTAGTTAGACCCCACGCATATCTCGGCACAGGGACCCACGTCCAAGAGACCCAGGACAGGACAAAAGCTGCTGAGGAGTGCTGCATACAAAAGGGCCCCCAGGGAAACAGAGAGGAGGTGGCAGAAATGTTGGCAAGAGGTGTGCACTCAGATCCCGTCTGTTGTCCGGACCACCTAGACGCAAATCGGATTTTTATGGATTGGCCCACCTTTCTGGACTGACTCCATCTGGCTTCCGGGGGCAGGATACCCTAATGGGGAAGAAATCAGAGGAAGAAAAGCCTCACAGGAAAAAAAAGGGCAGGGAGGGGACTGAATGTTTTAAGAAAAACCGATGTAAAAAATGGACAGAAGACCTGAATAGACATTTCTCCAAAAAGGATATTCAAATTGCTACAAAAACGAGGAAAAGATGCTCAACATCATCAGCTATTAGGGAAATGCAAATTTAAACCACATTAAGATACCATTTCATACCCACACAATGGCTACTATCCAAAAAAAAAAAAAAAAAAACCCACAAAAAATTACAAGTGTTGAAGAGGTTGTAGAGAAATTGTAACACTCATTCATTGTTGGTGGCAATATAAAATGGTGCAACTACTGTGGCAGACATCTTGGCAGTTCTTCAGAAAGCGAAGTATAGAACTAATATATGACCCACTGGTCCCTCTACTAGGGATCCCAAAAAGAACTGAAAGCAGGGACTTGAACAGACATTTGTGCATTTGATGTTCATAGCAGCATTATTCACAATTGCCAAAAGATGGAAGCAACCAAGTATCCATCCACTGATGAATGGAAAAACAAAATGTGGTATATATATAAAATGGAATTTTTTTTTAAAGATTTATTTTATTTATTTCTCTCCCCTCCACCCCCCAGTTATCTGTTCTGTGTCCATTTGCTGCGTGTTCTTTTTGTCTGCTTCTGTTGTTGTTAGCGGCACAGGAATCTGTTTTTTTGTTTTTGTTGTTGTGTCACCTTGCTGCGTCAGCTCTTCTTGTGTGCAGCGCCATTCCTGGGCAGGCTGCACTTTCTTTCATGCTGGGCAGCTCTCCTTGCAGGGCGCACTCCTTGTACATGGGGCTCCCCTACACGGGGGACACCCCTGCATGGCAAGGCACTCCTTGCGCACATCAGCACTGCGCATGGGCCAGCTCCACATGGGTCAAGGAGGCCCGGGGTTTGAACTGCGGACCTCCCACGTGGTAGACGGACGCCCTATTTACTGGGCCAAAAGTCCATTTCCCTACAATGGAATATTATTCAGCTGTAAAAAGGAATGAAATCCTAGTACATGTGACAACATAGGTAAAATCTGAAGACATTTTGCTGAGTGAAATAAGCCAAACACAAAAGGACAAATATTGTATTATCTAACTAATCTGAAATATTTAGATAAGCAAATTCATATGAGAATATAGATTACCAGGGAGTGTTTGGGGGTTGGGTTAGGGATCCAGGAGTTAATGTTTAATTTGTACAGAATTTCTGTTTGGGTTGATTTATATAGTTTTGGAAATGGATGGCAGTGATAGGTAGCACAATATTATTAGTGTTATTAACAGCACTGAATTATATTTGTGAACGTGGTTAACAAGGAAATTTGAAGTTGTATACATGTTACTAGAACAGAAATTACAAGATAAAACATAGGGCTGTATAACACAGTGAACCCAAATGTAAACTATGAACTATAGTTAATAGTACAATTATAAAAATGTTCTTTCATGAATTATAACAAATATACCACACTAATGCAAAGTGTTAATAATAGGTTGGTGTATTAGTCAGCCAAAGGGGTGTTGATGCAAAATACCAGAAACCTGTTGGTTTTTACAAAGGGTGTTTATTTGGGGTAGGAGCTTACAGATACCAGGCCGTAAAGCATAAATTACTTCCCTCACCAAAGTCTATTTTCACGTATTGGAACAAGATGGCTGCCGACATCTGCGAGGGTTCAGGGATCCTGGGTTCCTCTGGGCTCAGTCCTCTGTTTTCTCCACAAGGTCAGCTGTAGACTATCAGGTGAACAGCTCTGTCTCTCTCCCTGTGGGTCTAGCTTAAGACTTCAGCATCAAACGCCAACATCAAAACTCCAACATTAAAAGCCCTCAACTCTGTCCTTTGCCATGCCTTTGATCTGTGAGTCCCCACCCCTCATGATGTGGTCCAATCAAAGCCCTAATCATAACTTAATCATGCCCAGGTACAGACCAGATTACAAACATAATCCAATATCTATTTTTGGAATTCATAACCATATCAAACTGCTACAGTTGGCATATGGAAAAAGAAATACACCTTAATGTAAACTGGACTACAGTTAATAGTACAGTTTTAATATTCTTTCATCAGTTGTAACAAAGGTACCATACTAATGCAAAGTGTTAACAATAGAGGGGATACATCAGGACGCTTGATTTTTCACATGAATCTTCTGTAAACCTAAATCTTCCCTAATTAAAAAAAAAATTCCAAAAGGCTTATGGCAAATACATATTTTTGTACAGAACAACTAGAATTTCACTAAGCCATGAATGTACCATGAACTTATAGCTTCACCAACCTCATTCCTGGTGTAATGGTGATGTAAAATTTTAGTGCCAGTCATTCACCAAAGAGTTGAAAACAAGGTTTACTAGAAAATCCCTTTAGAAAGTAGTGAATTTACAACTGAATGCTTCTCGTATGCCAGACACCACAATAAGCATTGTGGTGGGAATGCCAAAAGCAAAGCCTACACGAGATGAACCTGAACTGTTGCAGCAAAGCCAGGAGTTCTGAATGACAGAGAAACCTAAAATGACACTGGACGATGCAGAGGAACAGATTTATTACATGCAGGCTCAGAGGAGAGTCAATCTCCAAATTCTGAGCCCTGTTTTTCAGTTTTCATAGGTTTATATAGGATTTTATGTGGGATCAGCATGACTTTTGCTCATTGGCTAATGCATTGCTAGGTGAAATTTTGCAAGCGGGGTTACAGAAGCAGAATGCAGGTGCAAGGCTGTGCTTTTGCGGGTTGATTTACAGAAGCGGGGTGGGGCAGGAGCGGTTTGTTAAGATTACAGAAGTGGGGGGCAGGAGTCGTTCATTTGATATTCTCCTGTGAAGGCCATGTTCTCACAGGTTGATTTACAGAAGCGGGGGCAGGAGTGGCTTGTTAGATATCTTTGCAAGGTTATGCTTTTTATTTCTCAACAGAACAATGACAAAACAGGTGAGTTGTGACCACAAGTTTTCCTTCAGGGAGTGCTACTGGAGCACAAAGCAAAGAGACAGACTCAGCAAAGGGAACTGAGAAGGTTTCTGGGAGGTGACATGGATGTTGAGTTGTATTGTGAGGAGTGCAGAGGAGTTCACTGTCTCTCTGGAAACAGAAGGGTCCCTAGAAGGTGATGGACATTTGGTTTAGCACCACAGGTAGCTGCCCTGATCATGTGACCGGCACTGCACCCTCCTTGACTGCAGGTATCCTTCCTGGAAATTCTGCTCTGAACTTTTTTATATCTCCAAGAAACATCTCATTTTTTTCATTAATGATATGGCCTATCAAACTTCATTAAACAAAGTTTATCTATTAATTGGAGGCTTCAACCAGAGTTTCTGAAATTGCAAGAATCAATATACTAGACTGATGGAAATCTAGCTAAGAGCAAAGAGAGCAGAAATTTTTTACTGCTAGGCAGTTTTCCGTGGTTAAATTAGACATTCAAAACAAACTTTTTGGAAACATGTAAGAAAGCTGTTGGTTATTGGACGCCCAGGACACCAGGCTGAGCCTGGTCTGGGCACCAGGGCCCACACACCCCTGGTTTCTCCCCACTTCCTGGCAGTTCCTCCCTATGTCTCTGGCTCCTCACCATATCGCCTTCCAGGGGTCTTGCAAATGTGGACAAAGGGAATTTATTGGAAAGAAATAGGGGAACTCACTGGTTCAAAGGAAAGACAAGAATGAGGTTGCAAACAGCAGGCATGGGGTGGCCCTGGGCATACAGAAAACAGGAACAGTCTCTTCAGGGTGCCCCTGCAGGGCCAACCAGCCTCAGAATTTTTTTCTTTTTTGGTGTCATTTCACTCAAAGTTCAAAAGCCCAGAGAAGAGTGAGAGAGTGTCTTCCTTGAACCATCCAGTCTGGACTCAAAAGAGGAATCCCTTGCCCCATGCCAAGGAAATCAGGATGCTGTACCTAAGAAATAAGTTTTCCCACTAGAACCAGAACAACAACTTTAAAGTAAAGCTCTGTTCAGGAAATCCTGATGGTACCCTGTGTGCTCTTTTTGATGAAGACAGTCAAAACAAGTTTCTGCAATGGTCAAGGGTAAATGGTGCACATTTCCTTGAGTATGACTCAGGTTCTCATCAGTTTCTGCTTTTAGCTTGTCTCGATTATGACCCCAAGATATAGAACTGGTTCTGGACCCTGTCATTTGAATGACAAATATTCTAGTCAGGTGTCCTGACCCCTTGAGGGAACCTAGGCAATGATTAAAGGAGTCCATGGACCTTGAATGTTAATTCAGCTAAGTCCATTTAGTTGGAAGGCATTCCCCTTCTCCCATGTGTCCTCTATTGTTTGTCTATAAACACTCTATAATTTCCAATAGGTTCCTTCTCTAATATTCCATTGCATGAAATTGCCAGGTAATATGTTGTATGCTTTTGAAAAGCTCCGAGAAGGATGCTTTCAGTGGTGGGTGAAATGATTTCTAAATATAACCTGCAAATCAATGTGTTCAGCTTATAAAAATCTGATGAAGAAAGGTGCTACTAAATGTGCAAAATGAAAACTCTGTTTTAGTTTAGAGTATGCTACTAATGCTCTGTGAAAGGAGCACTGGATTTAGAATAGGGCAGGCCTGTGCATGATAGTCTTAGTTTTATGGATTGTGACTTGAGGCAAGTCATATAACTTCTCCAGAACCTCAGATTCTTTGACTGCAAAATGAGGAAGGAGTATTTCCCTCATTGCACTGTTGCAAAATTGAAATGAGAGAACATATGAAAATGTTGTTGATAGGATGCTTGGCAGCTTGTGGGAGGCTTATTACATTTCTGTCAAATCTGAATTTGAAAGCTAAACCTAAAATGATTCCAACTAGTGATTGAGGTTTATGGGAAAGCTCTAGGGATTTTTTTTTTCCTCTTTAAAAATCAGTTATCTGGAAAGTACATTTTCTTAGAATGAGTTTTGTTTTTATTTCACATTATGGAAACAAATCAGAATGTGTTCCTAGTGAATAGTGTTCACCAAGGAAATGCACTAGGAGCATGCCTGCAGAAATTTTTATCATCTCACTGACTCCAAGTTTATTTCTCTGCAACATACATGTCTTTCTCTAAGCTAGAGAAATGTATTTATGTCCGCTGACATCAGGCTTAGAGATCCCAGATTTTAAATTCCTTTAGTCCTTTAGTTTGAATTAATACAAAGTCTCATGGGGTTATGCTGTAAATTGTTAGCACTACCACCAAGTACATATTATAGATTAGTTTGGTTCAAGTCTTATATAAATTTGAGATTTTAGATTTTATAAAACAAATTCATGTCCATTTATCAAAACTATAAATTTATAATGAAGGAACTCTATATCAAATTCTGTTGGGGGGGCGAAGAACTAACATATTAAGCACTGCATCTATCCCAGCTTTTTTCCTAGTTTTTAATTTATATTATTTCATCATATTTTTGTTTCAGCCTAATTAAACAGTATCATCATCATCTCCATTTAACAGATGAATAACTGAAGCTCAGTACAGTTATTTAAGTGGTCCAAGTCATAAACGATACTGTTTTCCTGGCTTTGTAGTCAACCCCCTTTCTCCAAACCATGAAGAAGGAAGTGCTGTAGTTATGCAAGGATTCCAAAAAGAGGAAAAATAAGCAACTAAATCATAAGACACTTATCCTACAATTTTACTAAGGTTTGAGCATTCCTCAAAAGGCCAGGTTCTTCGTTTATTCAGTTTATTTTCAATAAGATTAACAAAGTTCTGATGCTATATTTCCATTAGTAAGGGGAGCTAGTGAAAAATATTTTTATGTTCAAGAATTATTGGGCACTTATTTCAATGCATCTGACTAATGCTAAAAAAATCTATTCTACTATAGCATGATATGATATGATTCATGACATCATGCTTATTACAGTTTTCAAGGAGTCAGTGCCACTGTCAAGATGACATAAAGGGGGAAGGGCTTGACGGTATGGCATATCTAATGAAATCATCATAAACAAAGGCAGCCACTGCTTGCTGCCTCCCACGTGTACCACTTGATACTAAGTTCATGGGTTTTCTCCTACCTAGCACCTACTCCTTTTTTTTTTTTTTAAGAAGTTGTTGATGTGGGAGGAGTGGGGGTGGGGTGGGGGGTATATGGGAACATCTTATCTTTTCTATTGTAACATTTAAAAAAAAGAGATTTATTTATTTAATTCTCCCCCCTCCCCTGGTTGTCTGTTCTCTGTGTCTATTTGCTGCATCTTGTTTCTTTGTCTGCTTCCGTTGTCATCAGTGGCACAGGAAGTGTGGGCGGCACCATTTCACGCTGGGCGGCTCTCCTTATGGGGCGCACTCCTTGCGCGTGGGGCTCCCCTGCGCGGGGACACCCCTGCATGGCAGGGCACTCCTTGCGCGCATCAGCACTGCACATGGGCCAGCTCCACACGGGTCAAGGAGGCCTGGGGTTTGAACCGTGGACCTCCCATGTAGTAGATGGACGCCCTAACCACTGGGCCAAGTCCGTTTCCCCTACTCCTCTTTTTTGAAATAGTGCTTTGACTGTCTTGGAGGCTCCTTCTCTCTACCACTGTGAGTTCATTTGATTTGGGAGGGGATGGACCCCACCCTCCGCTTCATGTGAACGTATGAAAGGCCTGTTCCATCAGCGTATCCCATATCTGGGCCACAGGAATCGGTAGGAGGTTGGGCAACTGATTCAAGCTGATCAAATGTTGGGACTGCTGAAGGGGCCACTGGAAATGAGGAGCCATCTTTCCTTTGGGGTTATTATGCTGGTGTAATGCAAGCTAGGAGTTTCTGGTGATTGTCTTGTGGACTGTACAAAGAGCCTGCCTGAGGACAAAGCCAATTGAGAGAAAAGAAAAACTGAGGCAAGAGATACAGAGAGAGAGGCGAGGTCCAAATGGTACTGTTCGATGTCTTCCTAAATCTGGCCAAGCCTGAAGCTCCTGGACAATTCAGTCTCTGAAGTTATGTAGTTTAAGTTATGTAGTTTGGTTTAAACAAATACAGATATTCCAATTAATATACTAGGCTTTATATATTCTCATTTAATGACTTAGTATACGAGCCCTGTAAAGTAACTATAATCTCCCCATTTTACAGGAATTTTAAACTCAACAAAGATAAATCATCACATGGAAATTCTGGTAAGAAGTAAACTGGGAGTTCAGTCTGCTTCCAAATCCTTTTCTTCTTTGATTCATTGGCTAACACCTGGTGCTAAATAATGGATACACACAATGCACAGATATTGGTAGGACTGAGAGCATGGATTAGCCAAAGCACAGGCAGTCAAGCAGAGGGTTCAGCCACCACAAAGGAAGTCTATTTCCTTTCTTCCTTTATGTGTGTGTGTGGCCGGGGGGGTGGGGAGAGGTGTGTGCACACACGTGCACACACATGGACAAAAAACCAGCAGGCTCACTTGTGACAATTCTTTAAATAATTAATAACTTTGAAACTGCTCAAGATAATTTCAGATACCAGAAACCCAGCACAAACATGTTTTCTTCAACCCTGACTCATGGATAATGCTGGAAAGCACTCCCTCCTTGAGCATGTGAAAAGTCCTAGGTCCATGGAGAGTATAGACCACAAGAAGGGCCATGCTCACTCCACTTCGGTCATCCACATACCACTTTGGCAGTTTTGGCCACATCTGCATGTCACCTGCACCATCACTAACCTAGAACTTTACTTTAAGTCAACTCACTCTTCTTTAACTTAAATACTTCCAGGATTATCCTATGTAATCATTTCAAGAAATCAAGGGTTTAAAATACCAGTTATGAACGTTTTCAAATATATATTAAAGCAAGCATATAACCATTAAAAATGCTTGAAGTATCACCTAAAATAATTTCAAGTGCTGCAGTGGTACTTATGCTACTCATTGGGAAATATCAGCATATGGTGCATGCACTGGACTTCAGGTCTACTAATGTGAGAACAGAAGTTCCTCCCTTTGAGATGCTGAGAGGGGACCACCCATGAAGCCCCTGTGTTTCAGTGCTGTTTTCATGAGCTGCTCCTTCTTCTTTTCTCTGCTGAGAACATTCCAAAGTCCCTAGTTTTTGCCTCTAAGAAAACATGAGTTTGTGGACAAATATTGGAATTAAAAAGAGGGGTAAAACTGTCAATGGTGGGGACTTTTGAAAGAGGTAAGTACATTATTATTATCACATTCACAGAAAGAGGTAAAAATGACCTCTTTTTTAAAAAAATTTATTCTAGCTCTAAAAGCAGTAGATACCAATGCCCCACTTATGTCATAAATGAATGGTAATTATGTACACATAATTAAAAGAACAATTTAAAAATTCTTTCAAATTTTTATAGGAAACCATATTAAGCAGAAGTCATCTATCTTTAAAAACATGAACTGTCTTGCAGCCACAAACTTCCAATCTACCAAGCATCTTTTCCCTTACAATTAAGAAAGGAAACTATGTTTTGTTTTATTACTAGCCTATTTTATCCACAGAGAAGCTAAAACATGTAATGAAAAGACCTAAGATGTTTTAATTTCATCTTGCAGTATTGTGGTCCAATGTAAAACATCTAAAGCATAGTACCATTTTTTCTAGTATGATTCAAAAGAAAACTTAGCCAGGTCATTAATGGTGTCTGAAAAAAATAGGTTGAAAGCTGTCTTTGAAAATCCGTTTCTGAAGTTCAAGCAGTATCTATGCTTTGGATGGAGTAATAACTTATCTTTCTATGGTAGTTTCAGATTATTTATGAATTCCAAAAAGAGAGACCATGTTTGCAAACTAATCTGTTCTTCTGGGTGTGATACCCTTTGAATTCATTAAATTCAGCTGATAAATCTTGATTAGATTAATGTCTTGAATAATCTGCCAATATTAGGGCTTTGACTTGACCAGGTCAGTAGGACAAGACTCAGGGTGGGGTCCCTGCCTCCTTTGTGGACTGATATAAAGAGACACTCACTCAGGAAGACACATGGGAAGAGAGAGAGCTCCACAGATGACAGAGGAGAGAACTTTGTCATGTGACAGAAAGGAGAAGGCTCAAACAGTTAAAGTCCCAGGAGAGATGAGCCATTCACCTGATAATTAAATTGCAGTAGAAGAGAACAGAGCAGCTGAGCAGGTCCAGACACTGATAAAGGAAGCCCTGAGAGACCAGGCGTTGACTGCCCACCATCTTGCTTCAACATGTGGCAAATGGTTTTAGTAAGAGAGCAACCCTAAGTCGGACTCCTTAAGGCCTTGTAACTGTAAGCTTTTACCCCAAATAAATACCCTTTATAAAAGCCAACAATTTCTGCTACTTTGCATCAGTGCCCCTTTGACTACTTATACACCTTCTAACAGTCATTCTTTATTCACCTTAATCTGCTTTATTTTTCTTCCTAATGTGTCACGTGTGCCACTGTCTTACTTGTTGTGTTTATTGTCTCTTTCCTTATTAGCATGGAAGCTCTATGAGGGCAGGGGCTTTGTATTCTTCATGTGGTCTCTCCAGCACCTATTAAAATACCCACCACATGGAAGGTGCTTGATAAAACTCTGATAGATAAATGAATGTTGATTAATGACCAAGCGTTTACAATGAACAAACTATTTCATTTCTCAAGCTCTAGCCACTATTTATCAGATCTAAAAAAATAGACACTTCCTAGCCATATGACTTGGCAATTCACTTAAGCATATAATCTCTCAGGGTTTATGTCTCTGTTCATAAAGTGGGACACCACCACCTCTCAGGACATTTATGAAAATGAAAAGAGGTACACCTGTGAAAGTGCTGGCCTGTCCATGTAAGCATCCTTGTATCTGTCTATCTGTCTGCCTATGTCTGAATGAAATCCTTCAGCCCAGGCTCTGGTCCACAGTAGGTGTACCATGAATGTTTATTAGTTTATTCATTAATTTTTATACAAAATGCAATTGTTTCTTTTCCAGTTATTGATGCCCCTCCAAAACCAAGGACAAGAAAAAAATAGATGAAAGTATTGCCCTTAGATACCATATTTTTACCCTTTCTATATCTGCAATTTGAAGAGGTTTAAAAACATAGTGTTCTTCCCACTCAAGTACATTTAGAGGTAAAAATATGAACAGGACATTGACAATACTGATAAAGCACTAAAGTCGTCTTTTCTGTCCCTCCTAAAAGGTCAGTTTTGTTTTTAAGATGCTTCTCACGTACAGGAAGCAGGATAAAGAGAAAAGGAGAATGTTAGAAAGGTTGGTTTCCAGGGTGTGTTTTTTTTCTTTCATTTTTTTCTTTTCTTTTTTATTTTTTTTCATTAATGACAATTAAATTAAGTTTTGGCTGTCTCCTGTACATAAGATAAACCTATTACTTTAGATATAAGTATGTGAGAGGGAGAAGAAAAGTAGTCAAATGAAACTTTCTTAGAAGATGAATGTATGTTAAATCTTTTCCAAATTAGAATTTTCAAAATTTCACCATTTCAGGCAAAATAAAATCGTTAAATTATAATTGAGTTGCCCATTAAAACATGACTAACCAGGATGTCTTTTAAAAATCCCTGTATTGTCATAATTTTGATTCTAAATAAATATGCTTTAAAAACATTAGGAATATAATGACCTATTTGTACAGGAAAATGATGAAATCTCATCTGGCAGATTAAAGTCATTCCTAGAGAATATTTGCAATTGGCTTCAATCATTTCACACTCAGCTTAAATGCCTCAGCAAGACGTCTAGAATGTGAGAGTAAGTCTACATCAAGATTTTTACAGATTAGAAATACGTAAGTATTTGTTCTCCCCACCAATGAAAAGTCTCTCTTCCCCCATTTCTATAACATCTTCTCTAAAGAACTGATTTGTTACCCATAGGAAAAACTGAAATATTTTTCCAGTATTTGTTTTTTTGAAGGTTTACAACTCATTTTATTTTTAGTCTAAAAAAGAGAAGGCTGAAAGGAATCTAACAGGCTAATGATTTTCTAAAAAGTGAATGCTGATCAAAGGAAAAAACAAGAAGAACTGCAATTAGATGAATAAACATAATATATATCAAGGGTTGAAAATGCAAATCCTGAAAAATACATTTTAAATTGCACATATTTTTTAGCCCCACTTTTAGGATTTATTGTAAAGAATTCAGATTTGCCCAAAGATATAGAGTAAATGGATAACCTTGCCAATGTCAGTTACAAAGATAAAAAATGAGAAACCCTTATTCCCCATTCATTCAGGCAGGCAAGACTAATCTAGAGAGGCCAGGGGGTTCACTGTCTGAAGAAATTTAATCTAGGACACTTTGTACTCGGGATTATCAAACACGGCCAAGAGCAGGCAAGTAGACCAGAGTGAAAATGGAGAGAGACTGAGGAATAGGCTGTATCAGGTCCTTCATCTGGTTGATTCTCCTGGTCCCCCAAACAAGAACCAGTGACTGGAGGAGCCTGTCTGGAGATAGTGAATGACTCCAGGAAAAGGCCTCCAGAGACTAAAATTTGGGGCAAATATAAAGGCCCTCCAGCCACCTATTCATCCTAGAGCAGGGGTTCTCAATGGGTGATTTTTGCCCCACAGGAGATATTTGACAATGTCTGGAGACATTTTCGATTGTCACAACAGGGTTGCAAAGAGGATGCTACTGGCATCTTGTGGCTAGAGGCCAGAGAGGCTGTTAAATATCAGACCACCCATGCGGCAGTCCTGCTCATGGGCCAGCTTACCACATGGGTCAGGAGGCCCTGGGGATCGAACCTTGGACCCTCCGTATGGTAGACAGATGCTCTATCAGTTGAGCCACATCCGCTTCCCTATTTGAAACTATATTAAATGAGAACTACTTTTTTCTCTTCAGAAAGACAAAGGAAAATATTATGCCCAGTCACAAGTAATAGGTCTCTTTCATGAAGTAGGAATTTAACTTGAAAAATACAAGTTATGGGGAAATTTAATATGTAGAACGTCTACTACATGTTTTAAAATGTAAAATTAAGATGTATAGACTTTTTTGGAAAAAAAGTAATTTGTAATTTAAGTTACAGTATATAATTTAAATTTAACCTCATGGTATCATCTTAGAATTGAGTTTTCTTTTCTGATAACAGAGTATAAATAAGGTAATTTTGTCATGCAACTGCATGGAAATTCTTACAGATAGATCCCAATAGGTCATATGTCATGACCAGCTATTTCCTTCTAGGTATTCTCTATACTAAATATTGGGGTAAATAATTAGTTGCTAAAAATAGAACTTGATTATATTTTAAACATTCAGCAATTATGGTCCACAAATGAAACTTTAATTTATTAATTTAAAAACCAATAGGTCTGTCAATACTCTAAAATTTCATCAATGAACTAAGTCCCATAGATGACTGGCTGCATCTAAGCCTTCTGAAATTGCAATAGCTTCTTCAATTATATAACAAATACCTTTTTCTTCGGCACTAATTTTCCAACTAGAGGAATTGTTTTGGAATTGATAAAAACACAAGAAGTCCGTGTCATGTTTAATTGTATACGCATGCAACACAAGAAAATTTGTGACTAAATTAGTTATATAACTAAACATTTTCATTTAGTCACACTGGCTTAGCTAAAACTAGCATTTTAATTGTTGTTTTAGAAATGCTGTACCACTATGCCAAGTAGTGAAACAAAAATACATATCAGATTGTCAGATTAAAATAAATATATTCATTATTTAGGAAAAAAGGATTCTCAAAGAAAACATGTCATACTCCTATTTTTCACTGGTTTCATAAGTACTTGTTTAAATAAACTTTGGAAACTGAAATGATCACTTTACCACTTTTTTATGCAATTGAAAATTTCATCTGAAAAATGCATTTCTAATCTAGTTACTGCTTCACACATGGCCTGCTTCCTCTACAAATGAAAGCTATATACTTTGCAAATATATATTAGGACCATATTCAGGAACAAAATAAAACAACCCAAAAACAAACAAAAATCACTTAAATATGGAAAAATTTGGATCAGATTCAATTTCCTTGGCTAGGAAATACTTTAAATTTATTCTAATTCTAGCAAATATGTATGAGGTGAGAAGGCTAACATTGCTGTGTTTACAAAAGTGAAATGGTAACCAAGATGATCTCTAAAATGACAGCTGAAAAATCTCCTCCAGCTCTAGTATTTCATTCACCCACCCCTTCAATATTAGCAAATTCATTTTTCACTCATCCTTTCCTTCTTATAGATCCTTCCTATGTGCCAGGCACTGTACTAGGCTCTGAGAACAGAAAGAAAAACAGCGAAATCTGCTCTAGCCACAGGCAGCATCATCATGACAGGTGGGAAAGGATTATAGCGCTGTCATGGTCACACACTTCTTCACCCTCTCTGTTGGAAAGGAAAGGAATCCTCCTGCCTAGGTGAATTGACAAGCTCACACACACACAGCACCCTTTTCTCTAATCATGCTTCCGTTTATTTAGAGTTGAAGAAATGGAGGACAGGGTGTGACTTGTTTAAAGTCAGAGCAAGGGACTAGAGGGCCAAAAGCTGAACATGTGGTCCACCTTCGTGTTTCAACAAATGTATTGAGTGACTGCCAGGCGTATGGCTCAGAGCCAGGAAACGGAGACAAAAAAAGATGAACAAAACCCTGACCCTGCCCAGAGGTGCTTATGCTTTGGTGCTGGCACTGGCTTGACACCAGGGTTCTGGGAATTAGTTTAACATTTGATCATCCTGGTACCTACCGCTGAGTCTCTGAGGATCGCGGCAGCTCATAAACTAACCTGGCACGGAGTCAGAGCACTTGGTAAAGGAAACACAGGGAAGTAAGTTAAATTTGGCTGTAATCCATAAAATGCAAATTAGGAAGAGAATTTTTTCTCACCTATCCATCTCATAAAGGTTTGAAAATTACAACTTTCAAAATGGAGAAATGGGTCATCTTATCCGTAGCTGTTGAAGGAGTTCATTTTATGTTTAGATAGAAAAATTGCAGCATTATGTATAGGAACAATTTCTATGTTCAACACTAAGTGAAGGGTTAAATAAATTAAGGTTCTATTCATGAAATGTAATGGTATATGAGGCAGTTTTTTAAGGTTATTTAGTGACCTGGGAAAATACTCATCATCTAACGTTCACTGGTAAATCAGAATATTAAATTTTATATAGAATAATTCTTTTTCTGAAAACAAAATATTCATACAAAAGCGCATAAAAGCACTGGAAGGAAAGGTATCAAAATAATATTGTGATTATTTTTGGGTGGTAACATTAGAGGTGATTTCAATTTTTTCCCTTTCTATATTTCCACATTTTCTGAAGGAGACTCCATTATTCTAATAATAAAGAAAGAAAAACACAATAAATCTTAGTTAAAAGTTTTTCTGACCAAAAAGATTCTCCAGGCCACCAATGACTCATCCTATTCTGGCCTGGACACAACGATGGAATGAAAGGCTCTGAGACCTGAGCCCCATGATGCAGACTGCTTCACTGTTTACTGGCTGGGCCTCTTGGGGAAAACAGATCTAAGTCTCTATAATTTTATCTGTAAAATGAGGCAACTGATATTTGCCTCTCAAGTGAAATTTAAAGGAAATGTAAAAAAATGCCTTTAAAAGCACTATACAGTAATATATAGTATAATGCAAGTTGTGTATCTCATAAGAAAAAAGATTTAAATGCTCAAATTCCAACTGACCAACTCCTTAATTTTATGACATCATATTAATAACCCCTTTGAAGTTTAGCTTCCAAATCTGTAAAGTGGAGATATTAATGCCTTCTTCAGATGGTCAATGGGAACTAAACACTTTGAGCAGTGTCTGTACCATATGGCTGCTCAGTAGATGTTAGTTTTCTTCCCTTTTAAGAATATGCCTATCATCGCCCCATCCTTACTCTGAAAAAAAAGATAAACATTCTAGCATCAACATTTTATGCTCAAATTTTAAGGCCAATTTATTTTAATTTTTTGATATTTAAAAAACATTGACTCTCTCATTTTTCTACCCTTTTATGGTTGGGACTGTAGCAAGCACAGAGTCAGCAGCTTGGGAAAATCAATGTGAGGACTACGGACAATTTTAAAAGGCCATCTGAACCTGAAGTATGCCAAAGGCTCTAAAAACCTAAGTATTTAGAGCTTTCCCTAATAGGGAAGAGTAGGAAGGGTGAACATCCTTAGTTTAGTGGGCTGAAGCTATTTCAGCTATAAGGCATCCTTCGATTCTGGGTTTATCTAAGTATATGTGTGACATTCTGCAAATGTGCTGAACTCAGAATTTCTCAGGCTCAGTTTCTGTAGTGTCAATGGACAAACAGCACATCTTACATGTTTCCTTTAATTAACCTTCTCCATTTTCAAATCAATTTTCTCACTTCCTCGTGGTGTTACTGCTATTCTAAGGAATGCAGACCTCAGGGATCAAATTTCAAGGCTCTAAAACATTCAGATGCCAAGCATGGATCTTTGTGCACAAATAGATACACAAGCACATCCGCTGCTCCTTCTGCACACCCATATCTAAAAGATCAAGGACCGAGACTGAAGTATAAGGGGATTCAGCCCTCATTTTTATTATTTGACTTCTAGGCTTTCATTCATTCATTCACTTATTTTAAAGAAACTTTAGATTACATAAATGTTAAAAAATACAGGGGATTCCCATATGCCCCACTCCCTCCCCCTCCCACACTTTCCCACATTAACAACATCCTTCATTAGTGTGGTACATTTGTTATGATTGATGAACACATACTGAAGCATTGCTACTAACCATGGATTATAGTTTACATTATAGTTTAAACTCTGTCCCATGTGATTTTGTAAGTATGACAAAGTACATAATGGCTGCATCTGTCATTACAGTGTCATGCAGGACAATTCCAATGTCCCAAAAATGCCCCCATATTACACGTTTTTTCCTCTCTCCCTCCCATCAGAACCTCCAATGGCCACTGCCTCCACATCAATGATACAATTTATTCCTTTGCTAGAATAACAATAAGTCTATGTAGAATAATAGTAAAACAGACTAGGCTTCCTTTAGTAAGGATCTTTTCTTACGGGATGAGGAATGATTGAAAATTTTTGAGAGGGAGCATCGCTCTAAAGGCCGTCCCTGTTCTGGGAAGATTAACCTGTTAGGTGCTGAAGGAACTACTGGAAGGGATGGATCTGTATGTGAGATAGTCGTGGAGGCAGACTAGAAAGAAAGAGGCAGATGAAGGATACCTTCAGGCAGACTGTTAGTGCCCTGTCCATTTCCCTGGGGTCTTAGCACTTTAGTGTGTTCTTGCTGGTATTTAACTACCATACCTGTCTCCCTTTACCTGACTGCTGAGGAAGTAACACGCCCAAGCCCAGTAGCCCTCAACCAGTGACCAACAGGAATTGGTATATAAACACCTTGGTTCCCTACCCTTTGGGTAGCAGAAATCTGAGATATGTTGCATTGTTTCCTATGGCTTCTATAAAAATGGTTATAAATGTAGATAATAAATTTGTGTTGCTTCAAGTCACTAACAGTTCTGGGGGTCCAAAGTCCAAAATGGAACTAACTGGAATAAAATCAAAATGCCAGAACAGTTGCATTATTTCTGGAGGCTCTAGGGGAAAATCTGTTCCCTTGCCTTTTCCAATTTCTAGATGCCACTTGCATTCCTTGGCTCATTATCATTTCATCCATCTTCATATTTCTCTCCTGACTTCTGTTTCCATAGTTGCATCTCATCTTTCTTTCTCCCACTTTCCCTCCTATTCTCCTTTCCTTCCCTCTCCCCTTCTCTGACCGTCCTGAGTCTCTCATATAAAGACCAGCAAGAGGTAGACGTTATCAACATGGCAATGTAAATACATTCCCTGGAAAAGTCTCCCCTCAAAATCAACTAATAAAAGGATGAACCTCACTTGCTTGAAACTCAGGAGAACAATAGAGACTGGAGAAGGACCCTAAAATGCTGAATTTAAAGCACCCCAAAACAGCATAGTATACATTCTTCTCAAGTGCATATGGATCATTCTCCAGTATAGCCCACAAGAAAGGTCACAAAACAAGTGTCAATAAATTTAAAAAGACTGAAAAGCATCTACTTGATGATAATGGAATGAAGCTAGAAATCAACAATAGGCAGAGAACTGGAAAATCCACAAATAGATGGAAGCTAAATAACACACTCTTAATCAATGGATCAAAGCAGAAATTATATGGAATTTATAAGAAATTACAAGTAAAAGTATTGAGACGAATGAAAACGGGAGCAAAATACATCAAAACTCACAGGACATAGCAAAGGCAGTGCACAGAGGGAAATTTATAGCTCTCAATGCTTATATTAAAAAGAAGAAAGAGATAAAATCAAAGACCTAACTGTACAGCTAGAGCTATGAGAAAAAGTACAGCAAACAAAACCCAAAGCAAGCAGAAGGAAAGAAATCACCAAGAATAGAAACAAAAGAAACGAAATGGAGAATAAAAACAATAGAGAGCATTAACAAAACCAAAACTTGGTTCTTTGAAAAAAATCAATGTAATTGACTTAGCTAGACTGACAAAGGGAAAAAGAGAGAAGATGCAAATAAATAAAATCAGAAATAAGAGGAGGGCATTACTACTGACCCCACAGAAATAAAAATGATCATAAAAGGATACTATGAATATCTGTATGTCAAAAAATTAGACATCATAGATAAATGGACAAATTCTTAGAAGAATACAACCTACACTGACTCTAAAAGAAATAGAAGATCTCAAAAAAAATCATAAGTAAAAAAATTGAATCAGTCATCAAAAATCTCCCAAGAACTTAGAACTGTGATATGAACAGTCATCTGTACACTGATGCTCACAGCAGCATTGTTCACAATTGCCAAAAGATGGAAACAACCCAAATGTCCATCAACCAATGAATGGATGAACAAAATGTGGTAAATACTATATGATGGAATACTATGCTGCAGTAATAAGAAATGAAATTGGGACACATATGATAACATGGATGAATCTTGAAGACATGCTAAGTGAAATAAGCCAGACACAAAGGACAATTATGACAGATCTCACTAATATTAACTAAATACAAAGAATAAAAGCATGGAGTTAAAACACAGAGTATAAGTTATTAGGAAATAAAGTCTGTGAAGGAGTACTTATGCTTAATGTACATAGAAGTTTTAATTAACATAAATATAAATGTGTGGAAATGGATAGAGTTGACAGTAACACATTTCAGTAAGTAGCAGCTGGTTTAAATGGGATTGTGGCTGGAAAGGGAAGTCTAGGGATGTAAATGTCAATTGAAAGAAAGAGAATAATCTAGGGACTGAATAACACAATGGTGTTATTCACCAGAGGTGGATGAGAACATGGTTAATAGTAGTAGAAGAAGAAGAATAGTAATATTCTTCTTCTGTGAACTAGAATGGATGTATGTCACTATTGCAGGGAGGTGGGAATGTGAAGAAGCATAGAAAAATACAATTAATGTAACCTACAGACTATAGTTAACAGCAATACTGCAATATTCTTGCATCAATGCCAAAGATGTATTAATAATAAGAGGATATGGAAAAAATATGTCAAATGTACACTATGGACCATAGTGAGTGGTAATTGTCTGACATTATTATCTCATAATCTATCACAAAAGTTCCACAACAGCTTGGTGTTTTGGTGAAGTGTTGTTGTATGGGAATTCTACACATGTGCATGACTGTTTTACAAATTAACAACTTCTAAAATAAAAATATACTAAAAAAAAGTAAAACTTTAAAAATGAGGTATTATCAATATTAACAAATGTTCCACACCAAAGCAAGGTGGTGGTGGTGGGGTGGTGTATGGGAATCCTGTATTTTATGCATGATAGTTTTGTAAACTCACAACTTCTCTAATTAAAAAAAGAGTAAACTTAAAAAAAAAAAAAAAAAAAAGCCTCCAAGAGCAGGACCAGATGACTACATAGGAGATTTCTACCAATCATATCAACAATAATTAACAGCAGTCCTGCTTAAAACCTTCCAAAAAACTGAAGAGGAGGGAACACTATCCAACTCATTTTATGATGCCAACATCACCTCAATATCAAAGCCAGATAAATATACTACAAGAAAATTACAAATTTCTCTTATGAATATAGATGTAAAAATCTTAAATACTAGCAAATTAAATGCAACAGCACATTAAAAAAAAAAAAAGAAGTATACACCATGATCAAGTGGGCTTTATCCCAGGTATGCAAGAGTGATTCATCAGCAGAAAATCAATTAATACACCATATAAACAAAATAGAGGGTAAAAACACATTATCTTCTCAACTGACGTAGAAAAGCCATTTGGCAAAATTCTGTATCCTTTCTTGATATAAACACTTAGAAGAATAGGAATAGAAAGAAACTTCCTTAACTTGATAAAGGGCATATACGAAAAACCCAAAGCTAGCATCACATTCAATGGTTAAAGGCTGAAACCTTTCCCTCTAAGATCTGGAACAAGACAAGGATGCCCACTGTCACCACTAGTACTGGAATTTCTAACTGGAATGGTTGGACAAGAAAAATAAAGGCATCCAAGTTAGAAAGCAAGTAGTAAAATTTCCAGTACTTGCAAATGACATGATCCTATGTATAGAAACCTCCAAAAATCTACAAAAAAGCTACTAGAGTTAAACATAAAATTCAGGAAAGTGGCAGGGTAGAAGACATATGAAAAAATCAGTAGTGTTTCTATATACCAGTAATGAACAAGTTAAGGAGGAAATGGTTTAAAAATCCATTTACAATAGCAACTAAAAGAATCAAATATCTAGGAAGAAATTTAACCAAGGGTATAAAGGACTTATACATAGAAAACTAAAAAACTTTACTAAAAAAGACCTAAATAATTGTGACAAAATTCTGAGTTCAGTGACTGGAAGACTAAACAGTGCTAAGATGTCAATTCTACCAAAAATGATTTACAGATTCAATGCCATCCCAATAAAAATTCCAAGAGCCTACTTTACAGAAATGGAAAAACCAGTTATCAAATTTATTTGGAATGGTAAGGGTCCTCAAATAGCCATAACCATCTTGAAAAAGAAGAAGGAAGTTGAAGGACTCATACATCTGGACTTTAAAGCTTATTACAGCAGTTAAAACAGCAAGGAACTGGCACAAGGATAGATATTTCAACCAATGGCATTGAACTGAGAGTTCAGAAATAGACCATAATATCCAGGTTGTATTAGTCAGTCAACGGGGTGCTGATGCAAAGTATCAGAAATCTAATGGCTTTTATAAAGGGTATTTATTGGGGTAAAAACCTATAGTTATAAGCCCTAAAGAGTCCAACTCAGTGCTGCTTTCTCACCAAAGTCTGTTGCCACACATTGAAGCAAGATGGCAGGTGATCTCTTTCTGGTCTCTCCTTCCTTCTTCCTCTTATGGTTCTGAGGTCCCAGATCCTTCTGATCTCAGCTGTAGGCTGGCATAGGGCTAGTATCTCAGGGCTTCCTGTATCAGTCTGGCATAGTCTCTTTCCAGGCCTTATGAGCTTCTCTGTTCTCGTTAGCTGCAAACTATTAGGTGAATGGGTCCTCTCTACCCAGGGCTCCAGGATCAAACATGATAGAGCTATCCTCTCTTCTGTGTCTATGGAGCGCTCTCTCTTTCCCTGTGTCTTCTTGAGTGAGTGTCCATTTATATCAGCCCACCAAGGGGGCAGGGACTCAACCCCGAGTCATGCCCTACTGACTGGTCAAAGCAAAGTCCTAATCTTAATAGGTAATTTAATCAAGTCATGTCAGCTGAATCTAAGGCATTTTGAGTCACACCCAGAGGAAGAGATTAGTTTAAAATGTTAAGCTGTCTTTTGGGGATTCATAAATAAACTCAAACTGCCAAAATGGCCAATTGAATTTTGACATGGCTACTGTGATGGTTAAGCTAATGTGTCAACTCTGCTAGGTAACTGTGCCCAGTTGTTTGGTCAAGCAAGCACTGGGCTAATTGTAATACGAGGACTTTATGGACTTTAGTCACCAGTGACTTTACTGCACCGATAGTTGACTATATCTACATCAGTCAGGGAAACGGCAATGAGTAACTCTTTATTCAGTCGGTTGAATGCCTTAAAAGGGGAAGTGATTGCAGCATTCAAAGAGAATTTCCCAGCTCATCTTCGGACAGCCAACTTCTCCCAGACACTCATCAAGGACCTTCACTGGACTTTTATTCGGAACCCTGGTTTGCAGCCTGCCTGTGGAATCCAGCCCTGTGGATCCCCACAATCACATGAGAAACTCTTATAAAATCACATACTATTGACAGACATCCCCTGTTGATTCCATTTCCCTAGAGAATCCTGACTAATACAGCTGCCAAGTCCATTCAATGGGAAAACAATAGTCTCTTCAACAAATGGCGCTGGGAGAACTGGATATCCATATGCAAAAGAATGAAGGAGGACCCCTATCTCACACTATACACAAAAATTAACTCAATATGGATCAAGGACTTAAATATATGAAACAGGACTATCAAACTGCTAAAAGAAATTAGGGAAGCATCTTCAGGATCTTGTGTTAGGCAACAGTTTCTTAGATTTTACATGCATAGCAAAAGCAGCAAAGAAAAAATACATAAATGGGACCTCATCAAAATAAAAAACTTTGGTGCATCAAAGGACTTTAATGTGAAAGCAAAAAGACATTTACTCAATGTGAGAAAATATTTGGAAACCACATATGTAATAAGGGTTTAATATCCAGAATAAATAAACTCTACAACTCAACAATAAAAAGACAACCCAATTTAAAAATAGGCAAAAAACCTAAATAGGCATTCCACATGTGTGTTTTATAATATTTCCCAGAGTTTCCCACCCTTCTCCCCAAGAATAAGCTGTAGTTACCCCTAGTGTTGGTAGTTTTTTAACTTACTCTTGATTGCCTGCATTCCCTTCCTTGCTCACTTCCCCACTCCTCTACTAGTGTTTCCTGGACCTCCCAAATAATCTTCTTGAGTTTAAAGCTTTGTCTCAGGGTCTGCTTCTGGAGGAACCCAAACTAAGACATATCATAAGAAGAGCCTGTGGGTGATAAGAGGGAAGAGTCAAGAAAGATGAGCTGGGCTATTTCATGAGAATGTTAACAGTGGGAAGTTTTACTTTTTTTTTTTAAACAAATCAATTTTATTGATATAGATTAATAAAGCATGCAAATTCATCCAAAGTGTAAGTCAATGGTATTTGGTATAACCACATAGTTGTGCATTCATCACTTCAATCATTACTAGAGCATTTTCATGATCTCAATAATAATAATAAAATAAAAAAACAAGAAAAGTCTTGACCTCTCAATCTCTTATGCTTTCCCAGCTGTACACAACTGCTAGGGATCTGGTTTTGAGAAGATAATGAGTTCTATTTTAGTTAAGATGACAGTAGGACAATAAAGAAGAAATGCCTGCTAAAGGAGTAGAGAGTTTCCTATGAGGTGAAGGCATTGAGACATGATGGAAAATGTGCTGAGAACTTTTTTTATTTGATAATAATTTGTTAATGAAACAAACAAGAGGTCTAAAGGGCATTGCCATCTTTGAAGTAAGAATAATTTCCACTCCAGAGGCAGAACTGTAAGCCCCAGAGAGGTGAGAAATATCTAAAACATTAGCTCACACTTTCCCTTCCAGAAATCTTTTTCATCTTCTTAGTTCACATTGCAGGCACTGTGATGAAGCATTAAATCCTCATTACAATAAATTATGTAAATACTATTACTTTTCTCATTTTATGGTTGACAAAACTAAAGAGAGGTTAGGGAACTTGTGCAAGGTCTGATAGGTAATGGTGGAGGCAGGATTTGGAATTAGGTGTATTTAATTCCAGAGCTGGAAATTTTAACTACCACATTCTTATGCTTTGGTTTTGCTTGTAAAGAGAGGAAGAATTCAAAGAGGTTTCCTTCAGGTCTTATAAAAAATAAGCTGCCTAGAATTTGGTCTACTTGTATCAAAAGTTTGGTCCTCACCCTTCATTTTGAAGGCCCATTTCTCTCCACTACCTTCAAATAAACTACATCAAGCCTCATCTGCACCCTCAATTTCATGTTTGCATCCTCTGATTCTAGAACCATTGAGTCAAATCATCTAACACCTCCAGACAAGCAGGGACATGTAAAGTCCCAGAAGGTTACCCTGGATGGAAAACAATGACGAAGTTAACTAAGTGCACAGAGTTGGAATCTTTTAATTTTGGCTATTTGAAAAATAAAGTGATAGTCTAATCACTTAATCTCATTCTGACTGATTTCATGTCTTTATGTAGAGGCAGGGTTAATAAAACCTGCTCCTTCTTTGAGATATATCAACAGGATAAATGAAAAATCTCATGTGAACTTCTTTCACGTTCTAAATAGAAGAGCAGTAATTGTGTTAATTCAGAACATGATCAATTTTGTATTTTCCAATGAATTCGGGTTTTAATCAAACCTTTCCCAGCACAGTGTATTCCATACAATTGGTACACCTCAAATATTTGTTGCTTTTTATAATGGTGAATATCCCATTGCCAAGTAACACGTATGTCTATCTTTTCCCAATCATGATCTATAAATGTTGAGCCATTCCAATTACTTTGATGAACCCCCTCACCATAACATATCTAACTTCTTTATCAGAAATACTCTATCTTCTCTATAATTCTCTGGATATTTTGGTAAAATGAAACAACAGATAGTCAAATGTTAAATAACAGAACATCAGACCTTTTGGTCTGTTTTCAATCACACTTGGATAAGTTTTATTGAGGATATATCACAATTAGAGCTCTGTTGGAGATAACAACCTACAGAACTAGTCTTCCAGTAGTTAGACAGCAATAGCTAAAATAACAACTGACATCACATATTGTTTTACAGTTGGCAGGTGGCTTCCTATAGTTAGATGTTACTCAAATTCAGTGTTTTTTGTTTTGTTTTTTGGTTTTTTTTTTTTGGTACTGGGGCAAGGGATTGAACCCAGGACCCATATGTGGGAAGCCAGTGCTCAACCACTGAGCCACATCAGCTCCCCTGAGTTGGTTTTCTCATTTGTTTGCTTACTGTTTGCTTTTTTGTTTGTTTTTAGGAGGCACCAGGGACTGAATCCGGGACCTTACATGTGGGAAGCAGGCGCTCAATCCCTTGAGCCATATCTGCTCCCCACACTTTAGTCATTTTTATACCATCAGCATGATATTTTGTCAGTTTCATAGATCACTCTGCTGTTTACCATATGTTTTGCTTTCAACTAACTTGCCTCTTTTCACTTAAATTTATTTTAAAAGTGAACCTCATATCACTTCCATAACTAGAAAATCACTACTGTTTGCCATAAATGGAAAGCAAATAAATGATATGAAAACAAAACAATATTACTGAATTCCAGCTAAATACTGCTGTTGGGTGACATATGCTCTTTTTTGTTAGAGAGAGAGAGATTTACATACATTGGATAGTGTTTAAAGACAAAGAACTTTTAAACTAATAGTTTTTGTTGAATTATTTAGATTTTATAGATATAGTAAAGATAATAACACTGATTAATGAGGTGAGGAAGTTAATATGTCTGCTCACCATCCACCATTGCATCATACCAGTGGTACCAAATCTACATTTTGAAAAACCTTATAATGGATTATAATATGAATTTGCACAACCTTGTTAAATTATGTGTTAAGTAATTAATGCAGATATTACTCCAAAATTAAAGCTCAGAGAAGCTAGGTGGCTTATTCAATCACACAGATTGTAAATGGCAGGCCCAGGCCTTCTCATTCCAAATCTTTATACTGTACCAGAACCTGTGAGAGTTGCATCAGAAGCCGTGGCCAAGGCATGATGAAGATCCATTCCCTCAAGCATTTTATAATCCAATCAAGGAGATGAAAGGGACCAAGTGATATATTTAAATGTCATGAAGGGAAAAGTAGATAGTGGCCTAGAGAACAATGGTGAAAATATGTAGCATGTGAGTTCACTGTAAGATAGACTGTTAGGTCTGGAGGAGTGAAATGAAAACTGTGTAGAACAGTGGGTGAAATTAGGTGATGTGAAGAGAAGACAGAAGGAAAGGCATTTCAAATAACATCAAAACAGTGGCCACAATTACCAAAAATTATCAAAGAAAGCTCTGTCTTGATTCACTACAGGGAGAGGAATTGCAGACACATGACAGCAAGCACCTCAGCTGTGCTGTAGTCCTGTGTGCTATGAAATGAAATTAACTACTAGTTTGGACTCTTTAAGCGTAAGTTAATTCCCTTAAAATATGAGTATTCTTTTGTTCCATCAAATCTACTTAAAAGAGTTTATTTGTATGGAATAATCATTGATGCGTGCTAATATGTGTAAGGCTGTGCCACATCCTTTCAGGGAAATTGGAAATAAGTTCAGTGGCTGACAACATGGGACTTGGTTACATAAACTTGGAGACATCAACACCAGGGACCTGTGCAGTCAGCAGAAAGGAAGTCAACCCCTGCTACTCATGTGTGCTCTACTGGGCCAAGAGCATTATTTTCTCCTGGGAACTTGTTAAAATGCAGTTTCTGATTCAGTAGATCTGGAGTAGGGTCTGAGATGCAGCATTCCTAATAAGTTCCCCAGTGGTTCACAAATGCATTAAAGTTTGAGAAACACTGATGTAGACAGTTAATGGCATGAAAAACATATCTGCAATTAAATCAAACAAGCTGATTTCACAAGAATTTATTCTGCATGATACTATTGATAAATTTATATATACAGTCATAGGAAAGATCAAAATCACAATAGCAATGGAATTACAGAGGATTTGAAAATTTTTTTGCTTATTCACATTTTCTACTAAATACATCTTTTAAAAAAATAAAAGCAATAAAACTATATTTTAAATTTCTTTTCTTTTTCAGAATTTCACTGAATTCTTTCTGAAAAAATAAATATCAACCAACAGGCTGAAATGGAAGGAAACAACCCACAGGGATCTAATCAGTGTAACAAGAATCTGTCAGAAGAGAGAAAGACATAAGAAAAGAATTTTCCACTAGGTATGAAATAAGCGTATGTAACCTTCATGTTGTAGTCCCTGGAGCTCTTGGGATTTTTTTTTTTTTTTAAACAAGGCTATAAAGCTAAAGGAGCATAGACATTTTGAAGACTGCAAAATGGGAAAATACTTTTATGATAAAACAGACCAATTTCCCTTAAGTATTTTCAGTGACTACTCTGAGTTCTGCTTGGGAATATTCCAGAAATGTCACTTATAAGTTGAAAGAGGACCAAGCTGCTTTGTCAGAATGATTCTTTGCCTGTATTCTCTCCTGGAATATTTACTTTAAACTATATTCATTTCTCTCAGTTGTCCCCCATTTTGGCGATCCCTTTCCTTCAGCATATTATAGCAAGAAAACGGTTCAAAGCTCAGTGTCACTATTTGGTAGCTGCTGGGACCTAGAGGCAACAAAGGAAAAGAATGTCCATTTCTTTACCACAGAACTGGGCACAATAGTATTTACTTTAGTTAAGAGTATTAAGTGAAAAAATGCGTGTAAAGTAAGTATTATGGAGCATGAAAGTACCACCTAATAAACTGATTGGCTGATTGATTTGTTCATCAGTCAACATGGTATACTATGTGCCTATCATATGCTAGAAATTACTCTAAGGGCAGAGGATATAAAATGATCCCAGATATATTTCCTTATTTCAGGATGTGTTCAGGTTAACTGAAATAACCAAGGAAATGACGATTACCCTAGAGCAGGGATTCTTAACAAGGAGTCCATGAGCTTGAACTAAAATTCAAAAAAAACCATTATTCTTGTGGGGATGTGCTGGTGCGGGTGTGATATATTAAATAATACACAGTATAGTGTGGACTTAGTAAGGGGTCCGTGGTTTTTACCTGACTGGCAAAGGGGTCTGTAGAACAAAAAAGGTTAAGAACTCTGCCCTAGAGTATAACAAGCACTACAATAGGGAGAGGGCTGGATATCATAGGAACAAAAAAGGGAACCTAACCCAAACATGGCATGGTTGAAGAAGGCTTCCTGTAGGAAGTGGCATCTGAACTGAGATTTATTTTTTTTAAAGATTTATTTATTTATTTATTCCCCCCCCCCCCCCCCCCCCCGGTTGTCTGTTCTCTGTGTCTATTTGCTGCATCTTGTTTCTTTGCCCGCTTCTGTTGTTGCCAGCGGGATGGGAAGTGTGGGCGGCGCCATTCCTGGGCAGGCTGCACTTTCTTTCGCGCTGGGCTTCTCTCTTTATGGGGCGCACTCCTTGCGCGTGAGGCTCCCCTACGCGGGGGACACCCCTACGCGGGGGACACCCCTGAGTGGCAGGGCACTCTTTGCATGCATCAGCACTGCGCATGGGCCAGCTCCACACGGGTCAAGGAGGCCGGGGGTTTGAACCGCGGACCTCCCATGTGGTAGACGGACGCCCTAACCACTGGGCCAAGTCCGTTTCCCTGAACTGAGATTTGACAGACTGGTATGTGTTAGTCAGGAAAGGCTGGGAGGTCCAAGACAGTGGGAATAATACATTTAAAAGCTACATGTGAGGAAGAGCACAGAATGTTCAGGTGCTTAGCAATCTAAAACTGTTTAGGATATGAGTTTGGACTAGAGTGTAGGGGGCAGTGGAAAGAAGGGAAATGATACTGGGGCTGGTAAGAAGAGCCCGGACACAAACAGGCCTTGGAAGCCACACAAAGGAAATTTAATTTCATTCAAAGGGCAAGAGAAGGAATCAGGGTCAGACATGGTCTGCTTGGGGTTTTAGGAAGGTCACTCTGCTGCAGTGTGGAGACTGTACCAGAGGTAAGATGGGAGGATTGGAGATCAGGTATGAGGCTGTTGGATTAACACAGGTAAGAGACGATCCTAGCCCACATGAGGCCAAGGTCAGAAGAAATGATCGATGATTGTAAATGGAGTGAGACTGGTGATAAACTGAAAGTGGGGGGTGGGAGATGGAATGGACACCAAGGATATGGTTAATAAGGGCTTATTTCCTTCCTTTCCTCTCCACAGAGACCTAATGGTCACTCAGGTCAAAGGAAAATTAACTCAATGGTACTGGAAAAATATTTTCTTATAGAAAATACCTGACTTCCCTTAAAAAGGGACTGCTTCAAATTTATACAACAGACCAGCAGTTTTCAAAACATAGTCTGACGATCTTTCGGAGGACCACATTTCACTTAGAGGGTTTGTGAGGTCAAATAGAGTATGGATTAGAGTGGACTTACTGATAATCTATTCATGAACTGTTGTGATTAGTAATCGAAGAAAATGTGGCATTGGTGTGGAGAAAGTGGCCATGGTGGCTGCTGGGGGTAGAGAGTGGGAGGAACAGATGAGATGTGGGGGCGTTTTCAGGACTTGGAGTTGTCCTGGGTGGTGCTGCAGGGGCAGTTACTGGACATTGTATGTCCTCCCATGGCCCTCTAGGTGGAATGTGGGAGAGTGTGGGCTATGGTGTGGACCACTGACCATGAGGTGCAGTGGTGCTCAGAGATGTGTTCACCAAATGCAATGAATGTCTCATGATGATGGAGGAGATTGTTGTTATGGGGGGGAGGAGTGGGGTGAGGGGAGTGAGGGGTATATGGGGACCTCATATTTTTTAAATGTAATATTAAAAAAATAAAGACAAAAAAAACCCTATTTTTGTAATAATACTAAGACATTATTTACCTTTCTTCCTTCATTTTCTCTTGCACATACAGGGGAACTATCCACAGGCTACATAATGTGTGGTGAGGTGTTCTGATGCCTTATGCTATATGTGTTTAAGTATTCTTGGGTTTTAACTTTTTCTGTTTTAATTTCTAATACAGTAAGTAGATAAAAATGACATACACAAGAGCTATTTGGGGTCCTCAATAATGTTTAAGAGTTTCAAGGGAACCTGAGCTCCCCAAAATTGAGAACCACTGCTAGCATTAAAAAGCATTTTGAAGGCATCCACTACTAAAAGCTTAGCAAATTTATGAGCCAAGGCAAACTCTACTGACTGAAGAGTCTAATTCTTTTCTTAGTGTAACTGTCCTTTTGAATCAGAACTGTTGTCTGCACAATATAAGGATAATGCCTGGGGTTTAATGTAAGAGGACCACCTCTAACTAAAGAAATCATAGTACATAACTCAGTGTGTTAGGTAGAAATATGAAACTTAAATTGGTGATTCTGAAGATACTGTGTTTTTTAAACTTGTTTTTAAAGTTAGAAAACAGAATGACTGAGTAATACTCATAGCTTAGAACAAAATTAATGTTGAGTGGGAAGAAAAGCAAACTATAAGCTGCAATGTAGGCAAGTAGAAAATAACAGTGAGGAGAAATGACGAAAGCTGGATTCAGAGAACCAGAGCTCCAAACTCAAGTTCTCACCCAATAAAGGACTCTAGGCTGCCCTCTGATGCATTCCCTTAAAATTCCAAGAGAAATGACATAGTTGGCCAAGCCCAAACCTGCAGAAACACAAACACTGGAGTACTATCTCTTTACTATAAGGAACCTTCACTGGGCTCCTGAACAAAACCTGGGCATCTGTACTTCTAAGAAGCCAAGGAACCTCTCAGCATGGAAAGCCTGGGCAAGGTCAGGGAAAGAGCAACGAGAGTCCAGCAGAACAAGGGCAGTTAAAGAAGACTCAAGACTGGATTCCAATGTGGCTGTCAGGAAGAATGAGAGATCTGTAAGCGCTAATGAAATCATCTCCCAGATAAAGTATTTTCTAAAAAGGTGAAGAACAGAGTGTATCATAGGGTCCATTTGTGAAAAAGAGATTACTTACACAAGCATCTTGTATGAGTATAAAAATGCATGTACAGTCATAGACTATTATTGGAAGAATACATCAGAAACAATTAAGTGTCTTCATGGGGGAGATATTTGGGGACTGGGGACTGGGGAGAGGAGATTTACTTTATGGTGTCTATTTTCGTACTGTTTAAAGTTTTCAACCATGGAAATCTTTTCAATTAATAAAAAGTTACCATAAAGTGAAGAATCTGCATGTGAAAAAACAGGATTCCTCAGTAGATAAATCTAAAAAGACTAAGAAGTGCTACGTGACTGAAACGTGTGAAACCCCAGAGAGGATGGGTGAGAAGATCAGGAGATTGTCTCCTAGTCTTAGTTTATAATAAACTCAGTGCTATACTGGAAACTTCTGAAAGAGGTAGCTTGAAGCTTTCTTTTCTTTTCTTTTTTAAAATTATTTTTAAATAGTACTCTATCAAATAAACATCTTAATTCATCACCCTTTAGAGGTAGTTCAGAAAGGATTTTGATAAATTAATGGATTACCTTGGGTCTATTTATTCCTTTGTATATCTATGGTCTTTTTGTCTAAAAGCAATAGCATTCAGACCTAAATCTTGCTCAAAAGTGAATGGCTTTAAAATCTTTATTTTATAGGAAATAAATTTTAAAAGCTTTTTTCCCTTGATTACAAAACAACTCACATTTTATCATAGAAAATAAGTAAAATATTTAAAAATTAAAATAAAGCTATTTATATAGATTTGATCATTTTACCCCAGTTAATCTTATGGCCTAAAGATTTTCCTGTCTAATGAAAAATATATTTAAATATATTTTAAAAATCAGTGATTAGCAGAATTGATTTACCCATTGCTTTATTATTTCTGACATAGTTATCGATTCTTCACTTTAATAACCATCACTGCAATTCATATTCACGGACATTCCTTGCTAAACTGTATATCTAAGTATTTATGTAGATAAACTCTTTGAAACAGAAATTTGGAGAAAAAGTATAACAACATTTTTAAGTCTCTTACTGCATTCTGACAACCTACTCTTTTTTTTTTTAAAAGATTCATTTATTTATTTATTTAATTCCACCCCCCCACCCCCATCCCCCATTGTCTGTTCTCTGTGTCTATTTGCTGCGTCTTGTTTCTTTGTCCGCTTCTGTTGTCATCAGCGGCAAGGGAAGTGTGGGCGGTGCCATTCCTGGGCAGGCTGCACTTTCTTTCCCGCTGGGCGGCTCTCCTTACGCACGCGGGGGACACCCCTGCGGGGCAGGGCACTCCTTGCGCGCGTCAGCACTGCACAGGGGCCAGCTCCACACGGGTCAAGGAGGCCCGGGGTTTGAACCGCGGACCTCCCATGTGGTAGACGGACGCCCTAACCACTGGGCCAAGTCCGTTTCCCTGACAACCTACTCTTAAGAAAGGCTGTTCAAATTTTCATAGACGAATTTTCTAAACAATTTTAAAGGGATTAAAACTCAATAAAAAATGACTGTAGCCATGTTGAAAATACCTCCTTAATATCTGTGTGGTACACCTGGGATTGTAATTGGCAGGCGCTAGCTCCACTTCTAACTGCCAAAGGAGCACTGCCCTAAGTTTTCACTCTGTCCCCACCTGGAGGCTCTACCAAAATCCCATGCCCCAGTTTCTTAGCCTGAATCTACTCAGTGTGTTTCCTTTTCCAGAACTGCACTTGTACCTTGGATTACCATTTTCTTGGCTACCATCTGCATCAAATGTTTGACTGATCTTCTCAAAATTCTTCCTATATAAAAAACAATAAAAATGTTCATTAAAATTATCCATCATTTTCTGGTGTAGGGTAATATGAGTGAATGAGCTGAACACGATATGCATATACCATTTGCTAGAATCCAAGGCTCTTGTTTTTATTTTGTTTTTAATTTCTAAAGGGTACAGAAATCAAATAAGTAAGTTTTAAGGGAAAATGTCTTAAAAGGCACCATGGAAAGAGGACAGGAAAAACTCTGAGGAATTTATAGAGTAACACCACAAGATATACCAGGCATAGGCTCGAGTCCCAGTTTTCAACTTATTAGCTTTATGATACTGTGGTAGATTTAAAAAATGGCCAGGATTCTTTGCAGCTTCTTCTATCAAGAGTCTATTTCTCCACCACACGTCTGGGTTGGGGTTATGGCTTGCTTTTGGCCAATACAATCCACCATAAATGATGTTGTGAGATTTCTAAACCTGGGCTTTGGTTCTTGTTCTTGGGATCCCTGCCGCCGCCACCATGTGAACAACCCCAAACTAATCTGCTACATGATAAGAGACCATGTAGAACAGATGCATGATGAGCTATGTGGCTGCAGTTATCCTTGACCAATCAACTTCCAACTAACACAGCAGCTGACCTGGCAGTCACATGAGCAAACCCAGCTAAAACTAAAAGAACCTCCATCTTCAGTCCAGCCCAAATTGCTGACCCATAGAATTGTAAGCTAAATAAATGGCTGTTTTTTAAGCTACTAAGCTTTGGGATACTTTTTAATGGGACAAAACTAGCTGACATAGTTACCTCAGGTGTGTAAACCTTTCTGGACTCCAGTTTCCTTACTTCTCTAAAGGAGACAGAACTATTTAACTCAAAGATTCCTCCTATCACTATATTTAGTTATTCTAGGGCTATACTGTCTGTTTTATAGAACAGTGATGCACACTCTCCAAATCTTAGCTGCTCAATGTGGCAGCCACAGCCACATGTGTTTACTGAGCACTTGAAACATGGCTAGTATGTCGGAAAAACTAAAATTTAAATTTCACCTCATTTTAATTAATTTAAATTCAAAGAGGCACATGTGACTACCATATTGAAGAGCTCCACTCTAGAACTTCGGTGAACCATAAGATACCCCATCACTGGACAAGACGGGTGTGGAGAACTCACTCTTCAGGTAAACAAATATGTGAAACACTCCTCGCACACACACAAAAACCTGAGTCAGCTTCCCAGACCTCTTCTAGCCAAGCCAGGTATTTCCCAGAGGAGAGCTGTGGAATATGACCTTAATAGGGTAGGAAGCAGGGGAGGAGAAGAGAGGGGCAGAGGGCTTGACTGTTACCCCATGAGACCTGGCCCCAAGCTATCTTTCAAATGTTTTTCCTGGTACTATATTCTTATCACTATGTTCTAGCCACACAAGCTTCCTAGGTCTTCCTCAAGTGTGCCAACAAGTTCCCATTCTCAGGGACCGTGGTGAATTTATTCTCTTCTTAGCCTGGCATGCTCTTCCCCTAGGTCAGTGTTTCTTAAAATCAGTACTACTGACATTTTGGGTCAGATAATTCTTTGTTACAGGGGGCTGTTCTGTGCAAGGCAAGATATTTAGCAGGATCCTTGGCCTCTACATTTGAGAGGCTGGTAGCAACCCCTCATCCACTGTGATAACGAAAAACTTCTCCAGATGCCAAATGTCCTCGGGAAGGCAAAATCACCCCCAGTTAAGAATCACTGCCCTAGATACCTCCATGATTCATCACCTCACTTAATTTAGGTCTGTACTCAAATGTCATCTCTAGGGAACCTTCTCCAAAGCCCAGGCTAAAACAGAAACCCATCATTCTGTGTCCCCTTTCCCTGCCGTATTTTTTTCACAGTATTTATCACTAGTTAACATTAGATCAGACACTTCTTTGTATACTGTCTTCGACTGTTTTGTTCACTGCCACAATTCTAGGTCCTAAACAACTAGAGGATGCTTCATAAATATTTGTTGAAGGAAAGAGAAAGGTACCTGCACCCTTTGGAAGGTTGAAAGAGAGACAGGAACTTGTCATTCTGGGAAATGGAAGCCTACCACCAACAGAAAGTCTTCAACTCTATTTAGCTATTAACATCTGTATTGGTTGTTACATACAACAGGAACAAGGTTTTCAAGAATTTTCTACTAATGGATGTACTTTACTCACTGTCTCGAAAGTGATGCTTTGAATACAGAAATAAAGTATAATTTTAAATGTATTGGTCAATCATTTTATGAACAGTATGCACTTTTGAGACCTAAAATTGCACTCAATTCATATTATCAAGAAAATATGCTCTCATACAATATTAACATTTATGTCTATTTACTGTTGAAGAAAAAAGCAATCTGATAATTAGGAAAGTACCTGATTAAGGGCCTGCATTTTACCTTCACACTTAAAAATTGAAAATATATTCATAGAAATTTTTGTTAGCAATGCTGTATGCCAATCAGTAGAGTGGGTACTCTCCTGGCTCCAACTGAGTAAGCAAATTCACATGCTGAAGCGAATTCATGAACTCATCTGTAAGATTAATGACACAAGGATTTACATTTTGTTTCCTGGAGATCTGGTATCTTTCTGATTCCCAAGATGCTGGTTTTCAGGTGGAAAGAATTATAAGTAAAAGTAAAAGAACTGTAACTGTTCAGAGAAATTATAATAACTAGGCTCAAACACATCTTTATTAATCAAAATAGGAACCATTACAATCAACACATCTTTGCCAATGAAAAATAAGTTTGCTTATTCCTGTAGTGTAAAAACCCATGCTTTGGGATTCTTTTTCCCTGAAAAAAATTGTCAAGAGGCTTGAAAAAGTGATAGTCGGTTGGCAAGAGGTCAAGGGAATATTGTGGATGAGGCAAAACTTCACAGCCCAAATCGTTCAACTTTTGAAGACTTGTGCAACATGTGGCCAGGCATTGTCGTGGAGAAGAATTGGGCCCTTTCTATTGACCAATGTCGGCTGCAGGTGTTGCAGTTCTTGGTACAGCTCATCTATTTGCTGAGCATACTTCTCAGAGGTAATGGTTTCACTGGGATTCAGAAAGCTGGAGTGGATCAGACCAGCAGCAGACCACCAAACAGTGACCATGAACTTTTTTCAGTGCAAGTTTGGCTTTAGGAATGCTTTGGAGCTTCTTCTCCCTCCAACCACTGAGCTGGTCATTGCTGGTTGTCGTATAAAATCCACTTTCATCGAACACCACAATCTGATGGAGAAATGTTTGTCATTTGCTTAGAATAAGAGAAGATGACACTTTAAAATTACAATTTTTAAAATTTTCAGTCAGCTCATGAGGCACCCACTTTTTGAGCTTTCTCACCTTTCCAATTTGCTTCAAATGCTGAACAACCATAGAATGGTCAACGTTGAGCTCTTCAGCAACTTCTCATGTAGTTTAAGAGGATCAACTTCCATGATTGCTCTTAATTGGTCATTGTCAACTTCTGAGGGCCAGTCATTATGCTCCTCATCTTCAAGTCTCTTATCTCCTTCACAAAACTTCTTGAACCACTACTGCACTGTATGTTTGTTAGCAGTTGCTGGGCCAAAAGCATTATTGATGATGCAAGTTGTCTCCACTGCTTTATGACCCATTTTGAACTCAAATAAGAAAATCGCTCAAATTTGCTTCTTCTTTAACATCATTTCCATATTGTAAAATAAAAATAAACAGCAAGTAATAAGTCATTAGCAAAAAAACATAAAGTGAGAAATGTACATTAAAATGATGTATAACATAACCACATTTATTTAAGAATGTATGACAGTGTCAAATGACAAATTTCATCAGTATAAAACTGCAATTCTTTTTGCACCAACCTAATATATGATTTAAAATTCATGGTCCAAAATTGCAACTCCTTTTGCACCAACCTAAAACAAGTGCCAAGCAAATTTTACTTATTTGGAGAAGGAGATATCTCCTAACCATTCGTAGATCTTTGTAAATGATCAGAATATGATCCTAAAACTGGAATCTAGCCAGCTATTTAAAAGTTACAATAATTTAAAAAACATATTATGCTAGGTGAAAGAAACCAGACATAAAGTATGGTATGACTCCAACTGTATAAAATGTAAATACAAATACACCTATAGAGACAGAATTCGATTAGAGGGGTTGAGAGGTGACTGCTAAGGAGGATGGGGTTTTTCTTTTTGGAGAAATGAAAATATTCTAAAATTGATTGTGGCAATGAATGCACAACTCTGTGACCATATTAAAATCCACCGATTGCACACTTTAGATGGAATGTATGGTATGTGAATATATCGCAATAAAATTGATTTAAAAAAAAAAGTTCCACAATACCTCAGTTCCCTAGAATCTCCAGGGAATTAGAACTTCTGAATATATTAACCAAAGTTTCTAAAAATTAAGCTATATGCCTTCTTGAGGAGGAGAAAGTGACCACAGTAGTTGCTGAGGGCAGGGAGAGAGAAGAAATGTGATGTGGGGGCATTTTTGGGACTTTGAGTTGTCCTAAATGATATTGCAGGGTCAGATTATGGACTTTATATATCCTGCCTCAAGCCATTGAATGTACTGGGGTAGAGTGTGAACCACAGGGTAAACTATTATCTGTGTCGTGCAGCAGTGCTCCAGAACGTGTTCACCAAATGCAATGAGTGTGCCACAATGATGGAGGAGGTTATTGGTGTGGGAGGAGTGAAGTGGGGGCAAGGGGTGGGGGATATATGGGAACCTCATTTTTTTAAAAAGATTTATTTACTTTATTTCTCTCTCATATTTTTTAATGTAACTTTTTTTGGGTGATGTTATATCTTCAAAAAAATACAGTTTACAAAATGATGGGGTGGGGGTGGGGAGGGGGGTATATGGGAATCTCTTATGTTTTTTATGTTTTTTAATGTAACATTCTTTGTGATCCACTAACTTTAATAAAAAAAGTGTAAAAAAATTAAAAATGAATTTTAAAAAACTTACATGTTTTCATATTTTCCCAAATTTTCAATGATGAAAATCTTTCTAGAACAACACATTACTACGCTTTATTAAAAAAGAGATTATGTGGAACACTTCAGTTTTATGGATGACTATGGTCATCCTCATGAATAAGAGTCATTTTTTGAAGCTGTACATAAGTACAAACAAGGCTGGGGTTAAAGGTCTCAGGGCTTTAGGATTAGGCCCCAGGAGGGGCCCTGGAACATACTTCCTCTCACAGGTGGCATGTTGCACATGCACAGCCATGACAACGTCACATGACTAGCTCCTATAAAATTAATCACTGAATTAAAGACTAAAAGTTGCCTTTCCCTCTGAGGTTATCTTGAAGCTTTTTAAAAATCATCATCTTTACTTCTCAGTATATATCCTAACCTTCTTTATTATTTCTACAGCCTGCCCTCTTGCCAACTCATATCATTCATTTATTTCCCTTTCACTCTTTGTATGGAAGAGTATTCCTCATTATTAGTCCAATAATGTGAAAGGTGGGGAAAACCTACTCCTCAGGTGTCTCACCCTCTCCTCCTAATTCCAACATCATCATCAACATCATTACGAAATGGACACTTGCAGAGAACTAATACCAGAGGACATTTCTGGGAGCATTCCACAATGTCTGACTTTGAACAGAATTCTGGACACCTACAAAATGCATTTTAGTGGAAAATAAGCTTGAGTGTTTCATATAGTTTTTGCAGTACAAATCAAACTACTCTTGTATTTTCTTTCAAAATAAAATTTTATGAAAGTGAAAATAATATCCCAGTTTTTACATTGGGAGGCAGAAAGGTGATCAAAGATAGATAGCCTCTTCAAGGTTGAGGGCATAATTGCCTAGCCGGAGGGTGGCTGAAGTATCCTCGAGTAAGAATGAGGCTTGAAATACTCTTTCCCTGAAAATAATGAAAGATGATGGAATCTCTTGGGAAGTATTCTCCATCCATCCAAGCATTAACTTATCCTCTGAAATCAACACCATGACTGCTCTAGAAGCTCTGTGCTAAGGATTATTTCTAAAGGCTAAAGGTTTTATTTTCTAGGAGTCTACAAAACTAACCCCTGCAGGCACAGTCAACCTGTCTTCATTGTCCACAGGAAATGTGACCAAGACACATTATTATATACTGTTCAGAGAGTGGGAGAATATATACAATTGAGTTCTCTGAAAGGAATTAATAATTAACAACTCTAATATAGTTGCATGATATCCTAATTTCAAAAGTTGAACCAGCCAAAGTACCTAGCAGAAAATACCCTACGTCTTAGTTAACTAATAAGAATCTGATATTTTTCTAATTTGCTCAAAGGTTCTAAACTTGGCAGTATATTACTCTGCAATCTTGAACAAATTATGCTGATTCACTAGTTCTCCAGGATCTGGAAAACAAACAAGGAATACTAGATCAGAAAAATCTACACTAAGGTTCCATGAGAGAAAGATGACCCATAAGTAAGTAGCCCAGTTCGTTTTGAAATGGTGGGGGAATGGAAGGCTTACACCAATTTGATTCTTTTATTAACAAGAATTACATTATGCCCTAGACATGGATTTCAAATTTTTAAAGAACCAGTAATGCAAGTGTCAATAAAAGTATGCTACCAGGTACTGTTTGCCTCAGAGATCAATAAGAAAATTATGACAACTACAAAAAAGGCCTACTTATTTTTTTTCTTTAGAATTCTAGGAAAATGAAGTCCAATACAAACTACTGGAAAGTTAAACTGTTCAAGAATAAAGTTACATACTATCCAGCTCACTTGATCCAGGCCCAACATGCTGTTTAGCATTCTGAAATTTTGATCTGGCTTTTAAATGATTTCCTCAGTTGTGCTGTACAGCTTCTCCTCTTCTTCCATGATTAAAATCATCTGAGGCTTCTTGCAGTGATTACAGGGATTAGGCTTTTCCATTAAAGAGTCATCAAATAATTAGTTTTTCAATGACTCAACTAAATGAAAATTCCACATAAAACTTCAGTTACAAAAAGAAAATGCATATGTTATGAACTAATGGGACTGGAACACTGAGGATAACGAAAGACATGACATGGTTACGACGTCACTGTGTTACTTGGACTGATACCTGCAGTCCTTACTGCCAGCTAGGCTCACCGTCACTGTATCAGGGACACAGAATGAGCAGAACTGGAGATGAATGCCATGCATGTTCAAAACGTGGATCAACAGTTCCCATGGTGGGAATGTCTTCCTATTAGCTTGTTAAAAGATGACCCATTTTCATACCTCTTCAACTTCTGGAACTTTAAAATGTGGTGTCAACTTATTTCCCTCATGACTCCCTGTATTTATACAGGTTTTTTTGCCTTTTGAATTGCTAGAGCTGGTCTGAGGAAAGTGGGACACATTTCCCTTGACAAATTTCAAACTATATGAGAAAGAAGAACCCATCTGCAACAAGCTGTCATACTGAATACTGGCAGAAAGCAATCAAGTCCTCCAGGAAGCAAATCTTGCTGGAGTCCCTTCCACCTCCACTTCACACAATATCCCAAATGCCAAGATTCTTGATGAATTTTCCTTCTGGGCATGAGCTACTAAGACTCTATTTTTTGAAGAGTATTCTGAGGCACAGTTTGCTATTCTGGAGCTCACAGTTGCAAGACATTCTTTTCCTTGGGTACCAGCTATGAGCTATGGGTAGGACAGTCTCCCTATTCCTCAAAGGACCTATTGAAACCCTCGTTACCAAATTAGCGGTTGGGTGAGGTGTAGCTAACATTTTAGCACCTTACATATGATTTGTTACTTGGTATTTATTTCTTTAGCACTATTATTATGTTTCAAACTCAGATGTTTTCTTTTATATGATTTTTTGGAAACACTCTCAGATAACGAGAGTTTTGCCTCCACCATCTTGGTTCTTAGACCTTTGTCACCAGGTAAGGATTGAGGCTGAGAAATGAGAAGAACCAGACTGCTTGCAGATTTGCATTTAAAACCCCCACTAATGGCATGAGAGAAACAGTCCAGAAGGTGAGAAGAAAAAAAACAGGAACCAACATAGGTTAGGTTTAGGTTAATAGAAAGTTTCATTTTTTTAAAAATTAAGGTTAAGGTCAAATCTCAGATACTTAGCAGCTTCACTGTTTAAAGAATTTGGATTTCAAACCCAAAGTTCATATAATCAGCCCAATGATTCAATGTTTTGTCTCAAATATTTCTGCTTACGCTCTCTCTGTGTTCCCATCTGTGCATATAATAAAGTTGATCTCACCCAGAATCTTTGTTTAGTAATAGATATACACAATATATATATGATATGGTTCATATAATCCAATTCCTAGGGACCAGGGAGGTACCATACTGGATGAAGCAGATTAGAGATAAACCTAGAGAGGTTATGTTGCTAGTATTATGACCAAGCAACATAAGCAATCCTTGCCTGCATCTTAAAAATTTCTGGGCCAAAGAGAACAAAGCTAAGCTGACTTCAGGTCTTTGGAACATCAAATTGACCCAGTCCGAGAATCCACAATAATTTACCAGATGCTGCAGAAGATGGTACACCAACTGTTAAACAATGGAAGAAGAGCCCCTTCAAAATGCAAGTGCTGAACTGAGACATCCTTGTCTAAAAGTGTGAGGGTGCAATTTCACAGTGATCACGTGGATTATGGGCCCTGAACATGTTCTTAACTAGTACCTGAAGAGTACTTAAGCTACTAAACTGCTGGAAGAAAGCTGCAGCTGTCCATGGTGCTCAAGAGTTCTTCAAAAACTGGAGACCCTTCTCTGAATCTCTAGTACAGCAATACTTTACAATGAATACATTTCACATTAAAGCAATAACCAAATCACCTTGGGGTGGTCCACTAGGATTCAATGTCTTTTTGACTCAGCTCAATAGCAAACACTTAAATAGAAACTCATGTCCTTGACTTCTTTTCTGTAGTTCCTAAACAGTTTGCAAGGACGGGGCAATGTGTACATATGTAGTGTCTCTGAAGGTTTTTCCTAGCACCACATATTTCCCTGATGTTAATATTATTTGATTCTCCAAGTTTCCAAAGTACAGTTCTTGATATAAGTGATCACTTATATATCAACTCCTCTGCTATGGAGTGTATAGCCGCCCCCCGCGACACAAGAACATGATACTTTTTCCAACAGGTTTCCCTCTTTGACACCTATCCTCCTTGAAAGTTTAAGAAAAACCACTGTTGTCCCAAAGTGGTAGGAATTGAAAATTCTTCACAAAGAACAAAACAAAACAAATGAACAGTTTAAAAAACAGCATCTAATCCAGAAAAATTTCCACTCTGAAAACAGGCTTTAAAAATACAACTCACCTGGTTTATTTTGAGATCAAAACATTGATTCTGTATCTACATAAGGACCCAGAACAAAATGATCTCAGCTGGCTTTGAGTTACCACCACTCTCCTCCACTATAAATATTCTGAAACACTGACCCTGTCCACACTAGCTGGAGGAATTTTTGTGTGAATCTTGGATTATTTTATGGAGAGAGAGGGAAAGTTGTTGATTTGACTGGAGTATCAAAAACACAAGAAGAGGGAGGCGGACTTGGCCCAGTGGTTAGGGCATCCACCTACCACATGGGAGGTCCACAGTTCAAACCCCAGGCCTTCTTGAACCGTGTGGAGTTGGCCCATGAACAGTGCTGATGCACGCAAGGAGTGTCGTGCCACACAGGGGTGTCTCCTGCGTAGGGGAGCCCCAAGTGCAAGGAGTGCACCCATAAGGACAGCTGCCCAGCGCGGAAGAAAGTGCAGCCTGCCCAGGAATGGTGCTGCACACACAGAGAGCTGACACAAGATGACGCAACAAAAAGAAACACAGATTCCCGTACTGCTGACAACAGAAGGGGACAAAGAAGATGATGCAGCAAATAGACACAGAGAACAGACAACTGGGGTGGGGAGGGGAAGGGGAGAGAAATAAATAAACAAACAAACAAACAATTTAAAAAAGCACAAGAAGAAAAATATGGAGAAAAGGGAATAAAAAAAGTGTTCAATAAAACAAACAATAATGTCTTCCTTCTTTCACAATGAAGGCTTAAACTCTTTAATCATTAGATGATAAAGCTGATGAAATCAAAAGTTAATAAAGAAATTAAACATAATAAATAGAAAGTAATCTTAAACATCATTAAAACAGGAGGCTCTTTAAAATGTCATTTAGTTCTCAACATTTCAGACATTTAAGTGTTTACTCATTCCAGCAGCTTCCTAAGGGAAGAATTCCACAGTCCTTTTAAATAAATCATTCCAATATAACAATCTTCATTGCTGGGTTATTTTTCATCCTATCTAGACTTAATTTTTGCCATCTAAAGCTTATTACCTTTTTCGTTTGTGCCTCTGTGTATTTATGGAGAAAACACTGGTCATTATTCTTAATATAACTGAAAACAGTCACTGAATTCATGAAGTCTGTTGCTCTTTTCCAGATAAATAGACCTGCTTTCCTCAACCTCACTCTGCTCATCTTTTACTGCTCATCTTATAATACAAGGTTATTTTCCATGATACATTTCCAAATTCCTCAAATCTCATTGATTATGCAGTCCCTTCTGAGAAGAGAAAGTATTCCAGAAACTATCTGTCAGCTGCCATTATATTTTTCATACATGCTATTTTCACAGTCTTGCTTAAATTTAAATGGAAAAAAATAGAGGACTGTATTCATGTTGTTCATATATAAATAGGCAGTGGGTGCAAATAGATTTTTCAGTGAAGAAAATACTGGATTAAAGAGTCCTGGAGCAAACAAAATCTAATAAATATTATGTAAAAATATATAAATCCTCATAGGAGTTCATTGGGCTGAGCTGAGAATGCTGGGTTGGACACATATTTTGGTGTTACTTTAAAATAAAATTTTATGACCTGTTATATACTAATACGAATAAAAATCCTGCCTCCTTTGGCACCATTACATCTTCAACAGGAAAACTACAAATAGTTGATTAATATTCAGTTTATAGTTCCCATTGGAATAGCTAAAAAAAAATGCACAATAATTCAAGACAGTCTTTAAAGGAATTCTGAAGTATTAAATCAGAAAGAGCAAGTTAATAATACTTACCAAATGCCTATTAGGTACAGGGATATCTGAATTAGGCTCTCTGGGAAGTTACAAAAGAAAGAGAATATTAATCCCTATCCATCAAATTACTAACTCAACTTGAAGAGCCCAGGAAACAAAAATGCAAGTTGAAAAATCCTACAAACAAAACAATCATGACCAAGACTCCTAACAACCTTAACACATAACTCTTAAAGACACTGGCTGGGAAGGGCAGAGGGAAGAAATGTCAAAGGAGTTTCCAGAGTATGTGGAAGTACTAGAATCAGGTGAAGCCAGTGTGGGAAGATAGATTTTGAGTGACATTGTTAAAGGCTATTTTCTTGTCCTAATAGAATCTGGAAGGTCACCTCTAAAAGTAATGAAATCCTCTCTGCACTGCAATAAGATTGTTCAATTTTTAATTCAAGGAAAATCCCAAAGCAAATGGCACATTAAATACTGGGGTTTGGGGGTGGTGGTAATAAAATGATGATCAAAATTTAAAGACCTGTCAATCTGAGCAGTGCACATGGATCCATTTTGGAATAAATTAAATTGTTTTTAAATGACAGATGCCATTTTTATCATGCACATTCCTGCAATCTAATTCACAATAAGACTCTAAATAGCTATGGCAATTATTTTAGGTGCTGCTTCAGCTAGAAGTCATGTCATTTGCACTTTTAGTCTATTTTGTTGCATAAATGTGAAGGAGTTTTAATTTATTTCATATTTCTTCTAACAACAAAGAAAGATAAGATGCATGAAAAAAGAATGAGTCTAAAGAACATCTGGCACTCCTCCCTATTTAAAAATAATATTCAAGACAGGTGTTTCCATTCTGAACAGTCTTTTACTTTCCATACAATTTACAATCCAAGTTTTCCTCTCTTAAACTCTGTCTAAAGTCATGAACTGCATCTTTTACCATAACAGTTTTATAATGACTTTAACACAGATTCTGAAGTAATTTTGCCGTATGACTTTATGCTTAATTACAGGACTAGAAGGGACCTAGGAAATATTAGGGATATTACCGTGCCTTCCTATTTAGCTGAACCAGATAGAGGCAGATATTTATTGTCCTTTTCATGGAATTCTTCTTGGAAACTAATTTCATGAGAATTCCTGTTAATAATTCATAGAAGCCCAGGGCCAGAGTAAAAGTGAGGACAAACCATTACAGAAAAATTCACAGTTCAATTTATTCATCATATTTCAGTAGAGAAATTTAAATGAAAGACTTAATTCAATAAACGCTATTGAGAATTTACAAGGCACTGGGTCTGGTACTACGTATGTCTTTGACGCTGTGAGCATTTTGCCATATTGATTATTTGTGATCCAAAAACATTTGTCTGAAATCAACTACCTAGATGTCTTTAGTTTATGAATTAATTTCACTTATGGTATAACCTGACTTATGGTATATTCATAGTAAGGTTAATATCCAAATACAACTTCTGCCATAGTCTTGTAATTTAATTTGATATGCAGTGACATTGACACTGACACAATTGTTACGCCTAGGAGAGAATGGGAATGCATTTGAGGAAGAATGTAAGAGTGAGTCTGCCTACAAGACTTCTTATTTAAACAATCCAGAGCCACATAGGTTGGTGAACATGGCATCATGCTTAATCTCGTACTCTTGGCTAAGTGCATAGCTGAAACTTTCGTTCATCCAGACTAACAAAGGATGCTAAGAGGAAGAAAATGATGCTCCTTCAAAGCAGCAGGGGATGGCAGCTGGCTTTCAAATAGGACACAATTTGAGCAAGTCATTCCCTTGGAGAAAGGTAGATATTCAAAGTTAAGACTACAGTAAAGATTCAACAAATACCTGAGAGGCAAAGCACAATTTTGACCTGTGCTGGGGACAGGAAAAAATGCCTAAACGACTTGATATGCATTTTGCCATTTTAGGGGTTGGGAGAAGGTCGCATTAAAAGTTAACATTATTAATACAAGGTCAGATATATTACTTCCCTTTCAGTACAGCAATGTCAAGTGGCTTATCTGTGGCATTTATAAATGGAGAGCAGCAAGCTTATGCCCAATCCAACTACCCTTAGATGCTATAATCCAAAGAAGCCACATCACTAAGTTCAGCAATAATTCAGTCTTACTTTAAACAAGGAAATAAAAATTATTTAAATTCTCCAAAATTCTAATTCTAATTAGAATTCAGGCATATCTAGAGATTTAAACATCACTGAAACTGATAGGGCATGTTTCAAACATAAACACATGATACCATTAAAAGGAAACCAGCAAACAAGCTACAATTTAATCCCAAATTCTACACAACTTCAAGATTGAGCCAAATTCCCCTCTGACTTGAAGCCTTCTCATTCTTCCCCATAGGAAGAGTACTCCCTTCATGAGTTCAGAGCCCAGGTCTGCACAGTGCAAAACCCTCTGAATTAAACTGTAGTTATTTTTATCTACTGTGGTGTGTACCAGTGCGGGTGATACAGGAAATATTTTTTTGGTTGTCAAAACTGAAAAGGTGTTAAAGGACCGTGGGTAGAGGCCAAGGATTTTGCTCAGGACAGCTCTGTCCCCACAAAAAAAGAATCATCTGCCCCAAAACAGAAACAGTGCCCAGGTTCAGAATCCTAGGAGTATAGCCTGCAGACGGTATATCTGTTAAGTGGTTGATTTCATATCACATTGTGATTACATATCACTCAGTCAGTTGTTTCTTTAGAAGCTAAAGGAGCTAATGCCAATCCAAGCACACCTCATTCAGAATAAATGCACAGTTTAGGTAAGAGAATTTGGCTCAAGAGTTTATTTTTACTCTTTTCTGACTTAAGATGGAATGTGTACAAACTCTGTTGTTCAACGTTTTGATGAAAAGCTCTCAGATTTGGAGGTAAAACTGGTACAAAATAAGTTGTTATATCTCCTCAGGGCTTTGTTTATACACAGTGTATCTTTTTTTTTTTTTTTTGCAGAATTTTATGCATGCATTTATTTTTGTCATTTTATTTATTTATTTTTTAAAGATTTATTTTTTATTTATTTCTCTCCCCTTCCCCACCCCCCCACCCCGTTGTCTGTTCTCTGTGTCCTTTCACTGTGTGTTCTTCTGTGTCCACTCGCATTTTTGTCAGTGGCATTGGGAATCTGTGTCTCTCTTTGTTGCATCATCTTGCTGTGTCAGCTCTCTGGGTGTGCAGCACCACTCCTGGGCAGACTGATTTTTTCGTGCAGGGTGCCTCTCCTTGCAGGGCCACACTCCTTGTGCATGGGGCTCCCCCCTGCGTGGCACGGCACTCCTTGTGCACATCAGCACTGTGCATGGGCCAGCTCACCACACAGGTCAGGAGGCCCTGGGTTTGAACCCTGGGCCTCCCATATGATAGGCGGACGCTCTATCAGTTGAGCCAAAACTGCTTCCCTATTTTTGTCATTTTAAAGGAAAGAAACATAAGTATTTGATGAGATGATATAGGAATAAAGATTGCAGCATTAAAAAAATACTTATGAAGGTCACTATTACTGCAGTATTTGAGGAGTGAGCATTTGGGAATAGATCTTTGGGAACAGATCACATGTACTCTTTCTAAAAGTTCCAAAAGAGACAACTGAATGGAAGTAATGTGGGTCCACAGATCAGAATTAGATGGGGTGTATCTTAGAGCAGTTCCCTCTGATCTGCAGGAAATCCAGATGTTTGTCCACATTCTCCTCTGGGGTAGTCATGCCAGACTTGAAGAAAAGGCCAACTCTTGCTATACCCTGGACTTCAGCTTACAAGGGAAGATTTACAAACTCTGGGATCACCTGATTCTTGCAGCAAACAGCTGGGGGTGGGGGACAAGTGGGGAACACATCCTCACGTTGGAGAAAATGCAATATCAAGTCCTCTGTGCCCTAATCAAGAGCTCCACCTTCAGCTTTATGACACTCAAGAACCAAGCTCCTCGAATCACCTCTTGGCAAGAACTTTACTTAGACAAACATTTCAGCATTAAACATTGCACAGGATTACCATCGTCTCAACAGGCAGTCTCCTTGCAGCATTAATGATATTCTAATTGCCTGGAAGAGTACACAGATTCAAGAATATTTTATATCCAGCCAAAAAGGTAAAAAGAGAAGGCAAAGTCTGGTTCCATAAACAATAGAACAATCTTGGTGTACTAGTGTACATTTGCGTTATTCTCGTTCATATGTATTTGTTTTATTTTAGTACAAAAACATGAAACCACAGTGTGGTTATTACCTCCAAATAGCAATCAGAAGGCACAGCACTCCTGATGAAAACAGGAAGAGCAACAGAAGGCTAAATTGGAATTGGGAGACCTCCATGACCTTTGAAGAACTGAACAGAGTGTGAAGTGTGATTTTGTTCGCTCTGCAATGATACCAAATTCCTGCTGGCTAATATGACCATTTGGCATTAAATATTCTCTCTTCATACAGATGAGTCACTTAAAATTATTACAGGATGGTGTTATTCACATATGGCTAACAATTCATTAGCAGTGTACGTCTGTTCTCTCGAATACTTTCGCATCCTGTAGAATTTATCTGTTTACCCCAAGGCAATTTCAACTTAATCTATAGAGCCTCCTTTTTTGCCCCAAACCAAGGAAAATTTTTAGACTCGCTTAAAAATTATCCTGAGTACTCCTGAGTACATTTTGTTTTCCTCCACATCAGAAAGATTGTATTTTATTTATTGCTTGGTAGTACTTGGCAGGTCAAACTAGTGCCAAAGCCTCTGTCAAATCAATCCCCAAATTTATTGCTTGTTACTCATTTATTCAGACTCCTAAATAACTCTGGGTGAAACCCCATCACCATTAAAGAAGCAAAGATTGTATCACCTTATTTAAAAAGAGAGTAAAAACAGCAGTTCTGTAGGCTCTACCACTCCTGGATTCTTCTTATTGAGTAAATCTGCTGCTATGAAATGCTATGTTCTTTGCTTTAATTGGCATAAATACTAGAGATTTTTATGCAATACAATCAAAGAAGAAAGGGGGATCTTTACAGAGTGATAATTTTTTCATCCCCTCATGAAACAAAAAAAGAATATTTCACATATAATTCAAATTTTACAAAGTGGTCTTAAATAACTTTAAATCATATGCTTAGCTCAAAATCAGCATTTTTTTTTTTGCATTAGTGTTTGACTTTATAATCCCCACCCTCTTCCCTATTTTATGTTTCTCTATATTACTTTTCATCCTTCCACATACTATACATCATTGACTTATTGTGTCTACTGTCTGTCTCCCCCATGAGAAATAAGGTTTTAAGAGGGCAGGATTTTGGAGAGTTTTAAGCATTAAGCACTTTGGCTGACACAAAGACACTTGTATCTATCTGTTGAATGAATGAATGAATCACTTTTTCTCCAAGCATTTTTTTAAGGATTCAAGTAATTTTGAAGTAAATCCTTTTCTAGAAGAAGTTATTTTTAAAAATTCATTTTATCCAAAATACTGAAAAGAAGATTGTAATAAAATACCATACAATCCCTTACATGCCTCTAAGCAAAGGTCTGTTCAGTTTTACATTTATCTGCAAACATGGCCATTTATTATTTAAAATCAGAAATAATAAATTAAGGTCAGTGTCATTACCCTTTTCAGGTAAAAAAAAAGCACTAGACTGAGGCTCAGAATGGTTCAACAGCTCACCATGTAAGGAAGGAGCTGGGAGTGGAGTCAGGGGTGATGGGCTTGGATGTAGGCCCTTTTGAGCACAACCGTGGGAAGCCCAGGTCCAAAGAGTAGAGTCCCTTTTGCTCTTTGGATGTATAAGGTTTTCTGAAAGGTAGATGGTCTCACTTGAGTCACTTTGTATGACTAGCATTTTTAATGACTTAGTGACCAAAAAAAAAAAATTGACTCTCTCCCGGCTGAATAACTTCAAAAATGCCAAACTGAAAAGAATGATATCTCATAAATTCAGGCAAACGGGCATTAAGGGAACTAAGCTGGCTGTCCTTTTAATATTCTGAGTATTAGCATTTTTTAGCACTTTCAGCTCAGGAGACTACACCTTTCATTAAAACTCTTATTCTTTTTGCTTTGTTATAATGAAAAAGCCTTAAATTGTCAAATGTAATGATTATTGATTTAATGATTATCAACTCTGAAAGAAGATAGGGTCAGAAAAGGCAGGGACAATTTTCAAAGACCTACTGCTTGCCTTAAAAAAAGAACAGCCGTAACCAATGTTTTACATAAAAAAATAAGTTAATTTTAGACTGATTGTTAATTTAGGGAACTCTGGGTATTGGAAGGCTCCTCAATTTTTGTATAGTCAGAGGCCCTAAGAACTCTAGGCTAACTGATTTTATTCACTGAGAGGACAAAGGGAATACTCAATACCAAAAATGTGTTGTTTTTATTTGTATGAATTGAGACTTGTATTAAAAAGCAAAGCAACAACCAAAAATGCAGTGAATTTTACTACAAGTTAAAAATAAATCATAATAATTGCCCACAGATATACACATAGAAGTACACAGACGTTCAATGCGCGATTTTTGTGATTGTAGACTATAACCTAAATGTACACCAACATGGGCATAGTTAAATGAATGATTATTTAACACAACCCTATTATGGAACACTGGGTCATTGTTTCATAGAAGGAGGTAAATCTATATGTACCAACACGAAAACGTATCCGAGTTAATATATTAAATGAGAAAGGAAAGTTGCAGAATGTGATATCTAGTATGAGCTCAAGTCAATTTTGTTTAAAGTACACACGTTTGTGTATCTATGTGGATTTTAGCATTTTTCTACTGTTTGAATTGATTATAATATGCATATGATACTTCTGCATTAAAAGTTTTAAACACAAATTTTAAATATTTGACGCATGTCTTAACAAACACATATGACCACATTTAAATTTGCATTCAATAGGGTTTTAAACTAAACATTCCTACTCATTTCTGGCATTTATACGTAAATCTTATCACTCCTAGTTTTTTTTTTCTTTTGGTAATGAAAGATTCTAACAATGGGGAAAAAGAATTTTTCAATTACAACGCCATACTTAAAACTGCCATAGTTTTCACTTCATTTTGCTTTATATTCTTTTTGTTAAATTCTAAGTGATGCCGATTTGTCTTGAGGCACATTTTCAAAAGAAGCCAGCACAAAACAAACTAGAATAGGTTAAATCTAATATTTTCATTTATATATTGCCTGGACATTGAGTTATGAAATAGAGTTTAGGAAGTAGTCTAGCTGGTCGAAAGGTATGGAATTTGGAATCAGGTCTCAGTTTGAATCCTTTCTCTGCCGTGACCTACCAGTATGATTTACCTTCTCTCGGTCTCAGTCGCTTCACCTGTAAAATCTGTTTTCTATAAGGATTACATACATAGCATGGGCAAAGCATCAAATATAATACCAAGTACATGGCAGACAAAGACAGGCAATCTTCGCTTTGCACGACAGACATGCTGTTAGTGGAAACTCATGCATATAGGAATGGTGTCCTCACTTTGCATGGCAGGTACCCTAGAACTATGCAAACCACTGTATTCTTATAATTAACACACATGTATTATAATTACATTATATAGTATATTTTAAAATATTTATATAAACATACAATTGCACTACTAATATAATTAGATAATAATAAAATTACTATTAACAACAATAATGAAGATAAATCATAAAAGAAAGATATGGATTGTTGTATTAGTCCACTCAAATGATACTGCTATGGGTTTTGACATAAATGGATACCAAATCCCTGGCAACTATGCAAATTCCAAGTGAGGAATTAGAGGACTGAAAGTTCAACTCTTAGCTGAAGTGGTTGCTAAGCTTACCTTAGCATTTTATATTCTTACCTTGAGGAGAAAGGGAATATTATTGAGATGAAATCTGACTGTCACCTCAACTTTGCCTGACTGATAATATACAGAAGACAAAGAAAAAATTCTGATTGGGGTGTGACCCTTTTATACAGGTTGCAACCTACGTGGACTAGAGCTGTGAAGACCCTGACTGAACAAATGCTTATGGAGATAATAAGGAGCAGTTCAAACATCCATAAATTAATAATGAGGGGAACTAAATTGTGTCGTAAATTCTGTCACTTCCATAGTTTCTAAAGGCACATGGTATCATCAGGTGAGCTGGAAAGGAACCTTAGCTTTGCCACCTGGTCATTGTTAGTCAACTTCTTTAACCACATGAGCCTTCTCTCTGATCTGTGAAATGTGTATAATGAAAGCTATCGGGGCATGGTGGTGGGGATTTGAGAACGTGGAGGAAAAGCACAGAGGATCGTGTTAGCACATTGCAGGTGTGCCAAAAGGATCCCTACTGCCACAATTTTTATGGGTGTTAATATAATACCTGAAAGAGTTGTTGCTTGCTGGATTTAAAAAAAAAGCTCTTCCAGGTGAACATTTGGATATATCTGGAAAAGGGTAGGTGTCAAAACAACAGCTAACACAAAGTGGTACCTATCTAGTTATACTCAGCCCAATGCCTGGCTCCCCAGTGAACACCCAGTTATGTCTGCTGCCCAAACAAACATTACAAGTGGCTTAGCCCCACTGGTTGGTATTAGAAAGGCAGCAGTTGGGGGATTAATCGCCACATGGTCAAATTAATTTTCAGAGCAATCTCCAATTAGTCACTTGGACCGACACAGAGCCCTGAAACCGGCACTTCCAGAAATGATAGAAATATTGGCTGTTCGCCCACAAGGGAACTAGTCAAAAGGCACGAGCATGCCTCTGCAAGTCCATCAGCACTGGCAATCTCTTAGGGAGGCTTCAGCAATGTCCAGCAGGCATGAGGATATAATCCTAATGTCACTCTTCCCTGCAGCTGGGGTTGTTCTTCCTCTGCATCACTCTGCCTGCAAAAGTCAATCGCGTTTCATATGCAGAACACAGGTCCAAGCTGTCATGAAACATGGGGACTGGCTGCCAGGGTCACTTTTTATTGCAGGGCCAGCTGCCCTCCCATCTGCTTGTCAGACTGGAGAAAACATCAAGAGCTGAAAATGTGAAAATAATACAGCCCCAACTGTATAAAGAAAAAAATATCCCGTTTTTCAGTTGCCATTCTATTAGGAGAATCAAGAATTAACTTTTGGCCTTTTTACTTTATTATTTCAGAGTGGGCAAAAGTCAAAAAGCAGTATCCTTTATACTACCTCAGGCGCAAGTGCTACAAGGGAAGAAAATCCTAACTATAAAGTCACATGAAAATGGATCATTTTGGAAATCTTAGATGTGCTTGGTCTTAAAAACAAAACAAAACAAAACAAAAGAAATCCTACAAATATTGGATATATGAGCTGTCCTTTGGATGGTACCCTGGTCCCAGTTTCAAGGCTCAGTGGCCTTTGGTGCCTAAGTTTCAGCAATGGGAGAAACAGGGTAATATGAATGCAGGGACACTGGATTAGGATTATCTAGGGCCAGTGCTCGGAGCTTTTCTGTTTAAATGTAGTTTTGCATCACACTGACACTATTTTAATATTGCTGACCTAGAATATCAGGACCAAAGTTCTTGATTTCATCAGGACTAGTGCAACAGGATGTCTCACAAGGAGAACTACCTCCATTTCTTTTTATTGCAATATTCTTTTCAGTCATCCAGCCTATCATTCCCTTGAGCTAGATAGGTTTGCATCAATGATCTAGGAGAATGCTCATAGAGAATGCTGCTTTACGTGCATAGCAAGAAGTCTAGCAGCACAGTACTCCAGTACTCAGCACACAGCTTAGTGTCCAGATCTGAGCAAGTGCTCAGGAAATGCTGAATGAATAAAAGGCAAGAATGGAGGAAGTCTGCCCAATTCCAGAATGATCCTGGCATCATTTCCCAAGTTTCTTAGTATAAATTTTCTCTGACTTGTGATTTTCAGTCGCTTTCCAATGGGCCCCTGCTTTCCTCATTCCTGACAGTTAATGGCTGTGGTCTCTGCTGGGTTCCCCTGATATACATGCATGATTTAACATGTATATATTGAGTGCCTACTCTGGACCAGCTCCTGGTGAGAAAAGACTGACAAATCCTTGCCTGGCCTTATGAAGCTTACATTCTAAAGAGACAGATAACAGCAACAAAAATAAATAAATAATGTCACTTCAGGCAATAAGTACATTAAAAAAAAAAAGAAGAGAATGGAGAAGAAGGGGGTGGAGTGAGGTTATTTTAATTAAGATGATATGGGCAAGGCTTTTTGAGGAAGTGACATTTGAACAAAGATATGAAAGAAAGAATAGTTTGAGCCAGGCAAAAATGTAGTCAAATATAATACATGACACCCAATAACACAAAAAGTGGGAAGGGGTTAAATGGAACTGAAATATTCTAAGGCTCTGATTACTTGTTTTCCTCATAGCCTTACCATAGTCAGCTGCACTTCAGTTAATCATGTATGTTGTATTCTTTACAATTTTAACAGAAGAAGGATAAAATAGAGGAAGGGACAATGTAATAATAAAAATACTTGATTAATCCAAAAAGTAGCCGAGACAGACACAGAGACACATAGGAGAGGGAGGAGGAAGAGGAAGAGGAACCAACAACAACGTTGAAATTGATAAGACAAGTAGAAAACAAGATGGTAGATTTAAGCCCAAATAAACCCACAATTACATCAAATATAAACTGATTAAATAATCTAATTAAAAGGCAAAGATTGTCAGATTGCATAAGACTGGATAGGAAACAAAATACTAGAGAAACATTAACAAAAAGAAGGCTTGGGTAGCTATACTAATATTAGACAGAGTAGATTTTAGAGCCAGATGAATTAGTAGAAGTTAATAGGGCCATATATCCAAATGACAAAAGAGCTAATACACAAGATACAACAATGCTCAATTTGTAATGTGTTTAATAACAGCTTCAAAATATATAAAACAAAAATTAAGAGAAATGGAAAAATTGACAAATCCACAAATGTAGTGGGAGAATTTTTAACAACTTCTCTCAGTAAATAATAAAAGAATAGACACAAACTTCAATATTGACCTGGCTGAACATTTGAAGACCATGATGAACAAGGATACCTGCTCTGTTTTCCTTTATGTAGTATTGTACAATGAAAATACAATGAAAAGTTACAAAATTGGAAAAGATACATGCAATGCATACATCCACAAATAACTTATATCCAGAATATATTAAGAATCACTACAAAGGGATGAAAAAAGACAGATAGTAAAAGCATGCGAAAGACTTAAAACACTACAAAAGATACTCCAATAGCCAATTAAGCAATAGGTAATAGACTCATTGGGGAAATAAAACCAAAAATGACGAGATACCATGACACACTTACCAAAATAGTTAGAATGAAAAATAAAAATGACACCAAGTATTAGCAAAGATATTGAACTGCAACTAGTGTGAGATAGATTGCTGCAACCACAGTTAGGCAGTATTTAGTGAAGTTGAGCCTATGTAGCAACTCCCTCTTGATACATACCCAACAGAAATGTTACAAATATGCACTAAAAGACATATAAAAGAATGTTCATAGCAGCATTATTCACACTAGTCAAAAGCCAGAATCACCTCAGATGTCACTGAAGTCCAGAGTCATCTGCCATGACCACAGAACCTGTGGGTTTCTGTAGCCCTCAGGAGAACCAGTACCTGGACTTCTGTCTACTTTGGCTGTCTCTGGTCCCCTGCTAAGGCATGCATAAGCCTTACCCCTCTGATGACCTCCCAACTCATAGCCATATAAACTCATAAATTACAAGCCATACTAAGATAAAGGAAGATATGACTCAAGCAAAGGGGAAAACAAATCTCCAGATAAGACACAGGACTTGAAGCAACTAACCGATGAGATTCATACAAATATCCTAAATCAAATCATGGAATTGAAAGGCAACATGACTAAAGAAATAAAAGACATTAAGAAATCACTGGGTGAACACAAAGAAAAATTTGAAACTTTGGATAGAAAAATAACAGAGCTTTAAGGGAATGAAAGACACAATAAGTGAGATTAAAAATACAAAGAGAGGCATGCAACAGCAGAGCTGAAATCATGGAAGAAAGAATCAGCAACACAGAGGAGAGAACAGCTGAAACTGAAAAGAGAGAGAGAAACCAAAGAAAGAAAAAGTTGGGAAAAAATGGTCAGGGAACAGGGAGTTGAATGATAGCACAAAGTGCACCAACATATGTACTATGGGAGTTCCAGAAGAAGATAAAAAGGTAAAAGGGGCAGTAAGGGTATGTGAGGAAATAATGCCTGAAAATCTCCCAACTCTCATGAAAGACAGGAACATACATGTCCAGGAAGCACAGAGTACTCCAATTAGAATATTTCCAAATAGACCTAGACAAAGACATGGAATATTCAGAATGCCAAATGCCAACGATAAAGAGACAATTTTGAAAGCAGCAAGGGAGAAGCATACAAGGGATATTCAATAAGATTTAGTGAGGATTTCTATTTAGGAACTATGGAAATGAAAAGGCAGTGCTATGATCATATAAGGTACTGAAAGCGAAAAACTGCCTGCCAAGAATTCTTTATCCAGCACAACTGTCCTTCAAATATGATGGTGAGTTTAAAACATTCACAGAAAAACAGAAACCAGAAGAGTTTGTAAATAAGAATACAGCTCTGCAGGAAAAACAAAAGGTACTTCTGCATTAAGAAAAGAAAAAACAAGAGAGAGAGACTTGGAGAAGTGTGCAGAAGTGAAGACTGTCAAAAAGATAGACAAAAATAAGATATGACATATGAAAGCCGAAGGATAAAATGGTCAAAGCAAACAATGCCTTTATAGTAATAACACTGAATGCTAATAGATTAAACTCCCCAATCAAAAGACACAGGCTGACAGAATGGATATGGAAACAAAAGCCATCCATATGCTGTCTGCAGGAGACTTGCCTTAGATCCAAGGATAGAAATAGGCTGCAAGTGAAAGGCTGGAAAGAGACATTTCACACAAATAGTAAACAAAAGAGAGCAGGGATAGCTATATTGCTGTCAGACAAAACAGAATTTAAATGTAAAAAAGTGATATGATGTAGAGGGGCATCATATATTCATAAAAGAGACAATCCACCAGGAAGGAGTAATAGTCATAAATATCTATACACCTAACCAGAGTACCTGCAAAATACATGTGGAAAGAGACATTTCCACAATAATAGTTGGAGACTTCAACATGCTACTCAGATCAACAGAACAACTAGAGAGAAGATCAACAAGGAAACAGAGAACATAAACAATATAATAAACGAGGTGAACCTGACAGACATATACAGAACACTGTACCCCAAATCAGCAGGTTATACATTCTTCTCAAGTGCTCGTGGATCTTTCTCCAGGATGGACCATATGTTGGGCCACAAAGCAGTTCTAAAAAATTTTAAGAAGAATGAAATTATACAAAGCACCTTCTGATTATAGTGGAATGAAATTGGAAATCAATAATAGGCAGTAAAGGGGAAATTTCACAAATATATGGAGACTAAACAACACACTCCTAAACAATGAAAGGGTCAAAGAAGAAACTGCAAGAGAAATTAGTAAATATCTTGAGACAAATGAAAATGAGAACACAGCTTATCAAAACTTGTGGTATACAAGTGAAGGCAGTGCTGAGAGGGAAATTTATAGCCCTAAATGCCTATATTAAATAAGAAGAAAGAACTAAATTCCAAAATCTAACTGAAAAACTGGAGGAACTAGAAAAAGAATAGTATACCAATGCCAAAGCAAGCAGAAAGAACAAAAATTAGAACAGAAATAAATGAAATTGAGGACCAAAAATAAAAAAAAGAGAGAAAATCAACAAAACCAAAAGCCAGTTTTAGAGAAGATCAATACAATCAACAAACTCTAACCTCGGCTAACAAAGAAAAAAAAAGATAAGATACAAATAAATAAAATTAGGAATGAAAAGGGGGACATTACAACTGACCCCACAGAAATAAAAAGGATCATAAGAGGATATTATGAGAAACTGTATGCCAGTAACAACCTAGATGAAATGGACAAATTTCTAGAAATGCAAAAACAACCTACATTGACTCTACAAGAAATAAAGGAAATCAACAATTCAATCACAAACATAAAGATTGAATCAGTTATCAAAAATCTTCCAACAAAGAAAAGTCCAGGACCAGATGGCTTAACAGAATTCAACCAAACATTTCAAGAAGAATTAATACCAAGCCTGTTTAAACTCTTCCAAAACAATGAAAAGGAGGGAAAATTACCCAACACATTTCATGACGCCAATATCACCCTAATACCAAGGCCAGAAAAATGTACTACAAGAAAATAAAATTATCGATCATTCTCTCTAATGAACATAGATGTGAACATTCTCAACAAAATATTTGCAAATTGAATCCAAAAGCATATTAAAAGAAGTATACACCATGATCAAGTGGGTTTTACTCCTGGTTTGCAAGCAAGGGTGGTTCAACATACGAAAATTAATTAACATAATATACCACATTCACAAATCAAAGGGAAAAAAAACACATGATCATCACAATTGATGCAGAAAAGGCATCTGCCAAAATCCAGCATCCTTTCTTGATAAAAACATTCCAAAAGATAGGTATAGAAGGAAAGTTCTTCAACATAATAAAGGATATATATGAAAATCACAAAGGTAACATCATACTCAATGTGGAAAGTTGAAAGCTTTCCCTCTAGGATCAGAGACAAGACAAGTTTGTCCAGTGTCACAACTGTTATTCTACATTGTGCCAGAAGCTCTAGTTGAGCAATTCAGTAAAAAAAAGAAATAAAGGCATCCAAATTAGAAAATAGGAAGCAAAACTCTCCTGATTTGCAAATGACATGATCTTCTAGTTAAAAAGCACAGAGCTATTAAAGCAGGGGTTCTTAACCTTTTTTGTTCCATGGACCCCTTTGCCAGTCAGGTGAAAACCACAGACCCCTTACTAAGTCCACACTATACTCAGTGTTATTTAATAAATATATTACACCCTCACCAACACATCCCCACAAAAATAATGTTTTTGTGAATTTCAATTCAAGCTCATGGGCCCCTTGTTAAGAACCTGTGTATCAGAGCTAATAAATGATTTCAGCAAAGTATCAGGATACAAATGAACATAAAAAATCAGTAGTGCTTCTACACACTAGGAAGGAGCAAGCTGAGGGGGAAATCAAGAAAATAATTCCAGTTATAATAGCAACAAAAAGACTCAAATATCTAGGAATTAATTTAATCAGGATTGTAAAGGGTTTGTACTCAGAAAACTACAAAACACTGTGAAAAGAAATAAAAGAAAACCTAAACAAATGGAAGGATGTTCCGTGTTCATGGATTGGAAGACTAAACATCCTGATAATGTCAATTCTACCCAAACTGATTTATAGATTCAATGAAATACCAATCAAAATTCCAAAAGCCTACTTTACAGAATCAGAAAAAGAAATATCCAAAAACATCCTAGAAGAAGAGTGAAGTCGGAGGATTCGTGTTTCCTGACCTTGAAGTGTATTATAAAGCTACTGTGGTCAAAAGAGCATAGAATTGGCATAAAGACATACATACTGGTCAATGGAATTGAATTGAGAGTTCAGAAACAGATCCATACCTTTATGGTGAAGTGATTTTTGATAAGCCTACCAAGTCCACTTTCTGGAACAGAACAGTCTATTCAACAAATGGTGCTAGCAGAATGGATATCCATAACCAAAAGAATAAAAGAGGACCCCTATCTCACTCCCTATACAAGAATCAACTCAAAATGGATTAAAGACCTAGACATAAAAGCCAGGACCATAAAACTCCTAGAATATAATGTAGGGAGACATCTCCAAGACCTTGTGGTAGGTAGGTACCTGAAATCTTACAACCAAAACATGCACAACAACAACAACAAAAAATAGATTAGTGGGACTGCCTCAATATTAAACACTTCTGCACCTCAAAGGACTTTGTGAAGAGAGTAAAAAGGCAGCCTACTCAATGGGAGAAAATATTTGGAAATTACACATCCAACGAGGGTCTAATATACATGATATATAAAGAGATCCTACAATTCAACAATAAGAAGACAAATGCCCCAATTAAAAAATGGGCAAAAGACCTGAACAAACATTTTTCTAAAGAAGAAATACAAATGGTGAAAATACACATGAAAAAATGTTCAACATCATTGGCTATTAGGGAAATGCAAATCAAAGCTAGTGTGGCAGTTTGATATTATTGATGAATTCCAAAAAGAAATACTGATAATGTTTGTAAACTGGTCTGTTCCTCTGGGGTAGTGATACCCTTATATTGTATTGAATTCAGAAGTTTCACTTTTACTTGATTAAATAATTATTAAGGCTTTGATTGGGCCACATCAGTAGGACATTGCATCCCTGTCCCCTTGGTGGGCAGAGACTCACCAGAAAACTATATGGCAAAGAAAACAAAGAAAACTATATGGCAGAGGAGGGGAGGTAGAAGTTTTGATACTGGAGACCGGAAGTAAATATACAGAGAAGCAGATAGGTGAGGAAAGAGAGAAGGCTCTAATAAGACACAGCAGAGGGCCCGGGAATAGAGACAAGCAGTTCACTGACAGTTTACTGCCTTGTGGAGAGAGCAGAGCAGCTGAGCCTTAAGAGAAATGAGCCCCATGAAAGAGACAAGACTTATGCTCACCTACAGCTGAGATTGGAAAAAGCTGGGACCCTAGAGCCGTAAGAGGAAGAGGAAGCCTGATCCCATGCAGATGTCAGCAGCCATCTTGCTCCAACACATGACCACAGACTTGGTGAGCGTATAGACGACTGTATGCTTCTAATCCAAATAAATATCCTTTGTAAATATCAACAGATTTCTGGTACTTTGCATCATCACCACTTTGGCTGACTAATACAGATACCATGAGATATTTCACATCTACTAGAATGGCCACTATTAACAAAACAGAAAACTACAAGTGTTGGAGAGGATGTGGAGAGATAGGAACACTTATTCACTGTTGGTGGGAATGTAGAAGAGTACAGCCACGGTGGAAGTCTGTTTGGCAGTTCCTAAGGAAGTAAGATCTGCCAAGTGACCTGGCAATACTGCTACTAGGTATATACCCAGACGACTGAGAGCAGAGACATGAACAGACATCTAAACACTGATGTTATAGTGACATTATTCACAACTGCCAAAAGATGGAAACAACCCAGGTATCCATCAACTGAAGAATGGATAAACAAACTGTGGTATATACACACAACAGGATATTATTCAGCTGCAACAAGAAATGAAGTCATGAAGCATATGATAACATGAACATGGATGGAGCTGGAAGACATTATGTTGAGTGAAGCAAGCCGAGCACAAAAGGGTAAATATTGTATGATTTCACTATTAAGAACTATATATAATAAGCAAAATTATGGAGTTAACAGCTAGAATATAAGTCACCAGAGAACAGAATGCTGTTAAAGAATGGAAAGCTGAGGTTTAATCTGTGCAGAATTGTTAAAAAGTTGTTTGGAAATGTTTGGAAATGAATAGAAATGGTGAAAGCACATCATGGAATTTGTAATTAGTAGTGCTAACATATGGGTATGATAGCGGTTTTTGTTGTTTCGTGGGTCTTTTTGAGTAATAAAAATGCTCTAATATTGATTGTAGTGATGAAGGCACAACTCTGTGATTATACCAAATGCCCCTGATTGCACATTTTTTATGAATTGTATGGTTTATGAACAAAAAAATATATTAGTGTGGGTTTGGGAAAAATACACCAAATGTAAGATATGGACTATAGTTTAGTAGTGATACTTTAAGGATGATCTTTCATAATTTATTACAAATGTTTCACAACAATGCAAGGTATTGTGGTGGGGTGATATATGGGAGTCCTGAATGATGTTATGCATGTTTGTTTTGTAAGTTTACAGCTTTTACTATACATTTATTGTTTATGTGTATTCATGTATGAATGATATACTTCAGTAATTTTTTTAATGGAAAAAAAATTAGTGGCCAAATGCGTATGATTAGGTGCGTTAGATTGGGTGATGGGTCCATGGGGGTTCATTGTACTATTTTATGTCTGTAGGAAATTTTCCATGGTAATAAGGACAAGAGAATAAGAACTATTCAGAGACCTAGGACAGCCTCAGGATGGTTTACTGCCTTCTCTCACTGAATCAAAGTCCTCGTTGGCTTTAAACATAAACTGTTAAAAGTGAATGTCATTTGAAGATTATAGTTAAGACGCTGCTACATTTTGTATGTCTTTCCTGGCACCTAGAATGCTTTCTTATTCTCCTTGAGCTCACAGGCTTGGTTTCTGCTGCTGTCATCAGCTAACTCTCCTGTCTGCTCTTAGTTGCCCATCTTTTCAGAAGAGATGAAAATAGGAAATAAGCTACTCAGTATTAAAAAAATTATCTTAAAACCTTCTCAAATCAAGAAACAGTCCCCTAAGTTAGGACTTTTGGGAAAGGGGAGGGCTTCTACTTTCATTAGACCATGATAGTCACATTCAATGATATTGTGGAAATAAATCCTCTCTAAATAAAATACTACTGTATTCTATTTAACCATAGATGCTGTTTGTATACAGCAGGACCCTTCCCCAAAGAGCATTTTCACTAGCATGACACCATTGAGTTCTCACTTCAACATTAAGAAACAGAGCTGATATTCCTACTACCCCTCTCCATGCGTCCTCTCCCACACCCACTCTCTACAGGTTTTTAAGTACAGGAAAGTGGTAAGCTTCCTTTAATTCAAATGCACTGTAACTGCCAAAAGGACCAGACCCTGGCCTTCCATCTGCATTCCATAATATGTTCTCGTTTCACATAAAATGTTCTGAATTACTTGCTAGTTAATTTATTTAACTGATGCCCCTATCCTTAAAAAAAAAAAAATCTACCAGTAAAATTAAGCTCGGATCCTCGGGTTCTTTTTGTCCTAAGGCACACTGCCTCTCCTAGTTCAAACAGCATGGGCATTTAGACACAGTTCTTTGCAGTGCAGAAACTCTCTAGAGGAGACACGGAACAATACAGACACCTTTCTTTGGTGGTAAGAAGGCTATTGCCTGACTTTATCCACGTCTAAACTGCACAGTTTCATTTATTTATTTAATGGTTCCAAGGTGAAAAATGGTTTGCTGCCTTAAAGAGAACAATCCATAGTCCTGGATCACCATCTCCACCACCCATGCTGCCCAGGGTCACTGCAAGGAAAAAAGTCACATCTCATTTCAAATGGGCTCACAGAGCTGCCCTGCAATGTTTTAATCCATCCTATCAATTCCCTAGCACCTCCTGCGATTGTCATGTCAAGCCTTCACTTTTCCCATGGACCTAATCTCTCCACTCTCAGGCTCAGAAGAGGGTTTTGTCAATGTTACCAAGAAGAGCAATTCTTCCATTCAAAATGCTGCTTCCCTCATGACCATCTTTTCTCTTTTCTTCCCCACCATATCTGGGGTTAGATGTTCCCATTCTTTCCCAAAGCAAAACCTCCCATTTGTGTCCTTGATTCCATCTCCTCTTTCCTCTTAGTGGACCTTGTTCATGGCATGAATACAACCCCCCAGCATCTCTAGTTCTCTGTTCTTCAACTGGCAGTGTGCATGTTTACCATGCTAGATTTTGTAATTGCAAACTCAAATTCTCATAGAGGTCTGGCAGTACAGACGAGACTGATGAGCCCAGGACCAGGTAATGGAACAGCTGCCACCCGGCTCCAGCCCACTGTTGTCAGGTGGGAGTACAGGCCCCAAGTTGCCACATCTTCTGATTTTTCAACAGCAGACAGGAATCTGTGTTTCTCTAAGTAATCTGATAGTTTTTAAATGTTAGCCACCGATTTTTAAAAATTGGGCAATACTGCAGGTGGGCCAAACCAAATACTTCATGGGCCAGATACTGCCCCAACCATAATTGTCACCTCTTATTTAAACATTCATTTGACTCTACTTCCCATTCAAATATCATGTTATTTCATAATCAAACTTCCCATTTAGTCTGTAAATGTTGACTTTTTTCTCACTCCCATGACTCTCTCCTCAACCAGCTCTAACATGTTTTCCATCTTACTCAAAGTATACTCTTGAAGGTCACCAATAAACTTCTAATCAAATACCCTGGGACACCTGTGTGTATATACATACCTTCATACACCTTTAAAGCTGTGGTTCTCAAAAAAATGTTCCCTGGAGGAACAACATCAGCATCACCTGGGAACCTGTTTAAAATGCAGGATCTCATGACCTTCCCAAGACCCACTGAATCAGAAACTCTTGGGAGGTAGGCCCAACAATCTATGCTTTAACAAGCCTTCCAGATGATTCTGATTCATGCTAAAGTTTCAGAACCTCTGCCCTAAAACATACTTGCCTGTGAGTCTTACATTAAGTAGGTACATGGTGATGCCTGCCAGCAATGATGGTGTTCTGCAGGAGGGGAATCCATCTCCCTCTCAGGATCTTGCCCCACGTCTTTAATCCTTTCTGCATAGGCTAGAGAAACTCTTTACATTGACATAACACTTTTTATAAAAGGGTACTGACATTTTATCATTTAATTTCTGCACAAGAATCCCACGTATGTTTATTATTCCCCATCTGCCCATTTTATGAATGTGGAAGCTAGCAATGAGAAGTTGGATGATTTTCTTAAATCATAGTAGAGTGCCAGCGTTCACATATCAATCTGGTTTCCTGGCATATAAATGACAGCTTTTCATTTTGTTTGTTACAAATAACATTTTTTCTAGTTGTAAGAGTCAAGTACATTCATTGTAGAAAAGCTGGAAAAGGACAGAAAAGGACACAGAAGCAAATAAAAGTCACCAAGCATGCCTCCACTATTATGTATTTTTTATAGTTTTTTTCTTTAAATGCATGAGTGCTTGTGTATTCAGATGCAATTCTCTTTTCAACTGCACAACATTGACAGGAAATAAACAAATCTCTTATTCTTTGAGCCTGTGGCAAGTTTCTGGTACGATCACAAATGAAAAATAAAGAATTATTTTATTTTTCTTTTGTTCATCAAAGTGATAAGTAACTCTGAGAGTAGATGCAAAACCTAAGTGAAATGAAATCAGCATTGCTAGAAATAGTAGCCATGACAGACAGGGGAAATTGCTAATCTTGATATGAAAATATTCAATATCTCTATGCTACTAGGGTGCCTGAGGCAACTCCAACGGCAGAGTGCGTGTGTAAGCTCCCTGTGACTACAGTCATAAAATTCAATTAAAAAAAACACAACTCCATTACCATAATAGTCTAGTGTGTCAATAAAATTGATACTGCTTTTGCAATAAGGAAAAAATTATAAAATATACCCAAAGGCATTGAATGGGAAACTTTTCATTTTTATTTACTGACCCCACAGAATTATTTTTCTTCCCTGATTCTGGCATTAGTCTAATATCGTCTCTTCCTTAATTCTTTACCTCACATATTTAAAAAGCCAAGGTTAAAAAAAATTAAAGGTGATTCATGGGAAGTCCAAACTGATTGCTATTTCTGAAAAACGACATTTATTTAGGACACTCTGGGATGTTTATTTTTAGTCATGCTTACGTATCATGTCGGCTTATGTGACCACTAGGCAAGAACAAATGCAAAGGTGTTCTCAGTTCCTGTGGGGGTTGTGTCTTGTCAGGTTTCCTAACCTGCTGGCTCTTTGCTTCAGAAGGTATTTACAACAGTGACTGACTTTGTGGCAGTGCCTATAAAGAAAAAAGCCTAACAGGAACAATTCTGTGGGTTGAGTGTCTATTTATGTGCCAGGTACAGTGCTACACTATGAAACACTTCTCATATTTAATTCTCAGGCACAATATTGTCCCTGCAATGCCCAACATCCCGCAAGTGGCAAGTGGTAGAGCTGCCCAGGCTTTGGAGGAAATCAGCAGAGTGTAACTGCTGGGCACTCCAGCGGTGGAATCACAAAGATCTCTTCAGATTCTGGCTCTGTGGCTGTTGCATTAATGACCACTGCCTTCTGAGCTGAAGAGGAGTTAGAAAAAAACATATTGAGCAGATACGCAAAGAAATAAAGATGTAACTTTGAGAATTGAGGACTTGCTGCTCTGGCAATGATTTGGGTGCATGACAGAGAGTAAAAGGAGGTTCCACTTAAAAGGGTAGGAGTGGAAGGCCTGTGGGAAGGGGGCAATGGCAACCAAGATTTACTGCAGTGCACACTTAGGTGTAGCATCTCATTAAATTTTCACAACAACCCTAAGCCCTGGGTACTATTATCACCCCATCTCACAAAAGAAGAAAACAAGGGTTTAGACAGAGTAATTTACCTAGGGCTACTCTAGTAAGTGGAAGGGTCACTATTTGAACCCAAATCTGATGTTCTCTAGAGACGAAGTTCTTGATCACTATGATAAAGCCTATTTCTGAAAATATGAAATATTTCAAACATTCAAAAAAGGAATAGAGAATAACATTATAATCTACTACCTGGCTTAATCAAATTTTAACATTTTGCCATATTGACACTTAACTGAAAGAAAATATTCCAGATAGAGTTGAAGCCCCTCAGTACTCCCTCCCTATTCCATTCCCCTCTCTACCCATTCCTCCTTATCCTGAATTTTATATTTATTATTCCCATGCACTTTTCTTTCTCTTCCATTACATATATATACATACACAAACGTGTATATATATATATATATATTTGTCTAAAACATTTCTACATATGGTTTCATTACATATTCTACAATTTATTTATTTACTTATTTACTTGCTCTCTTACATTTTGAAATTAATGCAAGTTGATGCACAAACACTTAACCTCTCCTGCAGGAGAACAAATCTGAGGTTTTAGTCCTCCGACTGCCACCAGTGCTCACGAGCAAGCAGGCAGATTTCCCTCCTTCACCATGAGATGCTGGTTTCTTTGTGCTCAACAAAGTAAGAGACCATTAATGCCTTCCCTCTGAAATCACAGCAAGAAATTACACAAGAATTTTTAAGACTGGTCTTTCACTGATGTAATGGAGTAAACGGTGGAAAAAAATTTGAGGCACATTTTTGAGTGTGTTTAATTAAACTTCTGCTTAGCCATAGATAAGCAGTAAGGATGTTGGCAGGACAGATGCCAGAAGTGGCTGGTTAGTGTAAAAATTACGATCTTTGTAATTTAACTTGAAAATAAATTTTCAGCAATATGGGTCAGCCACATCTTCTAGGTAGCCGAGGTTCATTTCCTTGCTATTGTTCCTTTTTTTGTTTTTACAATGCAATCCAAAACATCCCCTTTATGGCACTGCCCAAATCAGAAGGGTTAAAGCATCCCTTGGTCCAGAAGAGGAGTTCTTTCAACTTTTTTGTTCCATAGACCCTGTTGTCAGTCAGGTGAAAACCACAGACCCCTTACTAAGTCCACACTATACTGTGTATCATTTAATAAATGTATCACACCCGCACCAACACATCCCCACAAGAATAATGTTTTCTTGAATTTCAAGTCAAGCTCATGGACCCCTTGTAAGGAACTCCTGGTCCAAAAGGAGGAAGGAATCATGAGATACCGAGAGAACGATAATCCCTCTGGATTAGTCAGCCAAAGGGGTGTTGATGCAAAATACCAGAAATTGGTTGGTGTTTGTTTATACAGGGTATTTATTTGGGGTAGGAGCTTACAGATACCAGGCCATAAAGCATAAGTTACTTCCCTCACCAAAGTCTATTTTCATGTGTTGGAGCAAGATGGCTGCCGACATCTGCGAGAGTTCAGGCTTCCTGGGTTCCTCCCTTCCAGGGTCTTGCTTCTCTCTGGGTTCGGGGTTCCTCTCTTCCTGGGACTTCCTTCTCTTTCCTCTGTGAGCTTACTTTCTGCGCCTGCAGCTTAAGGCTTCAGCATCAAACTCCAACATCAAAACTCCAACATCAAAAACCCTCAACTCTGTCCTTTGTCATGCCTTTTATCTGTGAGTCCCTACCCACTAAGGGGTGGGGAATCAATGCCCTAATGATATGGCTCAATCAAAACCCTAATCATAATTTAATCATGCCCAGGTACAGACCAGTTTATAATCATAATTCAATATCTATTTTTGGAATTCATAACTATATCAAACTGCTATACCTTCTCCATTTCAAATGGAGAAAGTACAAGAGAAAGCTAGTTTGTGTTAAATTAGCAACAAGACCCTCCTCTTAGCTCCAAGAGGTTACTGCACCAGATTGTGTGATCTGTCCCTCTCTTAAGATCTTGAGCTGCAGGATGAGAAATACCTGTTCAGTGCAGCCAGCTTGCAGGGTTATTCCCAGGTGCCATCAATCGGCCTCTAAGAGTCTCATGAAGCAGCAGAATCTGATGCGTGTACTCTAGACACTGACCTAAGAAGTCAACTGTCTTTCTTGCCCTTAGCTTGGATTACTTAGGTGAGAAACGTAAAAGTAAACCACAAGATGTTTATGATCCAGATCCTCAGAATCCTCAGGAAAACACAAGTATTCCTAATTTTTGTTAAAGGAGATCAGAGTAGCAGCACATATTTCTTTTGGACTATCTCCCTGTCTAAATTTTATTAGCAGGAATACTTTTAGCTATATTTTTGTATTTGGTTTGGTGTTTCTTTTTTAAAGGTGGTTTGTGTTCAAAGAATATAATAAAGACCAGCAAAGATTAAAAAAAACACACACACACAGCTGTGTTTATTGCTTGTGCAATAGGGGAGGGCCAGAGTCACATCACTCAAGAAACAAGTTCAGCTCGTCTCCCTGTGCTATGGGCAAAATGAGTCATTTATTACACTTTAAAAGGCATTCTAGGCATTGCAAGAAGTGTCTAAGGTAGATTAGGTGTGGGGCAGCCAGATTAACAAACAAAAATTCAAGATAACTAGTTAAATTTGCAATGTAGATTAAAAATAAATTTTAGTTAAGTTTCTGTTATGTAATATTCGGGACACAGACGAAAATTATTCTTTATCTAAAATTCACATTTATTTGGGTGTCCTACATTTTATCTAGCAACTGTAATGAGATGATGCTCTGGGAGGTTGGGGCTACGTGGTGCACAATTGGGATGCAGCAATATTTTTCTTTAACAGTGTAAAGTGAATGTCGTACTGTAGTGCATTCTGCTAAAAGGACCAGAAACCAAATTTTCCCACTGGGGATCACACCCAGGGAAATAAACCAAGTTGTGGACTAATGCACACAACTGCTAGACCCTCCAGGAACCCAAAAGGAATCCCAGTTCCCTGTGCCCCCTGGACTAGAAGAATCAGTACTTGGATGCTGCTGGGGTAGACTGGTGTCAGGAGGCAGTGACTCCATATTTCTAGCTTGTGGAGCTAGTTGGAAGGTAATGTTTTTAACTAGGTTCAGCATACAGGAAGATTTAGTGGGAGGACAGAAATCCCTTTCTATCCTCATCAACTGCCTAATGAAACCCTCTACGAGAACATTCTCTACCTGGGTATCTCACTGAATCAAAACTTAATTCATTCTCTTCCTCTCCAGGCCTGCCTGTGCTCCTATAAACCCTGTCTCAACTGCAGACAGCACATTAAGACTCCAACACTCCCAAGGTGGTTGTCATCCCAGCTGTCCTCCCAGTTGACCTCAGATACCACCACCACACCCTCAGTCCGCAGTCAATCAAACGCCGCGTCCTTTAGAAACTGCCTCAGTCATGTCTCTCAAATCTAGCCTGTCGCCACTCTCCTAGTTCAAGTTTTCATCTTTTACCTCAACAACAGCAAGAAGGTCTTACCTTAGCTTCCTCAATTAGCCATCTCCTCTTTCAATCCATTCTCCACATTGATACATGAGATACCTTTCTAATATGCAATTTGGAGCATCTTTCTCCATTAATTAAAAACCTATGTGGCTTTTCATGGCTAGGGGATAAAGTCCAAATGGGTTTCAGGCAGGCATGCAGGTCCTTCAGGGTTTTGGCATTGGCCTTTATTTCCAGTCGAGCCACCACTGCCTTGCCCAACAACAGATGGTGCCAAACTACTGACCGTTTCCCTGCCATTTGATGCTCTTTCATATCAAGATGATTTTGCACAGACTGCTGCTCCTTTACCTCGAATGTTCTCTGCCTACCTTGCTTTTGTTTGGCCAAACTCATCCTTCAAGACTGCTCAAGTGTTAGGCCTGCTTTGTTCTTCACTGCTGATTTAACTGTTTCCCTGTCTGCATCCCATAGCACATTGTACCTGCCTATACTATGGGACTCACTGATTTGTGCCAAGCATCTTAGTAACACATTTATCTTCCCCAGAGGATTATGACTATGGGGAATAAGCTATTCATCTTTGAATCCCTAGTACCTTGCACAAACACCAACTATAAAAATAATAACAACAACAACAACAGCTATGTAAACACTGGCCGAAGGCTTATGGCTTATGTGCTGAGCAATTTTCTAAGCCCTTTAACTATTTTAAAGTCATTTAATCCTGACAACCCTATGATGACAGTGCCTTTATTATCTCCATTTGACAAGAAGAAGAAACTGAAGCAAAGATGAGGAACTGGTTAAAGTGTCATGGCCAGCAAACTGGTGATTTTCAACTTAGCAAAAGGGAAATGCCTTTTTGAATACAGAAACACCTGAGAAATTTTTAAACATACTGATACTAAGGCACACAAGACAGCCATTGAATTAGAATCTTTAGTGAAGCTGGGAAAATGCAGACTATTAAAAACTTCCCAGGGGATTCTAATGTGCAGGCAGAGTTGAGAACCACTGAGCTACCTGATCCTAATAAACTTCCACCAGTGTTGGGGGGCAGGGAGAGAAGCCAGAGAACTTGGATGGGACAAAAGGGGCACAGGGACCACAGCCGAGAGTTCTATAGCTCTACAGCTACAGCACCAGGAGACTCACGTGCAGGAGCAGAGAGTCAGGAGCAGATAGGACCTGGCTCTTTCCTTAGCATGTGCTAGGCTTGCGGATCAGGCGTGGAAAGGGTGGGGGAGAAGGCTCCTTTCCAACCTGAGAAAGCACTTTACCAGGCAACAGAGGGAGGCTTGGGCTGAATTAGACATTTCTGAGCACATGCACTATGATTCCCAACTAATCTGCTCCAAAGACGGAACTGAGTCCGCTCCTCTCCGTGCACCAGCTGCTTCTCTGCAAAGAATCATTCTCTTTCCCAAATTAGAATGTGTAGTGCAGTAACCACTTTCTATAATCAAAAATTTGTCAAATAGTAGAATTTGGCTCTAAAAGTGTTCATCTGATAAGTGCCTATAGGTATTTAGTTATGTGACATCAGTGCTATCTGCATTCAGAGAGGAAGTAAGAACAGAAAACAGAGAGAATGAGTACAGAAAGAATGAGGAAATGATCTAGGATGGGGATAAGAAGGAAGGAAATTTCTTTTCGCAAGTAGAAAAGGCCTAGGAAAGGCAAATTACTGTGTATTAGCAAGAATCAAACAAGAAACAAGGATGAGAGTTCATGACATGAGGGACAGATCAATTCTGATCCAGAAACAGGGGTTACAGCTGGATTCCAATAAGAAAAGACAAAGGTTTCCTCTAGCTAGAATAAAGAATATGCTGTCTTCAAGGGTTAAATCTTTCAAAGTGGTCAAATGGCAAATAAAGATGCCATTTGCACCTGCAGTCATGAAGTCTTGGAAAGCTGGACCCTGGCTCAGCCCTTTTTAAGTTCTGCCACTTTGGGAAAACTGCTTAAACTCTGGGCCTTGGTTTCCCTATATGGAAAAGAGTATTAATAAAAAAACCTACCTCATAACTTTGTGGGGAGGAAGAAACAAAGAACTGCTTACAAATAATAGCTAATCTTTATAGAGAATGTGTGAGGGGATGTGTTTGTGTATGTGTGTGTGTAAAAATCAACCATCTTAATCCTCACAACAGCCTTATAAAGCAGGTACTATTATTATTTCCATTTTACAGATGAGGAAACTAAGGAACAGAGAAATTAAGTGACTTCCCCAAGGTCACCCAGATGAGAAGCAGCCAAGACAGGTTGTGAACCAAAGCAGTCAGGCAACAGAATTGAGGCTCCTAAGTGCTAAGCTAGACTAGATTAGAATAAAAGTTCTAAATTGATCAGAAGTCTGAAACTGAGGACAAATACCAGATGCAAGAAAAAGGGAAATGCCAGAATTCTCAGTCACAGCTTTCAAAGGAGTCCCCTGATATCTTAGGTGTCAGGAGTGGGATTTAGACCTAGACTCACTTTTTAATTACATTCTCACCTCTTCTTTGCATAACCTGGCTGAATGGAGAAGAGCCTGGTATAAGGACACCAAAGGCACCTTTTGATGCCCTCAGACCACAGTTAGCTCTCCTGACTCAGCAAGCAGAGAGAACCAGAACACACAGATGAATCATTTCTCATCTAAACATATCAACTATTGCCTAATTTCTCAGATTCCCAAGTTCTAGCATTTTTGAAAGTCTGAACTTTATCTTTGTTGACAATCGATAAAGCTTTTAGGAATAGAGTTGGCTCAGATTCTGGGGAGTTCCTAAGTGCTGGTAAACAGAGCTAAGAATGTGGAAAAAATTAATGACTCTAAACCACCAGTTCTTAACAAGGGGTCCAAGGACCCCAAGAGTTCAGAGGGTCTGTAAGCTTGAATTGAAGAAAATCAACTTATTATCTTTATTTTCTCTGACCTCGAACTGAAATCTAGCATTTCCTTCACTTATGAATGTATGCAATAAATAACAGTAGTATTCATTTCACCTGACTGGCAAAGGGGTCCATGGGACAAAAAAGGTTAAGAATCCCTGCTCTGAACTATTAACATCCCCAAATAGTTTGTTCATTTCCTATACAATTGGGTGCTTATCAGTCAGACTGGCATAAAACCAATCTTTATTTTTAAACTATCATCTTCCTACAATGCTGTGTTCACTTCTGTGTCTTAAGGAATGCATTAAGTTCTGAACATCCAAATTTCAGGCAGGCTTTAGCATTTTCTTGTCTCAGTATTTTCTTATTTTTTCTGCAAATCAAAACATTTTTCTTCTTGACCACAGCCTCAGACTAAGTTGTTCCTTCTAAGATACCATCCCACCAAAGGTATACTAATGAGAAAGTCAAGTGTCCTGTGTCATCTGAATGTGGATTAGATGGGGAGAGATCATCAGTGTCCCCAGATTTCTCTCTGTCAAATAGAGGGACAGGAGATGTTCCCCACAAGCCCCTCCAGTTCTAACATTGTTGTCTGTCACAGTCTCCTTTCAACCCACCCCAACCATTGAGCTTCTTCAAGAGAACTTCCAGTGAGAAAGGTATGGAAACAATGAATTAAAACATATATTTGAACATGTATGAATAAAATACATACTTTAAAAAACTAAATAAGGAGGGAAGTGGCTGTGGCTCAATCAGTTGGGCTCTGGTCTACCATATGGGAGGCCCTGTGTTTGTGACCTGGGGCCTCCTTGTGAAGGCAGGCTCACCCACACGCTGTGGAGAACTGCTGATCTGGGTGCCGTGGAGTGCCACTGGCCTGCAAGCACCGCAGAGAGTCGACTTAGCAAGGTGACGTACAAAAATGGAGACAAGCAAAAACATGGAAGAATGCGCAGTGAATGGACACGGAGAGCAGACAGCAAGCAAGCCACAAGGGGGTGGGGATAAATAAATAAAAATAAATACAGACACAGAAGAACGCACAGCGAACGGACACAGAAAGCAGACAGCAAGCAAAAAGCTGCAAGGGGAGGGCAATAAAAAACAAAATAAAAAAACTAAATAAGGAAAAAATGAGAATCCCCAATTTTTTCCACAATATTAACAATTTGAACTACATCAGAAGTTTTCACCAAGGTAGGCCACTGAATTGATCCTTCAGAGATTCTGAAGAAAGGGGCCATGTCCTCAATGATAAAGTAGGCAAAGGATCCACCTGCTCCTTTAACTACCTTAGCAAGATGACAGCCTACTCCTCCTTCAAGATCAAGTTTCCCCATGCAGCCACCTGTATTAGTCAGCCAAAGGAGTATTGATACAAAATACCAGAAATTGGTTGGTTTTTAAAAAGGGTACTTATTTGGGGTAGGAGCTTACAGATACCAGGCCAAGAAGCATAAGTTACTTCTCTCACCAAGGTCTATTTTCATGTGTTGGAGCAAGATGGCTACTGACATCTGCGAGGGTTCAGGGCTCCTGGGTTCCTCTCTTCCTGGGGCTTGCTTCTGTTTCCTCTGTGAGCTTACTTCTTGGGGCTCCAACTTAAGGCTTCCGCATCAAACTCGAACATCAAAACTCCAACATCAAAAACTCCCAACTCTGTCCTTTGCCATGCCTTTTACCTGTGATTCCCTACCCACCAAGGTATGGGGACTCAACACCCTAATGATATGGCCCAATCAAAGCCCTAATCATAACTTAATTATGCCCAGGTACAGACCAGATTACAAACGTAATCCAATTATGTGTTTTTGGAATTCATAACCATATCAAACTGCTACACCACCCTTATAAATGTTCCCTCTCCAAGTAAGGTGAGTTAGGCAATGGAAAGATCATGAAGAACACTGGGCTTGGAGTGTGGCAAATCCCATGATAACTAGGCCAGCCTTAGGGTACATCAACCTTAGTGCTTCAGACCCTTCCCTAGTGGCATAAGGACTGAAGGACAGCATCCATCTCACCTTTCTTCTAGTTGCCTTCTGAAACTGCAGAGGTTGGAAAATCTAACAAGGACATTTTACAGACTCCCTTGCAGCTAGGGTTCAGGGTATTATTTATGTTCAGACAATCAGACACCCATAAGCCAGTTTTAGAAGGTGAAAAGTGAAAGTAAGGTAGAAACTATCCTCTGCTACTTCTGCTCTTTCTCCTGACAAATAGGAGGTGAATTTCTTTTTTAAACTTGTGGTGTTAGTGACTATTATAAGTGCTGAGAGGCAGGACACTGGTGATTTGTTCCAGAATCCAACAGTTCCTGGGGTAGCTTCCTGATTCCTCACCTTCCCGAATGAAGCACAAGAAGCAGCTCCTCAGGCAGGCCAATATTACAGTGTGGTTCTGGGAGTCATTCCTGGAGACCCAGCTGCTCCTCCAGCCCTGCCAAGGATTTTGTGAGCACCCGGTTACTACCTTAAATCCTTGGCTCTTCTTAAAATAAAAAGAGTGGTTTCTATTTTCTGCAATGGAATCTAGACTGATATCCTGTACCTTTCAGAGTGGATGTGGGTATGGATACTAAAGGACTAAGGGGAGGCAGCAGAAGAGAACAGTTAAGAACATAAGCTCTTGGGATCAGACGGCCTGGGCTTAAATCCTGGTCCTGCTTCTTGCTCACTTTGAAACCACGGCTAAGTTCTTTAATCACCAGTTCCGACCTCAAGGGATTATTAGGAGCATTACATGAGATTATATAGGTGGAACACTTGTCACAGTACTTAGTCCCTAGTAGAAATTCAAGAAATATTATTTTCTTTCCTGCCCTGAGTTCCCAAAGAATCCCCTGCACACTTTTATTAGAGTGCTTATGACACTATGATTAGCCCTCTGTAAACATCAACCCAGACAACTGTCTGCATTGTGTGAGTAAAAAGTATAAGAACCCTCCAAATTCCAGTCGAGGTGATTCTGGGGAATCCTGAAGAAGGAGAACTGAAAAATTATCATTATTTATTAAGTGGAAACAAATTATCTCTACTGTACTCTGCTATGGAAATAGTGTGAATAGGGGGTCAGGGATGGAAGTACAGCAAAGAGGGAGAAAAACAGCAATGAGGCAGAGCTGGCCAGGACTGTCCAAGGGCTCTCAGGGCTAGAGGAAATTCTGGCTGAGCAAATGTTACTCTTTTCTCAGGGAGGCTATCTCTGCTGCAGGCAAAAGTCTGTCAAGGTATTTTAACAGAGCAACACTTCTTAAATGCATCATGATGCCAGGATCTGGCTTCCCATTTTGTTATCTATACAGAGCCAATGTACTGGTAAGATTGGTCAAGTTGACAGTTTTACACCTTATTATAAATTAATAGGTTGTCACCTTGATTTTTATAATTTGGCTTTCCATGTACTTGCCTACAGGGGATAAGGCACTGATTCTGCTGATTTGAGCTTTCCATGTGGTTTGAGAGATGTAGCTCTCGTTGTATTTTAATAGCTGTAATTGGATGTGTGTGTATACACACACACCCCTCAGTCATAATGAGCTTGGTTAATATAAGTCCACTTTTGAGAGACAAATCCCTTCACAGTATGCTATCACAATCAGGTTTATGAGTCACAGAGATGACAGCCAGATTCCTGGCTGTGGCAAATTCACCAAGGTAAATGTTACCTATTTCAAGAGTCCTGTGCGACCAGTTTAACCTTCAAACTTGAGCATCAGCTGCATGCAACGATATACTTTCATGTCTCCTAGTTTCTGCTATGCAGTGACCATGCCTTAGTTAGATTTTACCTCCAAATGCCCAACTGCATGATAGGCACATACATAGTTGATATCTAATAATATTTGATGAATGAACTCATAAACATGTATTTGTTCTTCTACAGAGGTGTTTTGGTTTGTGTGGTTTTTTAAAATAGAAATTATAGGGAAGCAGATGTGGCTCAAGTGATAGAGTTTCTGCCTACCATAAGGGAGGACCTGGGTTCGATTCTTGGGGCCTCCTAGTAAAAAAGAAGAGAAAGGGTGTCCATGTGGCAAGCCACGCGATGAGCCAGTACCCACATGGGTGCCCGCGTGCTAAGCCAGTGTCCCGCACAAGTAAGTCACGCAGCAAGATGATGATGCATCCAAAAAGAGACAAGGGGAGAGTCAAAGTGAAGCACAGCAGAAACCAAGAACTGAGGTGGCGCAATTGACAGAGAACCTCTCTCCCCTTCAGAGGTCTTCATGGTTGAATCCTGGTGAATCCTAGAGGAGAGAAAATGAGAAGACAACACAGACAGCAAAACAGCAGAGTGGGAGGAGGGGATGGGGGAAAATAAATAAATTGTTAAAAAAAAAAAAAGAAATTATAGAAAGAGGAAAAAAACAATTCCAAAAGGACTCCAAGGAGAAAAGAATCATGGGCTTCAGTAGTGCATTGTCATGTGCATTGGCACGTGACAGAGGAGCCAAGGACCAAGGGGTCACTGGCAGCCAGCCCCAGGATACCACAGTCTTGGGGAAAAAAGTGTCACCTTGATGACACCTTGATTTTGGATTTCTCCCAGGCTCAAAACTGTGAACCAATAAATTCCCATTGTTTAAATCAGTCCATTGCATGGTGTTTTCTTTAGCAACAAGGAAACTAAAACACCGACAGTGAAAATAGAAAGAGTCCATCAGTCTATGTTAGGGTAATTTCATTGTCAAACAGGAAAAACTATTTTATGGAACATAATAGAAAATAACCTATGGCCTGCCAACGGATGTGAAGTCCAGGCTTTTGCCTGAACTAAACTGGTGAAGAAGAAAGACACAAGGAGGTCCCTTTGACTCCAGTTTCCTTCCCCATGAGTAGGACCCAGACCTTCTCTGGAAGGAGGGAGAAACAACCAGAAGCAACCTGTTTGTAGGGTCAAGAAAGTTGTGTACTTTGTAATTGGGAGTATTCCCTATGGAATTTTGATCTTTCCTTGTTTGCTTCCATTGGTTCTTGAATATTTTAAAAAGCTGAAGAATCCGAATATAGCATTATTTGGACAATAGATTCTTCTTGCCAAAACGGAACAAGAGATCATGATTTCCTTTTGTCAGCACTTGGAACCAGAAAGCTCCATAAAAGCATACAACTTAAAGGTCATTTAATGGGTCCAAGGTGAAGCAAATGAGAAGTTTCAAGAGACAAAAAGAACTTGTCAGGTTTGGTTTTTTGAGTTTTTATCCAAAGGATTAGTTTTATTGAGAGAGACACAATATACCCCCAGGACTTTAATACCTGGCAAGAGAAGAGTACAGACATCCTGCAGGGAGCTTTCCCCCAGTTGCCCACCCCTTCACTGCTCTTGCTCGCAGCGCAGGACCCTTCTCTCTGCAGGTGAAACATGGGCCCTCAGTCCCGGATGGTGCTCCATCTCCGTGCCGCACACCAGCTGACTGCTCCTTACTCTTGAGAGCGTGGTCCCTCTGCCTGGGTCCAATCCCACACCCAGGTCCCTGGAGCTGACTTAGGCTGCAAGTCAGGAGCTCAGAACTGCCCTCCACGCTCGACTTAAGTAAAGTTGGGAGGTGCTCGAGTGGAAGTCGCCAGAACAAGAAGTCTGTTGGGAGCTCGGGCCTCTCGGTCCAAAGCAGTGCACCAAACCAGACCCTTGTTGTTAGCAAAGCAGTCCTCTTGCAAATGTCCACCACTCTGGGCAGTGGGGCTGCAGAAGAGTTTTGCTTTCTTCCTTATGCCTTTCTCTATTTGGATTTTCTACAGCCAGTTTGCCTTTTCTTTGTAAGACAAGAAAGAAAGAAAGAAGGAAGGAAGGGAAGGAAGGACCCCACCCTGCCCCTTTTGTGCTCGCTGTCTGGTGTCAGCTCTCCACAGAGCGCCAGCCAGCATCAGGAGACCCCAGGAATCAAACTCAGGGCTTCCCAGATGGTAGACGGGAGCCCAATCACCTGAGCCACATCCACTTCCCTGGTTTGTTTTTAATAAGGAAAGATATTCCCTTTAAAGAGCACTATGATTCAATATCTCAAAAAAGAAAATTATTTCACTCACCATTACTGGTGTTCATCAATAATTCCTGCTCATTAGACAAGTTGGAGCTAAAATAAATCTTCTTGTGCTAATAAGTAATCTATTGTTCTCCTTGACTCAACAATTTACCCCATACTGCAATGCACCTTTCCTCTAAGGTTGCTGGGATAGCTGCAAAAAGTGCTTGCATAGCTATTTTGTCAAGATTGCATAACACTCAGTATGCTACCTATTGATTTATGTGAGGTACTCATCTTGCCAAGGAAAGGAAATAAAGTACAAGTAGCATTGTGACTCTACTGTTTTCAAAAAAGATCAAGCAAATGGCAACTAAAAACAGCCAGCTAGACCTAGAATACTATTAAATAGAATACTATTCTATTTAGCTGCTGATTCTTACTATGTCTATCATATGGTAGCAAGCTGACATAACTTAAATACCAGAGGACCTTGTTTTGAATTTCCGCAACCATATCTGAGTTCTCAGTGTAGGGTGTCCAACTCACAAACAGATGGTGCCTGGCATTTTATCCATTGAACACCATAATCTCTATAACCATTCAGTAACGAGATTGGACCAGATAAGATTAGGAAGCAGATTTATATTCTCTATAGAAGTTGCTGGCATTTCAACTGCAAAGTGAATATATGGGTTGAGGCCTCTGAAATTATCCCATATAATCATAGCTATAAGCAGTATCTTTCCATCAGTTCACAAGAACAAAGTGTTTGGAGCAAAAAGGCAGTGATGCAGTCACATGGACACTCTTGAATGATGAAGCATTTAGAATGCAGGAACAGGTCACTTAAAATAATTGGTAACTTTCCTTTTAACAAAACGGATAGTTTCTGGTTACCCTTGTTCTGTAAATATGGCAACAATCACTCATTCAATAATTATTTTACAGAGCACCTATTATTTGCCAGGCATTCTTACAGGCATTAGGAATCCATGGGAACAAAAACAAATTCCTGCCCTCATGAAACTTATATTTCACTAACTTCTATGTTTCTACCATAAATTATGTACTGGCATAACTGGGGTGCCTGAGCAAGAGAGAAGTCAACTTTTAGGCCTGTCATGTTGCATATACTGATATATCTTGCTATCAAAAAAAGAATGTGGTCTTTTTAAAAAATAAGATGGGTTAATATTCTTGGCTTCCCAAGTAGTACATAATTTTGCAATTCAATCTGAGCCATACACCTTTATTTTGTTAAATGCCAGTCTGATTGACAGATGATCTATATTACTTCAAGCATTTTTCAATCACATTTTGGAAATTTGTTGCTTCTCATTTTACTGCGGCGAGAGGGAGGGAGGGAAGGAGGGAGGAACTTCTGCAAATCCCACCATCACATCCATCTATTTATCACCTGCAGCCAAGAACAATCCTCTGGCTTCCCCAGTTATTGCATGGGTGCTCATCCCAGCCCAACTCTTCATTTGTGCACAAGATCCCCACCCCGCCCCCATCACTTACTCAAGGACACCGAGCCAGCAATTCTCTTCTTTCTTGTATCATCAAATCTCCCCTCTGCTGCATCATTCCCTTCACCAAACAATGCGCTAGTATTTCTCCCACTGAAAAAAATATCCTTTGATCCTACATTTTCCTCCAGCTTCCACCCCATCTGTCTGTTCCTCTTTACGCATATCCCCAGTTCCTATTTTCCCATTTCTTGAATCCACTTCACCCAGGTTTTCACCCTACCCACTCCACCAAAACTGCTCTTGTCAAGTCACCAAGAGCCTCCTCATTGCTAAATCCAATGTACTATTCTCTGTCCCCATCCTACTTGGTCACCATTTGATACAACCACTCCCCTTTTTCTTTGAAATTCTAATTCTCTAGGCTCCCTTCCCTCCTCAGTAGCTGCTGCTACTCAGCCTTGCTGGCTGGTTCCTCCTCATCTCCCTCAAGCTCAACGCTGGGTAAACATCAGGTCTCAGGCCTTTGACAGGTTCTCTATCTACACTGGCTCCCTGGGTGGGTGTATACAGTCCCATGGCTTTATGTACTGTGGCAGTTTGAGATTATTTTATGAATCACAAAAAGAAAAAGATTGTTTGTAAACTAATCTATTCCTCTGGCTGCGGGACCCATTGATTGCATTAAGTCCAGCTGAGAGACCCTTGATTAGACTGCTTCATCGTTTTCAATTGGACTGTGTCAGTGAGGCATGACTCAGGTTGAGTCCCCGCCCCCTTGGATCTGATAAAAACAGACACTCACAGAGAGAAAAGAAAAGGGAGCCAGCATTTTTGATCCTGCAATGTGAGAGAGAGGACAGTTTAAGCAGGAAGCCCCCAAGGGCCTGGGCCCACAGGGCAGGTCAAGCAGAGACCGGCTCTGCTATATGCCTAACAACTTATAGCTGAACTTGAGAAGAGAATGGAACAGCTGAGACTGATACAGGGGTCTGGAAAGAGACAAGCTCTATGCCTGGTTGCTCAGAGCTGAGCTCCAAGAGACGGCAGATTCTGGACGGGAAGGCAGAAATCTCTGCAGAGACTGGCAGCCATCTTGCTTCAACATATGGTAGCTGGCTTGGGTGAGAAAGCACCTCTTATGGTGCTTTGAATTGGGCTCATTACGGCCTTTGAACAGTAAACTTTTTACCCCAATTTGATACCTTTTATAAAAGCCAACACATTTCTGGTACTTTGCATCGGCACCCTTTTGGCACACACTATCTATAGTCTTAGGAGTTTCTTATGTTTCTAGCCTCACTTCCAGACTCATACTCAACTGCCAACTCACCGTCTCCATGTAGATATCTAACAGGCATCTCAGGCTTAACAAATTCAAAACTTAACTCCTACCTTCTGCTTGAAACCTGCTCTACCTGAAGTCTTCCCTATCTCACCTACTGTCAATTCCATTCATTACTCGGACCACAAAACTTAATATTGCCCTTTATTTCTTACTTTTTATTACACTCGGCATCTAATCCATCAGCAAATGCTGTTAACTGTACTCTTGAGATCTGTGCAGAACTTGATAACTTTTCATTGCCTCTGCTGCCATCAACCTGGTCAGGCCACTATCATCACCCACCCGGATCATGGCACACGTGGGTCACTCCATTTCCACCCCTGCCCCTGCACCCTTCCACAATAGTCCCACTGCCTCTTACATGGGACAACAGAGCATGATTCAGACTTTCCCAAAGTTCCTGTGGCTATTGTCCATGTTAATTTCTATCCACTTTCATTCCCACATGTGTCAGGAAAAGGTGAAGCTCTGTATTTTGACTCTGCACTTACTGACCCCAGCTATATTTTTGTGTGTTCTTCCAGTTCTTTTGATTTTTGCTGCCATCCCTGTCTTACTGATGTGGTCAGCAGGGTTGCAGCCTAGGCTGTGCATTTATTTGTGCAACACCCAGAGTGCAAGCCTGCAGGGGTGAGCTGAGCTGGGTCCCACACACCAAGCTGTGAGCCCTGGTGTGCACTACCATCTGCCTACCTGGAGGAGAAGGTGCCTTTCTCTTTGCTCAAAGATGCCTTCTGCTCACCAAGTCCTGCACTCACAGGGCTGCTCACACTCAGAGGAGGTGCCTTTTCTAATTGGTCCTCTCTGAGCAGGCAGCCTGTCTTAATCCTCTTACAGACACTGTATAGCCAGGGCAGGCTGGGTCATCATGTGCTCCTATGCGTCTACCCCATCTAAGCACCCTATCCATCCCCTGGGTCGCACAAAGACCACACCTACTGCTTCAGCCCTCTTTATACAATGGGAAACCTGGCAACCTAATTTATTTGAATTCTATATATGATAAAAGTAAAAAGACTCTAATAAAGGCTCTAAAGTTGATTACAGGCCTGAAATTTGGGCATTGTTCTTCTGCCATCTATTTGGCTACTAAAATTCCTCTTGGCTTGGAGTTGGTTCTTTTCTTGACATCTAGTTAAGGGACTTCTGGATAAAGGGACGATGGCCATGGTGGCTGCTGGGGGTAGGGAGTGGGAGGAAGAGATGTGATGTGGGGGCATTTTCGGGGGTTGGAGTTGTCCTGGGTGGTGCTGCAGGGACAGTTACCGGACATTGTATGTCCTCCTATTGCCCACTGGGTGGACCATGGGAGAGTGTGGGCTATGGTGTGGACCATTGACAATGAGGTGCAGTGGTGCTCAGAGATGTATTCACCAAGTGCAATGAATGTCTCATGATGATGGAGGGGGTTGTTGTTATGGGGGGAGGAGTGGGGTGAGGGGGGTGGGGGGTATATGGGGACTCATATTTTTTTAATGTAACATTAAAAAAATAAATAAAGACGAAATAATCATATACAGATATAGTTTGCCCGAAAGTACTTTATTAAACTCTCAAGATTACTAAATATGAATATTTAAGATATTCACATTAGAGGACTCCTTTCCAGAAAGACAATTTATTTGAACCTTACACTTAAAAATGTGCTTAAAATCATTCTAATCCTGTTTCCTAATATTCTCACTCAGCACTTGCCAATGACTCTTCGTGTCTGCAGTTTTGTTCTAATGTGGGCTCAGACAATGATACATTCCTCTTCATTAATTATCACACTATCCCACAAGACAAGGACAGACCATCTGCTCCCACTTCTTGATGTAGAAACTGGGGACAGATAAATGGGATACATAACTCACGAGATACTGGGGCATTTAATAAAGTAGTAGGAATGTAAAAATATTTTAAAACATGTGAATAGAAAGTAAAACTTAAAACTGACCATTTTATGAATCAGTGAGATTCTCAGTCAAGCATTTTTGTACCCTGGACTGCTTAGGTTAAAAAAAGAAGAGAGCACATTATAGCACATCACAAAACACTTAATATTATTTTAAGATGGTTAAAAAAAATACTCCTTAAGCCTCTATAACCCAACTCTAGAACTTGAAGAATTTTAATGAGTGGCCCCTTACTGATAATATTTTTAAAACAAACTATTCAGCTGCAGAAAGTTCATCCTGTGATCCATCTTCACAAGAAGAAAATGGACTGAAATGGCAGTATGGGACTTTAAGCACTATTTTACAAAAAATAAATACCCCAAAGCATATACTGGAACTGCTGAGAGGCAGGAATCACTGCTCAGGGGCTGCAGATCCAAGGTGATTATGCAGTAACGTCACAGGAAAACCACTCACTTGGGGTTTGTCTCCCAGAGCCACACAGTAAAATGGAGATAGAGTTGGATTAATTTAAACTCAATTTATGATTATCCACCAGCAAAGCATGTGGTGCTATTTCCCAGGGCATTTAACTTCCTCCTCCTAAAGTACAACACTATCTCGTCCTGTTCTATTTATTTTCCTTAAGTGTTTATCGCTCGCAGAACGCTAACGCACCAAAGCATATGTTTCCTAAGCCTGTTCTCACATCTCACCTTCATTTAGACTTTCAAGGTCAGAGCTATTTGTGGCTATGCACATAATTGGACTTAAAAAAAAAAAAGCAGCAGCAACAGTAGATTTGTAATGGCCCTTCAGAGTAACCATCAAAAGAGTAATCTGGCACATCTGAACACTATTTAAATAAAACAGCCTCTTGCTCAGGACCACAAAACTCAGCCCACGATGCCACCAGTTACCGTAAGGCTGATGCAAGCTAGAAGCCAGAGAGAGGATGCTTCCTGAGACCCGTGGAAACCACTGGAGCACTGAACCAATTGCACATTTTTGTACAAAGCATGATCAGATGACTAAGTTCTCTTTACCCTCAGAGAATGTGCATTAATCAGGGTTTGTGCAATTACTGCTCACCCTAGACAGTGATGGAATAGGTCATTACTGGTATTATTATTTACTGTGCACGGCTTCATACAAAGCTTATTTCAAGACGGATGCAAATGTTCTGAGGGCCTGGAGTGGCAGGGGCTGCAAACTCTGGGGGCTGGGGGAAGCAACTAGGATTTGGCCCACAACCAAGATGTATAAAGCTAAAAGCCAAGGGACAGACAGAAAAACAGGCAAAGTGTGCATCTGGGTGTGAGGTCTGTGGCCCGACTGCTTTGCTGAAAGGGGAACTGGGCAAGAAGTAGCCATCTGATGGCAAGAAACTGTTCTAAATAGGTCAGAAATGAATTAGGAGTAGACAAAGGAGGGGGAGGCAGCAACGAGATGGCAAACAGGCCAGCTCTAATGTTGTAGGTTCCTTGGTTCTCCATAATTGGGAAGTCCTGAACTCCAAACAATTCCTACATCCTCCCTTCAGTCTTTACTTTAAGGGGACCAGTATGTCCCCAAGACCAAAACAAAGAAGAGAGAGCTTTAGGGTTGATCCAAGGGTCTCAAATCATTCTAGATCCAAAATGGAGCAGATTGGAGCCCTGGAGTTTTCTATCTCTGGAGCAGTTACCTTAACATGGATACAAATCCTTTCAAACAATCCCAATTTGGGAATGGGCATTCTACATGGGAGATGACATCTAAAGAGCACAACAGTTGCCTACAGGGCTGATGCCAAGATTACTGATTTCTTGGAAAAGGCGACTCAGAGGTCTGGCTTTCTTTTCCATTTTTAAGTTAAAGGAAATAGAGGCCAACCCACAGAACGGGAAAAAATAATCTGGAAATCAATATCTGATGAGGGACTTGTATCCAAAATATTTAAAGAACTCTTACAACTCAATAAAAAAAACAATTAAATAGTAGGCAAGGATTTGAATAGACATTTCTCCAGAGAAGAGCCATGAATGGCTGATAAGCACATGAAAAGATGCTCATCATCATCATCCATTGGGGAAATGAACATTAAAACTACAATTAGACACTACTTCACCTCCAAAAGGATGGCTCTGTTTAAAAAGTCAGTCAATAACAAGTCTTGGCAAAGACGTGGAGAAACTGGAACCCTCATACACTGACAGTGGGAATATAAAATGGTGAAGCCTCACTGGAAAACAGCTTGGCAAGTCCTCCAAATGTTAAACCAGTAAGTATATGGCCCAGCAATTCTATTCATAAATATATACCACGAAAATCTGTATAAAGAATATTCATACCAACATTATTCATAATAGCCAAAAAAGCAAAAATATCCATCACCTGATGAATGAATAAACAAAATGTGATATATTAATGCAATGGAACATTACTTGGCTATAAAAGGCCACTGCATGGCTGAACCTCGAAAAATTTGTGCTAAAGGAGCCAGTGATAAAATGTCCCATATTTTATGATCCCATTTATATGAAATGTGTAAAATAGGCAAATCCTTAGAAATAGAAAGTAGATTAGAGGCTGCTAGGGACTGGGGGCAGGGAGGAATGGAGAGCGACTATAAATAGGTATGGGGTTTCTTTCTGGGATGATGAGAATGTTCTAGAATGATGATGAACAAGTCTGTTAACACATGAAAAACCACTGAATTTTATATTTTAAAGGGGTAAATTTTATGGTAAGTGAATTATATTTAAAAAGCTGTTATTTTTTAAAAAGTTAATAGAGATGCTCTACATAACTCTAGAAGGCAAGGAGTCCCACAGCTGGAATAGTCTGGCTTTTACTAATAGTTCTGAGGGCCCTTACCTGCCCTGATACCCACACTTCAACTGAAGGGAATGGAGGATTCCTAATGACTCTGGGGTCTTACAAAAGAATTTATCTTGGCCCCTTTAGTACACAACCCACCACATTTTATGACTGATTCCAGCCCAGACCTTTATTATGGACACTCATCACCATCCTTTCCAATTTCTGGAAGCATTAAGCACCCTTTGTGCATTGACCCATAGCACAGAGCCAGGCGCTGAGCACTGCAGAGGAGACTCGTTCATCACCCAGTCAAGAGCAGTGCTTCAGTCCAAGATAAAAACACAGGTGCTGACATACCAAAGTAAGGGAGATCTATAACCAGAGAAACACGTGCGTAGTTAAGATGAACTATTCATGACGTAAGAGAAGAGTAAACGCATTCGGAGGGCAGGACAGGAGAGCTCGGGCGCATGTCATGGCTGGGTCAGGGTTGAGTGTCACAGACTGCTCCTCTCTCAATCCTCTGCAAGAACAATGGGAAGGCAAGGACACATCTAAGGGTCAGTGATGTGGCTGTTAGGGATAAGATAGAGGAACCACTCATTCAAATGTCTGCATGTGAGCACAGAGAGGAGGGCTGAAAAGTGAGGCAAGGTCCTGAAAGGGCAGGAGAAAAACACGAACAGGGGAGGTGGGGGAGAGGGAAGGGACTGCGTACAAGGGACCAGGAGTACAGCAGCTTTAGAGGTAGGAGGGAGGGACCACATTCTGCAAAGTACTTTTCCTATTTTATCTCATTTAAAATGCACATCCTCCATATGAGGGAAATTTTATTATTCTTAATTTATGGATAAACAAACATAATCCCAAAGTACAGAGTTTCTGTTTGGGGCCATGAAAAAGTCTTAGGATGGCCCTGATGGTTATTGTAACTAATACCACTGAAAGGTATGCTTAAAAATGGTTAAAGTGGATTTTTGTTTTGCTTCATTTTACATATGTTACAATTAAAATTTTAAAAAAAGCCCAGCAAGGTTGAGTAACTTGCCCAAGATCACACAGCTAAGAAAGTCACACTCTTTCCCAGGCTTAAGTAATTCCATTGTTCTAATACGTATCCATTTATAGCCCCTCTCAGAAAAAAAGTCACAAGTTCCTAGAATGCACCAATGCTCAGTACCTACTACAGTCCCAAGCTAATGAGTTGTTTCAACTCATCTTTGATTGAAATCAGGTGGCAGGGAAAAATGAACAACCTACCTGAGTGATTAAGGCAACAGATGATGGGTTGTAGGTGGGAGGAATAAGGCAGCTGAAGACAAAACCTGTATTTCTATCAGCAGGCCCTTGCCCAACTCACATCCATCAAACCATAAAAGCCAAAAATTATTTACAGAGCACCAGTGGCTCACCTGGCCTTTTCTAAGAAGATCCTATGGAGGGGTAGAAGAGTCTTCATTACTTCTCCAAAGGAACTAATCCCCTTTAATTAGTTACCTTATTTGGAAAAGCATTCAAGAGGTGAGAGTTCAAGGCTTCATGATGTGACCACTTCTTCTGTTGTCCAATCCATAATTACAGACAACTCTACCTGTTTCCTTCCCATGAATAGAGAAGCCAATGTTATCAGAGCTGGCAGGGACCTTGGAGATAAACTTGCCACTTCATTGTCAAAGAGGAGACCCGTGGGGCAAAGGGCCTGGTCCAGGGTTACACAGAAAGTGTGTGAGATTGAAAGAGGCTGTCCCTCCAGTCTTAGCCCCTGCTAATGTACTATTCTGAGCCCATCCTTTAATGCTCTAAAGGGGCAAATAAATATGGTTTTGCACCTGGACCCCCCCCCCCCTTTTTTTTTTTTACCAGCCCAGGAACAGTGTCCGCGTGATTTGGTCTACAAATCCAAACCTTCATAAAAAGGAAGCCAACCTAACTGAAATGCAGTTTCAACCTTCTCATCAAGGTTCTACTTCTCTCTGATTTCATAACCTCCCTGCTTCGCCCACATTTCTTTTCTGGCGGATGACAAGCTCATTGGGAAGCAAGGGCGAGTTGATGCTCAGCAAGAACATCAAGCTGCCATCTGTGCCTTTCTTACCCCTGAATCAGTCTATGTCAGAGCCAGTCAGCAACATGTGATTTGGTGGGTGCTGGTGTCTTAGGACTTTGCAGAGCCTGCACTGGTCAGAGGGCCAAAGACACCCACTTGCACACAAGTGAGGGCATGGGAAAGAAGCTGCAGCCATGTGTGGATCCAGTTCTAGATGACTGAAGTAGTCCCAACTATGATAATTAGCATGAATTTACAAGTACTTACAGGCTTCTGTGGATCTATGGTTCTGAAACTAAATAGTCAATTATAAAAGGGAGAAGTTGGAGTAAGTCACAAGGTGAACACCAGCCCAAAGGGCACATTTGTTGAACTAAAAAAAAGCAGCACTCCTTCTTCCTCTGGGCAACAATGGTCCCAAACCAGGGCAGACAGCTTGTCCAAGAGAGTGACATCTGGGTTTCAGCCTCTATTCACCCCCTTGATCAGATGCCCTTGTGCAGTAAACAACTAACACAACTTTAACAGTGTAGCCCTGCTAAGGAGAAAGAGGGAAAAAAAGAAGAAATCTCTATTTTTAAAAACTCACGTTGTAACCCATTGGTGTGCCATCAAACTATTTGAGAGGGTTGAGAGAGTATTTTTAATATAATAGAAAATACAAGAAATCTAAAAGTGTCTCACCTTAATTTTTATATGCATACGTACATAGCAGGTGTATGTGTGTATATTAGGTTGAGATGTAAAATACATTTCTTAGTATAGGTCATGATCAAAATATTTGAAAGTCACCGACTTAACAGAGCCTAAGATATAATGTGAAGCTAATTTGGAGGCTTGTTTTTGCCTTTATTCTACACTGCCCTGTGAGAAGCACTAAGGTATAAGAGAACAAGTATACATTCTGGAATCAAACAGACCCACGCTCATACGCAATTTAAATATCACTACATTTGAACTTTAGGCAAGCCTTTTTATGTCTTCTGATTGTCAAATTGCTGATCTGTAGGTAGATCTGATAATATCTATTTGAGAGGGTTGATGCAGCTAGTGCCTACTTTTCAGATCCCTCTCTCTTGACTCCACAGAGGAGCTGATCCCCAGCCATCCAAGGATGCACATTCAGCTGTTGAGGGATTTCAACACGAGGAGCCCTAGCGAGGGAGCGCCAGACAGACTTGCCAGTGGTGGTGTCCAGTATGGACAGTTTGCGGGCAATGCTGACTTTGAGCTGAACAGACTCCACCTGCATCCCGTTGAGCTCAGCTATGGCCTGATCTGCTGACTCCATCTTTTCATAGGTGATGAAGGCACACTTTCTGGGTGGGTCCAGGAGCCTTAAATGAGAAGATCTAGTGTCCTGTAGTAAACTTTAAATGACTTTCTCCCATACATGCAGTTCTCCTTTCTTTTTGGAAGAACTACTTCCCACAGCATGCTTGAGCTAAAATTATTGCTTGGTCAAGCCAATTAAATAATTTAAGCAAAAATGCTACATGTAAACTGGTTTTGGAAAAGAGAAGTTTGGTAATATGGACACCGTTAGAATCTGGTCCTTTGTTAAGGTAAATGTGTTAGACTGCCAGTTTGATATTGTTAGAGCACTCTGCAAATTAAGTATTAGACCTTTGAAGGACAGGAATGGAAAGCCAAAATCAACCTTTTAGGGCAGGTAGGCCAAACCCCTCTCATTTGCCAGGCGAGGAAATAGGGGCCTCGGGAGTAGCACACTTCCCCAAGGTCAAGTGGCCAGAGAATATGTGGACCGGGAGCCTCGTCTGCTAATTCCTCAACTGTTTCTAGAATAATCCACTCACCGAAACAAAAACAAAAAACTGAAAAACTTCTTGGTTTTATTTAGGTGTGGAAATGTGAGGAAAGATGAGAGCTAATGTGTGATTCTTGGCATCTATTTGTTGGAGATCTTTGCTTGAGTCATCACAGCAAACTTTAAAAATGATACCAAGTACACACAGGAAACTGGCAATCCTTAAAAGAAAAATTTAATTCTCAATAAACATTTTTCAAAGCTCACCTTCCCAATTAATCAACAAAATGCAAACTAAAGCAATGAAATGCCCTGTTTCAACTATGACACTGGCAAAGAATAAAAATCATTATATTCAATGGTACCAAGTCTGTAGAAATGTGGCAAAAAGTTTAGAAAGCTCATAAACTTTAATCTATAATTCCTACTTCTAAGAAATCAGAAAACTCATGTATAAGACTCTTTTACATTTTTCAGCAATAAAATATTTGAGTAATTGTCAATATGAAAATGGCTTTGTATATTATATTAGACAGCAAATAAAAGAAGAACATTTAATGATGTGGAAAATGTCTATGTCAAGGTAAAAAAAAACATTAAAACTGTGTAAAATTGTGTATACCCTACATGCCAAGGCATCATTTATATGGTACATATCCAATATAATCTCAATTTATTTAAATATATGTGTGTGTGTGTGTGAAATAAAAAGAGAGAAAGAAATAAAGTTGGTAAGAATATATGCAGAAAAGTGCATGGTTACCTTTGGACAGCGCAATGGAGGGATTATAGACTATTTTAGTTTTTTTAATGTATTTACGTATTTTTTAATAATCTTGTATGGTGAACATATATTATTTTTACTATCCAGTAACAATATTATTTAAAAGGTAAATCTAAAATTTAAAGTGACCTTTATAAAACTTCCTGCTAGAATTGCCTCAGACTTGGTTGGACTCAAAAAATAGCTGTTGGTAGGATTTTTGTTGTTGAGGAACTTTCTTATGATTGTCTGGTTGTATTAAGCATTCTGAGAGTATTCTATTTTTTTCTTATTTTTTTTTTTTAAAGATACATAGATCACACAAAATGTTACATTAAAAAATATAGGAAGTTCTCATATACCCCACTCCCCACACCCCCCACTCCTCCACACTTTGGAGCATTGCTACACAGCATGGATTATAGTTTATGTAGTAGTTTACACTCTCTACCAGTCTATTCAGTCAGTTATGGAAAGATATATAATGTCCTGCATCTGTCCCTGCAATATCACTCAGACAACTCCAAGTCCTGAAAATGCCTTTTCCCTCCTTTGCCCTCCCCCTGCCTTCAGCAACTCCTGTGGCCACTGTCTCCATATCAGTGATATAATTTCTTCCATTGCTATAGTCAACAATAATTTTATAGTAGAATATTTGGGTATTTAAAATACCCAAATATGTTAAGAATTAGGAACTTCTCAGAACCCAGAACATGAAGGAAGCTCAAATCCAGAGGTGTCTGTATTGCTTTGCCATTCCTCAGTAGCCTAGACATGAGGTGTTTAGAAGCTACAAACACAAGGCCTGAAGAGGGGGACTCAGTTCAGAGACTCCTGTCCCCACAATAAGATAAAAATCCTGAAAGTCTGACACTTTCAGCAGGGTAATAAGGAAAACATTCTGCCTAGCAAAGGGAGACAGAGGGTTGTGCCTATTAAAAGAAAGAAAGAAGGAAAAGAAAGAAAAGAAAGGAAAGAAAGAAGGAAGGAAAGAAGGAAAAAGTCTCCCCTAAGAATTTCTAACCACATATTCACCTTCATTCCCACTACTGTTTAGATTAGAATGGTTCTGGGTTGGTAGTGCACGAAGCACAAACAAGGAAATGCAGACCTCACAGGAGGAATATACTTTAAATCCAGGCTTTAATCAAATTCCACTAGCAAAGTTCCAGGGAAGATGAATTCAAAAATTTTATTTTAAAAATCATATAATACACAAGGAAACAAACCCATATGATTGAGAATCAAAACAATACAATCAGACCTGCAAGAATATTAATAATTGAATGATCAGCTATGTAATACAAAATAAATATACTTAACATGTTTAAAGTAGTTTAAAAGGCATTAAAAGAATGAAGAAATAAAGAACGAAAAACTTGAAAATTTGAAGAAGAGTCAAAAAGAACCTCAAAAAAAAAAATAAAACAAAATGCTATTACAAAACATCACGGTAGAAGTTAAAAACTGAACTTAAAATCATATACAACGGGGAAAGGTAAATGAATTGAAATGTACTAAGATCCTTAGGGTGTTCAACATATATTACATTAAATATAAATGTTAAAGTAAAAATTTCTAGAATAAACAAAAAATAGAAATAGAACATATAACTTCCAAACTAATATAGGGAAAACCAAATTTGGGGAAAAAATTCGATCTAAAAAAGAAGTAAAAAAATTTATAAAAAAAGAAAAAGTTTGAAAATTTATGTCCAAACAAAAAGCTGCACATGAATGTTATAGAAGCTTTATTGATAACTGCCAAAAATTGGAAGCAACCACAATGCCATTCCATGGGTAAATGGATAAACAACCTCCAGCACAGCCATACTCAGCTGTGTGACTATTACTCAGCGATAAAAAAGAAATGTACTATCAAGTAATGAGAAAACATGAAGGAACCTTAAATGCATGTTGTTATGTAAAACAAAGTCTGAAAGAGTACATACTGTATGATTCTAACTATATGACACTGTGGTAGGACTACAGAGATAGTAAAAAGATCAGTGGTTACAATGGGTTCAGTGGGACTGATGAATAGGGGGCGCACAGGGCATTTTGGGGCAATGAAACTATTCTGCATGATATCTTTCGGTGGATACATGATATTATGTAATTGTCAAAACCCATAAATCTGTATTAAGAGGGAACCCTAATGGAAACTGTAAATGTTAGTTACTAAAAATGTATCAATACTGATTCATCAATTATAAGAAATTTACCACACTAAGCAAGATGTTACTAACACGGAAACTGTGTATGTAAGTGTGGGCAGGAGAGGGAATATGGGAAATCTACATTCTATGTAATATTTCTGTAAACCTAACAATGTTCTCCAATATCGACCACCTGCTGGGTCACAAAACAAGTCTCAATAAATTTTTAAAAGCTGAAATTATTCAAAGCATCTTCTCTGACCATAGTGGAATGATGCTGGAAATCAATAACAGGCAGAGAACCAGAAAATCCACAAATATATGAACGTTAAATAATACTCAATCAGTAGAATAAAGAAGAAATTAAAAGGAAAATCAGTAAATATCTTGAGACTCATAAAATCACAAACACAACATATCAAAACTTATGGGATGTAGCTAAGGCAGTGCTCAGGGGGAAAATTATAACCCTACATGCTAACATTAAAAAGTAAGCTAACTTTAAAATGCTGTTTGACCTAAAGTAAGGGGGAAATGGAAAGGAGAAATGAGTTTATATGGCTACGAGTTTCTAAAAAAGAGTCTGGAGGCTGGCAGAAGGTTTGCCCTCATGCACAACTGAGCAGAGTCAGAGAGACAGATAAAGCAGATACAACCCCCAGATATTGGTTCCTTTGAGGGCTAAAGAGACCCATGGGAGTTATGGTCATGGCCGATGGGGTTAACTACCAGGGCAGATGGCCCCTCTTTGGAAATGGTGTTTATGTGTGATGAATCTGGACTCAGATGGGATCTCCCTTCATAAGACTTTCATGCTAATGTGCTGGAGGTGCAGTTAATGTTAGGGTTTAAGATATATTTAGGGGATTTGAATCTCTGGACTGACAATGTGATAGCCAGATCCTGAGCCTCAACAGACTCCAGCACCTACAATCTGATTTATTGGACTTACCACACTCAGCTAAGATGGAGTTGAAGAAGGACAACCACCACAACATGGAGCCTAGAGTGATTACAACTGAAAATGGGAGGATTGCATCCAGCATCCAGGTGGAATCTGACCCTCCTCTTGACATAGAGGTGCAATGGACACAACCAATCCAATGTCCACATAGAAGAGGTGGCATTGGATTGGGAAAAGTGGACATAATGGACAAAGGGTATGGGGAAAGGCAGGAAGAGATGAGAGGTGGAGGTGTCTTCGGGACATGGAGCTGCCCTGGATGGTGCTTCAGAGGTAATCACCGGACATTGTAAATCCTCACAGGGCCCACTTGATGGAATAGAGGAGAGTATGGGCCATGATGTGAACCAATGTATATGAGGTGCAGAGGTGCCCAAAGATGTACTTACCAAATCCAATGGATGTGTCATGATGATGGGAACGAGTGTTGTTGGGGGGGGGAGAGGGGGGGTGGGGGGGTGGGGTTGAATGGGACCTCACATATATATTTTTAATGTAATATTATTACAAAGTCAATAAAAAATAAAAAAATTAAAAAAAAAAAAAAAAAAGTAAGCTAAAATCGAAGACCTAACTGCACATCTGGAGGAACAGAAAAAAGTACAGCCAACTAAACCCAAACAGAAGGAAAGAAATAACATAGATTAGAACAGAAAGAAATGAAATTGAGAATAAAACAAGTAATAAAGAGCCTAACAAAACCAAAAGTTGGTCTATGAAAAGATAAATAAAATCTAAAAAACTTTAGATAGACTGACAAAGAAAAAAGATGCAAATAAATAAAATCAGAATTGAGGGCTGACATTACTATTGAAGTCACAAAAATAAAAATCAATCCTAAGAACATACTATAAAAAAATGTATGCCAACAAATTAGATAACTTAGATGAAATGGACAAATTCCCCAAAATGCATAAACTACACTGACTCTAGAAGAAATAGAAGATCTCAACAGACCAATTACAAATAAAGCAATTGAGTAAGTCATCAAACCTCCCAACAAAGAAAAGCCCAGGACCAGACAGCTTCACAGGGGAATTCTACCAATCATTCCAAGAGGAAGAAGCACCACTCATGCTCAAACTCTTCCAAAAAATTTAAGAAGAGGGAACCTAACCCATTTTATGAGACCAACATCATCCCAATATCAAAGCCAGATAAAGATGCTAAAAGAAAAGAAATTTAAAGACCAATTTCTCTTATGAATGTAGATAGAACTATTCTTAACAAAATACCAGCAAAATAAATCAAACAACATACTGAAAGAATTATACACCATGAACAAGTGGGATTTATTGCTGTAAGCAAGAGTGATTCAACAAAAGAAAATCAATTATGTAATATACTACATTAACAGAACAAAGGGAAAGGCATCATTTTTATAGATAGAAAAACATCTGACAAAATCCAGCATCATTTCTTAATAAAAACATTTAGTAAAATAGGAATAGAAGGATACTTTCTCAACAAGATAAAGGGCATATAGGAAAAAGTCATTGCTAACATCATACCCATTGGTGAAAGATCAAAATCCTTCCCTCTAAGATCTGGAAAAAGACAAGGATGTCCACTGTCACCATTATTATTCAGCACTGAATTGAAAGTTCTAGCAAGTGCAGTTAAGCAAGAAAAAGAAATAATACACAGCATCCAAATCGGAGAAATAAATCTTTCATTCTTTCTAGATAACATGATCCTTTATATAGAAAGTCCCAAAATATCAATAGCAAAGCTACTAGAGGTAATAAATGAATACAGCAAAGTGGCAGGGTACAAGATTAAACTCAAAAATCAGTAGTGTGTCTATACATTACTAATAAGCAAGCTGAGGAGGAAATCAAGAAAAAAAAATTCCCTTTACAAAAGCAACTAGAAGAATCACACATCTACGAAGAAATTTAACCAAGGATATAAAGGATCTTTACACAGAAAACTTTAAAAGGAATTTTAAAAAGACCTAAATAAATGAAAGGTCATTCTATGTTCATGGGTTGGACAATTCTACCCAAACAGATTCAATTAGATCCCAATCAAAATTCCAACAGCCTACTTCACAGAAAAAGAAAAGCCAATTATCAAATTTTATTTGGAAAGGTAAGGACCTCAAATAGCCAAAACCATCTTGAAAGCAAAGAGTAAAGTTGGAGGATTCACACTTCCTGACTTTATTTTTATTTTTATTTTTTTAAAGATTTATTTATTTATTTAATTCCCCCCCCTCCCCTGGTTGTCTGTTCTTGGTGTCTATTTGTTGCGTCTTGTTTCTTTGTCTGCTTTTGTTTCTTTTGTCCGCTTCTGTTGTCGTCAGCGGCACAGGAAGTGTGGGCGGCGCCATTCCTGGGCAGGCTGCACTTTCTTTTCACGCTGGGCAGCTTTCCTCACGGTGCGCGTGGGGCTCCTCCACGCGGGGGACACCCTTGCGTGGCACGGCACTCCTTGCGCGCATCAGCACTGCGCCTGGCCAGCTCCACACGGGTCGAGGAGGCCCGGGGTTTGAACCTCGGACCTCCCATATGGTAGACGGACGCCCTAACCACTGGGCCAAAGTCCGTTTTCCAGCACACTTCCTGACTTTAAAACTTACTACAATGCTACAGTGGGTCGAAAGAATATGGAATTGACACAAGGATAGATTTATAGACCAAAGGAATCGAGTGTAGAGTTCAGAAATAGATCGTCATCTCTGTGGCCAAATGATTTTGGACAAGTCTGACAAGTACAGTTAACTGGGAAAGAATAGTCTCTTCAACAACTGGTGTTGGGAGAACTGGATACCATATGCAAAAGAATGAAAGAGGACCCGTATCTCACACCATATACAAAAATTAATCCAAAATGAATTAAAGACCGAAATGTAAGAACCAGGACTACAAAACTCCTGGAAGAAAATGTAGAGAAGCATCTTTAGGCTCTTATGTCAGGCAATGGTTTTTTAGACTTTATACCCAAAGCACAAGCACCAAAAGAAGGAAAAAAAGGAACACATCAAAATTAAAAACTTTCGTACATCAAAGCACTTTATCATGAAGTGAAAAGACAATCCAACCTACTGAATGGGAGAAAATATTTGGAAACCACATATCCTGTAAGACTTTATTTACTTATTCATTTATTTATAGGAGGTATCGGGGATTAAATTTGGGACCTTAAATATGAGAAGCAGGTGCTCAACCACTGAGCTACACCCACTCCCTATAAGGGTTTAACATCCAGAAAATATAAAGAAATCCTACAGCTCAACCACTAGAAGACAAACAACCCAATCAAAAAATAGTTTGAATATATATTTCTTCAAAGATATACAAATGGCCAAAAAGCACATGGAAAGATGTTCAACATCATTAGCTATTAGGGAAATACAAGTCAAAACCACAAGATACCATTTCACACCTACTAGAATGACTAATACTACTAAAACAAAACAAAACAAAACCCAGAGAATTACAAATGTTGCTGAGGATGTGGAGAAATAGGAAGACTTATTCATTGCTGGTGAGAATATGAAATGGTGCAGGCACTGTGAAAGACAGTTTGGCAGTTCTTCAGAAAGCTAAGTATAGAATTACCATATGAACTGGTATGGCAGTTTGGTATTGCTTATGAATTCCAAAAATAGATACTGGATTATGTTTGTAAACTGGTCTGTTTGTCTGGGCATATTATGATGGTATTAGACTCATAGGTTTCACTTTACTTTATTAAATCAAGATTAGGGCTTTTATTTGACCATGTGATTAGGGCAACTCAGTTTGAATCCCTGCCTATAGCTAGCTTTCAGCTGTGGGCTATAAAAAGATGCTCACTCTAAGCTGGGGAAGTAAGAACACAGAGAAAGGGAACACAAGAGTTTAGATTGGACACTGGAGCCCCCAGGAGAGAGCCAAGCTGTTCACCTAGTAGTCTGCAGCTGAAGACACCAGAACCCTGAAAAGCTGAGAAAGCCCAGAAAGAAAAGAGCCCTGGGGAGAGAGATGAGCTATATGCTAGCCTACAGCTGAAATCAGAAGGACCTGGAACCAAAGAAGCATTAGGAGGAAGAGGAAGGCCGAACCTTAGCAGAAACCAGCAGCCATCTTGCTCCAACACATGGCATCAGACTTCGGTGAGGGAAGTAACGTATGCTTTATGGCCTTGTGACTATAAGCTCCTACCTCAAATAAATACCCTTTATAAAAGCCAAAAGATTTCTGGTACTTTGCATCTAGTACCCCTTTGGCTGACTAATACACCTGGCAATCCCATACAAGTTATATACCCAAAGAACTGAAAGCAGGGACCCAAACAGATATTTGCATACCAATGTTTATAGCAGCATTATTCACAATCACCAAAAAAATGGGAGCAACCCAAGTTCCCGTCAACCAATGAATGGATACACAAAATGTGGTATATACACAAATGGAATATTACTCAGTATTAAAAAGGAATGAAGTTTTGATTCATGCAATAGCATGGATGAACCTTGAACACATCATATTAAGTGAAATAAGCCAGACACAAAAGAAAAATATGATCTCACTGATATGAAATAATTAGAATAAGCAAATTTATAGAGTCAGAACCTAGAATAAAGACTACTAGGGGCTGGGTTAGGGATAGGGAATGGGAGTTCACACTTAAATTGTACAGAATTTCTATTTCAGTTGATTGTAAAGTTTTGGCAATGGACAGTGATGATTGTAGCACATTGTGAGTGTAATTAACAGCACTAAATTATATATATGAATGTGGTTAATAGGGGAATTTATTTTTTTTAATAAGAATTTCTTTTAAAGATTTATTTATTTTTTTATTTATCACCGCTTCCCGGCACCACCACCCCCCAGTTGTCTGCTTTTTGTGTCCATTCACTGTGTGTTTTTCTGTGTCCACTTGTAGTTCTTGTCAGCGGCACCCAGAATCTGTGGCTCATTTTGTTGTGTCATCTTGCTGCTTCAGATCTCTGTGTGTTGGTGCCATTCCTGGGCAGGCTGCACTTTTTTTGCACTGGGCGGCTCTCCTTACACTGCGCAATCCTTGCGTGTGGGGCTCCACTATGCGAGGGACACCCCTATGTGGCAAGGCACTCCTTGTGCACATCAGCACTGCGTGTGGGCCAGTTCCACATGGGTCAAGGAGGCCCGGGGTTTGAACCTTGGACATCCCATGTGGTAGGCGGATGCTCCATGCCTTGGGCCAAATCTGCTTCCCAATAGGGTAATTTCTAGTATATATATATATATACTACCAGAGCAAAAATTAAAAGATAAAACATAGGACTGTACAACACAGTGAACCCTATTGCAAACAATGGAATATAGTTAATAATGCAATTATAAAAATGTTCTTTCAAGAATAACAAATGTACTGCACTAATGCAAGATGTTAGTAATAGGATGATATAAGGAAACTGTATTTTATATGTTTTTCACATGATAGTTATGTAAACCTACAACTTCTGTAACAAAAAATTAATAAAAATATGATAGAAAATAATCCAATGTTAACACTAATCACAATCAATGTAAACAACCTAAACTTTCCAAAGATAATGATTGTCAAATTGAGCTAAATAAAATGTTCAGTATTCTATTTTCTAAAGACTTACCTAAAACCAAAGAAGATTGAAAATAAAAGAATGGAAAACCAAAATGGTAAAATATACATCATTAATGCAATTGCCTCCCAACAGCCAGAGAGCATCTCAACACAACAGTCCCATTCCTTTTTAAAGTCAAAATACAAATTCTCTGGTTCTATATTAGTTTTTAGAAAAGAGAGAAATAAAAATCATAAGATAAAGGGATCCCTGACTCTCTTTTGGGGTAGAAGAATTCATAAAGTGTAGATTGTCTCTTGCTGGGGAAACCAGAGTAGCAATGAGCTACTGAACTTTGTATCTTAAACTCCACTGGGCTCTTTTGGGTCTCTTAAAATGCCTCCGTCACTTTCAGTTGCATTAGCAGCAACTGATTTCTAATATATATATGTATGTATATGAAAACAAAATAAGGAAAATATTATGATATAGTATCCCTAGATGCACTCCCCCCACCCTCACACACATATTCACAGGCATCTAGTCAGTTAAGAATTTTAATGCCTAATTTTCTTTCATTTGAAAAAGGAAGGAAATTTGTTTCTAAGTCTATCAAGTAATAGCATCCCTTTATTTACTATCAGGATGATTTTACCTTCCTTGAAGTTTGTACATTAATTTTGCTAATTTATATATGAGGTTTGGAGAAGGAACAAAGGTTGACTCTTATAAAGGAGTCTGTGCTTAAGCAAGCTTGGGGCTACATATTTATGTTTACAAAATTATTTATGGTTTCACACCTATGAAAGAAGATCCTTTGCTTTATAAGGTATGATAGTGTTATGCGTGATGAATCTGGACTCAGATGGGATCTCTCTTCATTAGACTTTCACGCTACTGTGCTGGAGTTGTAGTTGGTGTTGGGGTTTAAGATATATTTAGGGGATCTGAATCTCTGGACTGACAATGTGATAGCCAGGCCCTGAGCCTCAACAGACTCCAGCACCTACAATCTGATTTATTGGACTCTTCTCACTCAGCTAAGATGGAGTTGAAGAAGGACAACCACCACACCATGGAGCCTAGAGTGCCTATAACTGAAAGCGGGAGGATTGCATCCAGTATCCATGTGGAATCTGAGCCTCCTCTTGACATAGAGGTGCAATGGACACAACCAATCCAATGTCCACAGAGAAAAGGTGGCATTGGAGTGGGAAAAGTGGACATGGTGGCTAATGGGTATGGGGAATGGCAGGAAGAGACGAGATGTGGAGGCGTCTTTGGGACTTGGAGCTGCCCTGGATGGTGCTTCAGGGGCAATCACTGGACATTGTAAATCCTCACAGGGCCCACTGGATGGAATGGGGGAGAGTATGGGACATGATGTGGACCATTGACCATGAGGAGCAGAGGTGCCCAGAGATGTACTTACCAAATGCAATGGATGTGTCATGATGATGGGAATGAGTGTTGCTGGGGGGGGGGGGGAGTGGTGGGGTGGGGGTGGTGGGGTTGAATGGGTCCTCATATATATTTTTTAATGTAATATTTTTACAGAATCAATAATAAAAAAAATAAATTAAAAAAAATTCTTATTTTCCCAAGAACATTCATAATCTGAATAGCAAAAATTCTGTTTATAAACAACTATCCAAGAAACCACAAATTGCATAAAATAAGGCATGCCTATAGTACTAAGTTTTCTGGCTGTCCAACTCCCAGCTTTAAGTATCTTTATTTAGACCACTCCCTGCATTAGAACTGGGCCAACCTGCTGTCAGATTACAGAGCCAACTCTAAGAAGAAGTTAAATACCATGGACAGCTGCTTTCCAGGCCAATGACCTCCTAGCACTTTAACAGATCAACAAACCCCAGCAGCTTGGCCAGGCACACTGCAAAAGCTACACTGAGTCAGGTGGAGTTCCTGTGTGCACGGAAACGCCACTGCTTCACATTCCATAGGATTCTTATTTATTTCTAAACAGCTATGGAGCAGTTTTAAGAAGACAGCACCAATTATATATAAGTAAAAATACCCTTAAAACAAAAGTATGCTTGGCATAACATTTATTTCTAAACCTCAGCCAATGTCCTACTTATGTCAAACAAAATTTTACACAATAAAATTTCAGGGCAACAAAGGCATTTGGATGTTCCTTTGGAGTTTATGATCATATATGGCCTGCATATATTCACTATATGTGAACTGAGGCTTAAAAATATGATAACATGACAAACATTAGATGCTTCTAAGGGGACAATGGTTTGCTTAACTCACTAATTCACTGGAGTGAACCCAATCTTCAAAGACTGCTTTGAAATTCTTGAATTTGAAACAATTTATTCTGATTTACTTTTCATTTAAGAAGCGAAGATAAAAGAAAGGGAAGTAGCTTTTATTTATTATTTGCCAAAGACTGTTAGCCACTTAACATTCATTTCTATATTTAATAAATGTCTGCAACCTTATGAAGGAGATATTAGTCTCATTTTCCAAATTAAGAAACTGAAGTTCAGGGTATTTAAGTGACTTCTCTGAGTTCACAGGGCTTATTATAGACCTGAGATTAAAACCCTTTCCTCCCTGAGTCAAAGCTGTGTCATGGCACTACCTAACTTTTTATAATGGATAAAGGTGTCATTAAAAGACATAATAATAAAATAAATACCCACACACAGGGTAGAGCAATTAAAGGGGATGAGAAACTACTACTTTATGAAAAAAAAAAAAGCCATGTCACATTCTTTTCATGCTTCAAAGTGGTCCCATAACATACATCATCAATAATGGAACCAAATTAAAGTTTTCAACTTGTCCATGAAGTAGTTTCAAAGATATTTCACTACCCAAAGGCCAGAAGAGTTGATGCTTTTCTTTAAAAACAAACAAACAAACAAACAAACAAACAAGAACCATGTGATGATTTGTAAAAGAATTTCTAAAATGTGTTCCATCCATTTTCCCAAGCCCCCATCCTCAGTGATTGGGCAAATAAGACAATGAGGTTGTTTTGCATTAAAACATGATTAGCATTGTGTTTCCTATATTCCTGTACAGAACATTTCTCTCTAGGAAGACTCCACTGAGTGCCACATTGGATCTGCGTACTTTTTTCCTGAGTGTTCTGATGATGCCAGACACACTGAGTTCTGCAGGGAGGGTGGAGTAGACCACAGAACCAGAGAGCCACACTCAGGAACTCACCCCTCTTCAGGATACCTTTTGTTCTGGGCTTGGGCAGTAAAATCTCTACAAGATTCTGAAATTGGGCATATGATAAGGCTGCAATTGCCAAAAAAAATTTTTTTACAGCAATGGTTCAAAAGTGAAATCGGCAAGGTGAGATTTTCTGAAGGAAATCACACATCATTACCCACTGTTCCACCTACAGATGTATGCCTGTGTTCTAGCATTTTTGAGGAATACCAAGCAAGACATAGCTATGATATAGACCTTTCTACTCTCCTGATTTATAACCCATTCTGATTAGTGAATGCCAAAAGAAACAATAATGAATAAATGAAATAAATTATAACTATTTAGTAATAAAAGGAAAAAAAAACACATGAACACTGGGTAAAACCAGAAACAGGACAGTTACAAACACAACCTGCTTTCTGTTTAAATTAGGTAAACCCAAAATTTCCAAATAAAGAAATGCACAATATTAAGCATTACAAATTATGGATACAAACAACAACAGTACAGGAATGTCCACCTGAACTGAGTTTTTAAATTATTAAAAAAAAATGACATGACAGTCAATTAACTGAGCAAGCAAAGATCCTCCAGGGCTGCTTTTAAGGAACAGTTCATAATTGACTTACTACGGTCTGTAAACTGTATTTAATAACTTATTTACCAAATGCCTGAAACCAGATTTCCCTCCCCTAAAAGCAAAGTACAGAATCCCCCTGGAATCCTACATACACTATCAGATTGCTCTGTAGTTTCCTGTTTCATAAATGTTGCCAATATAACTTTCAGTCAAGTCAGTGTCTATGTTAATGACGTGCCACTGTGGTGTAAAAAAAGAAAAAAGTACTAAATTCTCAAAAAGACTTTTCATCCTTGATGTGCCTAGGAGATTTATAAGACACCAAGTCATTTCCTTGCCTCTAAAAATATGCCTTTCCCTTGGCAATCGCACAGTACTCTAATTAGAGTAAACACTGAGACTATTAATGCAAACCACTCAAACTAGCAGTCAGTATTGAAAGGAGAGTTTGGGGACCATTCTACTAGCTTCAAAGTTAAAGCAGAGAGAGAAAGGCTCCAAGGATGACTCCGACTTTGGCCCTGAAGGAGGTATATTTAGTTTCACATCCAGATGCTTGTTTGGCATGTATATATTGATAAATTTGAGTTAAACAAGCATACACTAAAGGGCATTTTAGAAGAAATGCAGTAAAAATCATTTCACTTTTGCAATAAGTAGAAACATAACTAATGTTGTTTTTCTGTACTTCATTTCCATTTCATAGCTACTACAAAATGGTCATCAAATTTGACTATAAAGGACTTCAGTGAATTTGGCTAAATTAGTATCACTTTTTTCCCTTTTCTTTCTGGACAAAATATTCCCTTTCCCCAAACATCTGTTTTTTCCATACATGAGAATTTTCCCAGATGCCAGTAAGAAAACTCCACATGTGTGTCTTTGTTTTCTTTTAAAATCACCTTCGAAAGTGATATCCCAATGTTAAGACATAAAACAGAATTGCAGTACTGCATTTGACATAAAATGTTATATTCTTCAGCTCTTATTTTTAAAAATTAATTTACATTTTTGTAGATCAATTTCTTCTAAGCCCTTTACTAATTTGCTTTCCACCTAAGAGGCAAGATGGCCACTACTGCCATTAAAACTGCTTCCCACTCTACTGTAAAAATATTTTGGGTCATGTTTATTAGAGTGTGAAAAATGGACTACAGCTCACAGAAACAGGCAGTTGAGCTTGCCAAAGACTCTCTTTACAATGGATCTTGGTCAGTTCCTGGTCAGGTATTTGAAGCATGATCTTGTGGCTCAAGAAGAATGGCCAGGACCACTCTACTGACCAGTTCTAAGTTAAAGGCTGCTAACTTAAAGATGAAGCTTTGATGACAAGAGCAAACTTTCTTCCATAAATATCTTTCAAGAGAAGGTTCTTGGTACCTGTCATGCAGCAATTTAAACAGAAAAAATCCTCCAACTTGCAAGGCACATATAAACATCAATGAAAATTAAATTGCTCACAAATTCATTATGCCTACTTTAAGAAAATGAGACAACTGCTAAGGCTACTCTAGGATGCTGATGTAACCTGTATTTACAAATAGTTTATTCTGAAGGAAGTAAATTGGGAACTAGGTAGACTTCTACACAAATGTCCTCAAATTATTTTTCTCACTACCATATTAGTCTGGCAGAAAGCAATCTGCTATTCACTATAGCAGAAAACACCATGACATTTTTTAAATGTTGCAAATCTTAAAAACCTTACTCAGCACTATGGTCAAGAAGAACATTAAATAAACCACCACCACCAACCTTTGCTTGGGTCTCTGGTGCTGTCACTTTGATGACTTTATTGCGATTTATCATTTGCTTCACCCATCTTTCTACTTGGACGTTGAATTTCATGAAAACCACGTAGCCACAGTAAGCTGTTAGTAGAAGCAGGCTTTCCCACCACATGATAACATTATCCAGGAAAAAAATAATCAGCATGATCAAGTCAATGATGTAGAAGGACACATCCCGAAAGAGCGGCCACCATGTCAGGTTTAAGATTTCTCTAGAAAATAGAGCACACATGCCAATAACAAAGAGGATATTGAACACTGCTGAGCCCACAATTGTGCCTATGCCAACGTTGCTGTGAGCAATAAAGACCCCTATGAGAGATGTGAAGAGCTCTGGGGCTGAGCCCCCTGCGGCCATAAATGTGGCTCCAGCCACATCATCAGAGATGCCCAGTTTCTCCGTGATGACAGTCAAAGAAGGAACAAAGAACTCATCACAGACAATGGCTAAGGCTATGAACATGTAGATCATTCCAAGGACATGGAGAACGATAGCGCCTTTTCTTCGCTCCTCAAGGGAAAAGATGTCTTTCGGGTAGTCTCCTTGGGCATGTTCTGTACTATTTTCAGATTTGCTTTCCTGAAAAAGTGATGGCTGTGGAGTATAATCCTGAATCTTCTCATTTAAATCTAAGAGAGTTCTTTGACGGTAACCATGTGCTACCCCAGGACCACTTATACCGTTGGCCTCTCCTGTGCTCTGTGTCTCTGTCTCAGAAAAGGCACTGATTGCGAATGGTACTGTGCTAACAGTTACCAGGCCCATGAAAAGACCTATGATTCGAATTAACTTCAGTTTTTTCCTGACATTATAATGTCTCCTGCAGCCAGACAGTGACTCATCCAAATACCAATTCTCAAGGAAGTTGATGGCGGTGCTTTGATGCAGATCCATCCTCGGTCTTCTGATGGATGTGGTAGTCTTCAACCCTGAGAGTCAACCAGATGATTCTTTCATACTTTTCCTCACTTTACAGTTAAAAGTCCTTGTGGGGCACTTTCACAATCAGGGATTCTTATGCTTCACAGGAAATATTTTCATCATTGAAGCTTAAGTAAAAATAAAAGCAAGAATAAGTAAATCATAAATACCATGTCTTCTTTACAAAAAGAACTTTGCAGATATCATAAAAATCCCAGTCTGCCGCTGTGTGACCTTGGGTAAGTTACTTAATTCCTTCCTGCCTCAGTTTCCCCATTTAAAAAATGAAGACAATTACAGCACCTACTAACCAGGGTTGCCTGGAGGATGAAATGACTTAAAGCGTGAATCACATACAATAGGATGTGGCACATAGTAGGCACTTACAGTCTTGTATGTACAAACCCAAATAAACATTTTAGTAAAACCAGCGTTAGATGTAGAATACCATTGTGTATGAGCATAAAAATCTTACAGATGGAAAACCTATGGGTTCATCCCACCTTAAATCATGCAATGAATAACCTACCAGTGCTAAAAAAAATACCCCATTTCTCCCAGTACTTGCCAACTGACAATTATTCAATTTGTTTTCTTTTAGTCCAATTATACAATTCCCAGCTAAAAGCAAACTTTTCTGATCTAATCTTTCATTTGTCTATCATGACAGATTTAAATAGATATGAAAAAGGTTGAGTGTTGGAGGAAGTAGAGGTCGTTTCCTGCAGACATAAAGATCACAAAACCTTATTTTTTCATGAAAAAGCCTATCCTACACCAGATGTAGAAAAGCAGCTCTTCAAAAATTTAAGTTCACAAAAGAATGTTCTGGTGACAGAAGAAACTGTTTTCCCTAAACATTTAGATATTATTTTCAGTTAAAGAATAAAAAAAAAAACTTTAGTCATACAAAAAATAGACAGATTAGTATATTGAACTCGACTCCTAATGCAGTAAATGGTCCCCTAACAAGTAGGCTATTTGGAGACACTGACGTGCATTTCAAAAACAATATGCAAGTTGCAGCAATACCTCTTCCACAAAATCTATCAAAAATAACCCCAACACTGACTCTCCAGTAGATTAGATATTGAAAGCAGAATTTTCATTCTCTACACACGGGGAGATGGGTAACATATCGAGGTGGGGAAGCTGATAATCAGAAGAATGCTTTTTAAATTTTCTTTGAAAACATAGATTTTTCTATATAAATGATTTCGTTTCGAGGCATGCGCTGAGATAATCTCAGGTGTAAAATAAGCTAATTAATCACACGCCCGGGAAACACTGAGATTTGAGGGAGCTCAGGTTTGCAGAGCAGAGAAAAGCAGGAGCATAAACACAAGTGAAACCAGGCTGAGTTGCTGCTACTCCTAAGATAACCCGAACCCATCCAGAGATTCCTGGCTGGCTGCAGATGTCGACGCTTAGCACCAATGAATAAGCGACTTACATTGCCCCGGGGATTCTCACAATGCGCGGACTACAGCAGCGATGGACACAACTGCCCCGGAGAACGCCCAGCTCCTGCCCGACCGCTACCTCCACCGGCGAAGTGTGCCCCCAGCCGCGCCCTAACTTTGCCCTGTCGGGTCCCAAACTTTCCCTAGTGGGTTAAATAAAGGAAAGACGCCCTACTTGCAAGCCGGAGCCGGAATCTGGGATGCAGCTCGGCCCGCATCTCCCGGATCATATGTGGGTGCTTGGGAAGAGGGGCATCGTACCTCCGCGAGTCTGCTCCGACGGCAGGTCCTGCCCCGCGCCCCTCACCCGGGGCCAGAAAGAAGGTTGGTTGGAATGGCAGAGGCGGGGGATCGGGAAACCGCGCCCCGGAGCGGAGTTAGCCAACTCCTAGCGGGGCCTGGGGCGCCCACATCCGCGGCGGAGCCACCTGTGAGCCTGTGCCGCAGGAGAGGGATGTACGCAAAGGGGGTCCCAGGGACAACGGCCACCGCGGTCACCAAACCTGGCAACCGGAGGGAGCCGTGGCTGCGCGCAGCCGGCCGCACTTACCAGGATCCTCCCGGAGGACGCGCACACGGCGATGCCCGAGGCCGGTCCGCCGCTCCGCTCTGCCGCCTTCGCCTCCCTCGGCTTCCGTGCTCCGAGGCCTGGGCTCCGGCTCGGGCTCGCACTCGCCGCCGCTCTCGCCCGCCGGGGCCGGGTCTGGAGGAGACTGAGCCGCAGCGGTCCCGGCGCGCAGCGTCTGGCGCTGCCCGGAGCCTCTGGCCCCTCCCTCCCGCCTGCGCGCGGGGAGCGGGGCCGCAGGGCGCTCACCTCCTGCGCCCTCCGCTCCACGTCTCCCGGGCGCTGAGGCCGACGCCGGTGGCCGTCTCTCTTAGATTACTACGCAGTGGGGACAGGGGAGTCAGGATTTATAGGCGAGCAAGGGCAGAGCGGAGAAATCGTACCGGTCCGTGTCGCGCCTGATTCCCAAAGCCTGAGCGTGCTGCCAACTTTGGGGTCGCCCATGAAGGGTACCTCTCTTCCTCTTCAGTTTTCGGTAAATAGTAGTCCTATCAGTCACATCTTTCTTTAGGCGGCAACTTCAGGCCCGTGTCTCATGGTAGAAAGGCACGGAGGTGGGCAAGGCAAGCTGTGCGGGCCCAGGGTTCCAGGAGTCTGGGGTTTGGATGGTTGGGATGCTGAAGGGTCCTTCGCAGTCTTGCAGGCTGACCCTTTATTTCATGGGTGATGAACTGAGGCTCAAGACACACTGCCATTTGGAGTCACAGATAGGGTTGCAATTCTGACCTCAAGACTCCCAGTCCAGTGCTCTTTCCTACTCTATCTGGAGAGCAATGAACTGAGTCAGGCTTGTTAAGGATTATTGACAAGAATCCGGACGGAAGACTATGCCAAAAGAGACAAACCGATCACTGAAGGAAGGTCCTCTTACCCAGACCCCGGCTCCCCCCAGAACTACCAGGAGGTGCTCACCACGCGAAGCCTCTCCAGGCCCTTGGGCTGGTGTTTTCCAGTCTCCTTACCCTACACCCTTTCCCTGGCCTCCACCCCAGAGCAGAGAGGGTTCTTCCTGTCCTCCTTGAGTTGAGGGGAACGTCCCTTGTATCCTGAAAGCTACTACCTCTGACGTAGAGTGAAACTTTTATCTTCAGAACTCTGGGCTACTTCTTGGTAGTCAAGGAAAGCATTGGGAATTTAGAATTCTCTTTTCTCCCATCAAAGCCAGGTATTCCAGCTAAAGATTTCAATATCCTGTTTTGGAAACCGTAGATTTCCAAAAAAAAAAAAAAAAGAAAACCATATATACACTTTTTTCTTTTTTATCTTTCTTTTTGGAAGATTTCAAATATAGACAAATATAAGACAATAGTATAACGAACCTCCATGTGGCCATCGCCCCGCTTGAAAAGTTATTAACTCATGGCCAATCATATTTCATCCATACCTCCTCCTCCTCTGCCATTATTTCAAAGCAAATCTCAGACACTATATCACTTCATCTTTGAATATTTTCAGAAAGCAAGAAAGTATCAACCACTACTGGGTTGTGTCCAAATGACTCAGGAGCTAATTTAAATAGGCTCCACTGGCCAAAGATGGGTCGATTTGAGCATCAAATATAAAATAAAATAAAATAACTGCAGTTGTCTGAAACACATCAGATATGATTGCAACCATAAATTTATAACAATTCTAAAACAACCCAAGTGATAGTCACTGTTGGTGAATGAGGGAACCAACTCAATATTTTGAAAACTGATTTTTTAAAAAGAAAACTATTGGGCATTTATTCAGCCTTTTCTATACATATTGGACCTCAGGGTAAGCAATTCGGGTTTTACTTTTACCCTGCCTCTGTCTTTGTTTTCCTGATTTAACAATCCTATTCCTCCCTGAGGCAATCGATGCCCCTGCCTAAATAGGGGAAGATGATCTTGTACAAGGTTCTGTGTAAAAGAAGATTGTAATGTTTTTCAAAAAAAATTATTCCTTTAATTCTATCATACTCCTCCCAACAGGATCTTTATAAATGTTACCCAGCTAATTGCCCCTTCAGCCCGGAGATTACCCTGCGTCTCCATTGGGTCAAAAGAAGAATGAGGCCCAGATAATGCCCAGATGAGGTCCTCATAAGCCTGCAGGTTTTATTGGTGGGCATTTGCATGTGGCTATATGTTATGGAAACTCAATCTCAGCGATTTAACCAAATAAGGGCTTATTTTTCTCTTGTAAAAAGAAGTCTGGAAACAGACTGTCTGGAGCTTATACAATTCCTCCACAATGCCATAAAGGAACCCAGCTCTTCAGTCTGACTTCCGTAATGTGTGGCTTTTATCTTCATGGCCACAAAACAGTTGCCTCCTCTAATCTCAGCCATGTTCCAGGCAGGAAGACAGAAAAGAATGAAGGAAGAAAGGCAGAAGACCTCCTTGATAGGCTTTGCCTTATCATTTAGGAAGGGACATTGTAAAAACTTCTTATATTTCACCGACCACAACATGCATCTATGGCCATACCTAGCTGCGAGACAGTATGAAGAATATTTTAATTGGGCTCACAGTAACCTTTAAAAATACCAGGATTCTCTTAATAATATCAAAGGGGGAAATTAATGTTGCATGGGTGACTTGCAGTATTTGGCACACAGGTAAATAGCAGCTTAATGAAATCTGTATTGGACTAAAGATATGGCAACCCATCAAGAACTTGGCAATCAACTGCCATGACAGTTGAAAAGCCTGGAACTGGCATCATTATGTTAATGGAAAAAAAGCATGGTCTATCATGCAACAAGAAAACAGTGAAAGAATTGAGCAACATCTGTAGGTCTCTCAGATCCATAGACCTTATTGCCTAGTCATAAAAAAAAGGGAGCTTCATGAAAAAAATAATTTCTCTGTATATTATTAAAGAGCTAACTCTAATTTTTTAGATACCTGAATGATTATAAACTATAGTTGGCATAATATTTACCCTTCTACTATTAACTATATGATTTGTTTGATCATAGAGTTTATGAGTGTCTTCTGGTGATTACTACTTAGGGATGGTGGTCCCTTTTTGTAATTCTTGAGAAGAGCCTTTCAAAAATAAGTAATGAATTTTAAATGCAGGTCATACTTAAGCCAATAAAGGAATTTCCTTTAATGTAGAACTGCCAAAGCCATGCTGGTTAATAATTTTCCCAAGCATCCATATAATTTTCACAAAGAAAGGCATGATCTAGGTAGTGTTGGGTATGTCCTTGTCCCCATACAAAAGACATCCTCAGTTGCCTCTGTGCTTAAAATTCCATCATTAATAATTCATTCCTTTGGCTTTTCATTTTATATCTCCAGACTTTTTTTTTAAGTTTATGGCTCTAGCATAGTAATAGCAATAGTAAGCAGTTTTATATTGTTTTTTTTACTTTACATTTAGTTTAAAAGAAAAAATCTAGTAAGGTTTCATAAAAGAAATGTGGGGGAGAGAGCTGAGTAAAGAAGTTCTGGACAACTAAGCATAAAACAAATTATTCAGATTTTATTCTCCCCACATACACTATGTTTCTTCCTTTTATTACAATCTCCAGTTTCTCTGTTATCAATATTGCAGACAATCAGGACATATATTAAGGACTCAATTTACACTAAAATGTAACTTGGCCACATGGCCATACATAGCTGCCTCAGTGCTCCTGAACTCTTCCTGAACATTAGAATCAAGAGGGGATTTTTAAGCACATCTGACAAGAACACCTTTCTCTTCCCTTTACCAGGAGTTCCTTCAGGGCAAGAATCAGTATCATCCATTTCCCAGCATCTAGCACAATGCTTGGCTTTTGTTCAACATATATATGTGGAACAATTTAATGAATATCTCTCTGTAATGAGATGCCAGCAAATGTAATTACTGAAATAAGAGTTAGTCAATCAAGGTGAGGTAGGTTATGCTTCAGTACACAAACAGCTCAAAAATCACAATGGCTTAAAACAACAAATACATTTGTTTCTCACTCATGCTGCCTTCCTTTGTGAGTTTTGCTGTGTCCTACACATTGCTGACCCCAAGCTGGTCACTCCCTAGAATATCATCGAGAGAAAAAGAGCATGGGAAATCTTACACTTGCCTTTAAAATTTCAGCTTGGAAGTGATGGCTCACTGCTGTTCAAATTTCAATGGCTAAAGCAAATGATATGACCATATAAATGTTCAAGGGAGTGAAAAAGTGCAATTGTACTAGGCTCCTGTACTAATGACTACCACAAAGAGTAATGGGAGCAAAGCAAGAAGGGAACTAATGTGTTTCACACCTGTGGGTTTTTATTTGTGGTGGTTGAATTATGCACCCCAGGGAAAAATCTTATCCCATTCCTGCAGGTATGAACACATCAATAGGACCTGTTGTAATTTTTTTTTTTTATTTTTAAAGAAACTTGAGATTCTATAAATGTTACATAAAAAATACAGGGGAATCCTATATGCCCCACTACCTCCTCCTCCCACACTTTCCCACATTAACAGCATCCCTCATTAGTGCGGTACATCTGTTACAATTGATGAACACACAATGAAGCATTCCTACTAATCATGAACTATAGTTTACATTATAGTTTATACTCTGTCCCACACAATTTTGTAAGTTATGATAAAATGCATAATGGCCTGTATCCATCATTGAAATGTCATGCAGGACAATTCCAAAGTCCGGAAAATGCCCCCATATTATAGCTATTCTTCCCTTGCCCTCCCCTCAGAACCTCTGGTGGCCACTGCCTTTATATCAATGATAAAAGTTTTCCTACTGCTAGAGAAAGAATAAGTCTCCTTTAGTCCATTGTTCATTCCCCAATCTTGAGGATTTGGGGATGGTGACGCCTACTCTGTTTCTAATTGAGAGGGGGCTTATATCCCATGGGGCAGAAGGATGGAACTGCCTTGCTTGGAGTTGCAAACACTCTCTGTTCCTTGAGATGGACATTGTCTGTAATCATCTCCTTGTTATTTGTCCTGGGTGAGTCCAATGAACTGGAGAGTAGGTGTGGCAACCTCGCTGAGATTCAGAGCTCAGTTGGCACATGGACGGACCAAAGATTTAAGTCTCTGGGACATATATTTAACAAATATAGTGCTAGTTATAGGTTTAATTAAAAGGGGTGGAAGAGCCATGTGTAGGGAGACTATAAATGAGTCTAACTCTTGCACTGGGGTGCATAAATTCCAAAATAAGTTCCACTGCTGAATTTCGAAGCTTGTCTGCCCTGCTTATGGTGTCTGGATGTCTCTAGAGCCCTCAGGAATCCTGCTTTTGAAGGCACTGTTTACTGTGGGCGTCAATGATACCCTGCTGAGATGTGCATAAGCATACCCTCTGGAATGACCTCCCAACTCACTTTGAAGTCTCCTAGCTATAAAAACTCATTCGTATTTACCATTTCCCCCTTATGGTCATGGTCTTTTTCCAGTTGCATTGCTAGTTGGTGCTTGGCAATAATCCCTCAGTGCCAGGGATACTCATTCCCAGGAGTCACGTCCCACACCAGAGGGGAAAGTAGTGCATTTATACGGTGAGTTTGGCTTAGAGAGAACACATTTGAGCAACAAGGAAGCTTTCAGGAAGTAACTCTTAGGAAATATATAATACTAGGCTAAGTTCCAATTTCACAAGAAAAGGTTCATAATTACAATTATCAATATCAAGGGCCTGGCATAATGGTCTATCTTCCTGCACTGGGCACTGCCCTTGTACTCTAGGGCTTCTTGCTGTCCTATTGGAGAATGTAGCAGAACTCCCCAGGATGGGAATTCAATATTCTTTCGGTTATTGTGTAGATCTCCACCCACCGAGACAAAGCCCTGTGAACACTTGAACATAGTCATATGCCTTAAGGTGTGGCAAGCTGAATCATTTGCGTTTTAATGTGGATGACTGGAGCCCTTTAGAAACAGAATGAAAAATTCAGATACACAGATAGAAAGCCATGGGAAGAGCTGAAGCCAGAAGTCAGCAGGAACCTGGAAGAGAACGATGAGGATATTACCATGTGTTTCATCATGTGCTGGGAAAAGCCAAGGACCCAAGGATCATGGACAGCTATCATCAGAATTCCACAGTTTTAGGGGAGAGAGCACTGCCTTGCTGGTCCTCAGTTTTAGACTTCTAACCTTAACACTGTGAACCAGTAAATTCTTATTATTTAAGTCAGGGGTTCTTAACAAGGGGTCCATGAGCTTGAATTGAACTTCAAAAAACCATTATTCTTTTGGGGATGTGTTGGTGCAGGTGTAATATATTTATTAAATAATGCACAGCATAGTGTGGACTTAGTAAGGGGTCCATGGTTTTAACCTGACTGGCAAAGGAGTCCATGGAACAAAAAAGATTAAGAACCCCTGGTTTAAATGAATCCATTGTATGGTCTTAGCTTTAACAGCTGAGAAACTAAGACACTATTTATCTCTTTTAAATCTCATGAATTTTATTACTATTATTATTCCCATTTTATAGATGAAGAGACTGTAAAATGACTGTAAAAGAGGCTCAGTGAGATTAAGTGGCTTTCCCAATATCAGACAACTTATATTTGAACCCAATTTTAGCTCCAAAGCATGAGTTTTTCTACTTATCTTTTCTGTTGATGACTGAGGTTTTTAGTCCCTAAGAGTTAGCTCCATTTTTTCCTGTGATAATTGGGACTATGTGCTAACATGATTCCTGGGGATTTCTTCTATCACCAGCCTATCGACACTCTAGACAAACTGTCTACTACCCAAGAGGATGTGTTTTGCTTATTCAAAAATCAGAGGAGTAATATTAGAAAAAAATCCTGGCGTTTTGTAAAAAAATGTTCTTGTCAGGCCCCAACCCTGAGCTGATTTTGTTTGCCTTTGTGTTTGGCTCTTTTTGGTCAGTGACTCTTCCCTTCCAGTTCAATGAGATCCATAAAAGCAGAGAAATATATCTGTGGGGTTGAGGGATGCAAATACAGACTTCTGTGCTTTGGCAGCAGTTTCTGCAATAGCACTTAACACAGCACACCCAAATTATTGCTCTTTCTTCTTTGCTTATCCATTTAGGAGATGAGAAATGATTAATATCTGTTATTTTTACATTAGGAGCAGGATTTTTCTAGGCTTGCTGGCTCAGGAAGAGCAAAAATTCAGCTCAACCTCAGTGCTCCTGAGCTCTCGGCACAGTGCTGATGGGATGGCTCAGAAGAGGGCAGCAGTGCGGTCTATTGATTTCAGCAGGGGACCTGGAGTCGAAAGCTTTGGCTGTCTTCCTGAGTCAAGCAGGGACTTCCTGAGTGACCTCCAGGGTGCCCTTTTGTCTCTCAGAGCCATGTCGGCAAAGTAATAAGGATAAATAATACTGGTAATATGAGACATGCTGGAGAAGAGGGCACACACAATCGTGATAGCCCACTTGGAGGACAAGCGAGGAACACTTCTTTTTAACTGTTCAAAAAATTATGCTCCTGCTCTTTCTTCTTCAATTATGTTTTATCTTTACCTGTCTCTGTGTAGAAGTTTGATATTATTGATGAATTCCAAAAAGAAATATTGGATTATGTTTGTAAACTGATCTTTTCCTTTGAGCTTTTTAGATTATATTGGATTCATAGGTTTACTTGATTAAGGAATTATGTAAACCTCTTGTGCCAGTAGGGCATTGAATCCCCACCCTTTTGTGGGTGGACTCAGATAAAAGACATGGCAAAGGACAGAGTTGAGGTTTCTTAATGTTGGAGTTTTGATGTTGGAGTTTGATACTGAAGCCTTGAGCCAGAGCCCCGAGAAGTAAGCACATAGAGGATAAAGAAGCAAGCCCTGGGAAGAGAGGGAACCTAAGCCCAGAGAGATGAAGACCTGGGAAGAAAGGAACCCAGGAAGCCTGAACCCTGTCATATGATGGCAGCCATCTTGCTCCAACACGTGGAAATAGACTTTAGTGAGGGAAGTAACTTATGCTTTATGGCCTGATATCAGAAATCTCCTACCCCAAATAAATACCCTTTATAAAAACCAACCAAACTGGTATTTTGCATCAGCATCCCTTTGGCTAACTAATACAATCTGATTCAGAATTTCAACAAAAAAATAGAGTTTAAAATATTGGGAAAGTGGGAGATGGAATGTGGGTTGAGAAGGGGGAGCTAGTGCTGGATGTATGTAGTATGTTTAACAAGGTAAAAAATATATAGTATATTCTATATATGTATATATATTTATATATATATAAAATATATATAAGTGTGTGTGTATGTATATTTATTTCCACATATATGTATGGAAAAAAGACATATGTGCCATGAGCCTCAAGCATAGGACAAACTAACAGAAATGTGCTGTATCTTTTTTTCCTGAAACCTGAAGTAGAATGCTTGTTTTTTTTTCAATTCAAAAAATTAAAATAAGTATGTCAGTAATTATTTTCCCAGTACAGGTGTCTCAAACTTGTTCAGTTCAGCAGTACCCTTTCCCTAGTAATATATCCATGTCAGTGGGGGGGATGTCTCCACATCCTGAGTCTATGTGGGCAGACCTGTCCCAAACCTGGGATTCATTTAATAAGTCTGTTTGGTATTCACTCATCATCTTTCCAAATTAGACTTTATTGGTAATAACGGTGATAGTTTATCTTCTACCTGCCACTTTCTTTTTTTTTTTTAAGTGAGAGTTTATTTTATTTCATTTTATTTTTTAAGATTTATTTATTTATTTATTTCTCTTCCCTTCTTCCCCCCACCCCAGTTATTTGCTCTCTGTGGCTATTTGCTGCGTATTCTTTGTCCGCTTCTGTTGTTGTCAGCGGCATGGGAATCTGTGTTTCTTTTTTTTTTGTTGCATCATCTTGTTGTGTCAGCTCTTTGTATGGGTGGTACCATTCCTGGGCAGGCTACACTTTCTTTCACGCTGGGCGGCTCTCCTTAAGGGGCACAATCCTTGCACATGGGGCTCCCCTATGTGGGGGACACACCTGTGTGGCACAGCACGCCTTGTGCACATCAGCACTGCATGTGGGCCAGCTCCACACGGGTCAAGAAGGCCCGGGGTTTAAACCATGGACCTCCCAAGTGGTAGGTAGACACCCTAACCACTGGGCCAAGTCCGCTTCCCATGCCACTTTCTTATTTCTCATTTTGTCTGGAACCAAGATAGGGAAGACAGATGATACAAATAGAGCCCCTCACACCAACTATTACTTACAAGGCTTATACCAAAAATACTAGTTCTTTTCCTTCATAACTCCTGATTCCTAGAATTAATAATTTTCAAAAGTTTTAGCTGCCCCATCCCCATCTCTGGTATTTATCACCATCTTACCAAGCAATAGTTTCATTTTGCTATCTTTTGATTTATCTATTTTTCTGATTTGGATGCTAGCTATTAAATTTCACTTATGGGGAGCAGATGTGGCTCAGGCAGTTGGGCACCTGCCTCCCACATGGAAGGTCCTGGGTTCAGTTCCCAGTGCTTCTTAAAGAAGAAACAGACAACAAGCAAAAACCAACAAGAAGACAATGAGCAAACAGATAAGGAAGCCATCCTGGGGGGGAAGGGGGGATTTCAATTATGGAAAAGAAGGACTTATTCCTCTCACAATATTCCCCCATTTCATCCCTGAAGTCTTCATCTTGACATACCTCCCATGGCAGTTTGAGATTATTTTAAGAATCCCCAAAAGAGAAAAATTATGTTTGTAAACTAATCTTTTCCTCTGGCTGTGATATCCTTTGATTGCATTGAATTCATTTGAGGGGCTTTTGATTAGATTACTTGATGAGATTGCTTTAGGGCTTTCTATTGGACTATGCCAGTAAGGCATGACTCAACATGTGTCTCTGCCCCCTTTTTGGGTCTGATATGAACAGATACTCGGACAAAAAAAAGGCAGCTGGCATATTTTTTATTCTGCAATGTGGAAGAGAGAAATGTTTAAGCAGGAAGCCCTCAAGAGGCTTGGCCCATGAAGCAGCTTAAGAGGAAACCAGCTCTGCTACATGCCTGATAGCTTACAGCTGAACTTGGGACAAGAGTGGAAGAGCCAAGATAGATATAAGAGGCCTGGAAAAAAACAAACCCTATCCCAGCTTGCAGCTGAAATTGGGAAGAAAACAGAGCAGCTGAGCCTGAAAGAGGAAGTCTGGAGGGGAAGGCAGAGACTAGGCAGAGATCGTCCACCATCTTGCTTCAACATGTGGCAGCTGACTTAGGTGAGAAAGCATCTCTTATTGTGCCTTGGTTTGGACTTTTAACAGTTTTGGAACTGTAAGCTTTTACCCCAAATAAATCCCCTTTATGAAAGTGAACAGATTTCTGATATTTTGTATTAGCAGCCCTTTTGCAAACTAAAACACCTCCTTTCTCAACCTTCCAATATAGTTCTACCACAGTTTTGAATAAACATTTACATCCATTTAATGATGCAAATATAATCATCAGTTGAGCTGCATGGTATACTAATTCACCCCCAACTCTCCAACAGAACTGTACTTTTCCCCTCAATATTTTCAAATATTTTGATTGATCTACCAGTTTTATGTTTTGCCCCTTAGGAAAAGAGCCCTTTGCCCTCCTGCTGCATCTGACTGACAGCTTTCTTGGCCTGCCTACATAGTTGTCATCCCAGAAATTCCCCTTGCCGCTCTGAACCTGTTTACTAAATTCACATCTTCCTGTTTCTTATTACTTCCTTGTTTACTGGAGCACATCTTCCAGCATCTTCCTCAGAAAGGTGCCTGGGAGGAGATTTTTAATCCTTTTGTGTCTTTAATGTTTTTATCCTTCTATTACACCGTATTCAAAGTATGGCATTGTGGAAACATCTAGCTGAGAAATTGTTTTTCCTTGGAATTTTTAAGGCATTTATTTCTTCATTGTCTTTGATTTTTTATTGTTACTGCAGAGAAGCCTGAAGCTATTCAGACTCTGGTCCTTTTTGAAGGTATCTGTTTTTTCTTTTGAGATGATTTTAGAATCTTTTTTTGATTTGCAGTGTTCTAAAATTTCACAGAAATTTGCCTTGGAGTGGATTTTTCCATTATATTCTCTCTAGAAACTCATAAATGCCTAAGAATTGTGGATTTTGTTGTTGTTTTTTTGTTTTTGAGGTACCTGGGATTGAACCCATAAGCCTGGTACATGGGAAGCAGACACTCAATCACTTGAGCCACATTTGCTCCCCTGTTTTTATGTAGATTTTAAAGATAATTTCCTTCCATCCATTTTATCTGCCTTCTTTCTGGGGTCTTTATTTTTTTTATCTTGACCTTCCTTAATTGATCCTCTAATTAAAACATTTTTTTCTTCATTTTCCATCTCTTGAGAGATTTTCTCCAAATTACCATTTAATGCTTCTAATGTTAAGAATTTTAGCTATCTTTTTTTTAAAGATTTATTTTATTTATTTTTATCCCCTTCCCCCCACCCACCCACCCACCCAGACCAGTGTTTGCACTCACTGTCTGCTCTCTGTATCTGTTTATTGTGTGCTTGTCTCATTTTTAGGAGGCACTGTATTAGTCAGCCCAAGGGGTGCTGACACAAAGTACCAGAGCTCTGTTGCTTTTATAAAGGGTATTTATTTGAGATAGAAGCTTACTGTTACCAGGCCCCAAAGAATCCAACTCCAGGTACTATAAGAGGTACTTTTTGGGAAGCGGGTTTGGCTCACCTGGATAGAGTGTCCACCTACCACATGGGAGGTCCAGGGTTCAAACCCAAGGCCTCCTGACCTGTGTGGTGAGCTGGCCCACACGCAGTGCTGATGCGTGCAAGGAGTGCCGTGTCACACAGGGGTTTCCCTGGCATAGGGGAGCCCCACGTGCAAGGATTGCACCTCGTAAAGAGAGCTGCCCTGTGCAAAAAAAGTGCAGCCTGCCCAGGAGTGACACCGCACACACAGAGAGCTGACGCAGCAAGATGACACAACAGAAAGACACAGATTCCTGATGCTGCTGACAAGAATGCAAGTGGACAAAGAAGAACACATAGCGAATGGTCACAGAGAGCAGACAACTGGGGGGGTGGGGGGAGAGAAATTAAAAAAAAAAAAAAATAAATTCATCTTAAAAAACAAAAGAGGTACTTTCTCACCCAAAGTCTGTTCCACATGTTGACGCAAGATAGCAGGTGATCTCTGAGAGGGTTCAGTCTTCCTCCTTCCTCTTAAGGTTCTGTGGGCCATGTTTCTTCCCATCTCAGCTGTAGGCTGGCAAAAGGCTCCCTTCTCTCTGGGGCACATTTCTTTCCAGGCTCAGCTGCTCTGTTCTCTCCTCAAGGTCAGCTGTAGACTATCTGGCTCATCTCTCTTCCTGGGGCCATGTCTATGGAGCACATTCTCTTCCTGCGTATCTGCTTCTGTGTGTCTACTTCCCTAATCTTAACATAATTCAGACATTTCAGCTGAATCTAATAAAACCAAAGGGTTATCACACCAAAGGAATCAACCAATTTACGAGCATAATCTATGTTTCTTTTTGGAGTTCATAAATATCAATCTGCTACAGGCACCAGGAACCGGTCTTGGGACCTCCCATGTGGGAGGGAGGGGTTCAATGCCTTCAGCCACCTCCACTCCCTCAGCCATCATTTTTAGTTTTCAGAAGCTCTATCTCTTTGCATATTTCTTTTTCTATAGCTTTGCTTTTATTTCATAAGTCTAATGGCTTCTTTTGTGTCTCTGAGATAATGAAGCCTCACGAAGCCATGGAGTTTATCTGGTTTGGTCATTACTTTATGCTCAACATTTGGAACAATTAGTGCCCAATATTGTTGGTGTTCAATAAATATGTTTGGATATACTCATAGTGGCAACAATTAAAAACCACAGTAGGGGGGGTACTGGGTTCCTGGCCAGTGGTGCTCTGTCGTGGTCCCTAGGGGAGCAGCGACAGTCTCCCAGATACAGTGGTGGGGACCGGGAGGGAGTGAGGGTTCAACAGTGAGCCCCTGATACTAATGACTATGCTTGTGAGCTGATAAACCCAAAATAATAACAAGGCCTAGAGCAACTTTGTGCCTGGGAATTTCCTTCTGTCAGCCTTCATGTTACTCAAATGTGGCCAGTCTCGAAGCCAAACTCAGCATGTAAATGCAATGCCTTCCCCCCAGCGTGGGACATGACACCCGGGGATGAGCCTCCCTGGCAACGAGGGACCACTATCAACTACCAACTGATGATGCAACTGGAAAATGACCTTATACGGAAGGTTCAATGCGGATCAGCAGAATATCCATGTCTACATAAAATACCATGACTTTAAAATGCTGTTTGACCTAAAGTAAGGGGGAAATGGAAAGGAGAAATGAGTTTATATGGCTACGAGTTTCTAAAAAAGAGTCTGGAGGCTGGCAGAAGGTTTGCCCTCATGCACAACTGAGCAGAGTCAGAGAGACAGATAAAGCAGATACAACCCCCAGATATTGGTTCCTTTGAGGGCTAAAGAGACCCATGGGAGTTATGGTCATGGCCGATGGGGTTAACTACCAGGGCAGATGGCCCCTCTTTGGAAATGGTGTTTATGTGTGATGAATCTGGACTCAGATGGGATCTCCCTTCATAAGACTTTCATGCTAATGTGCTGGAGGTGCAGTTAATGTTGGGGTTTAAGATATATTTAGGGGATTTGAATCTCTGGACTGACAATGTGATAGCCAGATCCTGAGCCTCAACAGACTCCAGCACCTACAATCTGATTTATTGGACTTACCACACTCAGCTAAGATGGAGGTGAAGAAGGACAACCACCACACCATGGAGCCTAGAGTGATTACAACTGAAAATGGGAGGATTGCATCCAGCATCCAGGTGGAATCTGACCCTCCTCTTGACATAAAGGTGCAATGGACACAACCAATCCAGTGTCCACATAGAAGAGGTGGCATTGGATTGGGAAAAGTGGACATAATGGACAAAGGGTATGGGGAAAGGCAGGAAGAGATGAGAGGTGGAGGCATCTTCGGGACATGGAGCTGCCCTGGATGGTGCTTCAGAGGTAATCACCGGACATTGTAAATCCTCACAGGGCCTACATGATGGAATAGAGGAGAGTATGGGCCATGATGTGAACCAATGTATATGAGGTGCAGAGGTGCCCAAAGATGTACTTACCAAATCCAATGGATGTGTCATGATGATGGGAACGAGTGTTGTTGGGGGGGGGAGAGGGGGGATGGGGGGGTGGGGTTGAATGGGACCTCACATATATATTTTTAATGTAATATTATTACAAAGTCAATAAAAAATAAAAAAATTAAAAAAAAAAAAAAATAAATATCTTTGAATGAATGGAAGTACTTATTAAAGTTTATTGCACATTTCTTTTCTGCTCCCTTGATTTTCTTTTTCCCCAAGTTCCATGTTGCTATTTGTTCTGGCCCTTCTGCTGATGGAAAACTCTTTCCAGGGTGAGACTTGTCAACTAGTAGGTTTTACTATAAGGATAATCAGGTGGAGGACTCAAGCACGACATTGCAAGAAACACAAATATTAGTATCTGTACATAATTTCATTTAGGCTGATCAATTTCCCATGAGGGGCATTTTCTATGATCCAGTCCAAGGAATTTATGCCTATCTGCCAGCAAGGAAAGAGGTTTAGAACAGTTTCATTATTCTGTTTATAGACTTTAAAGTAGTGAACCCTTGACATCAGCTTTGCCTAAAGTCCCAGAACAACTCAGGTTAGCTTTTCCAGAGAAAAAACCTCCAGTCTTCTGCCAGTGCGGGAAGGGGCTGTTCTCCTGGCTATACAGGATGGGGGAGGGTATCTGAAGACTCTCTCCAGTCCTTGCATATAGCCCCCTATATCTCAGAATCAGCAATAGAGCATCAAACCCTTCTCATGCTGCTATTTCTCTGACCCTTTCTCTGAAAGGTTCTCTGCTTTTGAGGGCTCCTGTGATTAGATTGGGTCCATTTGGATAAATCCAGGATACTTGCCTTATTGTAAGGTCCATAAGCATACTCGTATTTGCAGAGTTCCTTTTGCCATGAAGGGTGGCATATTCACAGATTTTGGGGATTAGAGTGTAGACATATGTGGGGTCCAATACTCTGCCTACCACACCTGGTGCCCAGTTCCTGAGCTTCTCAGTGTAGGCTTAGGTTTCAGCTTGCAGTCCTCTGTCAGTAACCCCTAGTCTATCTGCTTTTTAGCCTCCACAGTTTTCTTGTTTTCTCTCTATTTTGCTTGATCTCCTCCCCCATTCTCTTTGTCCTTGTTAGATCATGGTTTTTTTGTTGCTGTTGTTAATTCCTTATTGCCTTTGGCATTCTGGGAGGGAGCCCAGTGTGTTCGATGTGCTGTATTTACTGGACCCTAATGTCTTCTTAGTTTTTCACAGAAGACTTTGAAGGACCCTAAAATCCAAACTGAAAAACTAGTTCTCCTTTTCTTGAGGGCCTATATCTCATTTATACAGCATACAATTGGGTTTTTTTTCCCTGAATCTGAGATTAATTTTCATTTAATAGATTAATTTATCCATTTATCCTATTGTTAAAATGTTTTGATGTTGTTTATCTATTTCTAAATTTTTCCTGTTTTCTGTCCTTTGTTCTTTGATGTGATTATGTTTGTATTTGCTGATTTGTCAACTTTAACTAACATATATTTGTTTGCTGCTAAAAACAACACTTATGAACTTAAACTTGCTTTCACCTTCCTTTCCCCACTGTGCATAACAAAAAAATTCCTAAGCCAATTATTCATTAAAATTAAATAATTTTAAAACTTGTTTTAATTCTTTCAAAATATGACTTTCCTATTCATGCATATATATGTTTATTTTCATTCCTTGCACACATCAGCACTGCATGTGGGCTAGCTTACTACACAGGTCAGGAGGCCCTGGGTGTGGACACTGGACCTTCCATGTGGTAGGCAGACACTCTATCCATTTAGCCAAATCTGCTTCCCTATTCATGTATATTTGATTTTGATTCATACCTTGATTACCTGGATTTAATTATCAAATTGTTTTTATAAGAAGGGTCCATGGATGAGAACTTTCACGTTGATAAATCTTTCAGTTGCCCTTATAAAAGAACAATGAATTTAAATTATTTGGTGAATACTTACATATACCTCATAACTGTAGACATTATTCTACTGTCCCTTGCTAGCATCTAGTGTTGCTAATGTAGAAAAACATTTATTCATAATTTTTTTCTGTAATTTTTTTCATATTTTAAAAATTTTCTGCTCACATACCTGAAGGATTCTTTCTTTTTCTTTTAAACTCTGTAACACAAACACCTCTCAGCAAGGACCTGTATCTATAGCTGTCTATCTCTATAATTTTTACCAATTTAAGATATACCATTTTTTGGACTCTTCCTTTATTTCTGATTTTTTAAACAAAATATCTTTGTTTATTTTTCTCTTCCTGTTTTTCATCTTCTTCAGAAACATTACAATTAGGCATATGTTGTCTCTACATTGTCTGCGATCTGTCTGTCTCCTCCCTCATGTTCTTCTTTTTGTTGTAGTCCATTTCGTTTCATGAGATTTTCAAATAAAATATGTTCACTATTTTCACTGAATCTCTTTTTGAAGATTTTATTCTACTTCTTGCTTCTTCTAATAGGGCTTTTCTTTTTTATATATAAAATTGCTTCCCTTAGCTCTTTCAGCTCATTCTTTAATCTCCTGTAATCTTAATTCTCCAATTTTGTCCATTTTGTCTATTTCTTCAGCTTTATGTTTTTAACCATTCAGTAAAAGTCCGTGTAACTTTTAATTTTTTGGCGGTATGGTGAAGTATTTGCCCAATACTTTCTTCTCTTTCCTAAAGTAATTATTTTGTATATTTTTCATCTACCTTTTGAATGTGATGTTTCCTTTTCCCCTAAAGTATTTCTGCATCTCCATTAAGTAGAACCTATGTTGCATTCTTTATTCATCTTTGACTGTGGTAAGTTTTTTACAGGCCTGCTCTTTGCTCAAGAACAGTGTTTACAGGAATGGGAGCTGAAGAGAGAGGGGTTATCATAGGACAAAATCTATAAGCCCTCTACCTGAACCAGGTTTTCCTGCAAGTTTTACCATCTTCCAGTTAGGATGAGCAGCCCATCCAATAGAGCTCCCAGTGTTTAATCTCTTTTGAGGCTTATGATGAAGGCTTATAGTTCAGAGGTATTTTGTTTCTTAATTTTGTATTCCTTTCTATTCATCCATTATTGTCAGCAGCTGCAAACTTGTTTGACATTCCACCCCATTTCTCTGGGAGGACACTTCTTATTTCCTTTCTGTAAATTCAACACAAAAAGGCACAAGGTGTCGACTGCTAAAACCTTTTGTCAAGATTGCATTAGGCTTTTAAATGGCCAGAGGCATACTCACACTCTCACTGGCTCAGCTCTAGAGTTTCAGATGGGATGAACAATGAGTCTTAGAAAAACTGGCACTGCATTCCAGCAGCCACTCCACAGAAATGTGAATATCTTTCCTGACAAGATGCCAACTGTGGAAGGCTCAAACCAAAATTTCCCAGTGCATCTGGATCCTTTCAGATGTAGTTATAATTTCTGCAGGCTCAGATCTCAGATGTTCCCCAGCCAGTAAGAAGGAGCATCTCTCTCACCTACTCCTCCACATTTTTATATGATATTAGGGTCCAGGTTTGAAACACAATAGGGTTTTCCCACATTCAGATGACTCCAGCCTTGCCAGATGTGGAACTGAGGGCACAAGATAAAGTCCCCTTTCTCTAGTGGCCTACATCTTCAGTTTTTGTTATTCCAAGCAAGAAATTAGATTTCTCACACCTTACTGCTTATTTTAAGTGAACATCATTGAGGTCTGGAAAGTTACTTTTTTGAAATTTTCCCTTAATTACATCTAACCATCATTATATTTTGCAGAAATTCTTTAGTATTTGTAGTTTGTGAGACAGTCATTTCCTGTGTTCATTGTGATGGAATGACTTTCACTATATAATCTTACTTTGTTGTTGATTTGGAGATGTTTTTGTGAAGCAACAAAAGAAAACATGCATTTATTCCATGATCTTTACTGAAAGTCTCTTTAATTTTAATGACTGCATAATATTTTCTCATAAACATTTATTATAACTTTCTTAAGTTTATTTAAAATTTCTCTATTATCCTAAAGTTGCTTTCCAATTACAAATAAGACTTTAATGGCCATCCTTCTACATGAAACTTGATGTGGTAAGACCCTTTTTGTTTATCTTGAAATATGTTTCTTGCTATTGGGACTATTTGGGAACTCATGTGCCTTTCTCTCATGATTGGAATTGGAAGGATAAGTCTTCTGGGCTGATGCTGTCTCATGGGTCTCTTCCACTTCTATCAATAACCAGTGAAGATTCCATCTTTTCATTAATCCACAGGGAGGGCCAATGGACCCCCTAGACTTGTTTTTTATAGGTTTTTTTTCAGATATAATAGTTTATTATTATTACTTTTTTCATTTCAGTTCAATGATCATCTTTTTTGTAACATTTGTTTTCTTTTTTTTTTTAAGCTACATAGGTCACACAAAATGTTACATTAAAAAATGTAAAAGATATACCTAAATGTTATGTTAAAAATTGTAAAAAATATACCCACTCCCCACCCCACCCCCACTCCTCCCACCTCAGAGATGGATTGGACATCACCATCCTAGCCTTGTCTTGACCAAAGTTCTTAGAAAAAGGATGGGGAAAATGTCACTATTTTTCCTCAAATACTTCCTATCTTGTCAGTTTTCCATAAACCAAGCACACCCCAGACTAAAATGGAAATAGTTCATATTAAGGGTAATTCTTACTTCAGAAAGTTCCATGTAGCCTTAAACAGGGCTGATAGTTAATGGCCACACTGCTAATTAAAATATTGGAATTCTTATATGCTACATGATAAATTGTAGAGGAGTAACTGTGATAAGCAGTAAAGTTAATTTATAATACAAGTTTAATGTAAACTTAGTGGTTCAAGTGAAGCATTGTAGATCTCTCAACTACCAATGAAAAGGGGCCTCTGTCATAACAAGATCTAAGAAATAGTTGTAGCTTTACTGCCAGTAAGTCAATGTCCATTTGACAGTGCAGATGCATTGTGTATTCTTTATAAAACTCTCTGTGCTTTGGGAGAATCACCAGTTTATCTTCATCCTGTAATTATAGTTGCTACTGCATCTAAATAGTTTTTGTCTTTTATAGCTACTGTGTCGTAAACCTTATGTAAGTAAAAACGTATACAATTTTAATGCTCCTAAATTTAAGGATTTATATTTAAAAATATTGAATAGAAACACCCAGAATGAAGCAACAATGAAGTTTGGGTAAGCATAGTTGGATAATTTTCTTTACATGAAAAATTCGATACTTTGAAGAGAGTTGGTTTTATTTTTAACACTTGGGGAGCTAAAATGAATAAGATATGACATACTTTAGAAGTTTTTTTTGATCTGAGAAAAATGATTTTGGTGAAGTATATAACAACCTTCCTGAACTTTAAAGAGGTGTGCAATTGTGATATTAGAGAGAAAGCCTGGAGTTGTAACCATAATTTTAGAAAAACATTCTGCATATTTAAATTGGCACTATCTAATTCACAATATTCAATAAAAAGGCATAAAATAAAATGTTTTCTTGATTACTTTACATTTACCACTGTTCACCAAACACCAGAGAGACTAAAACAATATTTGTGAAGAGATGGGGAATGAAAGAATGAAAATTAGAGAAATATTTGGTTTTCAGTTGGCAACTTATAGTCCTGAAGCTGAAAGCAGTTTGGAAATCATATAAGAAATTGTGAAATGAGAGTGTCATGTATATGAGAAATGCAATTCTTTGAGATATGTTTTTTAAAACATCTTTATTGAGATATGATTCATATAAAATGAAATTCATTCTTTTCAAGTGTACAATTTAATGGGTCTTAGGGAAATAAAAATAACATTTAGTGAAGAAGAAATAATATTGACAGTGAACTGTGGTCTGGAAAATCTGATGTGAAAAAATAGGGAAGTGTGAGTCCTCTTTGTTTTTCTTTTTCAGAAGTGTTTTGGCTATTCTGGGTCACTTGCATTTTCATATGAATTTTAGGAAAAACTTGTCAATTTCTGCAAAGAAGCCAGCTGGGATTTTCATAGAAATTGTGTTGAATCTGTAGATCAGTTTGGGAAATATTAACATCTTAACAATATTAAGTCTTTCCACCCATGATGACATAGGATATCTTTCCATTTATTTAGGTCTTTAATTTCTTTCAACAATGTTTTGTAATTTTACAGGGTATAAATTTTGTGCTTCTTTTGTTAAATTTAGTCCTAAGTATTTTTTTTGAGACTATTTTAAGTGGAATTTTCTTAATATCATTTTTGGATTGTTCATTTCTAGTGTATAGAACTACAATTGACTTTTATATATTGATCTTATATTCTGCAACCTTTCTGAATTCATTTATTAGTTTGAATAGTTTTTTAGTGGATTACTTCCAATTTTCTATATACAAGGTCACGTCATCTGCAAGTATAGTTTTATTTCTTTCCAATTAGATGCCTTTTATTTCATTTTTTTCCCTAATTTTCCTGGTTAGAACCTCCAGTGCAATGTTGCATAGAAGCAATGGGAGTGGTCTTATTTCTAATTCTAGGGGGAAAATAATTTAAGTATGTAGTTGACTCATAAATGGCCTTTAGAGACTGAGAATATTTCCTTCTATTCCTAGTTTAGTGCTTTTATTGTAAAGAGGTACTGGATTTTGTTAAATGCTTTTCTGCATCTATTAGGCTGCTCATGTATTTTTATCCTTTATTTTATTGATATGGTTATTACATTCTTTGACTTTCTTATGTTTGGAAATTTGATTTTAATAAATGATGTTCTAACAGATGTCTGTACTTTTGTTACTTTACGAGAAAGAAATGTTTCAGTTATTAAAACAGACATGTTAATTTGACAAACTATTTCAGTGAGTGAACACATAATACTAACATATTGTTCTCTATACCTGTCAGCACAACATGATATAGGGATAAAATGGTGTCAATAATGGAAGGTCTTGCATAAAATTCCACCTATTTTTCATGTAAAATATTGCAAGTCTTGATTTTGTCATTTATCATATTTTCCTTTTCAGCTGTACATTTAATAAGGATTCTTGTGTATTTGCATTCAGGTTGTCAGCAAAATAATTGAAGAGAGTTATGCCACAGACAGACATTCCTTGTGCCATTTCTCTAGAGACTGCTGTCCATCTTTACATAAATACCCTAATCAATACTTAACATTTGGTCATTCATCTAATAACCAATCCAACCAACAATGCTATCATACAGAGAACATTAGTCCATCTTATTTATAAAGACATCTTAGGAGACTTACACAAAATGGATATATATAGTTAATTCCACTGGACTATGTTCTCTGAGGACAGGTACTTTGTCATTGCGGTATCCCCAGACCCTTGAACAGCACATGACACAGAGAAGACTCTTACTCAAGCATTTTCTGAATGAGTAAACGAATTCAATCTTATATTTACTAATCTAGTGAGAAATCAAACATGAAAAAGATATTAGTTTACTATGATTAGTTCTTGAGGAACACATGCCATCAAATGTATCCAAATTATGAGCCTGATGATTTTTTCCCATAGTAGATCCAAGTTTTGTGTGTCCTGAAACTCAAAGACTTTGAAAGTTCTAGGAAAAAGAATGCAAAATTAGTTGCAGGGCTTAATAAGAGGCGCGGGCAGGCAAGCATGGGCCCCTCAAGTTTAAGCTTTATCAGCTTCTAAGTGTGCGCTTTTATCTAAGTTGCCACTATGGACTGATGCTGGTTGAATGAACGAATGAAATTCTTTCCTTTTTCTCATAAAAATAAAAGCAAAATGTTTTTATTGCCTCATTTCACTTTGGCTATGGATCCTTATTCCAAGAAATTAGAAAATCATGCCATTAATCAATTATTAGGATAGTCCAGAATAAAAAGTGTTAATTCATTTTAATATTTATATTTTATTACCTGGAAAAATAGAGCAAAACACTGAATCCTGAAGTTTAAGATTACAAGTTGTTAGCAGAAAGCGCTGTGTTTTGAGCTTCTAGGTCTTTGGCTTATGTTGCAAAGAAGAATTTAAGGACACAGCATAAGGAAAGCAAGGGAATAAAGAGTTTATTAAGAAATAAGAAAATGAGAAAAGTACATGGCCCAAGGCATGGACTGCAAGGGGTGCCGCAGAGTGAGACACACATGTGGGGCCCCAGGTCAGGCCTTTTTAAAGTCTTTCCTCCTCCCATTTCATAATGTTGGGGAGGACACCCCAGCTGATTGCTGTTCTGATTGGTTGCCCCACCTGTCAGTTCCCAGGGGACCAAAGGTGGGTGTTTTCAGGGTATCAAGTCTTTCCCTTGACTTGTAATGGGATACTTGTTCCAAATGGAATTCTCACAGCCAGGGTCTCACAGGATCCCTCAGGGGATTCCAAATGGGTTTCTCATGGCAGGATCCCACAGCCATGTGGTCCTTTGGTCATGTTGTCTGTTGACCATGTTGTCTGTCAGATCTCAGCCACATTCCCCCTTTCACTACACTAACCTGTCTCAAAGTGATACAGTGGAGTCAGCATGGTGTGAAGACTTACCATGGAAAGGACACATGGATCAAGAATCAGGAGGCTTGGCTCTGAGCTAGACCAATTCTGAGATTCTTTATGCTTTGAATTTCTATGCCTATATCAAAATAGAAAGGAATTGAAAACATCAGATGTCATTTCTGCATCAGATGTCAAAACAGATCCTAAAAGAGAAAATACAGGGGAAAATGCTAATTTTACATTGTTTTATATCTCATTTGACACTTTCCTTTATAAATAAAAAGAAACAGAAAAAGAAATTAAAGACTCTCCAGAACTTAGATTCTTGTCTTCTTTTGGAAACAATCTTGCTGTCCTCACCCTTGAATTTTATAACCCAAATGGAACCATTTATATTCTTAGAATGTAAGTCAGTAAAGTGATGTATCATTATGGTAACAAGGAACAAAAGGAAGGCAATAGATTTAAAATTTATGAAAGAATTTGGCTTCTGCCATATATCTATACATTTCCATTAGTCCAGGAAGCCCTCTCCTAATTTGGTTATCGAACATGCTATTTTATTTTGCTTTTCTCACAACCTTTAGGAAGAACTGATATATAAGAAGAAAAAGTACAATAAAAGAGCCTATTATAAAGAATAAATGATAGAGAAACCAGGGACATTTAGGAGGGTAAAATGAATGGTTCAAGTAGATCAGTTGCTATAACCAAATCTAAATACAAAAGAGTTACTCTTTGAATAAAAATGGATATGAAAGTCTTTTAAATGCTAATTGCAAATGGAGGAAATCTGCTATTTCAAACTGCAAACAGTCCCTCACCTCCCCCTGTACTTTGTGGCTTCTGGATTGATTCTGCTTTAAACTAAACTACGGGACTGTGAAATTGAAAAGTACTTCGAGTTCCTTTGTGTAAGGGCTACTTTATACCAATTACAACGCTCTGATTCTTCACTCATTCGAAGTCCGAGCCTCAGGACCATTTTATGTGATGAAGAGCATAATAACCCACCTGAGAAATCTTTATGGTGTAAGACATTCCTTCTGAACGGCTATGTGGCGTTCAGAGAATGTTTATATAGCAAATTCTAAATGCAAGGTAATATGCAGGAAACATAAATTTGGTTTCTGCTCGCCAAGGAATCCCTATAGCGGGGAGTTATCCTGAGTAATCTCTTTGGGTTGTTTCCAGAGCTCTTGTTTCAGGCTCCTAAGAAACAGCCACTGTTCCTTGTGGTTAAATATAGATAATGCTTGAAGGTGCCTGAAATACAACCACCAAGATAGTGTCCGTATTACCAGATGACACAGATGTTCTTGAATCTACTTCACTACCCTGAATTTATTCCCTCTTCTCTCTGATAAGTTTAAAGAATAGATATGGAATGGGTTTTTAAAAGGGTATGTAAGTCATAAAGTTGGAACTCACTTTGTATCTCATGAAAGAAATGGGTGATATTTACATAAAGAGTATTTGATCATAGAACTCTTTGTCTTTTGAACGATAATTAGCAAATCTAAAAACAAGAGTTTTCTGAAACAACGTGGGAAATGAACAATCCAAGGTTATTTAAGAAGGCTTTTTCTGGTCAGACCACAATGAGGTCTTACTGGGAATGGGTCCCTACAGCATCTGGGTCTCACTTGTGGTCCAGTCAAGGTCCTGATTACATAGTTGTAAATAAATGTATATACCTTTCACCTTTTGTTCCGTTCTCCCATTATTAACTTCCTAATTATATACATATATTACTTTAATTTTTTAAAATGTCAGCAGGAGTAATCTGGGTGATAGAATGACAGGCTTGTTTTTAGTTCCCTACTTTATACCTCTCTATGTATAAAACAAAATTTTTCACAATGTATTTAAAAAACAGAAATGTGTAGGATTTTCCTATCACAGCAGAGTATATTTAATGCTCTGAGAGATAACAGAGTAAAAAGACAAAAACAAACAAAAACTTCAAAAAATTTAAAACCTATGTACTTGGTGAAAATGATTTTACCAACAGCAACCTCCAGATTATTTCAGTTTGGGAAACTGAGTTTCTGGGGCACAGAGACCAGACTCCTGGCTGGAACAGGAGGAAGCACCAAGGAGAACTATAGCCCAAGTGAGTAAGGACCCTGAAGGCAGGTCTGAATGTGGGGATCAGTGGTTCCAGGCCCAGGGGAGGTTGGCTTGGATGTCCACACCCAGCATTGCCCCACCTCCTCCAAGAACCCTTGTGCCCAGGCAATGCACAGCCTCAGGAGAACAAGTACCCAACCAGAGGAAGCTCTGGTTTCCATAGTAGAAGAAGCTTGGTGGATAAGGAGCCAGTCACCTTGGGAGACCCCTTACCAGATACAGTAATACTTAAGGAAGAAGAACACGGGCTCTGAAGTCTGGTGAATTCCAGTTCTGAATTTATTACTTGTGTTGACCTTGGGCAAGTTACTTAATCGTTCTGATCCCAGTTTTCATCTTCTGTAAATGGTGATAATGATAGACCCCACCAATAGGAATGAGGTGATGATTAAATTCATTAACACATAAAAAGTACACCAAACAGCACCAGGAACATACTAGGCACTTAATGAATGTTAGCTATCAATAATGTCTTCCTGATAGATAAATGCTGCAATCAGCTCACAATAGTTTGGCTGGAAGGGAAGGCAACACAGAACTTTACAGAATAAAGGATAGAGAGAGAGACACACAAGAGAGGAGATAAAGATGGGACCAGAGGACTCACAGCTTCTGGAACTGAGAGCCTCGACCCTCGTTTCCACATTGTATTTATTGGAAAATCACGAGCAGCTGTTTGCTATCAGAACTGCAACATCATCTACAATAACAGAGAACAACTGCAACATCTGCAACAGAACAGGTGAAACTCTTTTTCCCACAGATAAATTGCCTATGTTTAATAGTCAACTCCTTCTACAACTTCACTAAAGTAATCATTACTTATTCTTCAGGGATAAAAGCCAACTCAGTGTAATGGCTACGTTTTCTGAGTTCTCAACCATAGACTGAAGAGTATTATGAACTGCTAGAAGACAAATTCTTGGTGCTAGAAAGGCAAAAGTGCTTTGAAAGGTCAGTGGCAGTTCTGAAATGATTTAGAAACTAACTTATGAAGCTCTTACTCCTTTTTTTTTTTTTTAAGATTTATTTTTTATTTATTTAATTCCCCTCCCCTCCCCCGGTTGTCTGTTTTCTGTGTCTTTTTGCTGCGTCTTGTTTCTTTTGTCCGCTTCTGTTGTTGTCAGCGGCTCGGGAAGTGTGGGCGGCGCCATTCCTGGGCAGGCTGCTCCCTCCTTCGCGCTGGGCGGCTCTCCTTATGGGTGCACTCCTTGCGTGTGGGGCTCCCCTACGCGGGGGACACCCCGTGTAGCACGGCACTCCTTGCGCGCATCAGCACTGCGCATGGGCCAGCTCCGCACGGGTCAAGGAGGCCCGGGGCTTGAACGGCGGACCTCCCATGTGGTAGACGGACGCCCTAACCACTGGGCCAAAGTCCGTTTCCCGCTCCTGCTCCTTAAGATGTGAAAAATTTGAGTATTAAATTAAACCTTACGACAAATAACAATAATAATTATGGTCAACTGGAACAAGCTGAGTCTGTGAGTGGTAATTAATCCATAATACTCAAAGAAAAAACTAATGCAACAGTTACAAAGGTAATTAAAACATGAAAAAAGGTATCTGATGTTTACATTTTATTGATTGTAATAAGAGTAGTATTGATATATTCATATAAGGGTATTTTATTTAATCTATTCATAAACATAAAGTATCTCTTTATAAAGACTACTTGTTTTCCCTTTAACATGTGTAAATAGGAAAGAACATAGAGATCTGTATTAAGCCAAGCAGTCCTAGAAAAAGGTGGGAACTGTATCAAGAACATGATGAACTGATCAGCTCTGAAGAGCACAAGTGGAAATGGGCTCTAACAGTTCATTGGCATTATACATACTCATTTCCAAGTAGAAAGCAGTCACACCTGTGTGCCCCAAGATTTACACATCCTAGTATCTGAAAGAGAACTAATGCAGTTGAGCATAACAAAGAAGCTGGTTGTAAGATCATGAAAAAATCAATAGCTCTATTGTATGCAATAAGTACCTTGTTAGAAAATAAAATGGAGAACAAGATCTTATTGCAATAATAAATTTTGTTAAACTATATAATAACTGATGTTTATGATAACATTGACAGGAAATCTGTGTAGCCCATGGGAAGAAATACATAAAATGTGACTTGTATAAAACAATATGTGGCTAGATACATAGGTATAAAAATATGTGTATATATATATTATATTATCACATTTTTCTTCTTTTAAGTTTGCAAGTAAAACATGATTATTGGGAACATTTCTAACAATAAATATTTTGGAAAATAAAAGCTGCTTCATTCTCTCTCCAAAGTTTTTCATTCACCAGATGACACTGTTAGCAGTGTGCTATTATCTTTTCAAATATTTGGAGTATTTAGATCATTTACATAATTGAACCTAAATTTGCAATTGGTTCATTTACATATAATGTGATTACTGGTATATTTAGTTGAAATAAACCAGCTTTCTATTTGACCTGTTTCTCTATCTTTTTCTTCTCTTTTTTTGCCCACTTTTGACTAATCAAATAATATTCAAATATCAAATAATATTTAACATTCCATTTTCCCTCTATTAACTTTTTTTACCTTCTTTTACTAATTTTTTCAGAGGTAATCACAGATTTCAGCATGCAAATTTGATTTATTATAGTCTAATATGAATTACCTCTAACCATTTTCCTGATAATGTTAAAAATTTAATTCAGTTGTTCCCCTGCTAGCCTTTGTTTATTTCTATATATATTTTAAACTACACAAGATATTGTCATTATTGTTTTATATACTCAATATTTCATTTTTATTTACTCTTTCCTTTGTTCTTCTTTACTTCCTGTATTTCTGTGTTTCAATCTGGGGTAATTTTCTTTTTTGTCTGAATAACTTCCTTTACTATTTCTCTTTTTCTTTTGGTCTTTATTTTATTTTTTTAATGTTACATTAAAAAAATATGAGGTCCTCATATATCCCCCACCCCCCTCACCCCACTCCTCCCCCCATAACAACAACCTCCTCCATCATCATGAGACATTCATTGCGTTTGGTGAATACATCTCTGAGCACCGTTGCACCTCATGGTCAATGGTCCACACCATAGCCCACACTCTCCCACAGTCCACCCAGTGGGCCATGGGAGGACATACAATGTCCAGTAACTGTCCCTGCAGCACCACCCAGGACAACTCCATCCCCAGAAAATGCCCCCACATCACATCTCTTCCTCCCACTCCCTACCCCCAGCAGCCACCATGGTCACTTTCTCCACACCAATGCCACATTTTCTTTGATTACTAATCACAATAGTTCATGAATAGAATATCAGTAAGTCCACTTTAATCCATACTCTATTCCTCCATCCTGTGGACCCTAGAATGGCTGTGTCCACTCCACATCTCTATCAAGAGGGGCTTAGATTACACATGGATGCTGGATGTACTTCTCCTGCTTTCAGTTGTAGGCACTCTTGGCTCCCTGGTGTGGTGGTTAGCCTTCTTCACCTCCATGTTAGCTGAGTGGGGTAAGTCCAATAAACCAGAGTGTAGGAGCTGAAGACTGTTGAGGCCCAGGGCCTCACTATCACATGGTCAGTCCAGAGATTCTGGTCCCCTAGGTATACATTAAACCCCAGCACCAACTACAGTTCCGGTAAAAGTAACAGGAGAGACTTGTGGACCAGATCACATCTGAGTCCAGCTCCATCACACAGAAACACAAACTCCAAAGTAGGGCCAACTGACATGGCACTGAACTCCATCTGCCATGACCATAGAAAATCCGTGGGTTTCTGTAGCCCTCAGAAGAACCAATACCTGGGGTTGCATCTACTTTTATCTGTCTCTGTGACTCTGTTCAGGTGTACATAAAGGCAACCCCTCTGATAACCTCCTGGCTCTTTTTGGAGACTCATAGCCATATAAACTCATTTGTCCTTTCCATTTCCTCCTTTTATTCAGGTCAAAAATCATTTTTAACTCCTGGTATTATATGTAGACTGAGATATTCTGCTGGTCCGAGTTGACCCTTTTATTCAAGGTCATTTTCTAGTTACATCATCAGCTGGTACTTGGTAGTAATCTCTCAGTGCGAGGGAGGCTCATCCCCGGGAGTCATGTCCCATGCCGGGGGAAGGCAACACATTTACATGCTGAGTTTGGCTTTGAGACTGGCCACATTTGAGCAACACGGAGGCTCTCAGGAGGTAACTCCTAGGCACCCTGCAGCTCTAGGCCTTGTTCTTATTTCAGGTGCATAGGCTCACAAGCATACTCATTAGTATCAATGGCTCATTGTTGGACCTTCCTTCTTTTTTTGGTCTTTGCCATTGCACTTGGGGGATTGTTGCTGTTCCTTTAGGGACTGTGATAGAACTCCCCTGGCTAGGAACTCAGCATCCCCTCAGTTGTTGTTTTTAATTGTAACCACTATGAAAATATCCATACATTTTTATGTACCCTGGATATATGCCCTGGAGAAATCCCTGCCAACCATGTGTCCCCTGTCAATAATATCCCACACCAGTATTCCTCCCCTGCCATTGTTGAACCTCTCTGTGATCCAAAACTTCTTCAAAAATGAAGCCCAATATATTGCCAGGTTCCATTAATAGTAAAATGGAATATAGTGATGAGTTTAAAGGTTAGATATAGACTACATACTAATTTAGAAAAATTAAGGTAAAAATAAATGGGGGTATCAAAAAATTTAAAAATGCAAAAGCTTTCTTTTTGATGTTTTGCCTTCCATCACTGAAATAAGTGTTGCCCTGTATGCAAATTGCCAAGGCAACTTCTTCCATCTTTTCCTCAGTGTCTATGTCCTTTCTTTTTCTTTCTTTTTTCCTAATTATTAAGCTTATCTTCACAAAAGTTTTAGATCACAGTAATTCATATATACAATATACAGTACTCCCACATATCCAACATAAAACCCTTTTCCCTTCCACAGCAATAATCTTTTTACATGTTCATACTATATTTACTGAAACTGATGTACAAATATTGAGACAATAGCTTTCAAACAAGGTAACATTTGGGTTTACATTGTGGTTTATATTTTAGACTATACAATTTTCTAAAGTTTTAGTTATGTTTTACATTATGATTTACATTTTAGCCTCTCAGCCCCTATACATTTTTGGTGTAATTTAACATGTCTCATATCCATCCTTGTATAATCTTGTGGAACACTTCTATTGCCCACCCAGTTACATTGATTCCATCTATTCAATACCTCTTTACCCCTCCCCTCAGGGCCAACAGTGACAGTCAATCTTCATTGCTTGAATGGCCATGTTCAGAGATACTTGCAACAGTGTTGAGGGCTTGACATGCTCAACTGCCCTAATGTATTGGGAGCTACCATTTCTCTCGAGACATACAATTTCCTCTATTTGAGAACATCAGACCTCTCCAGGATATGGGTATACCTTACTCTCATTATATGAGTCTCTGTCCAATGATATACTCCACTATGGCAAAATGAGCACTCACACACTCCCAAGAAACCTGTCCTGTGTCAGATTATCTCCTTTAAGCGTCTTAAACAGGTAACCTTCCTTATTATATTTTTGAAAAAGTTTTCTCAGCATTATACTCTCAACCAAATACCTGACAATCTCCTATGTTCATATGTTTCCCCACCCTCTCCCCAATTTCTTGGGCAATATTACTCACCCTCCCATCCCAAGTCCCCCTCAAGCCCACAAAGTCCCACCCAAAGGTCACCCTAGGCCCCCATTTTATCCCTTCCTTGTACAAATACTTACCTCCAGCTTATCATAGATTTTACCCATGTAGGTATCAGCTTGCATCCTTCCTCTACCCCCTAATTTCCTTTAAGCCTATCATCCAGTCTCTAGCTCTCTGAAGCAGCTTGGTTTACTTATTTCATATCATTGAGGTCATGTAGTATTTGTCCTTCAATACCTGGGTTGCTTCACTCAACATAAGGTTCTCGAGATTCATCCATGTTATCACACGTGTTTGCAGTGTATTTTTTCTTAAAGCTGAGTAGTATTCCATGTATGTATATGCCACATTTTATTTATCCATTCATCTGTTGATGGGCATTTGGGTTGATTCCAACTTGGCAATAGTGAACAATGCTGCTATGAACATTGGTGTGCATATATTGGTTTGTGCCCTTGTTTTCAGTTCTACTGGGTATATACTCAGCAGTGGAATTGCTGGGTCATATGGCAAATCTATAGCTAGTTTTTTGAGAAACCACCAAACTGCCCTCCAGAATGGCTGGATCCTTCTGCATTCCCACCAGCAGTGGATGAATGTTCCTATTCCTCCACATCCTCTCCAACACTTGTAGTCTTCTGTTTTTCTCATAGCTGCCAATCTTATGGGAGGAAGATGGTATCTCATTGTAGTTTTGATTTGCATTTCCCTAATAGCTAGAGATTTTGAGCATTTTTTCATGTGCTTTTTGGCCATTTGCATTTCTTCCTTGGAGAAGTGTCTATTTAAATCTTTTTCCCATTTTTAAAATGGGTTGTTTGTCATTTTGTTTTCGAGATATAGGAGTTTTTTGTATATGCAGTTTATAAGTCTCCTATCAGATATATGGTTACCAAATATTTTCTCCCATTGTGTAGGCTCTCTTTTTATTTTCTTGACAAACTCCTTTGAGGTGCAGAAGGCTTTAATTTTGAGGAAGTCCCATTTATCTATTTGTTCTTTTGCTGCTCGTGCTTTTATTGCGAAGTTCACGAAGCCATTTCCTATTACAAGGTCCTGTAGATGCTTCCCTACACTGCTTTCCAAAGTCTTTATGGTCTTGGGTCTTATCTTTAGGTGTTTGATCCATCTTGAGTTGATTTTTGTATAAGGTGTGAGTTGGTAATCCTCTTTCATTCTTTTACATATGGATATCCAGTTCTCCAGGCAGCATTTGTTGAACAGGCCATTCTCTCCCAGTTGAGAGGATTTGGTGGCTTTATTGAATATTATATGACTATATATATGAGGATCTATATCAGAACTCTCAGTTCGGTTCCATTGGTCAGTGTCTCTCTTTGTGCCAATGCCATGCTGTTTTCATTATGTTTTGTAGTATGTTTTGAAGTCAGGTAGTGTGATTCCTCCAGTTTCATTTTTCTTTTTCAATATGTCTTTGGCTATTCAGGGCCTCTTTCTTTTCCAAATAAATTTCATAGTTAGTTTTTCTAGTTCCTTAAAGAATGCTGTGTTGATTTTTATTGGGATTGCATTGAATGTGTACATCAGTTTTGGTAGGACACACATCTTAATAATATTTAGTCTTCCTATCCATGAACAGGGAGTATTCTTCCATTTATTTAGGTCTTCTTTGATTTCCTTGAACAGTATTGTGTAGTTCTCTGTGTATAAGTTTTTTACATCTTTAGTTAAATTTATTCCTAGGTATGTGATTTTTTAATTTACTATTGTAAATGGTATTTGTTTCTTGATTTCCTCCTGAGCTTGCTCATCATTGGTGTACAGAAATACTACTGATTTTTGCACATTGATCTTATAACCTGTGACTTTACTAAACTCATTTATGAGTTCGAGAAGCTTTGTTGTAGACTCTCAGGGTTTTCTATATATAGGATCATGTCATCTGCAAATAATGAAATTTTGACTTCTTCCTTTCCAATTTGAAAGCCTTTTATATCTGGTTCTTGTCTCAGTGCTCGAGCAAGTACTTCTAAGGCAATGTTAAATAGAAGAGGTGATAGTGGGCATCCTTGTCTTGTCCTGATCTTAGACGGAAATATTTTAGGATTTCACCATTGTAAATGATGTTGGCTGTGGGTTTTTCATATATACTCTTTATCATGTTCAGAAAATTTCCTTGTATTCCAATCTTTTGCAGTGTTTTTATCAAGAAAGCATGCTGTATTTTGTCAAATGCTTTTTCTGCATCTATAGATATAATCATGTGATTTTTTCCCCTTCAATCTGTTTATATGGTATATTACATTGATTTTCTTATGTTGAACCATCCTTGCATACCTGGAATGAATCCTACTTGGTCATGGTGTATAATTCATTTAATGTGTTGTTGAATACGGTTAGCAAGTATTTAGTTGAGGATTTTTGCATCTAGGTTCATTAGAGAAATTGGTCTGTAATTTTCCTTTCTTGTAGTATCTTTGTTTGGTGTTGGTACTAGGGTAATGTTGGCATCATAGAATGAGTTAGGTAATGTTCCTTCTGTTTTGATTTTTTGGAAGAGTTTCAGCAAGATTGGTGTTAGTTCTTTCTGGAATGTTTTGTAGAAGTCAACTGTGACGCCTTCTGGCCTTGGGCTCTTCTTAGTTGGGAGGTTTTTAATGACTGATTCTATCTCTTTACTTATGATTACTTTGTTGAGCTCATCAATTTCTTCTTTCATCAGTATAGGCTGCTTATGTGTTTCTAGGAATTTGTCCATTTCTTCTGAATTGTCATTTTTGTTGGAATATAGTTTTTCAAAATATCCTCTTATGATAGTCTTTATTTCTATGGGGTCAGTGGTGATATCTCCTTTCTCATTTCTTATTTTGTGTATTTGCATCTTCTCTCTTTTTCTTTGTTAGTTTAGCTAAGGGTTTGTCAATTTTATTGATCTTCTCAAAGAACCAGCTCTTAGTTTTGTTTATCTTTTCAAGTGCTTTCTTATTTTCTATTTCATTTAGTTCTACCCTTATCTTTGTTCTTTCTTTCTTCTTCCTGTGGGGATACTTTGTTGCTTTTTTACTAATTCCTCCAAATATGCAGTTAGTTCTTCAATTTTTGCTCTTTCTTCTTTTTCGATGTACGAATTTATGGCTATAAATTTCCCTTTCAGTACTGCTTTTGCTGCATCCCATAAGTTTTGCTATGTTGTGTTATCATTTTCATTAGTTTCAAGGTAGTTATTAATTTCTTTTGAGATTTCCCCTTTGACCCACTGTTTTTCTAAGAGTGTGCTGTTTAATTTCCCTATCTTGGTGTGAAATGTGGGCCTCTGGTCCTTGCAGATTTCCAGCTTCACTCCACTGTGGTCAGAAAAATTATTTTCTATGACTTTGATCTTTCTGAATTCATTGAGCCTTTCTTTGGGGCCTAGCATATGGTCTATCTTGGAGAATGATCCATTTGCATTTGAGAAAAATGTATATCCTGCTGTATTTGGGTGTAATGATCTGTATATGTCTATTAGGTCCAGCTCCTCTTTTATACTGTTCAAAGTTTTGTTTCTTTATTGATTCTCTTTTCAGATGTTCTGTCCAAAGTTGATAGTGGTGTATTAAAGTCTCCCACTATAATTGTAGAGGCATCTATTCTTTCACTTAGTTTTTCCAGTGTTTGCCTCACGTATTTGGAGGTGCCCTTGTTAGGAGCATAAATATTTATGATTGTTCATTCTTCTTGAAAGATTATCCCTTTCACTAATATGTAGTATCCTTTGTCTCTCACAATTGTTTCACATTTAAGTCTATTTTGTCTGATATTAATATAGCTACTCCTGCCTTTTTTTGGTTATTGTTTGCTTGTAAGATTGTTTTCCAGCCATTCACTTTCAACCTCCTTGAATCCCTAGGTCTAAGATGTGTTTCTTGTAGACAGCATATAGATGGGTCATATTTCCTTATCCAGTCTTCCAGTCTGAATCTTTTGACAGGTGAGTTTGATCCATTGACATTCAGTATTATTACTTTCAAGGAATTATTTATGTTAGCCATATTTTGATTGGACTTGTGATTGTCATATTTTGTTTGTTTTTTTCCTTCTCTTTTTGTCTTTTTTGTTGCTCTTACACTCTCCTCCAACTCTGCCTCTCCTATTTTTTCCTTTCTTCCTGCAGAACCTCCTTTAGTATTTCTTGAAGGGCAGGGTTCTTGTTGGCATACTCTTTCAATTTCTGTTTATCTGTGAATATTTTGAACTCTCCATCATTTTTGAATGCTAGCTTTGCTGGTTAGAGTATTCTTGGTTGGAAATTATTTTCTTTTAGTACCTTGACTATATCATAACACTGCCTTCTTGCTTCCATGGTTTCAGATGAGAAATCAGCACTTAATCTTATGGAGCCTCCCTTGTATGTGATGGTTCTCTTTTCTCTTGCTGCTTTTAGAATTTTCTCTTTGTCTTGAGCATTGGATAATTTGACAAGTATATGTCTTGGAGTGGGCCTGTTGGGATTTATGGTGTTTGGGGTGTGTTGGGCTTCCTGGACATGTACATCCATCTCTCTTAGTAGATTTGGGAAGTTTTCAGCCATTATTTCCTCCAACACCCCTTCTGTCCCCTTTCCCTTCTCTTCTCCTTCTGGGATGCCTATAATATGTATGTTTGTGCATTTTGCATTGTCATTCAGGTCCCTAAGTCCTAGCTGGGTTTTTCCTATCTTTTTATCAATCATTTCTACTGTCTGTTTGATTTCAGATGTACTGTCTTCCACGTTGCTAATTCTCTCCTCTGCCTTTTCTAATCAGCTGCTATTTGCTGAGAGTGTATTTTTGATTTCTTGAACTGTGGTATTCATTACCATTGTATCTGTTTTCTCTTTGTGTATGTCTGCAATTTCCTCTCCAAGTGTTTTCTTCATATTCTGAATCTCTTCCTTTACTTCATTAAGTTGGTCTCTAATATATGTTTTGAGATCTTTACTTACTTGTCCAATGCTCTGCTCCCCTTCCTGGTTTTTAGTTTGTTCTTTGGATTCAGCCATGTTTTCCTGATTATTGGTTTGGTTTGTAGTTTTTTGTTGCTTTCTGGTCGTCATTTTATCTCAACGGATTTCATCAGTTCCTTAGCTTCTTTTTCTAGTCTTGGGGATTAATTAGTTGTTGTTCATGCATAAGTGTTATGTCTTCTCTTTGTCACTTTGTTCTTCTTACTCTATTTTCTTGTTGCTGGCTAAGTTCACTTTGAAGGAAAATATTAGGGTCAGGGAAAGCAAGATGAGTAAGAAAAGAAAATGTATGAAGTAGTATTGGTAATAAATGTTAACAGATCAACAATGTGAGATCTAGGAGAATGGATATTAGACTCATGTAAGTTGTGTAGAGTTATAGCAGTAAGTAGAATACCTATAATAAGACAGTCAATGGAATATTGGGAGGAATATAGTATGAATTAAACAGCCAGTGTTTTCGTGAGAGAGGGAAAGAGAAAAGAAAGACAATAATATCAAGAGTGGATAAAAGACAGAAAACAGAACAAAGGTATTAGAAATAAAAAGTCAGACAATTTGGGGGCTAAAGAAAGGGAGGTGGAATGTAAGAGAAACAGTAGATGATGGAGGATAGAAATATGTAGGAGAAAAGGGATAGCGTAGGTGGCCAAAATCAATACACACAGAAAAGAGGAAATGGAGGATGAGGAAACACAGCAAATGTGAATCGTTCCCTGCAGCACCTATTATATAAAGAAAATAAAATCAAAAAGAAGAAAAAGAGAGAAAAGAAAAAAAAAGAGAAGAGAAAAGGGGGGCAAAGAAAAGGGGGTGGGGACAAGCAAGAAAAAGAAAAGAAAAAAACCTCAATAAATGAAAAAGAACCTTGGGGGAAAAAAATGGGAGAAAAGACCAGGAGACAATGCAATATTAGCAACCACGACAAAAAAAAAAAAAAAAAGAACCAATGTTTCAAGCTAGGAATCCTCTTTGTAGTTAAATAATATGCTTAGGGATCTGACCTTCCCCCTTTCTCCCTTCCTCACTTCTCTCTCTCCCAGGGTAGCAGGAAAGCTGCCTGAGAAGTCCGGTAGGGGATTCAAGTAGGTCCTTGTTGAACCAAATCAACACAGAATACTATGACTCTTTATTTCCAGCATGAGAGCACCTACACCTCACCAGAATATGCTATTGGAAGCTTGGATAGCATGTCCTACAGTCCCTCTCCCTTAGGTGTGCTAGGGGAGGTCTAACTGATTTTCTGACTCCACCTTCTCTCAGACCAAGTTGCTTATTCCAGGATATTTAGGTAAATTGGGCTTTCTCAGCAGATTTGCCTCTCCTTTCTTCCCAGACTCTCCCCAAGTCAGCTGGTACACTCCTCCATGTTCAAGGAGAGAGAGAGAAACAACAACAACAACAAAAACCATGGAGGGCTAGGGTAATCAAGGACCTCAGACGGACCTCAGGGCATGGTGGATTTGGGGATGGGAAGTCCGTGATATTGCAGACTCAAGGTGTGTGAGTCTCTGGAGCATGGGCCACCAGGGTTTAGGGGACACAGACCTGGGAACCACAAATCCAGTTAACACAGGGTTTGGGAACACTGCAGCACAACAAAGCCTTCAGGGATTGCCAAAATTCCTCCTCTCATAAGAATCTCTTCTGTCACTGTCTCACCAAATCAACATCCAGACATCTCCTGCCCTGCAAGCCCCTGAAACAGCCTGCTCAGGGTTTGGGAATACCACAGCACAACAAAGATTTCAGGGATTGCCGTGGCTGGGCCGCCAGCCCTAGGGGGAGGGGCTCCACCCACAACCTCTGACTACCGTGTCAGAAACCCAAAATTCCACCTCTCACAAGAATCTCCTCCGTCACTGTCTCACCAAATCAACATCCAGACACCTCCTGCCCTGCAAACACCCGAAACAGCCCAGTCCAGCAGGACTCCAACCCTACTCAGCTGCTTCTTTGCAGGAGAGATTATGAGGTGCACTCACTCAGACACCATCTTGCCCTGCCTCTCTACTATTTCTCTTAGTGCAGGTTTGCTGGTGAAAATTTCCTGTTTTGGTTTGTTTGAAAACATCTTCACTTTGTCTTCATTTTTGTAGGGTAATTTCACTGGAAAAGAGTTTTATATTGCAAGTTATTTTCTTTCATCACTTTCAAGATGTCATTTCATTATCTTCTGGCTTTTAGAAGTTCTGATAAGCAATTACTGTCAGTTTTAAGTTCTTTTTTGAAGGTAATATATCTTTTCTTTCTCAGCTATTCCTTGGAGCGATGTTTTTCATCAGTTTTGAAAATTCTTGGCCATACTATCTTCAAAATTTGCTCTTCTCTCCTAGGATTCCAATTAAATTTATGTTAGGCAATTTATTGCTTGTGTGTCTGTTTTCTAAATTTTCCAGGCGTTTTTCTTTTAGTGCTTCACTCGTATTTTCTATCAGCCTATGACCTCATTAATCCTCTCTACTGCTGCCTCTAAACTGCTGTTAAACTCATTTATTGAATTCTTAATTTCAGTTAATTTGTTTTTTAGTCCTAGAGTTTTCATTTGATTCTTTATATAGATTCCTATGATGAAATTCTCCATATTTTCATCTATTTTTCTCAAACATATTCATGACTGCTATTTGAAAATCTTTGGTAACTCCAGTACAAGAGTCACCTGTAGTCACATCTATTGTCTAATTTTTCTGTTGGTGTTAGAGCATGTGGTACTGTCTCTTAGCATATGTAATAATTTTGATTGAATGCCAAATATTATTTAAAATTTTACAGACTTCAGATGATTTTGTCTTCCTTCAGAAAGGATTCACCCTTTTATTTTCTAGGCAGAAAGAGGTGGGTCCTATCATCTTACTCTATTTTGGCATTGAGCTGGGTCAGGCTGGGTTGTAGTTTGAACAAATCTCTGCCTGAGTCTGGTTCTCTCCTGTTCCTAAGGCATAGTTCTTCAGGGCTTCCAACTAAGAGACTGATGTACTTTCTTGAGCCCTCTACCTAGCAGGTCCTGAACTTTAACCCTTGTCTCTTTACTTGAAAACTGTTCTGTTTTTCCAGACGCTATGTAGCTTCTTTGCTTCTTACACTGTGTTGCTTGAGAATTCAGTAAAGGAAAAACCAACCATATGTCAGGATCATTTATCTGCTGCCCCCACCCCTGCTCCAGGGTATTGTTGCATGACACCTCTAATTTTGACTTGTCTGCCCCATAAAACCAACAAAATCTCTATTGGTTTTTCTGTCCCCTGGTAGCAGCCCTCTGTGTGGGCAAAACCTGTATTCTTAGCCTCTTACCCTAGTTTAGAATGGGTTCAGAATCCCCCCAGAGAAAATACATTTGTAGACGATTAATCCATCCAAGTTTCTTCCCTCTCAAGAATCTTGGTTCCTTTAATTCTGGTTGCTTTAGCAAGTTTTCAGTGCCTTTAAACACATTTGTTTTTGGTTTGTTTTGTATTTCCAGTTGACTTTTTACATTTTTCTCAGTGGGAATTTTCACCAGCTGCAAGCCATTCCATCATATCCACCAATATCTCATTGTTTTCAACTTAATGACATGGTCACATCTAATTTTAAGAGAGTCAGGAAAAGGTAATTTTCAAAAAATTATTATTCTAAGTGACAAATGCCCAACTCAAAATCAGGGTTTTGTCCTTAAAAAGATGGGAAGGTTGAGCTTAGGGTTAAGCAACTAGAACTTTCTTCCACAGTGGGTGATGGAAGGCAGGAATCGTCTTAGAGTTGGATGAGAAGTGAATTTCCCATATACTGGGGTTGTTGGTAGCTGGAACAAACATTTGACTTAGATGACCTCATAAAACAACCATAACTTGACTGACACTAGCTATCCAAATCATCCATTTAGCTATGTTTTGATCCAAGCCCACCAACAACCTTGAGGTAGTAATTTGACTTTCCTTAGAGACTTGGATAAAATGTACTATTCAGCAGATACGAGTCTTTCAGTTTATTTGGCATATATACTTCTCATTGGTAAATAATCAAAACAAGTATCAGGGCGGGCATGGTGAGCCACTCTTCTTGTGTCCCCTTTGCTCTGGCTAAAATTGCAAAAATCTAGGTTCGAGACATACTAGAATTTGATTATTGCTGTGGCTCAAGAATGGTCATCACAAAAAGACATTAGATACCTCTTTTTAAATTTAGCAGCAGGTTCTTGTTTATGGAATAAAAAAATGAATCCTCTGCATAGAAATCTTGCAAATGGTATATAGGTTTCTATTAAAGAGGTGAAACATCTTACCACAGCAATGAAAACCGGAAAAATCATGTCTGAAAATTGTTTGCTCCTTATGTCAGATATGAAATTGGAAACTATGATCCTGAAATACTATCCTTTAGATTGATTAGTCTATAATTTGGGGGTTATAAAAAAGTTTTCTCTTTTTAAAGATAGAGCAGAATGTAGGCTCTGGCCAACCTGACAGAACTTCCCTTTTAAGTTAATCACTGCAAACACTGGGTCCTAACAGACAAGAGAGATGTAAATTCTGAGGATAAGCACTCTCTTGGAACCCATTTCAATTTTATTGGAATAATCAGATGATTAAGAGAAAGAATATGACTGGAGAGGTCCTTGGGATTCTCCTGAAAATTCTGAATAAGCCACTTAATTTTTCTAACTCATTTCTTCATTTCTCAATCTGTTATGGAAAAATAAAATCTGGTCTCTAAGGATATACTGCTTGTACTAATGCAATAATAACTGGAAGACTCCTGAGTTCATTAGATGGGATTTGGGCAGATTTCCCTAAAACCTGTTCATGCCTAATGACCAACTCACTTAAAATTCAACACAACACTTTATTAATGTTTTGCATCATTTGGAGTGTTCAATTCTCTTTTCCCATTTTATTGCCCTTTTAAAGATTTCTAGACACTAATCTATTTAGTTCTTAATCTTGTAGAATCATATGTATGCTGTAGAACCTATCCCTAGAAAAATGCATCTATGCACAAAACCACAAAGTTTCGTCTGCAATTTCAGGGGATTCACAGACATCCTAGAGCCCACACAAGGGCCAAGGTTAAAACCTCAGATATTAAAGGATATGTGACGCATTTAAAAATTTTTTGTAAAATACATTTTTCAGGTTTTGAACATTTTATAATCAGTTGGGCTCTTCTGAATCCCTAAGGATATATACCCACTTTCAAACATTTTACCTTTGAATACCTCAAGTTGATAAAACTATGTTGGATAATAAAACATAAAGTAACGTATACAACAATGGTAGCCAATGTAGTGGGCAATACAGAGGAAGGAATATCAAGAACTTGAATGACAGGACAGATGTTATCATCCATTCAATTTTTGTTCTTTTCTTTTTTTTTTTTTTACCTTAAATCTGATTTTTAAATTTTAATTTGTGTGGACCTGATGACTTTCCCCTGGTTTAGATGGTTTGTGGCAACCAGCTGCTGAATCAACACTGATAAGCTGGTCCCTTTTAGTCCTTCATCTCAATGTGCTCTATACCTGCTCTCCCCTTTACCTTTCTTATCCTCTTTGCATAATGAAGTCCTCCTCATCCTTGCCTGGTTAGTGAGCGACTTTCCTCCTTTGCCGGTATTCAGGGTCCCAGGCTCTTTCTGCCTCCTGACTCCACTATCCCTAGGACCCCATTGCCCTCAGCTTTCAACAGGAGAGAGAATAGAGAATGCATTCATTTCACAGACACCTGGACCCAGAAGGGACATGCTTCACTTCCAAACACATTTTGAGAGTAAGAACTATTCACCTGCACCCCACCCAAGAAACAAGGGGGTTTGGGAATTTTAACTCCTGGCCCAGCAACTACTAACTAGGCACATCTCAACACTGTGAAGAGGGGGCACAATTTTTTGGCAGCTGTCTTTCTTTGCCACGCCATGGTGTACCAGCCACATCTAGTATAATGCCAAGCCCATACTAGATACACAATAAATATTTGCAAAATTAAAGACTGAAAATGAATGAAAGCAATCACTTGGAGCTGTGTGTGATGAGCAGTATTGTAACAATTTCACATTTATTGCACAGTTTGGAGAAGCAGCAGCTCCATTATGGTACAGATGCTCAATTTGCATAGTCTCAAAATAATTATCCAGGAGAGATTGTGCTTTCTCAGGTTTAATATGTCAAAATGCACTAGAATGGGAAGTATCACTCTTGATCTCTGCTTGTGTCTGCTGGCTTGTATTGTTCCCCAATTGCATCAATAGAAATGGAAGGAGCATTTATGGTAAATTACGTCTAAGAACCCAGCTAGAACTGGTTTTATTTTGGCCATTTCAAACTGCACCATGAATCAATTGCCCAAAATGTGCAAAAGAGAATATAACATCAGAACAGGTGGTAAAGAAATTTTTTTAACAAACTGACTTGTCCCTATTGGATAAAAAAAGATATATGTATACACACACACATATAAATTTTTATAATGGCCATATGTAAGATTAGACTTACAAAATTGGGCATATTTAGAACGCATCAGGAATTGTAATTATGTTATTAGGTTAAAATCACCCTTTTGCCTACTTCATGTTAGAATTAAGACAGATTATAAAACACAAGAGTTTGATTATGTAACAAATGAACTTCTCTTTGCACCAAATCTCCTAATTTTAGCCTTACAAGGTATCTTTAGTAAGGAGTTTATGAGATTAACAGGGTCTAGGAGATTTATTTACCTTTAATTTCTGGTGCAATACCTAGCACATATTAGAGTGTACCTGTTTTCCCCATTCTTATAACATTTCCCCAATTTATCCAGCTCTGTTTTTCACTTGTGTCTCTAACTTCAACCTCCTACAAGGTGCTCCATGTTCTCCTAGTGTTTGCAATTTGTTCTGGTCAGATAGGGGAGCCAGAATATCAAAGAAATTGTATCCTGGACAGGACTTTGGCTCCAATGGGACAAACCTGCTCTGTGATCTGATAGTTTGATAAAGGCCTAGTGGTTTCTAATGGAAAATTTTCATTAAAAAATCATGTATGTGATATTTGACACTAAGTAATTCATTAATGGTAAAGCTAACTTGGGATTCTCTGTGTCACTATGTGTGTGTATTTCCCTGTGAATGTGTGTGTATGGGTTTGTATTGTTGAGTCGGATTTATATGATAAAGAAGAAGGCTGGACCATTCAAATCATGCTAGATCAGGTTACCTTTGCTTGCAAATCTATACTTTCTCACCATATTCCCATTAGAGAGCTTAGGTATAGTCTTTCTCTATGTTTTCTGTAACAACAAGGAAGTGGACATATTTTACACCCTAGTCTCATGTTAGCATAAAGAATTCTTTAATGCATAACCAAAAACTTTTTCTAGGATGTTATACTTTTGGAAAAATGCTTCTATTTCAAACTTCCAGTGATGTCTGAATTCTAATGGGTTTGACTGACTTTTTAAATAAAATGGCATATCTTTTTACTAGATGGCTTCTGAATGATTACTACATATACTTACATCTAAGTGTGAAAAAGACCAATTTAACTGTTCTCACTTCTCTATCCTTTATAGTGGTGGCAATTCATACTGCACTGTGAGGATTCAGAGCAGACTGGCACTAAATCTGGGGGAGAAACTAAAATTTTATCCCCCAAATGAAATTTGCTCACACAGAATTTGTAGTCTTGATTCTATATCTGGACTACACAAACAAATACAGTTCCCTCATTTTGTTTCGTTCATTAACATACCAGTGATACTATTCTATAATTCAATTTCTCCTACAGAGTGTAAATGGTCCTGTTTTTTTGACTTTTCAAGATGGATTTGGCAGTACCCAAAAGAATCTATTTAGAATGATACGTAAATTTCAAGGAAGCCACAGCCCAAGGATCCTAGGGTGCTTTATATAATGTCCAATGTATTTAATGGTACTGGACATCATTTACACAACAGTGATTTCCAACCTCTTTGAACATAATGCCCCTTTTGAAACTCAAGAAAATCACGAGCTTTATGTGTTGCGAGTTGTACATTTAATATATATTGATCAAGAAATAACCTGGCAAAATCTACTTTGAACTTAGCAATGCTTTATGATATATTTGTATGTTACTAATCATTAAGCATCAGCATAATTTTGAAAAAGTATAAGACCCATATGTGAGGGGCATGCTGTTTATGCCAATGTTGCTTGGCCTGCATATAGACTTGTGGACTCTTCAAGGGCTACCACCCACAGAATGGAAAGTTCTTGGCTAGAGCAAAAATACACAATTGGTAATGGGGCATCTTCTGCATTTTCATGAGTATTCACTTTTGACAAAGGCCTGAGAGATTTAAGTAAAACATTCTTTCAGGGCTTGTGTCTGATGATGGTCTTATTTCTATCTTTGATGCTTTCCCCTTTCTTGATGCAAAGTGTGACCTCTGGTAATCCTGTGTGGATCTAAACCCTTATGATCCCTGGAAAGATAATCTCCCCATGGGACTGTTATTAAAGATTGATGTTCTATAGCACCAAGGAATTAGCTAGGGAAAATATCAGGCCTGATTAATTAATCAGGTAGTCTGCTGAACTACCTCCCACTTTGTAATATCTCTGAAACAACGTGATTGCATATGCTTGTGGAAAATAAGGGCAAATACTAAGACTTTTAAAATAAGAATGTTATTTATCCAAACTATATTGCAGAATGAAAGGGAGTGCTCACCAGTCAGAGGAAGGAAACCATTGCATCCTAGTGCCATAAACATTAAAATAGTAAGCTTGCCTCAAGTGACATAATCAGCATGGTGATGAAGACATCCCTGAAAAAGTCTCCCAAGATATTTAGCAAATAAAAGGACAAGTTGCACTGCCTTTGAACTCTGGAGGATGGTAGAGACCAGAGAATGACTCCACATATACTGAATCAACAATACAGCAAAATCTCAGGTAGGAGAAGTCCATCTTGGACAGACAGTCAGTTCCCATTTCTCTTTCCTCTCAGTCCTGTGAGGCTCGCCGCCACACAGAGGCAGCATGGCCCCGCGTTCCTCCCACTGTGGATAGAGAGCATAGACTGAATCATAGTGGTGAGTTATAACTCCATGCATATCCATGCATAGGGACCAAAGTCTGCAGAGCCCCAGGACAGAACACTGGGCACTGAGGAGTACAACATATAAAAGGGCCCTCAGCAGGTGAGAGAGGGGAGAATGCCACAGATAGGCTGGAAAGAACATTGTGACCAATTCAGTTTCAGTTGGCTGGACCATCAAAAGACAAAATGGACTTTTCTGAAGACCCACCTTTCTGGATTGACCTTATCTAACTCCCCGAGGTGGGATATACTAATGGAGAAAAAACCAGAGGCAGGAAAGCCTCATAGAGGAAAAAAGGGAGGAGTTAAATTGAGCTACTGTAAGATAGGACAGGTCCTAAAATTTAGAAGTATGAGGAAAACGGGGCACTGATTGGGGGAGAGAATTTAAACAAATCATAGGAACTATGGAGAAAACACAGTTTTGCCCCAAAACAAACAGAAGAGAACAGATCAAGAGTTCCAGAGAGGGAAGTGGATTTGGCTCAATGAATAGAGTGTCTGTCTACCACATGGGAGGTCCAGGGTTCAAACCCAGGGTCTCCTGACTCATGTGATGAGCTGGCTCATGTGCAGTGCTGATGCGTGCAAGGAGTGCTGTGCCATGCAGGGTTGTCCCCTGTGTAGGGGAGCCCCACGTGCAAGGAGTATGCCCTGTAAGATCTGCCCAGCATGAAAAATGTGCAGCCTGCCCAGGAGTGGCACTGCACACACAGAGAGCTGACACAGCAAGATGACGCAACAAAAAAGAGACATAGATTTCCTGTGCCACTGACAAGAATACAAGTGGACACAGAAAGCAGACAACTGGGGTGGGGGCGAAGGGGAGAGAAATAAATAAAAAAGAAATCTTAAAAAAAAAAAAAAGCATCCCAAAGTAACAAAGAAAAGAAAGCTCTCTCCTGGAGGTGAAATAATTGCACAAAGAGTGCATTCTTAAAAACTGCATCACATGTATAGGGCAAGAATCAGAGGAAGAAGAGCTAACAAAATCTGAATAGTTAAACATGAACCTCTCTAAAGATCTATAATAAGTAAGACCAAATGTCAAAGAAGAGCCTTACTCAAAGCCAATAAATAATAAAAGCTTAGACAAGAGGTAGAAATGGACCTTCTGTATTAACCCATCAGGAGTATGAGGCGGCTAGACATCAGCAAAAAAAATCACAAACACTACTAAGAAACATGAAGATATGGCTTATTCAAAGGAACAAATTAAAAGTTCAGAGGAGACTAAGAAGTTTTGGAACAACTAATCAAAGATACAAACAACTCTCCTAAATCAATTAATGAAAGAAAATATGCATAAAGAAATAATGGGTATTAAGGCAATATGTGAACTTAAAGAAGTTGAAAGCATAGAAAGAAACAACAAAAATTATGGAGATGAATGGCACAATAGTAGAGATTAAAAATACACTAGAGGCATACAACACTAGATTTGATCAGGAAGAAGAAAGAATCAGTGAGCTAGAAAGACAGGATAATGGAAATTGAATATATAGAGTAAAGAACAGAAAAAGTTGAGCAGTGCCTTAGGGATTTAAGAGACAGCATGAAACATGTGAACATATTTATCATGGGTGTCCCAAAAGGAAAGAGAAGGAAAAAGGTGCAAAAACAGTATTTGAGGAAATAATAGCTGAAAGCATCCCAACCCTTATGAAAGGCATAAATATTAATATATATGTCCAAGATGTGCACCATGCTCCAAACAGTATAAATCCTATTAGACCTAGTCCAAGAAACATACTAATCAGAACTTCAAATGCCAAAGATAGAAAATTCTAAAAGCAACAAGAGAAAAGCAATTCATCATATACAAGGGATCCTTAATGAGATAAAGCGCCAATTTCTTATCACAGACTATGGAGGAAAGAAAGAAGTGTTACGACATATTTAAGGTATTAAAGAGAAAAACTGCCAGCCCAAAATTCTTTATTCAACAGATTCTCTTTCACAAATGAGGGAGAGTTTAAAGTATTCACAGATAAGCAAAATCTGACAGCTATCGTCAAAAAAGACCTGCCCTACAAGAATGACTAAAGAGATCTCTGCAGCTTGAAAGGAAGAGACAGAAAAGAGTGGCTTAGGGTAATGTGAAGAAATGAATATCATCAGTAAGGGTAACTAAAAGGGGAAATGCAAAACTCAGTAGTACTGTTTTTTGCTTTACATTAATTATCCTGTACTTAAAAAAAAAAGAAAATCAAAACAATAGTACTGCATCCTCAATATACAATGCTATTGTTTAATTCATCCAAGAATCAGAATACAATTGAACAGGAAAAAGGAACATTTCTTGATAACATATATGCAAAATATAAAGTGGAAAAGTGGGACATAAACAACAAAAAGAGGGAAAACAGAGATATGGAAGCAGAAAATGTCCATGCTATTAAAACTTAATTGGTATCTTTTTAGATTGGTAGATTATAGATGTAGGTTGTGTAATATAAACCCCAGGGTAACAACAAAGTATTTTAAAAACATACAGAAACAGAAATGATAAAGGGATCAGTCAGATATATCACAAAATTTGAGCATACAGAAAAAGAGTTGCAATAAAGGAAAAGAGACAAAAAAGATATGACATATGAAAAACAAAGGGCAAAATGACTGAAGTAAGTATTGCCTTTATGATAACACTGTTAATGGATTTAACTCCTTTATGAAAGACACAGATTGGCAGAATGGATGCAAAACCATGCTCCAACTATATCTTATTTACAAGAGACTCATTTTATACCCAAATACACAAACAGGATGAAAGTGAAAGGATGGAAAAAGATATTCCATGCAAACAATAACCAAAAAAAGTTGGGATGCTTATAATCAACAAATTAGACATTAATTAAAAAGCTGTTAAAAGAGATAAAAAGGGCACTATATATTAATAAAAAGGGCAATCGACCAAGAAGATATGATAATCATAAATATTTATGTCCACAAACATCATGCCTCAAAATACATGAGGTAAACACAGGAAAACCAAAGGGAGAAATAGGGACTTTTGCAATGATAGTTGGAGACACCAGTGCACCACTCTCACCAATAGATAGAACATCTAGATGGAAAATTAATAACAAAACAGAAAGCTTAAATAATATGATAAATAAGCCAAGCTAAACAGACATATATAGAACATTGTACCCCAGAATAGCAGGATATATATTTTTCTCAAGTGCACATGGATCATTCTCCAGGATAGACCACATATTAGGTCACAGAACAAGTCTCAATAAATTTAGAAAGATTGAAATCAGACAAAGCATCTTTTCTGACCATAGTAGAATAACGCTGGAAATCATTAACAGGCAGAGAACTGGAAAATCTACAAGTGGATGGAAGTTAAATAACATACTCCTAAACCATCAGTGGGTCAAAGAAAAAGTCATAAAAGAAATGAGGAAATATCTTTTGATGAATGAAAATGAGAACACACATTATCAAAACTTAGGGATTCAGTGAAGGCTGGGCTGAGAGGGAAATTTATAACCTAAATGCTTATATCAAAAAAAGAAGAAAGAGTCAAAATCAAAGACCTAACTGCACACCTAGATGAACTAGAAAAAGTACAACAAAAAGTAATCACAAGCAAGCTGAAGGAAAGAAATAACAAAGAATAGAGCAAAAACAAATTAAATGGAGAAAAAAACAATAGATAGCATTAACAAAACCAAAAGTCGGTTCTTTGATAAGATCATAAAACTGACAAACTTTTAGATAGACTGACAAAGGAAAAAAGAGAGGAAGATGCAAATAAACAAAATCAGAAATGAGAGAGGGGACATTATGACTGACCCTGTAGAAATAAAAAGGATCATTAGAGGATGCTATGAGCAACAGTATGCCAACAAATTATACAATCTAGATGAAATGGAAAAATTCCTAGAAACACATGAACAACGTACACTTAATCTTCAAGGAACAAAAGCCACTGACAGACCAATTACAAGCAAATAGATTGAATCAGTCATCAAAAGCCTCCCAACATAAAAGCCCAGGACAAGATAGCTTCACAGATAAATTCTACCAATCATTCCAAGAAGAATCAATACCAATTCTACTCAAACTCTTCTGAAATATTGAAGAAGAGTACTACCTAACTCATTCTATGAGGCCAACAGCACCCAACTATCACAGCCAGATAATAACCAAAAGGAAAGAAATTCACAGACCAAATTCCCTAAAAATAAAGATGCAAAGATCTTAAACAAAATACTTGCAAATAGAATCCAACAGCACAGCAAAAGAATTATAAACCATGATCACGTGGATTTTATTTAGGTGTGCAAGGGTGGTTCAACAAAAGAAAATCAATTAATGTAATACACCCCATATTAACAAAAATAAGAGGAAAAACTACATGATCATCTCAAGTGACACATAAAAGGTATTTGACAAAATTCAGCCTCCTTTTTTGATAAAAACACTTAGAAAAATAAAGGAATAGAAGGAAACTTTCTCAACATGATAAAGGGCATATATGAAAAACCCACAGTTAACATCGTACTCAATCATGAAAGACAAAGCTTTCCCTCTAAGGCCTGGAACAAGACAAGGATGCTCACTGTCGCCACTGTTTCTCAACATTGTAATGGAAATTGCAGCCAGAGCAATTAGGAAAAAAAAAAGAAAAAAAAATCATCCAAATTGAAAGGGAAGAAGTAAAACTTTCACTCTTTGCAGATTACATCATCTTATATATGGAAAGTACCAAAAAGTGGATAGCAAAGATACTAGAACTTATGAACAAACTCATCATGGGCAGAGTACAAGATGAATATAGAAAAATTAGTAATGTTTCTATACACTAGTAATGAGCAATCTGATGAGGAAATCAAGAAAAAAATTCCATTTACAATAGCAACTAAAATTTACCCAAGGTTGTAAAGGACTTGTACATAGAAAACTATAAAACATTGCTAAAAGTAATCAAAGAAGATCTAAATAAATAAAAGTCCATTCTATGTTCATAGATTGGATGTCTGAATGTTGTTAAGATGTCAGTTCTACCCAAAATGATTTACAGATTCAGTGCAATCCCAGTCAAAATTCCAACAGCCTACTTTACAGAAATGGAAAAGCAAATTATTATACCAAATTTATTTGGAAGGGAAAGGGGCCTCAAATAGCCAAAACCATCTTTAAAAGGAGGAGGAAAGTTGGGGGACTGACACTTCCTGACTTTAAAGCATGTAACAAAGCTACAGTAGTCAAAATATCATAGTACAGGCACAAGGATAGATCTATATATAGTGTGGGAAACAAAGGCATGTTGTTTCCATAATAGCAAGTTACCTCCTTAACCACTGAGTCATGCTGTCCTTGGAGATATAGGTGCAGGTCATAAATCTATCAGGGAAATGTAACATTCTGGTGGAACAAGGACTTGCTAGAACGGAATGACCTGAGCAACAAGATTAATGAGTATATTTGTTTCAATAATATAATCAAATATTATGAGCTTTGGTAACTATCTAATTCACTGTGTTAGTAAGAATGAGGTAATGGTAATAGTTATCTAGAATAGCTCCTGCTTCTCATGGCCTGTTGGGGTATATAAGCAAGCCCCTGAGATTAATAAGTTTGTCTGATGAGCTTGAGAAATCAATGCTCTCAGATCCCCTAATCCCAATCTCTCTGTCTTTCATTCCCGATACCCTTCGGGTCCGTGACTCTGACACTATAGACCAATGGAATTGACCAAATGGAATTGAATTGAGAGTTCAGAAATAGACCTTCATACCTATGGCCACTTGATTTTTGATAAGGCTGTCAGGTCCACCCAATTGGGAAAGAATAGCCCCTTCAACAAGTAGTGCTGGGAGAACTGTATATCAAGATGCAAAAGAAATGAAAGAGGACTCCGATCTCATACCATATACAAAAAGTAACTCAGAATGGATCAAAGACCTTAATATAAGAGCCAGGACTACAAAACTCCTAGAAGAAAATGTAGGGAAGCATCTTCAAGTTCTTGTGTTAGGCAGTAGTTTCTTAGACTTTACATTCAAAGCATAAGCAGTGAAAGAAAAATAGATAAATGGGAACTTCTCAAAATTAAAAATTTTTGTGCATCAAAGGACTTTGTCATAAAAGTGAAAAGACAACTACCCAATGGGAGAACATACCCAATAAATGTTTAATATCCAGAATATATAAAGAAATCCTTCAGCTCAACAACAAAAATGACAAACAACCTAACTAAAATTGGAAAAAAACTAGAATAGATATTTCTCCAAAGAGGATATACAAATGGCTTTAAAACGCATGAAAAGATGCTCAACATTACTAGCTATTAGGTAAGTGCAAACCAAAACCACAATGAGGTATCATTTCACATCCACTAGAATGGCTATGATTAAAAAAAAAATTCAACTGCCTAAGAGGATGTGGAGAAATAGTAACCCTCATTCTTTGCTGGTAGGCATGTAAAATAGTGCAGCCACTGTGGAAGACAGTTTGGAGTTCCTCAGGAAGCTAAGTATAGAATTACTCTATGACCAGGCAATCCTGCTACTGGGTATATACCCAGAAGAATGGAAATCCAGGACTCGAACAGATGTACACACAATGATGTTCATAGTGGCATTATTCACAATTGCCAAAAGATGGATGCAAGCCATTTGTCCATCAACGATGACTAGATGAATGGATATACATATGATGGAATAGTACTCAGCTGTAAAAAGAAATGAAGTTGTCCTGATACATGGATGAACCTTGGGGACATTATGCTGAGTGAAATAAGCCAGACACCAAAGGACAAATATTGCATGATCTCACTGATATGGACTATTTATAATAAGCAAACTCATAGAGATAGAATCTAGAATATATGTTACCCAGAGATAGATTGGGGAAGAGGAGAGAGCTGAGGCTTAATTTGTACATAATTTCTATTTAAGTTGATTATAAAGGTTTGAAATGAATGGTGGTGAGGTACCACATTATTGTGAGTGTTATTAACAGCACTGAACTGTATATATGAATGTGGTTGAATGTGGAAGTTTTGAATCATCTGTGTTACTAGAACGAAAATTAGAAGATAAAACACGAGACTGTATAACACAGTGAACTCTGTTGTGGAGGATGAACTGAGTTAATAGTACAAGTATAAGAATATTCTTTCATGAAATATAACAAATGTACCACACTATTATAAACTGTTAATAATAAGGCAGTGTATTAGTCAGGGTTCTCTAGGGAAACAATCAACAGATATCTGTCAATAGTATGCAATTTTATGAGTCTCTCATGTGACCGTGGGGATGCACAAGTACAGGTTCTGTAGGCAGGCTGCAACCAGGGGCTCTGATGAAAGTCCAATGTAGGTTCTTGACGAGCTCTAGGAGACGTTGTCTATCCAAAGACGAGCTGGGAAATTCTCACCCAATTCTGGAATCACTTCTCTTTTTAAGTCATTCAACTGATTGGATAAAGCATCACTCACTGCTGATGGAAACCACCCTGATTGATGTAATTGTAATCAGTTATCTATGATTTACCCCTGCAGTAAATTCAATGGTGACTAAATTCCATAAATGCCCTTATATTACAGTTAACCCAGTGCTTGCTTGACCAAACAACTGGGTACAATTACGTGGCCAAGTCAACACATTAGCCTAACCATCACAGGTGGTATATGGGAAAAAATACATCTAATGTAAGCTAGGGGCTATAGTTAATAGGAGCATTTCAATATTCTATCATCAGTTGTAACAAACGTACCAAACTGGTGCAAAGCATCAACTATAAGATGTCATATGGGAACATTGTAGTTTTTTACATGACTTTTCTGTAAACCTACTTCTCTAATTAAAATAATAATAATAATAATCTCACCTTTATTCATGCATAAACCTCAGAACCCCTCTCCAAGAATTACCTTGTGGCCAGAGGAGAAAAGGAGATCAGGAGACATATGGGGGAGGTGCCCTCCTTACTCTTTTCTTCCACAGGTGTCAGACCTGCATTGCTGTCTGCAGAAACTCTCCCTGCCTACTCCTGCTTCTTTCCCTTTGATCTCTTTCAGGAGTTTCCCTCAGTAACTGAACCATCCTTATAAGCATGGGTTATCTAAGCAGCACATATGTTCAATAACAGTGTCAAAGTCCTAGGGGTTTTACAAGGAGGAAACGAAAAAGTAGATGGAAAATTCTAAACACAGTGCCTTGCATATGGCAAAAGGCTGATAAAAAATAGCTAATTATTACTATTACTGTCTTTCAACACTTCTGAAATTCTCTGCTTAGGAAGAAGTTGAGAAAATGGAAACTCACCTTGACTTGGAGAGGTCCTGAATTCTCAGACATAGCTGGGATAGAAACCTCACAGAATCCTATGTTGATCAGAACCTAAGTTCATTGCAGCTGCCTGTGGTAGGATTTTCCTTCCTGTCGAATATTTGTGCCCTTTGTACTTGAGCAAAAGCCATGGGAAAATTCTCTGACCTACTGAAGCTAAGAAGGCTGGGCTGGGGTCCTCAGATGGGGAAGTCACAGACACATGCCCAATCACCCTCCCTCATCCTTTTCGATTGTATGCAGATGTTTTGGTATGTTTCCATTCTGGAAGGGGGTAAGGGGGCTTATGTCTAATGAAAGGATCTGACCATGCCTTGAACCCAGACACTGCCTATCAGGGTGGGAAGTCTCAGTGGCTGGGGCCTCTCCCCTTGCATCATATAAATACCCCATCCTTGGCGGCACAGATTTGTCGCTTCTTCAGTGTGAAGTGGGCATGAGGAGTTGCCATCTACAGACCTCTACTTGAGCAGTTTTGGCCAGTGTAGGAGCCTAGCCACAGTGGGATCTTTTCTGCTCTTTTGGACCTTTTGTGCTGGGTTAGTAATAAAGCGGTTATTTGCTGAAAGTTTCTGTTGTGCCCTGAGCCAGTATTCTCATGTCTCAGGGTGTGGCAACTCGCTCCATACCCCTCCCTCCACTTTCTTTTTTCGACATAGTTTCAGACTTAGAGAAAAGTTGCAAGAATATACAAAGAATTTCTGAATACCTTCACCCAGATTCTCCAATATGAACATTTTACTGTATTTACTGAAATCCCCCCTTACCCCCACACACATACACACATAGACACACAGACACACATGTATTTTTTCTTTCTTAACACTTTAAAAGAAAGTTGTGGGCTTGATGTTCCTTCACCCTAAATTCTTTGGTGTGTTTTTCCTAAAATTAAGAATTTTCTTACCTAGCCACAGTATAATTAACAATAAAATTAACATTGATTCAATTCTATTACTTAACCTAGAGACCTTATCAGATCTTGCCCATTGTCTTGATAAAGTTTTTTTTTATAGCAAAAGAAAATCTAAGACCAGGCTTTAGAGCCTCTTCTTTTACTTTGCCTGAAATGCAATTCTATGCATAATTAGTAAGTGCCTACTAAGTGCCAGGCAGGAAGTGACAATAGCCAGGTGAAGAAGAAGTGGTCCCTGCCACTGAGAACTCATGTCTTCTCTGGGGAAGTAGATGCACTAATAACTAGGGTATGGATTAGGCTGTATCATGGTATGTGGGGAGATTCCATGGGGACTATCTAATGTGGTGTGTAGCATCTAAATTTAGCACAGAGGTGAAAATTGCCCAGGTGCAGTCTCACATCCTGCCCCACAACAAACCTGGAGCAGCCAGATTTTTGTCTCCTGCACTGGAACAGATTGTTTCTTTGGTTAAGCAGCAGATGAGGTTGTTTTGCTTATAGGGAGCATGTTGTCTAAAAATAAAGTATTTTTAAACACCGGAATCAGATTTCTCATAAGAGGTACACACAACGTGACGCATATGGGAAAACTCAAACCTCATGAAGGTCTTTCAGGTGAATGGGGTGACCCAAGCTCCTGTTTAAAGTATTCTCTCACATTGTCTTTATTGACTAGGATATGTTAAACATTCATATAATGTGACTTTGAATCACTGTTCTACATGCTTAGGAGATGGAAAATTATTCATGCAAAATCCCTGTCCTGAATGAACTTATACCAGGGAAAATAAGACATAGACAAAAATGATCGTAACATACCTATGAAGATGTGGCTCAAGGAGAAAGAAAGATCACAAGGCTCAGGAAAGATTTTCATGGAAGGGGTAGCATTTAAGAGGGGGAGAAGTTTTCTGGACATAGTTGGGGAGTTGCTTTCCATGGGGGTGGATCAGCATATGCTAAGACATGGAGACAGGGCAGCCATAGAAGGAATGTAGTGCTCAAGTGTAAGGAAGAGTGAGGAACCCCATTGAGCAAGATCTTCCAGGACTCGAACTCCTGTGGGACAGCTGTGAGAAGTAGACTAAAGAGATAATTGGGGGCAGATTGTAGAGCTCCTTGGAGGGTGGTGTCCAGTACATCTTTCCCTAGTTCCGTGTGAGTCCAGGAGTAGCATGTGTCTGTTCCTCACTCTTTCTCACGCTTCCCTTCTTCCCTGTAGGTTCTCTTTCTCCAGCTTCTCCCCCTTGGCATCAAGAGACCTACTCTTAGGACAGTTCCCTTCACCAGGTTGGACAAGAATCCCCTCCACTCTTGCTCCCCACATACAACCTTCTCCCACTTTGTTAAGTTACAGGGTCAAGGTTTCTCATATGTCTAAATTGTCACAAAATTACCAAGATGAGGGGTGCCAGTGCTCACACCATGGTCACTGAGTCCTGGGGGTCATCTGAGCAAAGGACCTCACATCACTTTCCTCTACCCACCCAACAATTTACCTTGTGAGGCACTAATCAGTTTGAATCTCTCAGTTGAATCATCTATTTATATCCACTCTGCAAAGGTGAATATTCCAGACACAATATAATTTGGATGAAAATGTTAGAAACTCTCTGAGTTCACAGGAGTGCTTTCTTCCTGAGAATGCCTGAATAAGGCTGTACTAGAAAATTAGCACCATTTTTTTTTTCTCTTTTATGTTAGAGGCATTCAAATGGCTAGGAAAAAAGCAAATACTGGGCAGTACTAATTTAAAACAAAACAAAACAAAAACTATTATTACCTTTATCACCTTATTTCCTTAATCCTAACATGCATATTTCCACAAATTTTGACATTTTTGAAATGAAAGTATGACTTACATTCAGTATTTATGGCTAATGTGGTGTCGTTGTTTTCTACCCCGTTATATCCTCCCCCAATCAAACAAACAAATGGAAAGCTCTCATTAGGTAGCTGCCTTACAATCAAGGGAATAGGGTGATATTTTCTAGTTCCTCACTCCTGTTGCCCAGAGATACTCTTCCTGCTGATTAGTTGGGTGAGGAGAAGTCATCTATTCTACAGTGCCTTACTGAGGATTAAGCGGCCCTCTCTGGAGTATGCTATGGACTCTGGAATTACCCACGGAAAAGAATGAGTCTAGACTGTTTCTGTCAACAAACTGTGTCTCATCTGAACAATTCCCCATGTGCATGTCCTACTGCCTTCGAAATGCCCTCCTCAGTGCTTTCCTGACAGACGGCAGAAAGGGCTTCTTTTTTAACAACCCCAGCCTGGTTTTCATGACGGCTATTTTTTTTTTAAAAATGTACATATGGTGCTATGGTTATTCAATTACAGATAGAAGTAAAAGAGCTTTGTTTGCTTTATTTATCCCCCCACAAAACTGAACATTAATTAAATATTTTAAAAAGATAGAAACGAGGTTGTTTTCATAGAATTCTGAGTGTTATTTCATGAGTGACAGTCTTTGTTCCTAGTGCATGTCTAGACTCATGTGAGGGCTGGGCATATCATATCCTGTCCGTCATCTGCAATTTTCCCCTCCACTTTTTAAAAGCAGGATAAAACCTGGCAGAAGTGTACTGATTGGACAGCCGCAAGGAATCGAAGTCACTGAACAGATGTAGTAACAAAACGCGTTGCCTGAGGGGTGGGTGAGTGGAGGGGAGCTCCTGTTGGCAGATAACAAAGCATCAACTGCTTTGCGGAAAGTGGGGGATAAGAAAGAGGGGAGGTTCTGCTCAGGACCCAAGAAGCCCTGGCTCTATCACAACATTCCATTGTAATCCAGGAAGGCTTATTTTCAAAAAATCAGCACTTCTCTTTGTTCACTAACTGACACTTTCCTCTACCCCTAAATAATTCCCACACCACCTGGCTTCCCCTTCTCAGGCTCTTTTACTAGCTGTTCCTTTTAATCTTTAACTCTTTTCTCAAGCTCTTTTTAAGCCTTTTTCCAGAACTGAAATCTGACTTACCCTATAAAACATTGTAGAGGCCACACCTCCTTCATATACTTGAAACTCATAAGATATGGGGCTTTGCCATAGTCCTTTTCTTCTGGGCCACTCTCTAGCTTTCAAGACTCTTCTCCTATGAAGCCCATGAGAACCATTTCCATGGCTCACAAGAATGGGTGGAGCGAGCAGAGCTTGGAGCCCAGGTGTGTTTGACACTGGCCCCCATCACTCAGAGATCTCAAGTCCTTGCAGGATGGTTGTGAAGATTAAATGATTCCTTGATTGAAGAGCATCTAGCAGAGGGCCAGGCATGTGGCAAGCCCTCAGTGTATTTCTTCTGTTCATCTTCTGTCTTACCCTTTCTCTCCTATTCTTGTAGCTGCCATCTGCAGGCTTCCTGGAAAAATCTTTTAATTTCTGGAAACCAGATGATTTTAGCATCTGGTTCACAAATTAATAAGGTATTTCAACATTAAAACTGATGGCCTTTCCAATTCCCTGGCTTCACAATTTTCTTTTACCCTCTGTTTCAATCACTCTTACCTTGAACTGCTTCATCCCCTATAAGCTCTTAAACTCCTGCATTTCTTTGGATTATTGGCATCTGGAGCTGGACCACCTATCCACAGCACTAGTTTTATAGAATTACAAATTATAGGGAAAAAGGAGCTTCATGTGTAACAGAGAATAACACTGCATTAAAAAATACTTCCAAAGTTGTATTGAGGGTCCAGACATCACATTGTTCAGGATTTCTTATTTAGACATTGACCTGATAAATGAGTCCTAGAGCGTGGGCCATAAAAATGCTTGTCTTTTCTGCTGGTTTTGATGACTTGGTCAATGTCTTTTTTCTTTTTTTTTTTCACGAGGTACCAGTGATTGAAACTGGGACCTTGTACGTGGGAAGCAGGCACTCAAACTACTGAGCTACACACACTCCCTGGTGACGGTCTTTTAAGTTGAAAATGGAACCTAAGGAATCTCCTGTTTTTTTTCCATATTGTCCTGGCTTTTAGAAACCTCAGAGTCACCCACCCCCCACCTTTTTTTAAATCCTAATTTTTTTTCTTACGTTAACTCTTCTAGTATAATAATTCTTTTGCTCTTCCTTTTTATTACTTAACTTTGGGGTTTTGTTGTATCTGGATTTCAATAGTCTCTCTTTTAGGAATGTAAGAAGAGTAACTAAACACAACTGGAGTAAAACATTACTTGGCTTCCTGGGCCACCCCGGGGAAGGGGCTGATAGGGGATGGGGAAGTAGGCCTGTGATGGATGAGTCTTCCTAGTGGTTCTCCAACAGAATTCTAAGTCACTCCTTTAGGGCTGCCTTGGAGCCTGAGGCCGCTATAAGCAGAGCCCACTAACATGATCTACTTTAGGTCTTGGGTTTTATGTCTAAAAGAAATCTGAAAGCCACTGTGTTTTGCTTCAGGTGTACCAGGACTTCCTTCCCCAGAAAAAGTAAATTATTTTGGGGAACCCCTCAGGAGTCTAATTTATTAATCAATACAGTTGTTGTCTTTTTTTACAAAGACATTTTCTACATGTTTCTTTGCCATGAGGCATTTTGTGGGATTCTAAAATGCATTATTTCACTGGATTTTTACATAGTGTTGTGGAATAAGTATTATTAGTAGCTGCAACGTGTAAATGAGGAAACTAGACCTGTAGGAAAGGTTAAATCACTTGCTCCAAATCACACAGTTAAGAGTTGGACCCTGAATCATCTATTTGAAAACCCAACCCACCAATACATTAGAAACTCTGAGGATGGAATGAAACTGATGGACTCTGCTGGGAGTCCCCCGTTCTAGGAGCCAGCCAGGTCCAGCAAGGGCCATCTGAACAGCTCTGCAGTGTGGCAGACCATCCACATCTAGCATACTCCAAATTCCTGGTCTTTCCTAACAGGCTAGTATAGGGACCCTGGAGATTTTGAGATTAACACATGATCCAAACAGCCCAGCACAGGACAGTGAATGGCTGGTGTGTGCCTGACTGTAGGAATTCTGGTCACTAGCTATATTCAGTAGGTTTATGTATTTTCTTCTGGCTGCCTAGTGAGGGGGTCCATTCAAAGTTGCCTAGTGATGTTGCCCAGCTGCCAGCAATCTGAGTGAAAATCAAATCCACTGCTTTTAAAAATTATTATCTTTTTAAAAAAAGATGCATAGATCACACAAAATGTTACATTAAAAAATATAAGTGGTTCCCATATACCCCACTCCCCATACCCCCACTCCTCCCACATTGACAACTTCTTTCATTAGTGTGGAACATTCATTGTATTTGATGAGTACATTTTGGAGCATTGTTACATGGCATGGATTATAATTTTCATTGTAGTTTACACTCTCTCCCAGTCCATTCAGTGGGTTATGGCAAGATATATAATGTCCAGCATCTGTCCCTGCCATATCATTTAGGACAACTCTAAGTTCCGAAAATGCCCCCATATCACACCTCTTTTTCCCTCTCCATGCCTTCAGCAACTCCCGTGGCCACTGCCACCACATCAATGATATAATTTCTTCCATTGCTAGAGCCACAATAATTCTATAATAGAATACCAGTAAGTCCACTCTAATCCATAGTTTATTCCTCCATCCTGAGGACCCTGAGATGGCGATGTCCACTCCACCTCTAAATCGAGAGGGAGCTTAGATCCCACATGGCTTATGAATGGAATTCTCCTGCTTGCAGCTGTAGACCCTCTTGGTTCCCTGGTGTGGTGGTTGACCATCCTCACCTCCCTGTTAGCAGGCCTGGGTAAGTCTGACGAACTGGAGAGTAGGAGTTGCAACTCTGCTGAGGCTCAGAGCCCAGCTGGCATATGGACAGTCCAGAGATTCAAGTCTCCTGAGTATACACCAACCCCAGTGTCAACCACAATTGCAGTAAAAGTGACAGAAGAAGCATGCATAGAGAGGTCACATCTGAGTCCAACTCCATCACATTCAGGAGCACAAATTCCAAAGTAGGGCCCACTGACATTGCACTGAACTCCAGAGCCATCAGCCATGACTGTAGGACCTGGGTGTCTCTGTAGCCCTCAGGAGCACCAGTACCTGGGGTTGTATCTACTTTGGCTGTCTCTGAGATCCTGCTGAGATGTGTGTAAACACGACCCATCTGATGACCTCCCTACTCATTTTGAAGTCACTTAGCCATATAAATTCATTTGTCTTTACCATTTCCCCCTTTACTTCAAGGTCTTTTTGCATCACCAGCTGGTGCTTGATAGTAATCCCTCAGAGCCAGGGACAAATCCACTGCTTTTTTATGCTGTTTTTAAAATTCCTCTACCACTTTCCCCATCCTTTCCAGCTAAAATACTTTTGTTCAGCTAGACTGTAAAATAGAACCCCTTATAAACAATGTTGACACTTGAAGGAGAAAAAAAACATGCATTTTAAAAGCATGTTCCTAAATAAATCTGAGGTCAAATCAGTTCCAATAATCTAGTGCTACCAATGTCACTGGATCCTCAATTACATTTGCATCAAAGATCTTTAATTTCCCAGACTGAATTTTAAAAGTGATTCTAATTAGGAAGACATATATTGACTTAAAATTATTCAGTGGTTCAGAAGTCAAAGAAAAGAGACAAAGACTTTGGGTAGTTAGAAAAAATCCAAACTATCAACATGCCAAATATTAATTTCCTTCTGAAACAAAATTACTGATTTCCAAACAAAGCTGCCATTTAGGCCCAAGCTATGCTATTCAAATCATAATTGCTTTTTCTTGCTAAACTTAGAATACAAGAATGCATGCATTAAAAAACGTTAGGAATTCTAGAAGCAAATATTTTGCTCATGACATGCATCAAATCAAAAATACTGTATTCTAGCATAATGGAAAAGATAGCATTGATGACCCAGCATCAATTAGACATGTGTTTTTTTGTGATGGATTTTTAAAAATAATGGGATAGATTTAGATCCTACCTGTACCTGTCTGCACTGCCTCACTCAGTCATTGCCACGGTCCATTGATGAATTGTCAAATCGTTTCAAAACAGGCAGAAACCAATTGGTTTATGAAGAGAGGAGAGTCCAGATTTTGACCTTTTGAACGGAAGTATTCCACCTATAACCCAAAGCATCTGTACCATTTAGAAGTTAAACAGGGAGTCCACAGACTATGTCTTCAAAATCATTTGGCTGATGTCAAACTACTAACTATTCAGGTTTGTATCAGAAGGAAGTTGTTGTTTATAAATGAACCTTTTCAAATTTTTTATAGGCTAATTATGTGTCAAACATGTACTTAGTAGCTGAACTGTCAAAATGACCCACCAGGTCATGTTGTGTAGATTAGAAATTACCAAAGCAAATTCCATGTAACATTAGAAGATGATCCACTAAGCTTGGGAAATACTGTGTTAAATGAAAGGAAATAGGTGTTTTAGCATAGGGCTTATACACTGGTGCATATACCAGAGATGACCAAATCTATATCTAACTGCTTTACCTTCATACATGAAGTGTTTATGAAAGTCTATATTCAGAAGATATCATTTCCCTTATGCCAAAAGAATGGTGCAAACAAGTACAGATTTCTTATTGATTTCAGAGACTGATCTGTTTTCTTCAACATTGATTACCTGAGAGCTATCTTAATTTTCTGTTTCCTTTTTGCTATTTCTGTTTCAGTAAATTGCTCAGATACAGGAATGATTTCTCCGAGATGAAGTGGGAAAATTCTGAATTCATTCTATCTCTGCTCAGGTAATGCCATTAGGCCAGTGTAGTCTGGATTCTCTTTTTCTCTTTGTTTTTTGTATCTCTTTATGGAACTACCTGAGATTTTATATTGTATAGTGGATTGATCTTGTAATTCACGCAATTATCAACATCTTTTTAAAAGAGAAAGGAACAATGGGACACAATTCTCTGAAGTATTCAAACTAATGGAGAAAGACCATGCAATTTAAGAACTTTCTGCAGTTGGTAAGTTTTTCCATTAGGCTCCAAAACATAGCTTAGCTCTAACAGTACATCCAAGAAATTATAAAAATGGAAAAATAGAATTGAAAGCAAATAACTTAAGTGGTAAAAAATCGTAGGGATTTAAAGGAAAATTGAATTTGTGATTACAGTCGCTGGCACAGAGAGGCTAAGAGTACTTACTCATACTCACTTGTAACAATACTCATGCAGAAAATGTTCAAAGGTTTACTAGAGCGATGATTGCACAGCTCTGTGATGAAAGTGAGAGCAAATGAGTATAAACTTTGGATAGAATGTACAAGGCATGGGACACAGTGAACCATGTGGTGGAAGATGGACTGTGGCTAACGGCGCAAATATGAGAGTGTTCTCTCATGAACTCTAACAAATATACAATACGAATACATAATGTTAAAAATAGGCGATGTATGGAAAAATATGCCAATTGTACACTGTAGACCATAGTTAGTGGTAATAGTCTGATCACGTTCTTTCATAATCTGTAACAACTGTTCCATAAAAATGTAAGGTGTTGGTGGAGGGGTGATGTCTGTGAATTCTGCACATTATGCATGATTATTTTGTAAGCTCACAACTTATCTAATAAATAAAAACAAAAACAAAACAAAACAAAAAAGTAATGGAGGTAAATGCATCTTTCAATAATTTACAATTTGTGTAACTGTAATTCTTTCTAAAATGGAAACAGCATGCAGGCTTGAACAGCAGTAATCATCATTAGAAATAAAAGTATTAGAAGAGTTACACTGGAAAAGCACAGAGGAACTGAAGTCCCCTTAATTTCAAATGATTATGAGGCTTAATTATACTTTCCATGTCCTGGTTCAGCTATATGTTGTTGTATGTTTGTTTCTTTTCATTGATGAGTAGTAGTATTCTATTATAAGAATATAAATCAATTTCCTATCGAAGGGTATCTGGATGGTTTACAGTTTTAAAAATTATGAATGAAGCAATAATTATTCTTGTGCAAATCTTTGCATAGACATGTTTTTATGTCTTTTGAAACATAAACTTTTTCATCATCCTGACTTTGGTGGACACAAAGATTTATGTATTTTAAAGACTATTAATTCAATTATTGATTCATTTAATAAATCTTTATTAAATGCTGTGGTAGTTTGAGACCATATGTATCCCTGAAATCATGTTCTTAAAGCTGGTCTATTCCTATGAGTATGAACCCATTGTGGGTAGGACCTTTCAATTAGTTTATTTCAATTAAGGCATGGTCCTGAGTGGGTCTTCAGCCTCTTACTGGAGTCCTTTATAAACAGGAGGAATATGAAGAGAGAAGAGAGAAAACTGGAAGCAAGAAGCTGATGCAATGAAACCTGGAGAGACCAGCAGATGCTGCCATGTACCTTGCCATGTGACAGAGGTATCCTGATGTTCAGGGAGAAAGCATTGCCTGATGATACCTTGATTTGGACAATTTCACAGTCTCAAAACTGTAAGCTTGTAAACTAATAAATCCCCATTGTTAAAATCCAAGCTATTTCTGAATTGCTTTTGGCAGCTTGGCAGACTAAAACAAATGCCTATTCAGAACCAGGCATTCTTCTAAGTGCTGGGGATGCAAGAGTGAACAAAACAGACAGAATCTCAGTTCTTTTGGAGCTTATTTTCTAGAGGAAAATAGGAAACATAAATAAGTGAAATATACAGCATATTACATGGAAATAAGTGTTAAAGAGTAAAATAAAGCAGAGAAAGGGGATAGGAGTGTTGGGATGACCAGGAAAGCCTTCAACAAAAGGATGACATTTGAGCAAAGAACTGAAGGAGGTGAGGGGCAAGTCATCTGGACATCTGGGGAAGGAGCATTCCTTGTAATAGAAGAGTAAGGCAAAGATATCCTTTGAGGCAGGAACATACCTGATGTGTTCAATGTGCTTAGGCAAAGTGAGCTCTGAAGAAATTTCTGGGAGATGATTGGTGGAAGGGGGATTGTATAGGTAGGATAATATGCCGATTATTCACTTATTGCTTCTCAAGTCAAAATTTATCCTTTTTGTGTGCTCCGTGAGATTGAATATGGGCCTTTACTTATTTTTTTCCTGCCAGCTGGCATTGAAGCTTTGTCAGTAGAGGTCTTCTACTGACAATCTTATTTAGTGCAGGATTGGAATAGGAGTAGAATATTGGTGACAAGAAAGTCTGGAAGAGATATGTGGACGGGCCTCTCTGAATGGGCAGATTATGAAGATATTTGTGTCTCATATGAATGTCCATTAAAAGGCATCTGCTCAAAGACTTGTAATAATCAAATGGTCAAAATTACCTGACCTGTGGATGTCAGCCATCACAGTCACCCCAGTACTTAATGGGTCTATGAATAAAGTGGCCCCAGTGGCAGGAATGGAGGCTGTGCATGGGCTCAACGACACAGACTTCCTCTGATCAGTAATGACCTAGTTAATGCTATAGCAGATACCAACACTGAGTCTGTGACATGCCTCCATCTGGGAGAAGATTGATTATGTTGGCTGTCTTTTTGTCATGGAAGTGGTAGAGATTCATCCTCACAAAAATCACACATATTCTGGATATAACTATGTCTTCTCATTCCATATGCTTCTTCCAGAACCACCATCCAAGGACATTCAGAATGCTTTATCACCGTCCTGGCATTCTACACAGTATTACCCCTGATTAAGGAACTCATTTCACTGCAAAGGAAGTGCAATACTGGGCCCATGCCCATTAAAACAACTGGTCTTACCACTTATCACCTCCTATAAAGCAGCTGACCTAACTGAAAGGTGGAATGGCTCACTGAAGACTCAGTTATGGTGCCAGTTGGGAAACAACCTCTCAAAGGAAAAGGATTCTATTTCACAGGGCATGGTAAATGTGATGAGCCAGAGAATATTACCCGGCACTCTTAACAGCACTATTGTGCTGTTTTGATAGCCAGAATATATAGGTCTAGGAATCAAGGGGCAGGAGTGGCTCCTCTCACTATTACGCCTAATAACCCAGTCACAGAAACTTTGCTTCTTGTCCTGGAAACTTTGAGCTCTGCTGGTTTGGAGATCTTAGATTCTAAAGGACAAATGCTTCCAGAATTGGACGCAACAATGTTCCTCTGAATTGGAATATGTGCCCATCACCAGCCATTTTGGGCTCTTTATGTACCAAGTTAATGGGCAAATGGATTGTTCTACTGACTGGAGTAATTGATCTCTGTTACATACAGGAAATTGGCTTGCTTCTATATAATGGAGGCAAAGAGGACCACTTGTGAAACAAGGGAATTCTCTCTAACTCCTCTCCATACTTTCATGTTCACCTCTGATGGTTTTGTAGTGGACTATATTCAGTGAGGCACCTCCCATGAACTACTTCCCCATGAATAGGGTAGATTTCTGGCAAGTTCCAGAGTACAAATTTCCAGCAAGTTTTGCTGGCCTGGGATCACAGCAGCTTCATTGCCATCTAGTGCCCTCTTTGGTACACTATCTTGGCCCTAGGAATAGTGGATATTATATATTATTACTAAATAATATCATATCTGCCATTATATTAAATGCTGTAGCTGCAATTATATATTCTTTAGAATTATCTTTCATTCTATATTTCCCCATATAAGCTACTTCAATCCTCTGATAGAGTTAATAATTAGTTATACTAAATTTTCCCTGTTCAAATTACTGGTAGTTTCTCTTTCCAAATTGGACCCAGACGGATACAGGTGACCACATAATTTCATAAGTAAATTCAGGTGTTGAGAGAGAAAGAGAAGCTATTACTAATTCCTCTGGGACAGCATATATAAACCTGGACGGACCCCGATAAGGTGGGATGTATGGTTCCCTACCTATGGGCCATAGGAAGGACTTGGGCTTCACTCTGAATAAGATGGGAAGCCTTCGAGGTTTTGAGCAGGGGAATGACAGCGTCTGATTTAAATAGCATCTAAAGGATTACTCTTCATGCAAGATTAAATACAATATAGCTCCTATCCTTATTGCTTACTTAATCTCAGTAGAAATATAATAGAGTATCTATTTTCCATGATACATGACTGATATCCCTCCTCTAAAACCCCAGTTTCTCCCCATTCTTCAAAGCACAGCTCAGATCACTGTCTCTCCATGAAGGCTTGCAAATAAATAGCTCTCAGGTCCCAGATATTGCCCCTTGATATACTAGATAGTAATTTTATACTTTCTAATATCTCCCATAATATTGTGTTTTCACCCATATTCATTATTAGCTTTTCAATATTTATGTTTTATTTCCCCCAGAGGATTGTGGGTTCCCTAAAAGCAAGGATCATGCCCTTATACTTCTGTGAATTCCCCCATATAGTCTTTCTCAAGGGTTGGTGCCAGTCCATAAGGAATGCTGTCATTGGTCTACAGAAAATGGAAAAAGCAAGGATTATGTAATCTAATCAGGTTTTCAAGAAGTGAATGTGTCCAAGTTAGAGGATCATCTTTTATTTTGAGGTTATGCCCTTTCTTCTTTTATTGTGCCAATATGCTCCTTTCAAAAAAAAATTAATTGTGAGAATAATAGTTGATAGGGTTTTTCTGACACTTTTATTTGATGAAATTGAAAAAATCAAAATCCTGTATCTATCCCTTCACCCCACAATATGAAGTATTATAATCCTCCATAAATTTGTGCAATGCTATGCCCAATGTGAACTTGTCCTTGAGGAGTTGATGACATTCAAAACTCTCCTTGTTCAGAAATGTCCACTTATGTCAATGTTGGAACAGAAATCTTTAAAAGTCTTACTTAATTCACTTGTCTCCAAATTATCTGTTCAAATCATTTTAAGGTATTAATAATTCAATTGGAGGAAAAATATTTGCACTCATTATGTAACATTATGCAACTGTTACCTTGAACCTAATGTTTTTGAGGTCTAATTCTAAACAGGTAAAAGTGTAGGAAAGATTGAGAATGATTCATTGTTTCAGAAGATAAGAAGCAGTATCAATTTATCAATTTTTGAATCTTTTACAAAACTGCTTATCCATCCATTAGTTCAATATTATTCATTACTTAAATATCCCTAGGCAAATTTCCTCGTAGAATGTAATGTCGAGAAAAAGACTGTCTCTCATAGAAGAAACTGCATCCTTTCATCCGATAATGTGAACTACATAATTCATGTTTCTCTTTTAGCCTTGACTGCCAAGAAGTTCAATGCTGAATGTAACTCCTATTGCATTAACCTGTCTTCTCACTAGTTGCTGATACGAATCTTTCTTTTCTCTGGGTCTTATTATCTCTTTCAGATTTTTAAAAACTGCCAACATGTATGTGTTATTGAGGTAACCTGTCTCAATTACTTATGGAAAGTAGGAACAGTAAAAACAATAAATTTGTCACCAACAAATAGAATTATCCACATTTCTGTGAAAACTCAGAGTTTACATAGAAGGCAAGGATATCACATATTTTGCTATCCCCATGTCAGTCTCATACACCATCTTAATCCCTATGGATTACTTTTTTTCCACACTGGTAAACAAATAGCCAAATTTGCTCAGAACAAATAGATGATGAGTCCATGAGGCCCACAGTAATTGTTGGGTCATTTTGTTTGGATGAAAAAGCTCCCAACCCGGACTGACTGCAGAACTTGATCCCAGCTTTGAATCTGATTGTAAAAGGAATTTTCTTTTCCACAGGAAGCTGAAGTTCAAATTTGACAATTTTCAGCAACTACCATGCGACTGCAATTCTTGTGTAGGATCAGTCTGTGTTATATCCATTTGCATTATTATTTAAATCATTCAGAAAAAAAATGGACTTTTTCCAAATGCAGATGCATGTTATCCTAAAACAGTTAGCTTTTTGTGTATACAGGAGAAAATATAACTTATAGATTTTCCAAAATTTTATGGTAAAACTCAGGGAGAAAATGAGCAAATTCAAATTTTGAATCTATTATGTTCTATCTGGATTAAATTACTTACATAAACTTTCCTATTCCTGTCTCCCCATCTATAAAATTGGCAAAAGTGTAGTACCGGTGTAGAGAATAAATGATATATAGTAGTGTATGTAAAGTATTGTATATAAATGGTACATAGTATTGCATGGAAATATATCCCTAGGAGAATTTCCTCTTAGAATGTAATGGTCCCAGATAAGCATTAGTTATTATCAATATTTTAGAGCCATAGAAATAAAGTAATTTATTTTGCATTACGAACAGAAACTTTAAAAAAATTCACTTTCTAAATACCAGCTACATGCAGTTTCACTTAAAGATTGGTAGAGAAGATAGAAAATGTAAACATCTAAGGCCAAAGGGTTCTTTTTTATTTAAATCATGACAAACTTCAAGTTCCTTGAGGTCAACAAAATTGTATCCATTCATTGTTTCTCCTATATGACCTGAGCATTTATTGAACTGCAGATGGTCAATAAATGTTCAGCTAGAATAATGTGAATTCTAACTAGCTGCTATTCAAAGGCTGTATTTATTGAATGCCAAAGATGCCTCAGACATTGGGGCTACAGAAAGAGATAAAACATGGGTTTTGCATTCAAAGGAATCACACCCTAAGGGGAGGAGGCAGACATGTAAATACACAACTGCATCCCAGGGCAGTAGGGTATGTGAAAAATGTTCAGGGGGTGGGCGGCTTGGAGTACGCACTGAGGCCCCTGGGAAGGGGGGACTTGCATCTTGACCTGGCCTGTGCTCTGTGTTTGGGGGTCAGTTACCAAGTCAGAAATAAGACAAGAAAGAAACAATCACTCATAGCACCATATTACCCTTGAAAAATCTCTGTCCTTAAAGTAAGTATCCACAGGACAAATCCTGTGCAGACATACCTATGTACACATGTAAAATATATCTGGTACTGTATAGTACATAATAAGTATATGATAACTATTTTAAGGTATTTTTAATTTTTAAAATATTCTTTTTTGCTGAGGCTATATCATTCAATTCAATTAACTGTGCAAATGATGTGATTCTACTGTAAATACAAGATAAGGGCTCTATGCTTTCATAATACTGGATAATGGAAGACATTGTACTATTATTGAATTTATGGCCCTTGTTTATAAACACTATTTCAATAGAGAAATAAAGCGCTACAGGAGAAAAACAATTTATTTCTGTTTTTTAAAATAATTGTAAATATAAGTGAAAATAAAATTTATTCACCAATGTGTAGGATATAGCATAGAAGTGCATCTATTTTTATACTGCTATAGACTTTCTGTCAATCCAACAAGCAAACAACTCTGTGTTTGCAATGCTATGACTCTGAGAAGGCATAAATATAGCTGGCAATCTGTAACTGAAGACCAAAACTCTAAACTGATATTTCATCAACAATAAAGTATATTTAAAGTGAATGTTTCCCTAATAGATTTAGCTGTAGATGTAGACATTTCTTAAAGTGTTGCTGCAAAGAAAAAAAAATGAGCTGACATATGCAAATGAGATTTAAAAAGCCATTAGTCCTACCATTCCCAGCAGACTATATTTTTCCCCACAAAGAAGGGGACAAAATCAAAATCATAGGAATAAAAGCTGCTTTTTTGTAGTATCAGTATTATGCAAGTTTTCTGAGTAAAGACTTGGTTTCAACTCTTTATAATAATGCTCCCTCTAAATTATATAAAAGCCTGTATACTAAGTCATTTAAAAAATTAAAAAACAGTTAAGCAAGCATCAGAGTAGTGAATAATATAAAGTTATATTTAATGTGATATAGTAGCATAGGGTATTATTCAATGATATCTTTCATTTTTCTCTATAATTTCCAGGTCACACTGCAAGAAACGTGAAGTTCAAAGAATTCTTTTCTCTAACTTGTTGTGGTAATAAGATAGTTTATGGATTCTAAAAATAGATAGTAGATTATGTTTTGTGAACTGGTCTGTCCCCCTGGGCATATTAGATTATATTGGATTCAGAGGTTTCACCTTTACTTGATTAAATAATGATTAACGCTTTGATTGGGCCATGTCAGTAGGATGTTGCATTCCAGCCCTGTTGGTGGGCAAGGACTCACAGAAAAAGTGCACTGCAGAGAAGGGAGGTTGGAGTTTTGAGTTGGAGCCCAGGAAGTAAGCCCATAAAGGAGCAGAGCAGTTGAGCCCAGAGAGAATCGAGCCCCAGGGAGAGAGGAAACCAAGAAACCTGAACTTTCGCACATGTCAGCAACCATCTTGCTCCAACATGTGGCAACAGACTTTGGTGAGGAAAGTAACTTATGCCTTATGGCCTGGTAATAGTAAGCTTCCACCCAAATAAATATCCCATATAAATGCCAACAGACTTCTGTTATTTTGCATCAGCACCCCTTTGGCTGACTAATACAAAATTTGGTACTGGAGAGTGGGATTGTGCTTTTGCAATTACAAAAATGCTGGAGCAGTTTTATAAATGGGTAAGGGGTATTTTTTGGAGGAATTGCAAGATGGTTGGTAGAGAAGACCTATAGTGTGTTAAAGAGACTGTTGATAGTAATATGGACTCTAAAGAGACTTTTTATGAGGACTTAGAAGTAAATGATGAAACTATTATTGGAAAATGGAAGAAAGGTGATCTGTGTTTTAAAGCTGCAGACAACTTAGCAACGTTAACTCCTGGTGTTTTATGGAATGCAGACTTTGAAAATGGCAAGCCTGGGCATTTAGCTAAAGAACTTTCCAAATTAAACTTGAAAAATGTGGCTTGGCTTCTCCTTATAGTAAAATGCTAGACAAGAGAGATAAGCTGAGAACTGAACTATTGAGCACAGAGAAATAAGAAACTGATTCTGGAACTTTTCAAGTCTCTGGAAATCAAGCCCCCCAGATGATAGTGCCCCATTTGAGGACTTAACTAAACTTGGAACTAGTAAATCAGAATTTAAAATTCAGTTATGCAGAAAAGACATGTGTAAAGTCTTACTGTTTGATTGCTTGGACCTTTGCTTCTTGCATGCTAAACCAACAAGCTTTTTGAGAGAGCTGTATGAACAAAACCACTGTCAACTTGGACTAAAAGGACATGGAAAGGAGAGATTAAAGGGGAAAATAGCTTTAAGAGAAAACCCATGGAAGCTGAAATCTGGAATTAAGACATCATTTTGGGCCAAGAGAGGAACCCCACCCATGTGTACAGATAGGTTGAGTTTTCCCCAGCAGTTGAAGAAGGTGGGTGTTCTCACATGATGTTCAGGGAGAATTTTGTTGCCCCAGGGTACAAAGAGGGTGGAGTACATTCCTCAAGAATTAGGTTGGTCAAGGTCACCACCCCATAGGTCAGAGAGGGGTGGACCTGCCCCCATGGATTAGGGAGGGCCAGGTGGTCAACTCATTGCTCTGAGAGGGTTGAGCCTATATGCCAAAGGTTACAGAGGATGTTGTCCTCACTTCACTATACTAGGGGGGTTAAGACTCAAACCCAAAGATTGGGTAAAGTGTGGCAATTACTGCTCTTGGGGGGTGAAGTCTGGAGCTTGGTTGCCACCCAGATGCTTAATGAGGGCAGAATCAAGAAAATGGCCATTTGGCAAGCCTGTGGAAAGGGTGGGTGCCCATGCGGCCCCAGGAGAAAAAGCCATCATCTTAAGCATGACTCTCAGACTTTGACATCTACTGAGATATGTCCTGCAGGTTTACAGAACTGTAGAGGACCCATGACTCATGTTTCCCTCTCCATTTTTCCTTATTGTAATGAAAATGTCGATCCTTTGTCTATTGTATATTGGAAGTAGATGAATTGTTTTGTAAGTTTCAGACATCTACAGCAGACAGGACTTTGCCCCAAGTTTTCCTTAAACTGATTATGATATGGCATTGTGCTTAGTATTGTTACTGAAATAAGCTTTTTAGAATATTGTAATGTCCTTTTGGTATTCAGAGGGTGGAGTGTGTTTATGAATTCCAAAAATAGATATTGGATTAAATTTGTAAACTCGTCTGTTTACAGGCATATTGGATTATATTGGATTCAGAGGTTTCACCTTTACTTGATTAAATAATGATTAAGGCTTTGATTGGGCCTTGTCAGTAGGATGTTGCATCCCGGCCCCCTTGGTGGGTGGGGACTCACAGAGAAACTGCACCTCAGAGAAGGGAGGTTGGAGTTTTGAGCTGGAGTCCAGGAAGTAAGCCCATAAAGGAGCAGAGCAGCTGAGCCTGGAAAGAATTGAGCCCCAGGGAGAGAGGAATCCAGGGAGCTTGAACTCTAGAGAACCATCAACAGCTATCTTGCTCTAACACAACAGACTTTGGTGAGGGAAGTATCTCTCCTTTATGGCCTGGTAACTGTTAGCTTCTACCCCAAATGAATACCCTTTATAAACACCAACAGATTTCTGGTATTTTGCATCAGCATGTCTTTGGCTGACTAATACACTTGTATTATAAGAATTTAAAAATACAAGTTAAAGTTGTGTAAGTAGGAAAACAGAGTTGTATATTCACTACTTAGATCCAAAATTCTTTTTTTAAATGTGAAAAGCAAATGCATACACATGTACATACACATACATTATATAAAGTATATCTACAGTTTTTGAATTACACATAAGCAATTATACCTCCTTGTGAGTACACATGACTTTTATTTACAGCTTTATTGAAATGTAATTTGCGGCAGCTTGCTCGGTCGGTAGAGGTGGGGTCTGGCTGCGGACGAGGGGTCGGTCCAGCTTTGGACGAGGGATCGGTCCCGCTTGGGACGAGGGGTCGGTCCCACTTGGGACGAGCGGTCGGTCCGGCAGCAGACGAGGGGTCGGTCTCACAGGGGTTGCGTGGTTCGGCTGACGGGGTCGCCCGGCGAAGCCGGCGACGAAGGGGTCGCCCGGAGAAGCAGGCGACGAACTGGGGACAAGAGAGGCCAGGCCCTTGTCGGGGGCTCTCAGGACTGGAGGGCGCACAGCAGAAGAACTACCGTGGAGACAAGGTAAACACGCAAGTCCACTTTATTGAGGGAGAGGCAACAGTTTTATAGGGGCTGGGGAAGGCTGATTGGTCGAAGCCACGCCCTGTTTTGATTGGTTGCCGGTGAAAGGTCAGTGGGCGGTACTGGACGGGGGAGGGGTGGTGGTTAGGGATTGGCTGTCGCTGTTGCTGGGGGAAGGGGCAGGGTTTAGGGATTGGTGGCTGCTGTTGCTGGGGTGGAGGGCAGACTTGAGTTTCCCGCCCATGCCTGGCTGTTGCTGCTGTCGGGGGAGGGGAAAAGGGCAGACTGGAATTTTCCGCCCTGCGCCTGTGCAGGGAGAAAGAAGAAGAAGGGTGCCGCCCCACAGGCATCGTGTGGCGCCATCTGGGAGGAGGGGCGGCCGCGGAAGCATGGCTGCCGAGAAGGGGAGACCCGAGGGCACTCTGCGCCCATGCCGAGCTCCCTTCAGGGGTGGCGGTGAGTCCGACCAGCCACCCTATTATGGGGGCAGCGGCTTGGCCTGCCGCGGCTGCTCCCCCGCCAGGCCAGCAAACCACACTTCAGCCCGAGGGGTGACCGCAGTGATTTATATACCATAAAACTCATGCATTTTAAGGATACAATTAAGTGATTTTTGGTCATTTATAAAGTTGTGCAACCATCACCAAAATCCAGTTTTAGAACATTTCCTTGACCCCCCCAAATTCCCTTGTGCCCATTTTCAGCCAGTTCCTTTCCCTACCCTATGCCACAGGCAACCACTCATCTGCTTTCAGTCTCTATAAATTTGCATTTTCTGGCCATTTCATATACATGCACAATATGTAGTGTTTTGGATTTGGCTTCTCTCATTTAGTGTAATATTGAGGTTCATCCATGCTGAAGCATGTATCATTATTTTCTTCTCTTTTCTTGCTAAATAGTATTCCATTATGTAGGAATACCACATTTCTTTATCCAATTACCAGTTCATGAATATTTGGATTGTTTCTAATTTTAACTATTACAGACATTCATGTATAAGTGTTTGTGTGCACATATGTGTTCATTTTTCTTGGGTAGATTTCTTAGGAGTAGAATATCTGGACAGTGTAATAACTGGGTTTAACTTTTTATGAAACTGTCAATCTGTTTTCCAAAGTATCTGCTTCATTTTACATTCTCACCAGCAATATATGAGTTTTCCGTTCTCTCTACATACATGCCAACACTTGATATTGCCAGCCCTTTTGATCATAGTCATTTTAGTGGATGTAAAGTGGTAGCTTTTAGTGGTTTTTAATGTGCATTTCCCTAATAAGCAATGCTATTGCACATCTTTTCTTTCATGTTCTCATTATCCATTTATAGATCTTCCTTGGTGAAATATCTATTCAAATATTTTTGCCCACTGGATGTTTCACTTCTTGCTATTGACTTGTAAGAACGTGTTATATAGTCTAGGTATGTCATTTATCAAATATATGATTTGTAAATGTTTTCTCCCAGTCTGTGGGCTCTTTATTTTTAAATGATGTCTTTTGAAGCATATAGCTTTAAATTTTAGTGAAGTGCAATTTATCAGTTTTTTCATTTATGACCTGGGATTGTGCTATCATGTCTAAGAATGTTTTGCTAATACAATGCTACAACAATTTGTCCCATATTTTCTTCTAGATTTTTAATAGTTTTAACTTGCATTTATATCAATGAGCCACTTTGAGTTAGTTTATGTGTATGGTGTGAAGTACAGCATAATCTTTTAAAAAAACAAATATCCAATTGTTCCAGAGTTATTTGCTGAAAACATCTTCTCTCCCATTGAATTGTCTTGGCATATTAGTTGAAAATCAATAGACCATAAATAAAAGGATTTGTTTCTAGACTCTTAGTTATTTCCATTGTTCTATATGCCTATACTTATCCTGATACCAAACTGTCTTGATTATTGTATCTTTATAGTAAGTTTTGAAATCAGATAGAATAAGAACATTGTTCTTTTCTAAATTGTTTTGGGTATTCTAGGTCCTTTGCATTTCCATGTAAATTTCAGGATAAACTCATCAATTTTTACAAAAAATCATGCTGGGATTTTAACTGGGATTGCATTGAATTTATAAACTAATTTGAGAAAAGTTGCCATCCTTATCAATTCATATCCTACCGCTGCTGTAAACAAGTTACCACAAACTTAGCTACTTAAAACACACATGTACTATTTTACATCTCTGGATGTTAGAAGTCCAAAATTATTCTTACTGGGCTGAAGTCAAGGTTTCAGTCAAGGCTGGTTCCTTCTTGAGGCATTGAGGCAAAAATCCATTCCCTTGCCTTTTTTAGGTTCTAGAAGTTGCCTACATTCCTTGGCTTGTGGCCCCTTCCTCACATCACTTCAACCTCTTGCTCCATTGTAGCATCTCCTGTTATTGACTTTGATGCCCTGCCTTCCTCTTAAAAGGGACTGCCCATATAATCAAGGATCTTAGCATCCCAAGATCCTTAACTTAGTCATATCTGCCAAGTCCCTTTTACCATTTAAGGGAACATATTCACAGATTCTTGGAATTAGGAAGTCAACATCTTTAAGATGTTTTTCTATTTACTTAGATCTTCTTTAATTTTTTGCAGTATTGTTTTAGCTTTCTGTGCATATATTTTGCACATCTTTATTAACGTTATTCCTGAGTATTTCATTCTTTTTAATGCTATTGCAAATGGAATTGATTTCTTAACTTCATTTTCAGATTGTTTGTTGCTACTGTATAGAATTACAATTGATTTCTGTATATTTATCTCATGTGCTACACATTTGCTAAACTTGTTTTTAAGTTATAATAGTTTAATTTTTGTGGATTTCTTAGGGATTTTCAACATATAGAATCATGTCATCTGCAAATAAAGACCGTGCTATTTCTTCCTTTTCAATGTGGGTGCCTTTAATTTCACTTTCCCGTTATTATATAGGCCAGAACTTCCAGTACACAGTTGAACAGAACTGGAAAGAGCTGACAACCTTGGCTTGTTCTTGACCTTAGGAGCAAAAAATTCAGTCTTTCACCACTAAGTATGAGGCTAACTCTAGGTTTTTTGTGGATGTCATTATTAGTCAGGGTTCTCTAGGGAACTGACAGGAGATATCTAAAAATGTTATGAGATTTTATAAAATTATTTAATGTGACCTTGGGGATGAGTCTAAATTCTGTAGGGCAGTATGCAAGACAGGAACTCCATGAAGGTTCTAGAAGAATTCCCCAGGAGAAGAAGCTGTCTGTCTGAAGTAGAGATGGAAGTTCTCTATTCTGACTGCTGAAAGTATTGCTTCTCCTTTAAGGCCTTCAGCTGATTGGATGCTGAAGGCAATTTCCTTAGTTGACTGTAGATGTAATCAGCCATAGATGCAATCAACTTACTAATGAATTAAGTCCAGGATATGTCCTCAGAATAATACTAGGCCAGTGCTTGTTTAACAAAATAACCAGGTACCATTACTTGGCCAAGTTGACACATGAGCCTAATCATCACAATGCCCTTTATTGAATTAAGGAAGTTTCCTTCTACTCCTCATTTTATAAGAGTTTTTTAAAAAACTTCAGATGAGATGATTATTTGTGGGTATTTTTTTTGTTCTTTTTTCTATTAATGGTACATTATGGTATACCATAATTTCTATTATGGTATATTAGATTAATTGACTTTTGGTCATTAAACCAACTTTGTATTACTAGGATAAATCCCTCTTTGTTGTGTGTTTTATCCTTTTAATAAGCTGCTGAATTTGATTTGTTGCTGAATTGTTGTATGCGGTTTTGTGATGTCTTTGTATGGCTTTGGCATTGGGGCAATATGACCTGATACAATGAGTTGAGGAATGTTCCCTCCTTTATATTCTAAAAGAAAAGATTGTATTATTTCTTAAGTATTTGACAGTATTCAATAGTGAAGCAGTCTGAGCTTGGGATTTTCTTGGTGAGAAGATTTTTAGTTATTAATTCAGTTTCTTTACTTGTTATTTGTCTATTCAGAATTTATATTTCATTTCTTCTTGCATCAGTTTTAGTACTTGGTGTTTTTCTAGAATTTGCCCTTTTTTATCTAAGTAATCAAATTGTTGGCATATAATTTTAATGTATTCCCTTACAATTGTTATATATAGCTAAGATACTGATTTTGATCATTTGTGCCTTCTTTTTCACCTTCACCAGTAAAGCTAGGGTTTGCAGAAGTTTTTACTTTTTTACAAAAACAACTTTTGGTATTATTGATTTTCTTTATTTTTCTGTTTTCTGTTTCATTCTAACTTATTATTTAATATTTAATTTTTTCTGCTTGTTTTGGGTTTATTTTGCTCTTCTCTTTTGTTTTCTAAAGGTTGAGGCTTAAATTATTGTTTTGAGATATTTCTCCTTTCTGATATAGATGTTTGGTGCTATAATTTCCCTCTAATTACTGCTTTACCTGCATTGCATAGATCTTTGTTTGTTTTCACTAAGTTCAACACATTTAAAAAATTTTTCTCTTGTGATATTTTCCTTTGATCCATGGGTTATGTAGAAGGCTATGTTTAGCTTTCCAAATATCCATTGTGGATCTAATTTAATTTGGTTCAATGAACATACTGTGCATGATTTCAGTATTTTTAAATGTATTGGACTTGTTTTGCAGTCTAGGATATGATCTATCCTGGATACTGTTTAGGTACTCTTGAAAAGAATGTGTATTCTTCAGTCACTGATGGAATGTTTTATAAATGTCAGGAGGGTCAATTAGGTTAACAGTGTTGTCCAAATTTTCTGTTTTGTTAATTTTCTGTCTGGTATTCTTTATTTTTGTCTATTTCTCTTTTCAATTCTGTTAACTTTTTGCTTCATGTATTTGTGACTTTGTTGTAAGGTATGTATACATTTATAATTATATCTTCCAAATCATATTCACCATTGTAGCATTATGAAATGTTCCTATTTGTAACCAGTAATATTTCTTGTCTTAATGCTTATGTTCCCTGTTATTACCATGGCCACTCCAACTCTCTCTTACAATTACTGCTTTTATGGCACAGCTTTTTGTACTCTTCTACTCTTAACCTATTTGCTTCCTCAGATGAAAGATGTGTCTTTTGAGGACAGCAAAAATTTGGGTCTGTTTTGTTTTTTAACCCAATTTGGCAATCTCTATTTTATGAATCAGGTGTTTTGTTTATTCAAATTTAATGTAATTAATTAGTTATATGATTGTATTTATATCTATTTTGCAATTTTTTCCTTTTTTCTCATATCGTTTTTGTTCCTTTGCCTTCTTGATTGCCCTTAAAAAAAATGTGTGTAACATTTTAATTCCTCTGTTGATTTTTCTTTACTATGTTTTTAAAATCTGTTGCCTTAGTGGTATAACATGCATCTTAGTTTATCATAATCTACTTAATAATAGTCCTAAATGAATTCTGATAATTAGAAAAATGTGTGCTTCATTTCTTCCCCTTACTTTGCACTGTCATTGTCATATACATGACAACTGCACGTCATAAATCCAACAATAGTGTTATAATTATTATGTTGTACAATTGTATGCCTTTTAAAAAGCTGAGAGGACAATTATTTATAGAGCCTTTTATTTTTATTCCCCATACTTACCATTTCCAGGGTTCTTTATTTCTTTGTGTGAATTCAAATTATTATCAGCTGTTACTCCTCTCAATCTGAAGGACTTTTTTCAGTATTTCTTGTAAGGCAAGCGTGCTTCCAATAAATTCTCTGTCTTTTAGTGAGAATTTTTTTAGGAAGAATAGTTTTTAAAAATTGAGATTTAATTCACATATCATAAAATTTACCCTTGTGGTATATACAAATCAGTCATTTTTGGAATATTCACATGATTGAACAACCATGATTACTATCTAATTCCAGAACATTTTCATCATTCCAAAAGAAATCTCATTCTTATCATCCATCACTTCCCATTCCCTTCTTCCCTTAGCTGCTGGCAATGACTAATCTGCTTTCTATCTTTAGGGACTTTCCATCCAGGATATTTCATATAAATGGAATCATAGACTATATGGTCTGTTGTGTCTGGCTTCTTTCACTTAGAATACTATTTTCAAGGTTCATCCATGTTTTGGTATATATTAGCACTTCATTCCTTTCTGTAGTTGAATAATATTCCATTCTATCGATATACCACAATTTATCCATTCATCAGATGATGGACACATGGATTGTTTCCACTTGTTCACTGTCTTGAATAATGCTCTTATGAACATTTGTGTACATTTTTTGTTTTGTTTTGTTTTGTTTTTGAGGTAACAGGATGGGGATTGAAACTGGGCCCTTGTATGTGGGAAGCTGGCACTCAACCACTGAGCCATATTGGCTCCCCTGAGTTAGATTTTCTGTTTGTTTGCTTGTTTGTTGTTAGGAGGCACTGGGCACTTCACCTGGGACCTTCTGTGTGGGAAGCAGGCACTCAACCACTTGAACCACTTCCACTTCCTTGTACATGTTTTTGTGTAAACATAATGTTTTCAACCCGCGTGAGAATTTAGTAGGACTTCTGGGTCATAGAATAACTCTATTTTTTACATTTTAATGAATTGCCAAACTCTTTTCTGCAGTGTTTGCCCCATATTACATTCCCACTAGCAATGTGTGAGGGTTCTAGTTTCTACACATCCTCACTGACAGTTTATTGTTCATCTTTTTTATTATAGCAGTTAAGTTATAGCAAGTATGTGTTAAGTTGGTATCTCATTGTGATTTTTAAAAATTAATTTATTGAAGTACATCACTCATACATAAACATACATAAACAATAAATGTATAATAATAGTTGTGAACTTACAAAACAAACATATATAACATCACACAGGACTCTCATAACTCACACTGCCACCAATAATTTGCATTGTTGTTAAACCTTTTTAACTAATGATTAAAGAGCATTGTCAAAATATCACTACTAACCAAAGTATTTTCCCCCAACCAACCCTATTATTATTATCTTTATATCATTTACATATGAACATACATAAACAATTAAGTGTATAGTAAAAGCTGTGAACTTACAAAGTAAACATGCATAACTTTATAGAGGGGTGCCATAAACCAACCCCCCACCAATACCTTGCATCGTCATGAGACTTTTGTTGCAAATTATGAAAGAATATTGTCAAAATCTTACTAATAATCATAGTACTTATCTTACATTTGGTGTGTTTTTCCCCCAACCCACTCTATTATTATTTTTTAAGTATATTTTTTATGACAGAATTTGTAAACTTATAAAACAATCATGCACATGTGCAAAATTCCCAAACAATGCCCCTCCATCAAAACACCACACTGTGGTGGAACATCTGCTACAGATAAGATTGTTACCATGTCCATAGCTTTGGAGAAATGTCTATCCAAATCCTCTGCCTATTAAATTTTTTTCTTTTCCATTTTCTTGTTGAGTTATAAGAGTTCTTTATATATTCTGGGTACTAGATCTTTATCTGAGACGTAATTTGCAAATATTTTCTCTCATTCTGTGGGTTGTCTTTTCACTTTCTTGACAGTGTCCTTTGATATACAAATGTTTTTAGTATTGTTTAATACCAATTTTTCTATTTTTCTTTGGTTGCTTATGCTTTTGGTGTCATGTCTAAGATGACTTTCCCAAAGTTATGTAGACTAATACTTGTTTTCTTTTAGGAATTTTATAGTTTCCATTTTTAATATAGTTTTAATATAGTTGTGTTTAACTTAGAATTCTTAGTTGACAGTTCTTTTCTTTATGCTCTTTGACTTTGTCATTCCATTGCCTTCTAACCTCCATTATTTCTGCTAATAACCTACCCAAGAAATATATTTTTGTTCTCTTGTACATAAATCATTCCCTTTTGCTCCTTTAAAGATTTTCCATTCATCTTTTCAGTAATTTGACTATGACTTGTCTAGGTATGCTTATCTCAATGCTTATCCTACTTTGGGTGTATCGACCATCTTAGATCTACAGACTAATATTTTAAATAAAATATGGGAATTTTTGCCCATTATTTTATTGGATATTTTTCGAATATTTTCTTTCCTCCCTTTCTGGGACTGCCTTTGCATGCATGATTTTATGCTTGATATTGTCTCACTAGGTCTCTGAGTTTCTGTTCATTTTTCTTCAATCCTTTTTCATTCTGCTCCTCAAGTTGGGTAATTTCTACTGATCTAACTTCAAGTTCATGGATTCCTCTTGTGTATTATAAATCAGCTCTTGAACCCCTATAGCAAATTTTTCATTTCAATCAATGTGCTCTTTAACTCCAGAATATCTATTTGATATATGTACACACACACACACACACACACATAGTGTTTATCACATTATTGATCCATTGTCATATTTTCCTTTAGTTCCTTTTGGGATATGTAGAAACAGTTTCTATTGACTGCATTTTGCCTTGAGTATGGGTTACACATGCTTGTTTCTTTGTATTTATCACAGTATTTTGTTGAATACTAGACATTTTAGATAATATTTTATAAGAAAATCTGAAATCTGACTTTATTCCTCCTAAGAGCTGTTGTTATTTTGTTTGTTTGTTTGCTTGCTTAATAATTTGCCTGGGCTAAATCTGTGCTCCACTCAATATTTTATCTTTAAACCTTGTGTCTTAGGGGTCATTCCCTTTGTCAGCATAGCTAAGTGATCAACCAAAGATTGATCACAGGTTATGCTCAAACATTTCAGGCCAGTGAGATTTCTACTGAATGCCAATAGATACCTGTGTGGACTGGGGATTGCTGGCAAACTTCAAGGCATTTCAGATCTTCATTGGCTCTTACAGTCCACTGAGCTGTCTCACAACTCCTTTGAATACTCATCACCAATGGATTTGTAGGTGAATTGGGCTTGTTTTAGCCTTTGCTGTGCATGCACATAATCTTCAGTCAATGTAGGATATGTGAAGAGTTTATCAAGGTCCTTATGCTTGTCTCACCTCCAGAAATTCCCTATTAGATTACAGGAGTTCCAGAAGGAGAAGACAGAGAGAAAGTGGCAGAAGGACTATTCAAAGAAATAATAACCAAGAACTTCCCAACCTTAAAAAAAGACATGAATATGCACATCCAAGAATCCCAGAGAATACCAAAGAGGATAAACATTAAGAAAATTACATGCCATCATATATTGATCACACTATTGAATGCAAAGGACAAGGAGAGAATTCTGAAAACAGCAAGAAAAAAGTAACATGTTACATATATGGGAGTTTCAGTTAGATTGGTGCTGATTTTCCATCAGAAGCCATGGAGGCAAGATGGCATTGGGTTGAAAGAAAGCGCCGAAAGAAAACAACTGCCAGTCAAGAATTTTATATCCAACAAAACTTTCTTTCAAAAATGAGGGAGATTAAGACATTCCCAGATAAGCAAAAGCTGAGGGAATTCATCACCACTACACATTCCCTACAAGCAATGCTAAAGAGTTATTTAGACCAAGAGGAAAAGACATTAGATAGTGGATCAAAGTGCATAAAAAATAAAGAGCTGTGGTAAAGGTAACAATTTGAGTAATTACAAATGCCAGTATTTAGTAGTGTATTGTTTGGTATGTACCTCCACTTCTTACTTCCTATAGGTGCTAAAATGGAAATGTATATAAAGTAATGATAGATCTATGGTATTGGTTGCACAGTGTACAAAGATATAAGTAGTAACAAGTACTAAAAAATGGTGAGGAGAAAGAGGAGTATAGGAAACATATATGTACATGCTATTGAAATTAAGTTGGTATCAATCCAAATATGATTGTTATATATTAAGGATGTTAAATTTTAATGCCATGATAATCACAAGAAAAGAGATGAAAATATATCCAGATAGAAAAGATAAGGCACTCAGTGTGGTACAACACAAAAAATCAAATAAATATGAAAGTAGGTATTAATGGAAGGATTGCGGGACAAAAAAGGTATAAGATATACAAAGGCTAAACAGCAAAATGGCAGAATGAAGTCCTGATTTATCAGTAGTGACTCTAAATGCAAGTGAATTAAACTCTCCAGTCAAAAGACAGAGATTGGAAGAATGGATATAAAAGTACAACCAAACTATATGCTGTCTACAAGAGACTCACCTTAAATTCAAAGATATAAGTTGGTTGAAAGTGAAAGGATGGAAACCCTTCATAAGTAGGACGTTTTGATGAGGCTACTTCAGTTAAGGTGTAACCCACCCCATTCAGGATGAGTCTTATTGGAGTCCTTTATAAATGGGATGAATACAGTGAAAGGGAAATAAAAGCCACATAAGCAAGTAGCTGAGGGCAACAAAACCTAGAAGAAGGGAAAGACCAGCAGATGCTGCCTTATGCCTTGCTGTGTGACAGAGGAGCCAAGTATCCTCCAGCTGCCTGTCTCCATGTAGAAAGCATTACCTTGATGATACCTTGATTTGGACATTGTCTTAGCCTCAATACTGTAAGCTAATAAATTCCCATTGTTTAAGCCAACCCATTTCATGGTGTTTGCTGGAGCTGTGTAGGAAACTAAAACGGATTTTGGTATCAGAAAAGTGGGATGCTGCTATTACAAATACCAAAAATGTGGAAGTAGCTTTGGGATTGGGTAATGGGTAGCAACTGGAAGAATTGTGAGGTGCTTGAAAGGAAAGTCTTAGATTGCTTTGAAGAGATTACTTGTAGAAATATGGATGCTAAAGTTACTTCTGATGAAACCTTGGAATAAAATGATGAATATGTTTTTGGAAACTGGAGGAAAGGCAATCCTTGTTTTAAAATGGCAGAGAACTTGGCAAAATTGAGTTCTGATTTGAGACTGATGAGCTTGAATATTTAGCTGAGATTTCCAAGCTAAATGTGGAAAGGGCAGTCTGGTTTCTTCTTTTAGCTTATAGTAAAATGTAAGAGGACAGAGATAGGCTGAGAACTGAACTCTTGGGTAGAAAGAAATTTATCATTTGAAATGTTCTGAGCTTCCAAAAAGCAAACCCCTAGAGAACAGCACTCCATGTGAGGGTTTTACTGAGCATGGATCCAGTGAGCCATTTCAGTGCAAGTTAGGATTGGAGGTGAGTTGTCTAGGAAGGATCTGTGGGAAGCCCTACTGTCTGATGGTTTGGGACCCTGTGTAATATGTGCAAAACCAACAAGCCTTTTTTGTGAGATATGTGTGAATGGAACCACTGCCAGCCTGGACTAAAGGGTACAGAAAAGGGACAGATTGTAGGAAAAATTGCTTCAGGAGAAGAACCATGGGAGCTGTGGTATGAAATAGGGGCATTTTCTTTGGCCTAGAGAGTGCCCCCCCCCCCCAGGTAGGTGGAAATGGTGTTTGCCCCAGCACTTGGGGAAGTTGGGCCTTCCATCCCATTGTTCAGGAAGAGTGCTACCACCCCAGTGTTCTCAGAGGATGGAGCCCGTGTCCTGGGGATTGCAGAGGGTCTGGCTGCCACTCCAGTGTTTAGAAAGAGTGGAGCCTTCAACAAAGTGTATGGGGATAGCATGGCTGCTGCATAAATACTTGAAAAGTGTGGGGTTGCTGCTCCATCAGGCCCAGAAGGACAAAACATTTTCCTGCAGATGACTCTCAGACCTTGAAATCTGATGAAGTACACTTGGGACTTGTGACCCCTGTTTTTCTTCAATTTCTTCCAAAGGAAATTGGAATGCTTATCCTATGCCTGTCCCTCCATTGTATATTGGAAGCAGATAACTTGTTCTCTAGATTTCATAGGTCTACAGATGTAGAGGAACTCTGCCACAGGACAGACTACACTAATAAAGGATTTGATGAGACATTGTACTAAGCATTGTTTTGGAAATGATTTAAGGCTTTTGGGATATCACGATGGAATGAATATATTTTGCATATGGAAAGAATGTGTCTTTTGGGGGTCCAGAAGGTGGAGCTGTATGTACACCCTAAAACATGCCCCTAAATCTAATCCATGTCTATGTTATAAATCCATTTTAAGTAAGACATTTTAATGAGGCTTCTTCTGTTAAGGTGTGACCCACCTCATTCAGGATGGGTCTTAATCCCATTATTAGAATTTTTTGTAAATGGGATGAGTACAAAGAGAAGGGAAAAAAGCTACAGAAGCAAGAAGCTGAAAGCAACAAAACCCAGAAGAGAAGAGAGGGACCAGAAGATGTTGCCATGTGCCTTGCCATGTGGCAGAGGAGCCAAGGATTCCTGGTAGACAGTCTTTGGGATAAAAGTATCACCTGGCGATGTCTTGAATTGGACATTTTCTTGACCCTTAAAACTGTAAGCTGATAAATTCTCATTTTTAAGCCAACTTATTTCATGGTATTTGTTATAGTGCCCTAGGAAATGAAAACCCAAAATATGTGAAGCAAATACTAACATATTTGAAGGGAGAAATTTATGGTTCTATGTTAATAGTAGGAGACTTAAGTCACTATTTTCAATAGTGTATAGAACACCTAGTCAGAAGACAAATAAGGAATACAAGATTTGTGCAATACTCTAAACCAACTAGACCTAATAGACATATATAGAACACTTCATCCATCAAAATCAGCATGCACATACTTCTTGAGGGCACTTGGATCATTTTCCAGGATAGACTGTATGTTAGATCACAAAACAAGTCTCAATGAATTAAAAAATATTGAAATCATACAATGTATCTTCTCTGATCACACAGAATAAAGCTAGACATCAGTGATAAAGGGGGAGAAATGGAAAATTCACAAATATGTGGAAATTTAACAACATACTCCTAAACACCCAAAGGGTTAAAGAGGAAATCACAAATAAAATATCTTGAGGTGAATTGAAATGAAAAATGCAACATACCAAAATTTATAGGCGCAGTGAAGGCAGTGGTGAGAGAGAAATTTACAGTTCTAAATGCTTTCATTAGAAAAGATAAAAGACTTCAGATCAGAAATCTGACCTAAACTTTAGAAGAACTTGAAAAATAAGAACAAACTAACTCAAAACAAGCAGAAGGAAGGAAATAATAAAGATTAGAGCAGAGATAAGTGAAATAGAAAGCACGAAAACAATAGAGCAAATGAACAAAACAAAAATTTGGTTCTGTGAAAAGAAAGGGATAAACATTTAGCTATACTGACAAAGAAAAAAAGAGAGAGGGTACAAATAACAAAAACAAGAAATGAAAAGAGGTCATGACTACTGACCCCCATTGAAATAAAAAAGGCTATACAAGGAAACTATTTATATGAACAACCATATGCCCATAAATTATTAGACAACTTAGATGAAATGGACAAATTCTTAGAAAGACAAACTACCTACATTGACTCAAGAAGGAATAGAAGATCTCAACAAACGAATTACTAGTAAAGAGATTGAATCAGTAATCAAAAATTCTCCCAACAAAGAAAAGCCCAGGACCAGAAGCCTTCATAATAGAATTTCATCAAACATTCCAAGAAGACCTAACTCCTATTCTGCTCAAACTCTTCCAAAAAGTTGAAAGGAGGGTACACTCCCTTCTTCATTCTATGAGGCCAACATCACCCTCACGCAACAGCCAGATAAAGCTACTACAGAAAAGAAAACTATATAGGACATGTTAAATTACACCAAAAATGTATAGGGGCCTATAGGCCAAAATGTAAATCATAATGTAAAACATAAGATAACTAAAAATTTAGAAAATTGTATAGTCTAAAATATAAACCACAATGTAAACCCAAATGTTACCTTGTTTGAAAGCTGTTGTCTCAATATCTGTACATCAGTTTCAGTAAATATGATATGAATAAGTTAGAAGATTATTGCTGTGGAAGGGAAAAGGGTTTTATATTGGATATGTGGGAGTACCATATATTGTATATATGGATTACTGTGATCTAAAACTTTTGTGAAGACAAGCTTAATAATTAGGAAAAAAAGAAAGAAAAAGAAAGGATGTAGACACTGAGGAAAAGATGGAAGAAGTTGCCTTGCCAATTTGTATACAGGGCAATACTTATTGCAGTGATGGAAGGCAAAACATCAAAAACAAAGCTTTTGCATTTTTAAATTTTTTGATACCCCAATTTATTTTTACCTTAATTTTTCTAAATTAATATGTATTCTATATGTAACCTTTAAACTCATCGCTATATTCCATTTTACTATTAGTGGAACCTGGCAATATATCAGGCTTCATTTTTAAAGAGGCTTTGAATCACAGAGAAGTTCAACAATGGCAGGGAAGGAATACTGGTGTGGGATGTTATTGACAGGGGACACATAGTTGGTAGGAAGTTTTCCAGGGCATATATCCAGGGTACATAAAAATGTTTGGATATTTTCATAGTGGTTACAGTTAAAATGACAACTGAGGGAGTGCTGAGTTCCTAGCCAGGGGAGCTCTATCACATTCCTTAATGGAGCAGCAGCAATACCCCAAGTGCAACAGCAAAGACCAAAAAAGAAGGATGGTCCAACAATGAGCCCTTGACACTAATGACTATGCTTGTGAGCCTGTGTGCCTGAAATAAGAACAAGGCCTAGAGCTGCAGGGTCCCTAAGAATTACTTCCTGAGAGCCTCCATGTTGCTCAAATGTGGCCAGTCTCAAGGCCAAACTCAGCATGTAAATGCATTGCCTTCCCCCCAGTGTGAGACATGACTCCCGGGAATGAGCCTCCCTGGTGCTGAGCGATTACTACCAAGTACCAGCTGATGATGTAACTAGAAAATGACCTTGAATAAAAGGGTCAACTCAGACCAGAAGAATATTTCAGCCTACATATAATACCAGGAGTTAAAAATGCTTTTTGACCTGAATAAAAGGGGGAAATGGTAAAGACAAATGAGTTTATATGGCTATGAGTCTCCAAAAAGAACCAGGAGGTTATCAGAGGGGTTGCCCTTATGCACAACTCAGCAGAGTCCCAGAGACAGATAAAGTAGATACAACCCCAGGTATTGGATCTTCTGAGGGATACAAAGACCCACAGGTTCTATGGTCAAGGCAGATGGAGTTCAGTGCCATGTCAGTTGGCCCTACTTTGGAGTTTGTGTTTCTGTGGGATGGAGCTGGACTTAGATGTGATCTTTGTCTACAAGTCTCTCCTGTTACTTTTACTGGAACTGTAGTTGGTGCTGGGGTTTAATGTATACCCAGGAAACCTGAATCTCTGGACTGACCATGTGATAGCCAGACCCTGATCCTCAACAGACTTCAGCTCCTACCCTCTGGTTTATTGGACTTATCCCACTCAGCTAACATGGAGGTGAAGAAGGTCAAACACCACACCAGGGAGCCAAGAGTGCCTACAACTGAAAGCAGGAGGATTGCATCCAGCATCCATGTGGAATCTAAGTCCCCTCTTGATATAGATGTGGAGTGGACACAACCATTCCAAGGTCCACAGGATGGAGGAATAAAGTATGGATTAGAGTGGACTTACTGATATTCTATTCATGAACAATTGTGATTAGTAATCAAAGAAAATGTGGCAGTGGTGTGGAGAAAGTGGTCATGGTGGCTGCTGGGGATAGGCAGTGGAAGGAAGAGATGAGATGTGGGGGCGTTTTCAGGACTTGGAGTCGTCCTGGGTGGGGCTGCAGGGACAGTTACCGGACATTGTATGTCCTCCCATGGCCCACTGGGTGGAATGTGGGAGAGTGTGGGCTCAGAGATTGGTTCTTCTGAGGGCTACAGAGACCAACAGGTTCTATGGTCATGGCAGATGGAGTTCAGTGACATGTTAGTTGGCCTTACGTTGGAGTTTGTGTTTCTGTGTGATGGAGCTGGATTCAGATGTGATCTTTGTTCACAATCCTTTCTTGTTACTTTTACCGGATCTGTAGTTGGTGCTGGGGTTTAGTGTATACCCTGGGGACCTGAATCTCTGAACTGTCCATGTGATAGCCAGGCCCTGAGCCTCAACAGACCAGCAACTCATACACTCTGGTTTACTGGACTTACCCCACTCAGCTAACATGGATGTGAAGAAGGTCAACCACCACACCAGAGAGCCAAGCAGGAGGACTGCATCCATCACCCATGTGGAATCGAAGCCCCCTCTTGATATAGATGTGGAGTGGACACAACAATTCCAGGGCCCATAGGATGGAGGAATAAAATATGGATTAGAGTGGACTTACTGATATTCTATTCATGAACTATTGTGATTAGTAATAGAAGAAAACGTAGCATTGATTTGGAGAAAGTGGCCATGGTAGCTGCTGAGGGTAGGGAGTGGGAAGAAGAGATGAGATGTGGGGCATTTTCAGGACTTGGAGCTGTCCTGGGTGGTACTGCAGGAAGTTACTGGACATTTTATGTCCTCCCATGGCCCACTGGGTGGACTGGGCAAGAGTGTAAACTATAATGTGGACCATTGACCATGTGGTGCAGCAGTGCTCAGAGATGTATTCACCAAGCACAATGAATGTCCCCTGATGATGGAGGAAGTGGTTGTTAGGGGAGGAGTGGGGTGAGGGGGGTGGGGAGTATATGGGGACCTCATATTTTTTGAATGTTACATTAAAAAAATAAAGACAAAAAAAAGAGAGAGAGAAAAAGAAAACTATAGATCAATATCTCTCATGAATATCGATACAAATTCCTCAGCAAAATACTAGCAAACCAAATCCAACAGAATATTAAAATAATTATATACCATGATCAAGTGGGATTTATCCCTGGTATGCAAAGGTGGTTCTACATAAGAAAATCAATTAATAATAATACACATTAAGAGAATGAAGGGAAAAAAAAACACATGATCATCTCAATTGATGCAGAAATACTTAAAACACTAGAAATAGATGGAAACTTTCTCAACATGATAAACGGCTATATGAAAAAGCCACAGTTAACATCCCACTTAATGGTGAAAATTGAATGCTTTCTTTCTAAGATCAGGAACAAGATAAGGATGCACACTGTCACTACCGTTACTCAGCAGTGTACTGGAAATTCTTGCCAGAGCAATTAAGCAAAAGGAAAGGAAATATAAGGCATCCAAATTGGAAAGGAATAAGTAAAATTTTCCTTTTTGCAGATGACATTATCCTGTATACAGAAAACCCTGAAAAACCACAACAAATCTAGAGCTAATAAAAGAATTCAGCAAAGTGGTGGTGTACAAGATCAATATCCAAGAATCAGTAGGGATTTTATACACAATGAACAATTAGAAGAAGAAATCAAGAAAAAAGTTCCATTTACAATGTAACTAAAGAATCAAATATCTAGTAATAAATCTAACCAAGGGTGTAAAGAACTTGTACATAGAAAACTACAAAACATTGCTAAAAAAAATGAAAGAAGACCTAAATAAATAGAAGGACATTCCACTTTCATGGATTGGAAGCCTGAATGTCATTAAGATGTCAGCCCTATCCAGAGCAATTTATAGATTAAGTGTGACACTAATCAAAATTTCCAACAACATTTTTCACAGAAATGGAAAAGTCCAATCACCAAATTTATGCAGAAGGATAAGGAGCCCCAAATTGAGTGCTTGAAAAAGAATGACCTTGGAGAACTCACACTTCTTGATCTTACAACTTATTATAAAGTAACAGTAATCAAAACAGGATGGTACTGGCACAAGGAGAGACATACAGACCAATGGAATAGACTTGAGAGCTCAGAAATCAACCCTCAAATTTATGAATAACTTATTTTTGACAAGGGAGCAAAGACCACTCAATTGAAAAAGAATAGTTTCTTCAACAAATGGTGTTTGGAAAACTGGATCTCCATTTGAAAAAAAAAAATCAGTTTAAAATGGAAAAAAGACCTAAATGTAAAAAGCAGAACTATCAAACTCTTAGGAGAAAATGTGGGGAAGCATCTTCAGGACCTCGTGTTAGGCAATGGGTTTCTTAGACATTATACCAAAGCACAGGGAACAAAAAGAAAAAATAGATAAATGGGACCTCTTCAAAATTAAAAGCTTTTATTTTTTTAAAAGATTTATTTTTTATTTTATTTCTCCCCTCCCACCCCAGTTGTCTGGTTCGGTGTCTATTTGCTGCATATTCTTCTTTGTCTGCTTCTGTTGTTGTCAGCAGCATGGGAATCTGGGCTTTCTTTTTGTTGTGTCATTTTGTTGTGTCAGCTCTCTGTGTGTGTGGTGCCATTCTTGGGCAGGTTGCACTTTCTTTCGTGCTGGGCAGCTCTTCTTATGGGGTGCACTCCTTGTGCATGGGGCTCTCCTACGCAGGGACACCCCTGCAAGGCACTCTTTGTATGCATCAGCACTGTGGTGTGGGCCAGCTCCACACGGATCAAGGAGGCCCGGGGTTTGAACCGCGGACCTCCCATGTGGTAGACAGATGCCCTAACCACTGGGCCAAGTCCACTTCTCCAAATTAAAAGCTTTTGTGCCTCAAAGAACTTCATCATAAAAGCGAAATGACAACCTACACAACAGGAGAAATTATTTGGGAACCACACATCTGACAAAAGTTTAATATCCAGAATACAAAAAGAAATCCTTCAATTTAACAAGAAAAAGACAACCCAATTTAAAAATGGGCCAAAGACTTGAATAGACATCTCTCCAAAGACAATATACAAATGGCCAGAAAATGTATGAAAAGATGCTCATCATTATTAACCTCCAGGGCAATGCAAATCAAAACCACAATGATATATTATTTCATACCATTAGAATGGCTGTTATTAAAAAACAAAACAAAACAGAAAATACCAAGTGTTGGAGAGGATATGGAGAAATAGGAACACTCATTCTTTGCTGGTGGCAATGTAAAATAGAGCAGCCGCAGTGGAAAACAGTTGTTGTAGTTCCTCAGAAAGTTAAATATAGAATTATCATATGACCTGGCAATCCCATTACTATGTATATATCAAAAAGAATTGAAAGCAGGAACTTGACCAGATATTTGCACACCAATGTTCATAGCAACATTATTCACAATTGCCCGAAGTTGGAAGTAACTCAAGTGTCCATCAACTGATTAATGGATAAACAAAATGTGGTATAAAAATATAGTGGAATATTATTCAGCCATAAAAAGGATGAAGTCCTGATACATGTGACAACATGGATGAACCTTGCAGACATCATGTTGACTGAAATAAGCCAGACACCAAGGGACAAATATTGTATGATCCTACTGATATGAAATAATTGGCATATGCAAACTCTGAGTCAGAATCTAGAATATAGGTTACTTGGGACAAGGTGGGAATAGGGAATGGGAAGTTATGGCTCAAAATGTACAGCGTTCCTATTTGGAATGATAGAAATGCTTTGGTAATGAATGGGGTAATGGTAGCACAACATTTTGAATGCAATTAACCTCACTGAGATATGTATGTGAATGTGGTTAAAGGGGAAAATGTTAGATTGTATATATGGTAATAGAATAAAAAAATTAAAAGTATCCATGGAACTACACTACACAGTGAACCTTAAGTTAAACCATGCTGTATAGTCAATAGTACAATTATAAAAATATGCTATTATCAATTATAACAAGTGCTCCACACAAATGCAAGGTGTTAATAATAGTACGGTATACAGGAATCTTGAATTTTATGCATACTAGTTCTGTAAACTTTTCTAATAAAGAGATATTGGGAGTGTTATTTGGATCAAAAATTGTATTTCATTGTAAACATTTTTAGTGTTTATTTTTAAAAAATCATATTGTACAATTTTTTTGGCAGTAAAACTAAACTTAAAAGATTAAATAATGGATATCTTTAATAAAGCCCTTCAATTCAGGAAGTGGACTTGGCCCAATGGATGGGGCGATGGCCTGCCACATGGGAGGTCTGCAGTTCAGGCCCCCGGCCTCCTTGACCCGTGTGGAGCTGGGCCATGTGCAGTGCTGATGTGCACAAGGAGTGCCCTGCCATGCAGGGGTGTCCCCTGCGTGGGGGAGCCCCACACACGGGGAGTGCACCCCGTGAGGAGAGATGCCCAGTGTGAAAGAGGGTGCGGCCTGCCCAGGAATGGCACGGCGCACATGGGGAGCTGACATAGCAGGATGATGCAGCGAAAAGAGGCACAGATTCCTGGTGCCGCTGATAAGAATGGAAGCGGTGACAGAGGAACACGCAGCGGGTAGACACGGAGAGCAGACAACTGGGGGGGTGGGGGGTGTGGAAACAAATAAATAAATAAATCCTTTTTTAAAAAAGCCCTTCAATTCATACGGATATTTTTGTGGTCCCCTTCAGTTAGCTCCTTGTGCATCGTTCTATGGCCATTTTCTATCAGAATTCAGCTGGTGTGTGAGCCAATTAATTTTAGTCGACTAAATGTGTCCTAAAGCTGGCATTAGACCAGGTACACTGAGAGTCAGGCATATAGAGCCTGGTGAATGGGAAGGTGTACACACAAAGGGTACTAGAGAGACTCAATATATAGACAAAGAAAGGCAAATCATAAGTATGGGGAATTCAGGAACAAGAATTGTTTGATGATCCAGGCAGGTACTCAGCCTTGTGGACACCTGGGACCTCACTTCACAGACTGCTGTGTAGGGAGAGGACTCCAGGCTCTGGGAGAGGAAGAGGCCTCAGTCTTATGGTATGCAGTAAATTGAATAATGGCCACCCAAAGATAACAAGTCCTAATCCCTGGAATTTGTAAATGTTACCTTATTTGGAAGAAAGGTCTTTGCAGATGCGATTATCTTAAGGATCTTGAAATGTGGAGATGACCCTGGATTATCCAGAAGGGCTCTGTATGTGAAGATAAGCAGCATATAACAGAGAGGCAGAGAGAAATAACACAGACATACAGAGGCAAAGATGATGTGAAGATGTGGAAGAGAGGGATGTGGCCTAAAGCCAAGAAATGCTGACATCTTCCAGAAGCTAGAAGAGGCAGGAAACAGTTTCTTCCCTTCAGTCTCCAGAGGAAGTACAGCCCTATTGACACACTGATTTTAGTCTTCTGACCTCCATAACTGTATGAAAGTTAATTTCTGTTCCTTTTAGCCACCCAGTTTGTGGTAATTTATAGCAGCCCCAGGAAACTAATACATGGTGATAGGGTCTAATTTCTCTCTTTAAACTGCAGAAGGCCAGAGGGTCCAGCCTTGTTCCTGCTCTTTTAGGAAGAATTGTCAATCTGATTGGGTAGATTCTAGGACACTGATTGTTAAACATTTCTAGTGGATGAAGCCATTGACTATTTTCTATTTCCTGCTTCATATGGCAAATTGACCTACTGGGCTTAGATCTCTTCTCATTTTCTCTTCTTCACTGTACCAACCTTGTCTCCTTGGTCTCAGAGAACAGTTTTGTGATGGATATTTCATTTAGGTTAACTTCCTGTTCCTTGAGCCTGAACAATCCAGCTTTAGCAGAGTTAGATATTTAGGTATCATGCCTTAGCCTAAATAATACAAAGATTATGTATTTTTATTTATATTATTCCTTATTTCATACGATAGTCCCATTACTCTATTGGGAACTTCAAGTGGAAGGGATAATTGGCAGGGCATGATTTTTGGCAGTCCTGGGTTCTCCTGTAAAAATAATCCCTTATACCATAGAAATCTTGTACCACATCCAACAGGAAATGGAGAGGGATCAGGTTTCCAGAGGTAGGGTAATGTCAGCTCCAGAGTACTGTGAATTTGCTCCAGAAGTCCCTCTTGTCCAAATTCAAGATTGTTTTAGAGACTTGAACTAGTCTAAGATGTTGGCTGGTTAATGGTTGCATGGGGAAAGGAGGAGTCCAGAAGTTTGGAATGAGTCAGGGCATTATATTAAACCATCATTAAAAATCAAGTTATTTGTCCCTCTGTCTTTGAAATCAGAAAGTCTCAAGAGGCAGTGTGGCCTTAGCAGGAAAGGTTTGGACTCTGTAGTAAGTGCTGGATTTAAATTTAATTTCTGTTGTGCATTAAATGGGTGAAATTAAGCAAGTTACTACAATATGCTAAGGATGTTCCTTGATTCATAATACATTACTTTCTTCATTAAGAACTGTACTTATATGATCCAGCAATCCCATTGCTGGGTATATACCCAGAAGAATTGAAAGCAGGGACATGAACAGATACATGCACACCAATGTTCATAGTAGCATTATTCACTATTGCCAAAAGCTGGAAACAACCCATATGTCCTTCACCAGACGAATGAATAAACAAATTGTGGTACATACATACAATGGAATATTACTCAGCTGTAAGAAGGAATGAAGTATTGAAATGTGGGATAACATGGATGAATCTTGAAGACCTTATGTTGAGTGAAGCAAGTCAGGCACTGAGGGACAAATATCACATGACTTCGCTGATATGAATTAAGCAAATTGAGAAGAACATACAGACTTAGAGTCTGAAAGATAGGTTTACAGGAGATAGAAAGGGAGAAGAAGGTTGTGGGTCAATGCCAATATGGGCAAAATCTATGATAAGGTAGAAGGGTGTAGTTATATAGTGGATGGGTGTAACAGTGGTGCAGTGATGCTATTGGGCTGGGCAGTGCTGGTCTGTGAGGAGGGGGAGTGGGGAGGGTGGGCTAAACTGTCCAAGGAATTGGGGGGAAGGTTGTGGGAGGGAGCAGGTGAACTCTGGGGATTTGCAGGTATGTGGTTGAAACTACAGCATTGGGACTGTGTGTCCTGAGGGGAGGGGGAGATAAGAATAGAATATAAGGAGCACAGGACATTTTTGGGGAGGTGGAATTGTTGTACTTGATTGTGCAAAGATGGATACAGATGACATCAAACTTCATCAAAGTCTATAAAAGTGTACAGTCCAAAATGTAAACCACAATGTAAATCATTGACCATGGTTAGCAACAATGTTTCAATATTTATATATCAGTTATAACAAATGTAACATCCACATGTAAAATGTTATTAATAGGGGAACGGGGCAAAGGTAGAGGACATTGGGTATATGGAATCACTATATTCAGTACATGATTTTTCTTTTTTTAAAAATTATTTTATTTTCTTTATTTTTTTAAAAGTTACATAAAAAATATGAGGTCCCCATATACCCCCCACCCCCTCACCCCACTCCTCCCATAACAACAACCTCCTCCATCATCATGGGACATTCATTGCACTTGGTGAATACATCTCTGAGCACTGTTGCACCACATGGTCAATGGTCCACATTATAGTTTACACTCTCCCCCAGTCCACCCAATGGGCCATGGGAGGACATACAATGTCTAGTAACTGTCCCTGCAGTACCACCCAGGACAACTCCAAGTCCTGAAAATGCCCTCACATCACATCTCTTCTTCCCACTCCCTACCCTCAGCAGGTACACCATGCCCATTTTCTCCACAGCAGTGCTACATTTACTTCCATTACTAATCACAATAGTTCCAGAATAGAATATATGATTTTTCTGTAACCTAAAACTTCTTCGAACAAAATGAAAAAAATTAGACGGTGGACAGATAAATGGAAACAAATGTCACCATACATACAAGACAACAGATCTTATGGTAATGAAAGACACTACCTCCACATCCTTGATGAAAGTTCTTCCATTGCTAAGATCACAATTCTACACTAGAACAACTGTAAGTCTACTCTAGTCCATCATCCATTTCCCAATTCTGAGGATTCTGTGATGGTGATGCCCACTCTACCTCTAATTGTGAGGGGTCTTAGGGCCCATGGGGCAGACTCTCTCTGTTCCTTGAAATGGTCGTAGTCAGTCATCTTCTCCTTGTTAGTTGTCCCGGATGAGTCCAATGAACTGGAGAGTAGGTGTTGCAACTCTGTTGAGATTCAGGGCTCAACTGGCACATGGACAGCCCAAAGATTTAAGTCTCTTGGACATACAACTATTACCTCTAGTACTAACTAAATGTTCAAATAGAGGGGCAGCTGAACTATGTGTAGGGAAAACACAACTGAGTCCAACTCTATTACAATGGGGGATGCAAATTCCAAAGTAAGGCCCTGGCAGGGCACCAAACTCCTAAGCTGCCTGAACTACCTGTAGTGTCTGGATATCTCCAGAGCCCTCAGGAGCCCTGCTATCTGAGGTAATATTTACTTTGGCTGTCTATGAATTCCTGCTATATATGCATAAGTGTAACCTCTGAAATAACCTCTTGACTTACTTTGAAGTTTCTTAGCCATATAAATTCATTTGTCTTTACTCTTTGCCCCTTTTGATCAAGGTCTTTTTCCAGTTGGTGATGGTAGTAATTCCTTTGCACCAGGGAGGCTCATCCCCAGGGAGTCATATTCCACACTCGGGGGAAGGTAACACATTTACATGCTAAGTTTGGCTTTGAGAGTGGCCACATTTGAGCAACATGGAGGCTCTCAGGAGGTAACTCTTAGGCACCCTGCAACACTAGGGCAAGTTGAAATTTCAAGCACAACAGGCTCATAAGCATAGTCATCAGTATCAAGGGCCCATCACTGGACCATCCTTCTTCACTGGTCATTGCTCTTGCACTTGGGGGATGGTTGCTGTTCTGTGGGGAATGTGGCAGAGCTCCCCAGGATGGGAACCCAGCACTCCCTCAGTTGTAATGTGAATCTCTACCCATTGTGTTAATACCTAATGAACATCTGAACATATCTATATACCTTATATGCATGCTCAGGTGGACTCCCTCCCACACATCTCCCATCAATGTCACCCCACACCAATGCTCTTCCCCTGCCATAGTTGAAACCCTCTGTGACCCAAAACTTCTTCAAAAATGAAGCCTAATATATTGCCTAATTCAGTTAATAGGAAAATGAAATAGTAATCATAGGTTTAAACATTAGAAATGAAATACATAATAATTTAGAAAAACTAAAATAAGTAAAACAAATTGAGGTATTAAAAAATGAAAAATAATAAAACAGTGGCAAGGCAATCTCTTCCATATCTTTCTCAGTGCCTTACCTCTTTTTTTTTTTCATTATGTTTTTAAAGACATTTTAGGTTACAGTAAAGTCACATACAGAATATAGGGGACTCCCATATACCCAACGTCCCCCCACTTTTCTCCTTCCCCAAAAATGATTTTTTTTTTCATGTGGATGTTACATTTGCTATAATCAAAGTTTTTAATGGCTAAAATTTTTTAGAAATGCACGTGGTATCAATAACTCGCATTCCCAGGCAAGGACAGGCTTATGTCTGGATATTCAATTTCCTCAAGATTTTTTAAGTTGAATTCCCATTGCATCAATTTTTTTTGTGTCCAAGAGATCAGCTTTCCTAGCATCTATTTGTGTTACTGACACTGCCTATGTTATCAAGGGAATGGTTCCTCTGGATGTGTATTCAAAAATTTAAACAAATGATCTGAGTAGAAGTATTTTTCTGAGAAGTTTTCTGTGTCTTCAGATTTTGGCCTATAATAAAATCTCTAGAACTTTATCCCTATCTCCTCTATTTACAGAAGCACATCCTCTAACTTTAGTATGTTAGCTTAGTTTTCCATGTTCAGTTTTATCTTCCAGAACGACACAAAATAGGTTGGCGAAAATAGTTTTTTGTTTTGTTTATTTGTTTGTTTTACCAACAGCCATAGTGGTAACTGTAAATTCTTGAATGGAAAGATTTTACTCTTGCCTATGAGCAAAAATATTACTGAGAAAACCAAAATCACCAATGAATACTTTCTTGTTAAATGATATTGAGCAGCTTTTCCTTTCCTCTCAGGAAAAAGTGAAATATCCTACTGGCGCTTCAACAACACTTTCAAGACTTGGCCTCAAGAAAACCAATGAACTTTTCTGTTTGGTAGAAAACAATTTCTATTTTGCTCTCATTTCTTAAAAAAAAAAAATCATTATAAAATAAGGCAAATGAAGGTCCCAGTGCTGATGAAACTGAGGGCTTACTTCTAAGTAAATGATGACAAAACTTCTTTCTCTCTGTGGGCAGAGTTTCTCCCTGAAATGCATGCCAATGAGGACAGCAATGAGTCATGATGACACATGAGGCCTCTTTGTTCATCAAAGTAGTAAACCAGATGTGCTACCAAGGCTCCATCTGTGCCCAGAATATCAAGATTAGCCTCATAGGGAAATTTTCTTGGCAAAGAAACTTGTCACCATTTTGAAGACAGTGATGACCTTTGCGATTTCAAAACAGGGCACAGGAAAGAGGAATTCTTCGAAGTGTAGGCCTACACCCAGCGGCTGAGAATCAGTTGCGGGCTGCAGTTAGAAATGCAATAGTTTCATCCAGTTGTGTGTTGAAAGGAAAGGATAAGGAGTTTCCAATTCTTCTATGATATGCTTAAAAATAAGAGAAGGAATTTGGGATTAAATTATGTCACTTGAATGAGACACTGTTTAAGATTTCTTCATTTCAAGTCACACACTAGCTTGACCATTTCTAAGGCACATGAATTAATCAAGGATTCTCCAGTTGTGTTGACTGATGTGATATGTAACCTTATCCCATGTGTTTTAGTCAGGATTCTCCAGGGAACAGAACCAACAGGAGAGATCTGTAAATATTATGAGATTTTATAAAATTGTCTTATGTGACTGTGGGGATGCACAAGTCCAGATTCCATAGCACAGGCTGCAAGCTGGGAACTCTGATGAAGGTTTTCAATGAATTCCTCAGGAGAAGCTGGCTAGCTGGAAATTCTCTCATATGACTGCTGAAATCATCACTTCTCATAAAGCCTTCAACTTCAGTTGATTGCAGATTTAATCAGCCTCAAATGGAATCAACATCCTAATGATTTAAGTCTCAGAAATGTCCTCATAGTAACAATTAGGTCTGAGCTTGCTTGACCAAGCAACTGGGCACTATTACATTGCCAGATTTACACATGAAACTAACCATTACATCATGCTTCAAAATAAGACTTTGTGTTTGGGAAAATTTCAAGATTTGGTAGAATCCCAAGACTTTTTCTTAAAAAGCAAAATTCCCACTGTCTGACCAATGTACATTCAGAATGTAAAGTCTTCCCTCAACATTGTTGGCTCCAGCAAATTCAGTTATGAAAACAAAATTAGAGGCTAGATGAGTGTTATTGTATATCCTTTTCTTTGATATTTTCCAATTTAAGCCGGGCCTCACAACGACATAGAACGATGTCCATAATCACCAGTGGCAGGGCATGGTCAATTGGAAAACAAATGAGATACCATACATACTCTAATATTGTAAGCATTTTCAATAGTATCCCATGCTCCCCCATGTCTGTTTAGAATAAAACAGTATCTCTATTTATAAATTGACAATAGGTGTAAAACAGAAATAAAATTGAAGTAAAATTTTGAATGGGAAAGGTGGCCATTCATAGACCTCTTGGATGCCATCTGTAATGATCAAGAATTTGAGCCAAATTCTTTAAATCTAGCTCCAGATTAAGCCAGATCAGAAGACATCTGTTTGTAATCTACTTTAAATGGACTCTCCATATATTTGTTATTACTGAATGGTGATGCCTCTAGTTTATATTGAAGGTCACTATAAGAGACAACCTCATAAAGCTTGTTGCTATGTTAACTATCATAAAAGATGTTTCATCACATTACACAGTGTTCTCTCTCTCTGATAGCTATGGGGAAACAATTTATTTTTATCTTATGGACTTTTAAACACAAAGTGAATCATATTTCCCCCCACAGTGGTTGCTAGAAGATTCAGAACCATATTTGTGGCCCACCAAAAATATTGACTCAATATTTTTGAAATCTTTATGGCTCTAAGTCAGTTCAGGCTGCTATTTTAACACTGCCAGCTGTTTTCTGATTCATTTTTGAGGAAGATTATTTTCAACATTAGGAAAAACATTTTCATTTATCTTTTGCAAAAGTAAAGTCAAAAGTCTTGTTTTAAATTGGAGAACTTTGGACAATATGAGAGCTAAACTTCTCTGAATGCTAATGTGAAAATTGTCTTTCTTTAGGGTATTCACATCAGTGTAGATTATTATGCTATTATCTAGAAGAAGGGTCCTAGACTAAGGGTGAGAGAAAAGTGATTTCCCCCCTCTCTTTAGGCTCCAGTTGGGGTTCCTGGACTTCCAAAGAGAAATTAGATTTAAAAAATCCTGGAGCTTGCCACCAGTGGCAGGTCTAGGTAAAGGAGAGATGGTTGGTAATGGAGGAAATGTATTTGGGAAATGTATTCTAGAGGTAGTGAAAATTAATCTCCAATTTAAAAATTTACCTTTTTGGAATGGAAATTTCCTTGTGATAGTTCCCTTACCTTTAGTAACATCTTTTATATTCTATAAACTGACCTCAGGTGTGGAATCACCCAATGCTTGGAGTAAGGAAGTATGGGAAAAGCAGCAACCAGGATGAAGCTGGTCAGGAGATGGCCAGGTGAGATTTGCAAAAGCCCCAACAAGTTAAGGAGGTAAGTGACCACCAGGATAGGGCACATGGAGATTTTCCACAGAACTCTAGACACACTCTGAGCAGAACCTGGAGAGAAAGACTGGACAGCCTGTCTTTGCATGGAATAGGTACTTGACCTTTTGGATATTAAAGGGGAACAGTGATACATGAGGGCAAAAGAACCTGGGACTTGTAGGTTATAAGACCATATAACGTTGTGGTAGGCATTAAATTTACATGATCTATCTGGGGCCTCTTTTATTTTTTCACTCTTATTTTTCCATTACTCATGCCTGTAAATTTATGTAGGTACATATTTAGTTTTTCTCTAATGTGAACCTATATTGTACTTGGGGCTAACACTAGTAAGGGCTGATGTTGCTGGCTAGAACTCATGGGCAGAAAAGCAGCAGATCTCTTGCTATCCTGTGGAAAGGCACATCGGGCTGGCCAGGTCCAGAGTGCTCCAGGAGAGGGACATCAATTCTTATCGTTCTCTCTTCTTATGACATCAACCCTTATTGTTCTCTCTTCTCATGCAGTGAGCACAAGAATGGCTTTATCAGTGAGGTAAGGGACTCCTTGATTGCCAAGTTGTCTGAGCTTAGGAGCCTGCTATTTGTTGCAACCATTGGGAAAACAGCTGCATAGCACCTGGAGAACTTCAGGCCAGTGCTAATTTGAGCCCTTGCTGTCATGGAAACCTGGGGTTGAATGTAGGTTTCCTGCTAAGGACAGAGGTGGGAGTAGGGCCAGTTTCAGCCAGCTTGCCATTGGGTACCACAGAATGAGCACCCAGATTGCTAGACATCCTCTTGTTACTTCATGACATCTTTGGAAATTATTTTAAATCCCTTCTGGAAGAAAGCCAGATATAAATAATTAATTAAAAATAAGATGATAGCATAATGATACTGACAATCATCCTCTCCCCTGCCAACAAAGCAAAACAAAACACCCTGAGTCATACTAACAAAGCAGTCCTCCCTAGAGAAAGGAGACCATCTCCATCATTCAAAACATGCTTGAATTTCTCTTTGGACGTGGCCATCAAAGCCAATTTACCAACTCCCTGCAAAATCTTTACCATTACTTTATGGCAACTAGACATTCTCTCAGTCTGCTAATATTTATTCCTCCTTCTGTTTCTCCTGCTGAATGTATTCCCTCTCTCTCCTGCACCTGCCTGCCTAGTTTTGGACCAGCGGCAGCATTATCTCCATAGGGCCATGCTAGGGCTGCACTGGCTTAGAACCAGGGATATTGGGAATAGGGACTGGGAGGCAGACTTGCTGGGAGTCAAAGAAGTGATTTGCAGCAAACCAGAGAGCAAGTTGGTTTGTGTGAGTTAATTTATATGTAGTCTGAAAGGGGATATTTTATAGCTGGGTGTTGTGCATGTAAATCTTGTTCATTGGAACTACTGTAAATTAAATTGCTAAGAGTTTAGCAAGGTGCCTACATAGAGCATCCTATAAATACATGCTGTTATCATTATCTAATTGTTTTAAAGAAAATAGCAAGTTATTTTAGGCCTAATAAAACCTTGTTATAAATGCTCGGAAGTTAAAATTTTCTTAGTTTTTCACACCTGAATAAATTATATTTTATTTCTGTATTGGTCTCAGAACAATGTTTTCCTCCCGTTAAAAATGCAGCCACTGGAAACGATTGAGCGGTGAGCCAGCAGAGGGCGCATCCATTAGAAACTAGTTCCCTGGAGACCACTCGGTTTCCTTTTCCTTTTTTCCTTTTCCTGCAAAAGTTGAGACATCTTTCAAATATGGATTCAAAAGGGAGGATTCAAAAATTGCATATTCTTGTTTGTTTGGGGGACTCAAATGGTTCGTAATCAATAGTGAGTGTATTCTTTAAATAAAAGTAGCAAATAATGTTCTTTACAATTACCTTGATCCTGTCCTTTCTTTTTTTTAAGACACAAACTCTACCACAGCATTTATTTAAAAGTATATAAAGGAAGATTTGAAGCTATATGGGTTTGAAATACTTTGAAATACAATACAGATGCTGAGATATAGTTGGAACAGTATTTTCTCTCAGACCCTTTTTCATTGTTATGCCCTTCATGCATATTTGCCTAAAATTAACAGCATATGATAAAACTGAAAAATAAGTAAAGTTTGTTCTTGTAGTCCAGTTAGATAAAGGTAAATGCTCTCTCCGAACCTCCTTATACCCCAGTTCTTAAATTTTTCCATCAACTATCAAAACAATATATCATTTTGAAAAGCTAAGTAAAGGATCAAGATGTAAAACTTCTTTTAAAAAAGCACCCTTAAGAAGAGTATCTGGAATTCAAAAACTTACATTTTTACTTATTTTCTTCCACTATTTTCCTGTGTATTTTCCAATGACTAAGATTGTAAGGAAGCACTATAGTGCAGATACTTATATTAAAAAGAGCTTGTGGCAAGAGTATAAGAGAATGAGAGAGAGCAGATGTTTTCTCAGCTTATGCGTAAAGTTCCAGTGCTTCCAAGACCAAGCTTGTACAACTGGTTTCATGAAGACCCCAGGAAGTAACTTTGTTTGGCTTTGTTTGCATATCATACTCCCTTCAAATCTATTATGTGTGTGTGGGGGGGTGGTTGGTGTGCCACCATCACATATGGGCCATCTGTATGGGCCAAAAGGGCTCTGCTTTCTTATATCCAGCTTTACATTTGTACTATTGGCTTAGACTCTGGTGCTTGGGCCAGTATGTCATGGCCAGAAGAGTGGGGCTGATTTTTCTCAGCACATAGTACAATCTCAACTTAGGTACATTTTATGTTATAAAGTCAAAGTAGGAGTCCAGGTGAAAGAAGTTGATGACATGTTCTAGGGTAGTAGCTAAGGAAAAGCAGTCAGATTCTTGATTTATTTGGAAGGAAGAGTCAACAGTATATGCTGAAGAAATTGATGTGGAATCCTGAGAAAGAAAAGTCAAAGAGGGCCTGAGGAAATAGAAGAGTGGGAATGCCAGTTTTTGAAAGGGGAGATTATAGGAGGAATTGATTTGGGTTGGACTTGGGGATAAGAATTCCATTTTGGATATGTTAATTTTAAAATTCATCCTAAATGTCTCACCAATGTACAAATACTAGATTTTAGGGGAGAGGCAGCTGGTAGCAGTGTATCTTGGGAGTCATTGAGGAGGTAGTATAGTTTGGTATATGATGGTATAGCATAGCATAGCATAGAAAAGTAAGATAGTGCTGAAGAGCAGGTACTCTGGAGCCAGACTGCCTGGGTCAAATCTTGGCTCTACCACTTAATGACTGTGACTCTGGGAAAAATATATACTTTCTTTTTGCCTCAGTTTCTCCTTTGAAGTTGGGGCTGGTTCTATTATTAATATGTGAATCTAGTTGGTATTTAAAGTCATGATACTCAGTGAGAGTCCCCGAGTCTAGCCAGAGAAGTTCAAGCACTGAGATCTGGGATTCTCTCATTTTTAGATTGGAAAGAAGAAGAAAAGGGACCAGCAAAAGAGACTGAGAAGTCAGGTAGGATAAGAGCCAAGAGAGAATGATGTCCCCAGATGTCAAGTGGAAATTTCCTTGAAGGAAGCAGTAATAAATGTATCAGGTCATGTTGACAAATTTAAAAAGGTGAAGACTGAGAACTGACCATTGAGTTCGGCACAAAGAGATCTAAGGGGATGTTTACAAGAGCTATTTTGATGGGAAGGTGCAGCATAACAAAGAGCTCATATTCAAAGGATGATATTATAGAATCATTCCTTATACACTAGAATTACACTCATTGTGGTAATATGCACCTACTCTGACAGCTCTTTGGAGACTGAAGGAGTAGCAAATTTATATCTCTCATCTCATGGTCACTTAAAGACACATAGTTATTGGGTGGAAAGGCAGGCAAAATTGGCAACACTATTTTATTAGTTATTTCTCTCATTTTTCCCCTGAGGGCATAGAGTTAAATTTGCACAAGTTAAATGATGTGATACTACCATCTTATCACAAACAACATTAGCATAAGTAACTGCTCAGCTTGGTTTTCTCAAAGGGAGTTTCAGTAGTGGCAAGTACTTCCAGGTTCATGGACTCTTCTGCAGTACTTTTGTCTTGTGCCTACTTTCTTCACACAATTTTTTTTTTAAGATTTATTTTTTAATTATCTGTCCCCATCCCCCTCATTGTTTTGCGCTTGCTGTCTGCTGTCTGTGTCCATTTGCTGTGTGCTCTTTGGTGTCTGCTTGTCTTCTCTTTAGGCAGCACTGGGAACTGATCCTGGGACCTTCTGGAGTGGGAGAGAGGTGCTCAATCTCTTGTGCCACTTCAGCTCCCTGGTCTGCTGCATCTCTTATTGTATCTCCTCTCTGTCCCTTTTTGATGCATCATCTTGTTGTGCCAGTTCTCCGTGCAGACCAGCACTCTATGTGGGCCAGCTTACCTTTACCAGGAGGCCCTGGGAATTGAACTTTGGACCTCCTGCATGGTAGATGGGAGCCCAGTAGCTTGAGCTACACCTGCTTCCCTTCATACAATGTTAAGTCATTAGCATATATCTGTTATTAATTTTTTTCAGAAACATAATTTTAAATAACCATTTAATAATTCAACCTATGGCTGTTTCATTAGTCATTTAAGTATTCTTCTTCTTTTGAACATAATGGTGTTTATAACTTTTACTGCTATAGATATTACTATAACCATCTGTCACACATTACTGTTTGACCATATCTCTGATAACTTTCTTGGAGGGATTCTTAAAAGTGGAATAAGGTATGAATATTTTAAAGGCTCTTGGAATATGTTGTTAAATGGCTTTTTGGAACCATTATATTGATATAACATGCTACCAACAGAAATAGAGTGCCTTTCTCAACATATACTGGCCAGTATTGATCATGTAATTTTAAATTGTTGCTTCTTTCATCAGTGAAAAAATAGAGATATCTTACTGATGTTTTGATCTTCAGTCTAAAGGTTAACATCTTTATTTGCTTTTTAGGTATTGCAGTTTTTCTTTAGTGACTTTTATGTTCCTGTTCTTTTGGCCCATTTTTGGATATTGTTATCTTAAGTATGTGTTATCTTCATATAAGTGTAACATCTCTTCCTTGTGACCACATCACCACCTTAGTCCCCTGAAGAGTAAGAGAGAAAAATGTTGTCATGAGAAAGGATGTAGGAAACAGTTCTGATTCTGGGAGAAGGTCCAGCATAGTCCACTGTTGGCTATAAGTAACTAGGTATTTGGTCCCTCTGCAAGGGCTTTCTGAAGCTCTCTTGGGCAGAAGGTAGGAGGTGACAAAAAATGGAGAACCAGTTTTCACTTGCTCCTCTACTGGGCAAATACTGCATAAAAAATACAAAAGGTGACCCACACACTGGAAAATTGTGCTCAGTAAGTCCAATAAAAACAAGCAGCAAGTGACATTGAAGAGCACCTGAAGAATGCCACCTTTCAAGCACTCTTATCCTGAGCTCTGTTTCCCTGAACAAAGAGACTTGTTCATGGAAGCAGCTCAGATATGCTTCTTTTTAGGTCTTTCTCAGTTCCATTCAATATACAGAAAGACTCATAAAAATAAATGCATTCTAAGAGACTTCTTAAACAATTGTGACTCTTAGAACATGATTTGGTTAAAAATTTCCTAATACAAAAGACTGTCAACAATCAGGATTCCTTCTACTGATTTAAGAACTACTAGAACATTTATAGGAATATCTCATTTCCTTTAGGTAAATGTCTCTGTTTCCACAACCTAAACCATTTTATCTATTCCAATGCTAATTCACTGTAAAGATTCTAAACTTCTAATATTGTAAGTAGTATGTCCAGACTGGAATTATACACAGGTACAGTAAGTGCTTTCCCAAATGATTGTGTGCAAATAAAAGTTATACAAATTTAATAATTTGAGGATTTTATAGTCACTGGTTGGGGAACTTATATTGTGAATTATATTTTAATGAATTTAAAATGAAAATATAGCATGGCATTTTGCAAAGCAAAGAATTATTTTCTAAGTAAAGAATCTTCACTCAAAATACTGCAAACTGTTTCATCGAGCTCACGTTGCTTACCATTTTGTGGACTCAGTTCCCTCATCTTTAACATGATGTATCTCTAAGACTCCTTCTACTCTAAAGTACATTCATAGGTTATAGCACATACAGACAGAAATTAGCCATGTTAAAGCTCCACTCATTAAAGGGCGCTACTTATTCTGGAAAAAATCATGGAAAGACAACCCAGTCTAGAAATCCATCTGTAATGGCCCTTTTTTACTTAGACCTTTATGATAGCTACAAAAGTATTAGGTTAGAATAGCTGAGCCCAAACTATGAATTTGCTTTTAAGTAATACAATACTTATGAAAATATTCCTAAAGAGGTTTGTTTCTTTTACCACATTCTACAGAATGTCTCCTAATTAATATTATTGCTGCTTAATGATTGTGTTGGATGGCTTCTAATTCTGTGAATACCATCCTGGGAAGATGTGGTGGTTTGAAGCTATGTGTACCCCAGAAAAACATGTTCTTAAACTTTATCCATTTCTGTGAGTGTGAACCCATTATGAGTAGGATTTTTTATTTTAAAGAAGTGTGGCCCATCTCAATCAGGATGTGACCTAATCTTTTTACTGGAGTCCTTTGTAAGTGGGGTGAAATTCAGAAAGAGTGAGAGAAAGCCATAGAGAAAGCAGCCAGAAGCTGAAATCAAAGGAACCCAGAAGAGAATGGAGAGACCATGAAATGCCACTGTATGCTTTGGCATTGCTACACATGCCTTACCATGTGACAAACTAAGGACCAAAGATCGCCAGCCACCAACCCCAGAATACCGGTCTTTGGAAGAAAGCATTGCCTTGATGATGCCTTGACTTAGACTTTCTTTTAGCCTTAAAATTGTAAGCTATTAAATTCCCAATGTTTAAACCAACCCATTGAATGGTATTGGCTTGAGCAGCCTAGGAAACTAAAACAGTCTGTGTCTGGATTTTGAGTTTTCACTATTCTCAATACTTTTCTATGGTTTGGAAAGGAGACTATGAGCAAGATTGCCTATTCTCCACATTTTTTAATTTGAAAGTTATCCATTGTGGCATCTGTATCAGCCAAACCTCTTGGTTGGAGGTGACTAAAGTACAAATCAAATGCTTAAGTAAAAAAATCATATGTATATATTCCATATATAAATTATGGAATAGGCAGAGTTGGAGCTATATATAAGTAATGGTTGGAATTCTTTCAGGACTCTTTATCTCAATTTCCATTTTCTCTGAATGACAACTTTATCCTTGTGAGTGCTTCCATATGATAGGAAATATGGCCACTCTGGGGACATATTCTTATAGATCCTGGGAAGAAAAGAAAAATCTCTGAAGATGACTCTGATTGGACTGGTCTGAATTACATGCCCATTCCTGAACCCATCACTGTGGCCAGGTGCATGGAGAATACTGAATTGTTTAGTCTGAGGTAAGCACTCACTCCAGTGGTCAGGGCCCACTTTCACTATTAGTTCTTTGAAAGGAAGGCAGCTGTGCTATTACTGGAAGAAGGTGCACCAGGTGTCTGGGTAGACAAAAACAATGGATGTTCTTGTGAGAATCATGGTTGTTTCATGTGGATGGCGATAATGATGCTTTTACGTATAGAGCACTTTACAACTTACAAAGTACTTTCACATGTACTATGTTTGTTGGTCTTCACAGAAACTATATGAAAATTTATCAATATTATTATTTGCATTCCACAGGTTAGGAAACAAGCTCAGTCCAGCTAGCATGTGCTTTGTAACAATTATCCTTCCAAACCTTAAGTGGTATTTTCAAGTTGTCATCCTGTAAACAAATGTGGTTCCATTGTGCTTTTATTTTTCCAAAAAATTTTGTTAATATAATAGAAGAATTTATCTTTTAAGTAGATTTTGGAGCATGTACAAAGAGTTAAAAAATATCCTTATAATCTTCTTTTCATTCCCTTTGGAAAAATTTGCAATCTTTCTTTCTATGTTTCCCAAATTTCCAGTCCTTTCTTTCTCACTGTCTAAACCTAAAACAACCAAGAAGCATGCATCAACTACTACAATTTCTTCTTCTCTTTCATTCAATACCTCAAACCTGTAGCTGTCCCTGATTAGAATAATTAAGTCTTGGTTGCACCAGTATTATCTGTGAAGTTCTTAGTTTGATTCCATGGTGTTTCATTAAATATGCCATCTATTTGTAGGTGTAAGAGGTCCTGGAAGAGTAGAAATGGGAAGGACTTGTATTCAAATAAAGTTTCTGATTTGGGTTTTACCATTTTCGAATATGTCAGGTAAGTAGACCCACTCTGAGTGATATGGAATAAGAGATTTATTCTGCTGCCTCTATGTCTGGTGGTGACCTGAAGTTGCTTTTGGTCAGCCGGGTTGTCAGTCGGGAGGAAAATCTCAATGAGAAATGGAGGAAAGCAAGGACAACTGAAACCCATGAGGACAAATTGAAATCCACAAACAGAAACCTGGATCTTTCTCACTGCATCTAACCCTGTGACCTGTGACACAGGTGACTTGCCAAAGAATCTGGTGACCTTCTCTCACTGTACACACCCATGACTCAGGAGTTGGAGAAGCTGAAGTCACAGAGAGAAGGCTAGAGTTGCTGCAGGCCTGGCTATATGGCCCTAGGCCATCAAGTTGAGCCAAAAGATCAGTAACACCCTGTAAAAGCTGCAGTGATGGCTGGGACTCTGCACCAAATAAATTCAGAGCATAATGGCTACTTCTTCACTTTTGCCTTTCAAATCTTGCACAAATTTCTCTTAGGGACGATCCTAACCTAGATTCATATAGGGAAGGAAATCCCTGAAAATGTAGTTCTAGCTTAGCAAAATTGACATGGTATAAAGCAACTATATCAGCTATGTTACTTCATCCATTTGAGCTTGTTTCCTCATTTTTATGCAGAGTTATTAAAGGGATTAAAATATTTTGTTTAAAAGTTAAGTATCTACCACAGTCCTTGGAATTTAGTTGGTACTCTATAAATAGTAGCTAATTTTATTATACAGATGCAGCACTCAGGATTTGCCTTCATCTAATATTCAGCCATCACTTGAAAGGAAATACTACTCCATTCCCTAGTAGTTCCACAACTGACCATGGGCTTCCTCTTATGCTCAGCAATCACCTTGGGTACCCCGCTAAGGGCACTCCTTCCCTGACAGCTCTTTCACTTTGGGGATGGGATACCCGTTGCTGCCTCCAAGCCATTTTTCTTCCTTTCTCCTTCAACACCAGCTCCTTAAATGTATACCATTGACTTATAATCCCCTTTTGCTGCTGTCTCTATCAACTTGAAAGCCACAGCTACTCATGCATTGATGGCACTGGCATCTGTCTTACTGTCATCCTCACCATGATGCCTATCAAAATCCTGGATGACTTCCACACCTACACCAATGATTCATCCTATACCGCTTGTTTCTTCCATCTTTTCCTTCACTCCATCTGAGCAACTTACTCTTAGACATTGCATTCACCAGTAAAATTTTGAAAATATCTATTTGAAGCATCTTTTACTCTACCCACTACCTCCTATCCTTCTTCTTTACTTATTCTGGTATTCCACTAAGTTTCCATCCATTAAGTTTCTAATTCTTTGGCCTCCTGCTCCTTCTTTCTCCATCACACACTTCATGTTCTCATTTCCCTTCCTTACCAGCTTAGAATCTATGGACCACCAATATCAGCTCTTCATTATGTACCCCCTTAAGTCCCATGCATCTCTATCCTTCGACAGCCTGGAAAAAGCCTCAAACAGTTGATACCCAATGTTTACTCTATGTCATCACTCAAATAAATTGTTGATGACACAGTGAGCAAGGAAGAAGTCACAGTCTTTTTGTAACAATCTCAGATGTGACATATTCTTGCACCTACTGTATTCTATTAGAAGTGAATCAATAAATACAGCCCACAATCAAGAGGAGATTATACAAGGGTATGAATACTAGGAGGCAAAGATCCTTGGAGGCCATCTTGAAGGTTTCCTACCATACTCAGGTTGCCACTGAGTCATAGCTCACCAATGCCAATGGGAAATTTTCTGCCTTCATCTTACTTGACCTCTCAGAGATATTTGACATAATTGATTACCTCCTCCTTGAACACTGGGTCTCTAGGTTTCTTTTATAGCATGCTGGTTTGGTTTATCACATTGGTGACTCTTCTCCCCTACCAACCTCAAAATATTATAACACCTGAAGATTCTGTCCTTGGAAATCTTATCTTGTTATCTACATTCTTTCCTTCAGTGATCTCCTTTTATCCCATGACTTTAAAAAAAATTAATTTATTGAAATATATTACTCACACAAACATACATAAACAATAAGTGTATAGTAATAGTTGTGAACTTACATAACAAACATATGTAACATCATACAGGACTCTCATAACTCACCCTACCACCAACACCTTACATTGTTGTTAAACCTTTTTAACTAATGATTTAAGAGCATTGTCAAATATTATTACTAACCAAAGTATTTTCCCCCAACCCTCCCTATTACTATCTTTATGTCATTGATACATGAACATACATAAACAATTAAGTGTATAGTAAAGTTTTGTGGACTTACAAAACAAACATGCATAACATCATACAGGGGTCCCATACATCAACCCTCCACCAACACCTTGCATTGTTATGAGATGTTTGTTACAAATGATGAAAGAATATTGTCAAAATCTTATTACTAATTATAGTCCTTATCTTACATTTGGTGTTTTTCCCCCAACATACCTTATTATTATTTTTTAAACATATTTTTTATGACAGAAGTTGTAAACTTATAAAACAATATGCTCATGTGCAGAATTCCCAAGCAACACCCCTCTATCAACACAACACAATGTGGTGGAACATTTGTTACAGATAATATCATATGATTGTTACCATGTCCATAGCATATATTTGGCTTCTACTCCATTATCAACACAGTACATCTTTGGCTTAGATGCAAGAATAGTATGTTATTACTGCCACCCATAGCCCAGGTCAATTCCAGCTGCATTTTCCCCATTCTTCTCCACATTCCCAACATCCTGAAGTAGTGATAAACATTTGTTCTAGCTCTCAAAGGACAATTTTGCATCTGTACCATCAACCACAATTCTCATCCACCTCTTGGTTTACTGTGCTATTCAGTTCTTAGAATATTCTCTAGCATTCTGTCAATTGGATTTACATACCTAGACTACCATTTTCAGCCACATCCCTATTTATAAACTAGCTATTACTATTTTTACCATCCATTCTATACACTTCCACACTTTTACAGTAAAACTAATCAAAACTTCTACATACATTAAACATCAGTAGTCTATCTCAGTCCTTCTCTTATCTCCACCACCTACCACTAGGTCTTCCTACAATTTTTTCTAGAAGTTTTATGGTACTTGCTTTTATTTGTTATTTGTTTTTGATCCATTTTGAGTTAATTTTTGGATAAGGTTTGAGATAGGGGTCCTCGTTCCTTCTTTTGGATATGGATATTCAGGTCTCTTAGTACCATTTGTTGAATGAACTGTTCTGCACGAGCTATGTGGGTTTGACAGGCTAGTGAAAAATCACTTGACCATACCTGTGAGGGTCTGTTTCTGAACCATAAATTTGGTTCCATTGGTCTAAGTATCTGTCTTTATGCCAGTACCATGCTGTTTTTACCACTATACCTTGGTAATATGATTTAAAGTCCAGGAGATGAGGGTTCGCTTTTCCTTTTATGATGTTTCTGGCTATTGAGGACCCCTTACCCTTCCAAATAAATTGGCTAATTGAGTTTTCAAATTTTAAAAAAATGCTGGTGGAATTTTTATCAGGGTTGTTTGAATCTGTATATCAATTTGAGTAGAATCGACATCTTACTGATATTTAGTCTTCCAATCCATGAGCGTGGAATGTTCTTCCAGTTATTTAGGACTTTTCTGAATTCTTTTAACATTGGGTTGCAGTTTTCTGAATACAAGTGCTTTACATCATTGGTTAAGTTTACTCCTGACTACTTGAGTTTTATCTGACATTTTATTTTCACCACTCTTTTGACATTTTTAGTTACTTTTATTGACATAATCTTCATTTCTAGACTCTCTTCAATGCCTCTCTCTCCTATCTTTTCTTTTCACGCTCTAGCACACCCTTTAGTATTTCCTGAAAATCTGGACTCTTGCTTAGAAATTCTCTCCGTTTATCTGTGAATATTCTAATCTTGCCCTCAATTTTGAAAGACAGTCTTGCTGGATATAAAATTCTTGGCTAGAAGTTTTTCTCTCATAGTACCTTAAGTATATCAGACCACTGTCTTCTTACCTCCATTGTTTCTGGTGAGAAATGAGCACTTAATTTTATTGGGTATCCCTTATATGTTATGCATTGTTTTTCTCTTGCTGTTCTCAGAATTCCCTTTGTCTTAGGCATTTGACATTCTGACTAGTATGTGTCTTGGAATTGATCTATTTGGATTTTTTAAAAAGGGAGTGCTTTGTGCTTCTTGGACATGGGTATCTATGTCCTTCAATAGGGTTGGGGAATTTTCTAACATTATTTCTTTAAATATTCCTTCTGCCCCTTTTCCCTTCTCTTCTCCTTCTGGAACACCCATGACACACATGTTTGCACATCTCTGGCTGTTGTTTATTTCCTTGAGACCTTGTTCAATTTTTTCCATTCTTTTCTTCTTCTATTCTTTTGTATGTTCACTTTCGGAAGCCGTTTTTTCAAGCTCACCAATCCTTTCTTCTGCCTCCTCAAATCTGCTATTGTCTGATTTTAATGTTTTTAAATTTTTATTTATTTATTTATTTTTATATATTTCTTTCCCCTTCCCCGACCCTCCCTCCCCAGCTATCTGTGTCCCTTCACTGTGTGTTCTTCTGCTTGTATTCTTGTCAGCAGCACCTGGAATCTGTGTCTCTTTTTGTTGTGTCATCTTGCTGGGTGAGTTCTCTGTGTGTGTGGTACCACTCCTGGGCAGGCTGCACTTTTTTCACACTGGGCGTCTCTCCTAATGGGGTGCACTCCTTGCATGTGGGGTACACTCCTTGCACATGGGGCATGCCCACACGGAGGATGCCCCTGCACGGCATGGCACTTCTTGCATGCATCAGCTCTGTGTGTGGGCCAGCTCATCACATGGGTCAGAAGGCCCTGGGTTTGAACCTTGGACCTATGTGGTAGGTGAACGGTCTATCCATTGAGCCAAATCTGCTTCCCTCTAATGTTATTTAAATTTCATTTATTGCACTTTTCATTACCATAAGATCTGCTATTTTTCTATGCATGCTTTCAAATTCTTCTTTGTGCTCATCCAGTGTCTTCTTAATATCCTTACTCTGTTTAGCCATCTCATTGACTTTCTTAAGGAGATTTGTTTGAACATCTATGATTAGTTGTCTCAACTTCTTATGTCATCTGGAGGCTTATCTTGTTCCTTTAACTGAGCCTTAGCTTCCTGTTTCTTGGTGTGGACTATAATTTTTGGTTGGTGTCTTGGCATCTGGATTACCGGGTATTTATTCTGGGTGCAGTTTTTCTCTTTAGTTTAGGGCTTCCTATCCTTTCTCCCTTGTTGGTTGTGTAACAGGAGCCAAGAATGTAATTGGTGCTGTGAACTGGGGAGGCTCAAGCTGCCCTCATTGTCCCAGGGATGGATGAAGCTTCTCCCAACTTTCTCCTTTCCCAGAGGTAGGGACAGAGCTACAGTTGTGTGGAATAATCCAAGTTGTGCAGGTCTAGACTGTAGTTCCCCAGAAAGACTGATGAAGCTTCACATCTCTTTCTCTCCTGCCTGGGGCATGGATGGAGCTGCAGGTGTGGGCATTAATCTATGCAGTGGAGGTCCAAGATGACCACAGTTACCCCAGTAGGCTTTTAATTATTCAGTCTGTGCCAACCATAGGTACCCTCAGTTATCTGGTTAGACTGGTGCTGAGCTCACCTGCCTCCTCCCTGCCAGAGGTGGGACTGAAGCCTAGGCTAGGGCTGCAGGCTGATCTGGGTAAAAGAAACTGGTTCCTACCATCACTGTGATATTTGGTCAGCCCGGCTTCCCTTCAGGCTGGGGTGAAGTCAAAATGGTAGCCACCGGCCTTTTTCCGACTTAGACAAATTCACACCCCAGCTGTTCCCAGGGTTATTCCTTAGCCATGCGAGTCTATCAATCAGTAGCTAAAATCAGCAGCCAACTCTCTCCTCATCCCCTGTTTTTGGGAAATAGAGCTTCCAATTCCAATCACAGAACAGCTCCTGGGGTGGCTTGCACCACCAGAGTAGGACAATCACTGACCTCTGTGGCTTGGCTGGCAATTTCCCGGAGAGGCTGGTGCAGGTCCCTGCAGCTTCCTCTCTGTTGGAGGTGGCACTGGGTCTTAGGCTAGACCTGCGATCTGACCTGGATGGAAAGAAGCCAGTCCCCACCAGCACAGAGATTTTCAGTCTGTCCAGCTTCCCAGGTGTGAAGTTAAGATGGTGACTCCCGGCCTTTTTCTTACTTGGACAGGCTCAAACTTTAGCTGTTCTCAGGATTATACTTTAGCCCGCAGAATTTTACTCATCAGTAACTGAAGTTGGTGCTCAACCGTCTCTTCCTTCCCCGTTTTTGGGAAGTAGAGCTTTCATTTCCAGTAGCAAAACAGCTCCTGAGGCGGTTTGTGCCTCCAGTGGAGGATGGGCACCTGCCTCCGGGGTGTGCAATGCTCTGCTTACGAGTCTTCTCTGCAGATGGGCAGTCTCCTCCTTCCATTCCTTCAAGAATGTTGCAGGATGCCCTTCTGGCCTCCTGGAGTCCCTGAACAGGTGCTTCAGCTAGCTCCAGAGAGCTCTGACTCTAGGAGCTCCTTACTCCACTGCCATCTTGCTGTAATCTCCTATCCCATGGCGTTTAATAGCATCTATATGCTTACGAATCTCCAATCTGTGGATCCACCAGTATCTTTTCCATGAGCTCCAGAATTATACATCCAACTGCTGACTCAACATTTATTTCCACTTGGATATCTGATGGTCACCTCAAACTTAGTATATCTGAAAAAAGAATTATTGATTCCTCCCAAGTCCATCTCCCTTCTTATCTCCTACTCCAATCCCCATCTGCTCAAGTAAAACACCCTTGATTCTCTCCTTCACTCACACCATGTATCCAGTCCATTAGCAAGCCCTTTTGGCCTCATTTCCAAAATATATCCTGAATCTTATCTATTTGGCCCTTCTTCATTTCTGCATTCCTCCTTTAAGCCATCATCCACTCTGATCTGGACTCCTGCAGCAGCTTCCAATCTGTGGAAAATCTAGCTAAGTGATTACCAAGGGGCATATGTACAATTAGTTTATAAAGCTAATTTCATTAATTAAAATTAACTGGCTCAACTGCTTACTTTCATGTCCAGGAGAGATTTGTATTTTATGCATTTTATGGATGAAGAAACTGAAGCTTGGAGAAGATAAGTGACTTGTTGTCCAAGATTGCACAGCTGGTAAGAGGAAGGCCACAGACTGGAACTCACCCAGGTGCTTCCACCAAGGACCGCTTCTCTTATCCAAAATGTGGTCTGATTGCCTGATTGCCTGAAGGAGAGTGATAAGTGTCCAGGCAGACTAGGGGGAGGTGGAGGAAGAAAACATGTAGCTCCAATTTGAGCTTATTGAACTTATGAAGAGAAGTTCTTCATTAATGATGCCCTAACTCTTCTGATGTTCCTCTGCTAGTCCAAATGTACAAGAAAGTCGCCCATGAATGGTGTTTAATCTTCGTGAACCCAGTCTTCAAGTTTTTGTAAACTCACATCACATACAATTGAGGAATAAACAGAGAGAGAAATGGGTTGGGGGTGTCACATTAAGGTGGGATAACTTGAAGGATGTGAGAATGGTTTTATAGTTTACAATCCTATTAGCTTCCTGGCCAATCATCAGTCAATTCAGCTGGTATTTCTGGCAAAGACTCTCTTTCCCCCTTATCAATCTATGCATTTCCTCTCTCAAAATTGTACCTACATCTAGTAGAGGGCCATTTTCCAAGATGGGGACATATAGTCCCTGGTAAGGCTAGCCCTCTAGATTCTACATATCTCAGAGCACACAATTTTCACTAGCAGTTCAGATCACCACCTCCCTGGTTGGTGCAAGTGCCAGGGAATAGGAGCTTTAATTGTAGATGTAAGCAGGGGAGCAGTCCTCAGACAGAGAGCTGGGGATAGGCAGTGGACATATTATACTAATAGCTGTTTATAACACTACTACTGCATGCCTGGCACTATTCTAGGTACATTAAATTTATTCTTTAATTCAGTCCTTCCAACAATTATAAAAATAGGTATTATTACCCTCATTTTGTAGAAGAAGAAATTGAGTCTGAGAGTTGCTGTTATTGCATAAGGTCCAACTGGTTGTATCAGTTAAGATTGGGTTTGACTGCAAGTGACAGGAGTTCAACAATGATTAAAACAATTTGTGGGTTTATTATTACCCTCTCACAGGTCACAGAGGGCTGGTATGGCAGCTTCACAATCATCAGACGTCACGTTACTCTGCCGTCTTCTACACAAGTCTTCCACCTGCTGTCCAAGATGGTTGCTCTTGCACCAGCTTTCATGGTCCCATATTTGCCAGCTGGAATTAAAAAATGGAAAGGAGACTTCTTGGAAGTTTCAAATGCTACTTCCACTTAGGACCCATTGACCGCAACTTCATTTCAAAGCCTTGCCTAGCTGAAAGGGAAATTGGGAGATGCAGCCTATTGCTGGTGGTTAGGATTTATTTTACTGAGGAAGAAGAGCAAAATAGATATTGGAGAACAAATAGTAGACTGCCACAGTAGAGATTAGAATCCAGGGCAATGTGGTTCCAGAGACTGTAACATTTCCACCAAGCCACAATGCCTTCTCAGGTCTTTAACAGCCAAGGAGAGGAGACAGGCCTCCAAAGGCAGCTCTATTACATGTCCTGTGGAAACCTGTGTGCTCCTGAAACTCAGTCTCTGACACACATGTTACAGGCTAAGTCTTGGTTATTTCCACAGTTTTTTGCTCCTTTAGCATTCTGAACGCTTTTATTCACTCATCCCACATGTTGCAATACTTGCTTTTCAGTTTTCCCATATCAAATACTGGATAGTTGGTAATATTTATTACCTGAATGACTGCATTAACGAACCACCCAGTTTTGTTTATATATCTCCAGTACATTGTTTGACATGTCACAGATGTCCAATAAGTATGTTTCTTGAATGGATGTATGGAAGGAAAGCCAACACTTTCCTAATTCAACATTCTTTTCCTTGATTTTAGATTAACATGGCCTACATTTTCAACTAATCCCTTTTCCTTCAGGGTTGGGAAAAGAAAAAAGAAAAAGGAGATGAGGTATACTTATGCAAGTTCTCTCATCTTCTACTTCCTTCTCTCCTTTTAATAATGATGACACAATCATTGATTTTTCTACCCACATGGACCCCCATAGAATTCTCTAAGTATGGTATATTCAAGACTGATAACCAAAGTAGTAATGTGTCAGAACCTAAGAATATTTGGAGAGGTTTCAGCTAATTTTATTCGAACAAATCTTACATGCTTTCGATTTGTGTCATCTTCATTGAAAACCTTAGTGGGATTTTATACTTCAAAGCTCTAAAAAGCTCTAAAGATGAAATAAAATTTTGAAAAGAATCCTTTGCAAGGTAATACTGGTAAATTCACAGTAATTTCAACTCCCCAAAGAAGTAAACATCATCACATTCCTAATGAAATTCTCCAACTAGAGCCACTGACATGATTTGAATATAAGCATCCAGCAACTAAATGACTTTATCAGGATACAATCCACATGCTCAGCAACTTAGAGGAAATCAGCAGCTTAACCAATTTTTTTTTTGCTGAGCAACTGGGGGCCCAAAATAAAATGCTATTACATCAAATTGCAGACAAACAAAAATCTGAATACATTCACTATCTTTTTAGAGCCTTTCCGTATGTAATGATCACAGCTGAGCCCAAACGTATCAAGATGTTTCTCACTATTAGGTAAAGGGGTGGAGATTATCCAGTAACTCCTGACAGCATATGTGTTCTGTCTGTTGAAATAGGGGAAAGGTCAAGAAAGTATGCAAGAATTTTCTAATTGACGGAAAGAAGATCTGACAAAAATCTCTGACCTTTTCCAATGCAGGGAATATGCCTTGTTCTGCATTCATTAGCACGCTGAGAAACTCCTTCTAGATTGCCAAGTGCCTTCCTATGAATGGTGGGAAATACATTTGTAAATATGATATATAGAAATCTGTCGGATGTGCTGGCTTTTTAAAAACTTTGTCTCTGGGTATATATGAAATGTGAAACAGTATTTGCTGCTTAGCCAGTTAAGGTATATTAGCCTTTATAATTGGTTAAAAAAAAAAAAAGGTTAACATTTTCTAACAACATTGGTGCACCGTGCTTGGATTTTTAAATCCCAGGTTACTTAGGATACTTACGTCAATGCTAGAAGAAATACTTTGGGAGGTATCATCATCATAGTTAGTCATCATCATTTTCATCAAGTTAACACTTGCTATGTATGGCACCCACTAAACAAAATTATCTTATTTAATCTTCACAGCAACTCTTGGAGGGTAGTACAGCTGATATCATCACCATTTAACAGATAACAAAAATAGAGATTTGAAGGGATTAAAGTAATTTAGCCCCACAACACAAATCCTGGTAGAGCGAGGATTTGAAATCCGGTCATTCTGACTCCCAGAGCCAACAGTCTTCATCACACTGTGAAGAAGTCTTTGTCCTTTTTAACTGGATGCCACTGGAAGGTTATTTGGCTTTTCTCTGCCATAATTTCCTTGTTGTAAAAGGGGAACAAAATAATTTCATATAATTGGGGTGGTGTGGATTAAATTATATAATGGATATAAGATGTTCTGTAAAATTTTTTATTACACATACCATGCTATTATTATTATTTTCAATTATGGCATTCAAGGGTTGGGGAAATCTAATGATCACCCACTTTTCTCATTTTGTGAAGTGGGAGGGATGGGGTATATGGGTGTCCCCTTTATTTTTGATGTGAATTTTCTGTAACCTAAAGTGAAAAAAAAAAGAAAAAGACACTAGGGGAACATACAGAAGAAATTGTAAACATACATAAAAGGTAATAGACCTTATGATGATGAAAGGTACAATGCAATAAATTTTGGGGGCTTTATTTTTGGGGAAGTTTTGGATTACAAAAAGTTACAGCTATGGCAGGGGAGGGTCACTGGTGCAGGATGTCTGTGGTAGGGGGATGTCTGGGGAAGGATGCACATAGGGCGTGCCTCTATGGAATATGGATGTATTTGTGTGGTCATGGGGTGTTATTTCAGTGGGTGGAGACCCACACAATAATGAACAAAATATTAAATTTCCAACCTGGGGAGTCCTGCTACATTCTCTAGAATCTCTAGAGTATGGGCAGTACCTAATGAAAGAGAACAGACCAGTATGCCAGGTTCTTGATATTGATGCTTGTACTTCTGAAACTTATTTTTGTAAAACTGAAAGTTAGCCTAGTAATATATATTTTCCTGAAGCCTCCTTGTTACTCAAATGTGGCCTTTCTCTAAGCTAAACTCAGTATATAAGCTCACTGCCTTCTCTCCTGATGTGGGAATGGGCCTCCTTGGCACCAAGAGTTATTACCAAATGCCAACTATTGATGCATCTGCAAAAAGACCTTGACAAAAAGGGGAAAAAATTAAATAAATGAATTTTTATGGCTAAGAGGTTTCAAAGTGAGTCAGGAGGTCATTCCAGAGATTACATGTATGCACATCTCAGCAGGATCTCATTGACTACCATAGTAAACAGTGTCTCAATCAGGGGTGCTCCTGAAGGTTCTAGAGACATCTAGATACTATAGGCAGGGCAGACAACCCCAGGAATTTGGCACTTAGTCATTGGGCCTTACCTTGGAATATACATTAATCTACCCACTTAATGTAACAGAGTTAGACTCATTTATAATTTTCCTACACATGGTTCTTCTGCCGCTTTTATTTGAACCTATAATTAGCACTGTAACCATTAAATATATGTGCCATAGATCTAAATTGTTGGTCTTTTCAAATTCACTTGAGAAGAATGTATATCCTGCTGTTTTGGGGTGCAATGTTCTGTATATGTCTATTAGGTTTAGTTCATTTATCATATTATTCAATCTCTCTGTTTCTTTTTTGATCCTCTGCCCAGTTGTTCTGTCTAAGGCTGAGAGTGGTGTATTGAAGTCTCCAGCTATTATTGTAGAGACCTCTATTTTCCCTTCAGTTTTGCCAGTGTTTGCCTCATGTAATTTGGAGCAAACTGGTTAGGTGCATATTATGATTGTTCCTTCTTCCTGGTGAATTGACCCTTTTTTAAATATACAATGTCCTTCCTTGTCTCTAATAAAATTTTTGCTTTTAAAGTCTATTTTATCTGATGTAAGTATAGCTACTCAAGCATGTGTGGAATATCTTTTTCCAGCCTTTCACCTCAGTCTATTGGTATCTTTGGGTCTAATGTAAGTGCCTTGTAGACAGCATATAGATGGCTCGTATTTTCTTATTCATTCCACTGTTCTATGTCTTTTGATTGGGGAGTTTAATCCATTCAATGTTATTACTATAAAGGCAGTTCTTACTTCACCTATTTTGACCTTTGGGTTTCATCTGTCATATTTAATTTTTACCACTTTTTTTTACACTTTTTTAGTTTCTTTTACTGATATAATCTTCATTTCTAGACTCTCCACCAAACCTTTCTATTATGTCTTTTCTTTTCATGCTGTAGCACTCCCTTTAATATTTCCTGAAGAGGCAGTCTCTTGGTTTCAAACTCTCTCAGCTTCTGTTATCTGTGAATATTCTCATTTTTGAAAGACAATTGTGCCACATATAACGTTCTTGGCTGACAGTTTTTCATTTGCAGTATCTTAAATATATGCTACTACTGCCTTCTTGCCTCTGTGGTTTCTGATGAGAAACCAGCACCTTAATCTTATTGGGTATCCCTCGTATGTGATGCTTCTCTTTTCTCTTGCTGCTTTCAGAATTCTCTTTGTCTTTGGCATTTAACATTCAAATTAGTATGTGTCTTAGATTTTTTAGAATGGGAGTACATTGTGCTTCTGGGACACAGATATCTATATCCTTCAGTAGGGTTGCATTATTTTCTGCCATTATTTCTTTTGTCCTTTTTCCCTTCTCTTTTCCTTCTGGGACACCCATGACACATATGTTTGCATGTCTATTGCTGTCATTTAGTTTCCTGAGATCCTGTTCCATTTCTTCCTTTCTTTTCTTTATCTTTTCTTTTGTATGTTTGCTTTCAGAGGCCATGTCTTCAAGCTTACTGATCATTTCTTCTGCCTCCTCTAATCTGCTGTTATATGCCTCCAGTGTATTTTTAATTTCATTTATTGTGCCTTTGTTTCCCACAAGATCTGCTATTTTCTCTGTATGCTTTCAAATTCTTCTTTTTGTGCTCATCTGGTGTCTTCTTAATATCCTTAACCTCCTTAGCCATCTCATTGACTTTATTAAGGGTATTTGTTTGACTATCCATGATTAGTTGTTCCAGCTCCTTTATGTCATCTGGAGGCTTATATTGTTCTTTTGACTGGGCCATACCTTCCTGATGTATTGTAATTTTTTGTTGGTGTCTTGGCATCTGGCTTATTAGTTTCTCTCTTTAGTTTAGAGATTTCTTGCCCTTTCTTCCTTGCTGGTTGTGTAGTAGGAGCTGAGGATGTAGTTGGCCCTGTAAGCTATGGAGGCTGAAGCTGCCTGCATTGTTCCAGGAACTGATGAAGCTTGTCCCATCTTTCTCCTCTACCAGGGATATGGACAGAGCTGCAGTCATGTGTAATGATCCAAGCTATGCAGCCTAAGACTGTCTGTAGTTGCCTGGAGAGACTGATGAAGCATCATGCCCTTTCACCTCTGGGTGTGGAGCTGTAGGTATGGGCAGCAAACTAAGCCATGCAGGTCAAAACTGACCACAGTTGCCCAGGTGTACTGATGTAGCACCCATCCCCTTCCTTCCCTGCCAGAGAGGGGAATGGACCCTCTGGAGTGCCCAACAATCTAATCCATGTGTGCTGAAAGTGCTTGCAGTTGCCCTGATAGGCTGAGAGAGTAATGTCCTTTTACCCATTTAAGGGTGGGGATGGAACCAAAGGCACCCAACAAAACAGTCCATGTTTTCCACAAGCACCTGCAGTTGCCCAGAAAGGCTGAGGAAACAGAGTTCCCCTCCTATCTTATTGAGGAGGGTGGGGGTGTAGCCATAGTCACCCAACAATCTGGTCCAGGCAGGTCAAAAGTGTCTGTAGTTTCCCAGAGAGGCTGAGGAAACACCAGCTCTCTCCTATCTTATTGGGAGGGGTGGGATTGGAGGTCCAGGTGCTGAACAAACCAGTTCATGCAGGCCAAAAGCATCTGCAGTTACCTAGAGAGACTGAAGAACCACCAGACATCTTTTATCCTTTGGGGGACAGGTACAGGGATGGAATCAAAGGCACTCAACAAACCAGTCTGTGCAGGCCACAAGTGCCTCCAGTTACCCAGAGCTGTCAGGCAACACAGCTTCCCTCTTATCCTATTGAGGGGTGGGGATGGAGCACCAGGTATCTGACTATCTAGTCTGTGCCAGTCGAAAGTATCTCCAGTTGCATGGAGAGGCTGGTACATGTCCCCTCCAGCTTCCCCATGCCATAGTTGGGGCTGGGACTTAGTCTAGGGCTGCAGTCCAACATGGGTGGAAAGAAGTCACTGTAGTTTTCAATCAACCCTGCTTCCCCTCAAGCCAGGGGCACAGTTAAAATGGTGGCTACTGGCCTCTCTCCAACTTGGTCAGGTTCAAACTTTAGCTGTTCTTAGGATTATACTCTGGTCAACTGATTTTTCTAATTGGTAGTTTAAGATGTTGCCTAATCATCTCTTCCTCCCCCATTTTTGGTAAATGGAGCTTCTGACTCAAGCCACAGAATAGCTCCCAAGGCAGCTTGCACAACCAGTGGAGCGTGGGCACCAGCCTCTGCTGAATGGAGTGTTTGGCTCATGAATCTTCACTGCAGATGGGCAGTCTCCTCCTTCCTTTCTTTCAGAGTTGTTGTAGAATGCTCTTCTGGTCTCCTGGGTCCCCCAAACAAGTAATTTAGAGAGGTCTGGGTGATTACTAACTGCTCTGTGGGATGAACTGACTCTTGGAACTCTTTACTCTGCAGCCATCTTAAATATAATGTTTTTTATATAGTAAGTAAAGCACTGTAGTTATATTTCCTCCCCAAAACATCTTCCTTTGAAGCCTTCCAAAATCACAACTGAGCAATGAGGCTGATTACTTCAAGCTGCCTAAGAAAAAGGGTCATTGAGTCTCAAGATCTATAGCAAGTTTTGAAAATCAGGTTTTCAGTAAAAGAGTTTCTAAAATTCTTTAACTCCCTTTCACCAGGCTCTGTGGGACTCAATTATGCTCAGGAGCATAACTCAGGACATGATAAAAAGGAAATGGAAAGTCCTGCTCTTCTGGGGCTGCATCAGTAAGAGAGGCAGTGAAAGAGCCAGTGGGGAGGCACTTTATAATTCCTTTTTTTTTAAACTTCCAATTTTTGATCATAAAATTATTAATGAAAATTGAAAAAGTAAATTTACACAGTCACGTATCAATAACAAAACATGATAGAAATGAAACATTCTACAGACATCTTGAAAAAGTCCAAAGGAACACAACACTGTGCTAAAATATACAGTTAAATTGGTTGCACAACAGGATGTATTCATTTCTGCATTTTCTCAATAAGTTCTTCCTTATATTTGCCTTTTTCCTTTCCAACTTGTCAAGATTTAGCTTTGTGTTCAAGAATTTTTTTCTGATCTTTGTCCAGTTTTAGCCTGGTAATAACCACCTTGCTTGGGCGAATGCCCACATGGACAGTTGTGCCATTAGCCTTCTCATGCTGCAACCTCTTGATGTAGATGACATATTTCTTTCTGTACACCTTGACTACCTTGCCAATCTACTGACCTTTGTAGTGTCCTTAAACCACCTGGACCTCATTGTCCTTGAGGATGGGCATGGAGCAAACATTGTATTTCTGCCGCAGCTCCTTGGAGAGTGGGGATGACATAATCTTCCTTCATACATTCAAAAGGGCATTGAAGTAGTGTTTGTAATTCTTACTGCAATCCGAGGTCACAAAGGGGTTGAACTTCATGGTGACTGACTACCAGGTGCTGGGCGAAGTCCACTTTATAATTCTTGAGACTGCACTCTGAATTAGGGGAAAGGTGGTTTACAAATACACAGATATCAAAAAATTATGGTGATTAGAGGTGGTGCCTTCCCACATTGAGTTGAAAAATCCCACATGTGACCTGTCAATATGGCACAAGAAGATAGCACAAATTGAGAAGGGGCTTAGATCCCACATGGCTGATGGATGCGATTCTCCTGCTTGTAGCTGTAGACTCTCTCGGTTCCTCAGTGTGGTGGTTGACCATCTTCACCTCCATGTTAGCTGACCTAGGTAAGTCCAACGAACTGGAGAGTAGGTGTTGCAAGGCTCAGGGCCAATCTGGCACATGGAAAGACCAAAGATTCAAGTCTCCGGAGCATACACCAACCCCAGCCTCAATCACAGTTTCGTAAAAGTGAAAGAAGAGGCAGGTATAGAGAGGTCACATCTAAGTCCAACTCCATCACACTCAGGAGCACAAATTCCAAAGTAGGGCCCACTGATAAGTCACTGAACTTCAGAGCCATCTGCCAGGATTGTAGAACCTGTGTGTCTCTGTAACCCTCAGGAGCACCAGTACCTGAGGTTGTATCTACTTTGGCTGTCTCTGGGATCCTGCTGAGACATGCGTAAGTGTGACCCATCTGATGACCTCCTGACTCATTTTGAAGTCTCTTATCCACATAAACTCATTTGTCTTTACCATTTCCCCCTTTTATTTAAAGTCTTTTTCTAGTTGCATCACCAGCTGGTGATTGGTAGTAATCCCCCGGCACCAAGGAGGCTCATCCCTGGGAATCATGTCCCACTCTGGGGAAAAGGTAGTGCATTTATATGCTGAGTTTGGCTTAGGGAGTGGCCACATTTGAGCAACATGGAGGCTCTCAGCTGGTAACTCTTAGGCACCCTGCAGCTCTAGGCCTAGCTGAATAAAATATGGATTAGAGTGGAGTTACTGGTATTCAAGTATAGAACTATTATGACTTTAGCAATGGAAGAAATTGTATCACTGATGTGGAGACAGGGGCCACAGGAGTTGCTGAGTGCAGGGAGAGGGAAGAAGATGTGTGATATGGGGGCATTTTTGGAACTTGGATTTGTCCTCAATGATATTGCAGGCACAGAGGCAGGACATCGTATATGTTGCCATAACCACTGAATGGACTGGTGGAGAGTGTAAACTACAATGTAAACTATAATCCATGTGGTGTACCAGTGCTCCAGGATGTATTCACCAAATGCAATGAATGTGCCACACTGATGAAAGAGGTTGTTGATGTGGGGGGAGTGGGGGTGGGGTTGGGAGTGGGGTATATGGGAAACTCTTACATTTTTTAATGTAACATTTTATGTGATCCATGTATCTTTTTTAAAAAGACAATAAAAATTTGCTAAAAAAATAAAAGATAGCACAAAAGAGGTGGGCAGATAGGTGAGTGTGAGGCTATACTCTCTGTGCTCCCCAAGTCTTGTATAGCATGCAAGGTACCCAGACATGTCCTAGTGAGTACATGTAGTTACTGAGAGGATCAGGAGACCAGACCTGTGTAGAGTCAAAGAGGCCCAATGTGCAAAGGCTTTATAACTAGGAAGATGGCTGAGACCATCAGTGTTAGTAATGAGGGCCAGCACATTGCCTGAAAATGTCTAATGGGACAAATCACACCTCAGTGATTACCAGTCTAGATGCTGGACACATCAAACATGTTGTAGCAGAGAACTGCAAGGATCTAGCCTTGCTACCATACAGTGTGTCCTAGGACCAGCAGCAACATCATCTGGAACCTTGCTAGATATGCAGGATCCTCAGTACAGCCCCAGACCCAGTGATGCAGAATCTGTATTTATTTATTTATTTATTTATTTATTTATTTATTTTTAAAAGATTTATTTATTTATTTAATTTCCCCCCCTCCCCTGGGGGTCTGTTCTTGGTGTCTATTTGCTGCGTCTTGTTTCTTTGTCCGTTTCTGTTGTCGTCAGCGGCACAGGAAGTGTGGGCGGCGCCATCCCTGGGCAGGCTGCTCTTTCTTTTCACGCTGGGCTGCTCTCCTCACGGGGCGCACTCCTTGCGCGTGGGGCTCCCCCACGCGGGGGACACCCTTGCGTGGCACGGCACTCCTTGTGCGCATCAGCGCTGCGCATGGCCAGCTCCACACAGGTCAAGGAGGCGCGGGGTTTGAACCGCGGAACTCCCATATGGTAGACGGACGCCCTATCCACTGGGCCAAAGTCCGTTTCCCCCCAGAATCTGTATTTAAATAACATCCACAGGTTAATTCATATCCCATGTAAGTTTTAGAAGCACTGATCTAGAAAACACTGTGTGGATCCAAGGGCTCTGCCTCTTCCCTATCACTACCAAGAAATTACATATCACAGTCACAATCCAGGTGCTCTCTTAAAAGAAAGCAAAAGAAATGGCAGAAAATGGTAAAGATGAGCATTATTCAAAAGTTACCTAAAGAGGCCATGTGAATTCTTGAATTGGACTATGTTTACCAAATTAAACCAATACTGGTCCCAAAGATAAAAAATTAGAGGTGGAAAATAATGAAACTGCATTTTCTTTGCCCATTTGAACATAGTAGGGTTAAATTATAAGGCCTGCAATAGAATGATCAGTGCATTTGAGGCGGGGTGGGAGGCAGGGCGCAGAGGGCAGAGACATTTTCCTGTTTGTTTGTTTTTCATTAGTCATGATTATTTCTCAAACAAGACGAATACATTGTGTGGTTTCATATTGCTTACCTCTTTTTATAGCAATCCTGGTCTTTTGTGCATTTAACTTTCCTGACTTCACATCTTGATGAGTGAATTCACGGGTCTAGGACATGAGATATTTTTATAAATTTGCTTAGGAGGGGATCAAGCTCAAAGCCAAGTGTTTGTTTGTTGTTGTTGTTGTTTTTTGCCTGGGATTTAGTCAAGTCTGGGCATGTCTTCACAGCTGGTAGAGAAGGTTGGCAGTGTTCATTTTACTTGAGGGACTAAGGCCCCTATTGGAAAAAACTCATCCTGAGGGCTGGCAAGATAAGGCATTAAACTAGGTGCTAAGCATATTGTGGAGTAATAAGATAGACTTAGTCTCTGTTCCTCTGGAATGTAACTTTTAGCATCTCCACCCCTGTCTAGCTCCCATCCAATCTCATTTCAAAGTAATCTACACTTTTCATTTCCTCTTGATCACTTCTCATTTAGTCTACACCCCATTGCAATCTGCCCGACCTTGAAACAGCTCTTGCTGCCATCACTAATCACTGATTCCTGTAGACACTGTCTAGTCCTTAGCCCTCTTCTCTATTTGACACTTGTTAATCACTTATTGACACCTTCATCTCATTTGTAGTTTTAACAACACTACAGTCTTCTGGTCCTTCACCTACTTTCCTGACTATTCCTTTCCTGTCTCTTTTTTTGGACTCCTCTTCTGCCTGCCTCTTCTCACCCTACACATAGCCTCTTTGTGAATTCATCACAACTCTCAAGGTTTCAAATACTGCTTTATATGTGGATATCACTAAGTCTAAATCACCATCCTGTACCTCTTTCTCACAAGCTGCAGACATATAGATACATACATTATAAATATATAATATATACCTATACATGTATATATATACACACACACACACACACTTCATCTTTGAAAAAGAAAATCCTACCTGCTTTCTCCAGTAATCTCTTTTGAGGTTAGTGCCATTGTGGTTTGAGATTATTTATGAATCCCCAAAAAACAGAAAGATTATGTTTGTAAATTGGTCTGCTCCTCTGGGTATGATACCCTTTGATTGTGTTAACTTCAAGAGTTTAAGCTCACTTGATAAAATCAATTTAGGGCTTTTGATTTGACTCTGGTCTAGTCTCTGTCCCCTTGATGGGCCTATGTAAATGGACACTCACTGAAGAAGACACACAGGGGAAAGAGAACTCCACAGATGCAGGAAGAGAGAAAACTTGATCATTTTGGTCTTGCCATGTGACAGAAAGGAAAAGGCTCAAATGGCTAAAGGCCTGGGAAGAGATGAGCCATTCACCTGATAGTTTGCTGCTAAAGGGAACAGAGCAGCTGAGCAGCTGAGAAGGCCCAGAAAGAAAAGAGCCCTATGCCAGACTACTGCTGAGATTGGAAGAAGCTGGGAACACAGAGCCTTAAGAGGAAGAAGAAACCAGGCAGAGATCGCCTGCCATCTTGCTTCAATATGTGGCAACTGACTTTGGTATGAGAGCAACCTTGAGTTGAACTCTTTAGGGCCTTGTAACTGTAAGTTCCTACCCCAAATAAATACCCTTTATAAAAGCCAACAGATTTCTGGTACTTTGCCTCAGCACCCCCTTTGGCTGACTTATACAGCTATCTTATTATCCAAGTCAGAAATCTAGGGATCCATCCCACTTTCCTCCTGCTCCTTCACCCCACAAATTACCAAATTCAGATGATTTTACCTAAGTATTTCCCAATCAATCCTCTCCTCTGCCTCTCTACTGTCATATTTCCAGACTGGCCCTGCTCATCTTTTGCTCATCAGTGATCCTTATCATTGGTCTTCCTGCCTCTGGCTTCAGTTCCATTAAAGCTGCCCTCCTGAAGGGGTCTCCAGAGAGCACTCCTGTGCCTATATCCCCTCCCAGACTCCCCACTTCTTAGAGGATAAAGTCCAAGCAGGTCACTGCCTGCATCTCTGGCCTTACCTCTTGTAATCTTTGACTTTCCCTTTGTGCTTGCAGGTCTTCACATACAACATGCACTATATGTGCATGTGTTTAATCTCATAGTAACTGCTTGGAATACCCTTTCTTGGCTCCTCTTTCCTGTGGACACCTGGCTATGTCTACCTGTAGAGGTTCCTAGCTTCATTCTTTCAGGATCAGCTTATTGTAACTTACTGTAAAAAGCCTTTCCTGATTGTCCCTCCTCATGGAGGGGAGAATGAATGACATTCTTTGGTGCTTCCATAGTGAGCTGTGTGTCTA